>NW_027363539.1:0-684579 GCF_046119375.1 Phyllobates terribilis
TCACCCCCTGCTGTTCCCACCCGCCTCAACACCGTTGGAAGGGAGGAGAACCAATTAAGGCGGGGGGTGGGGTGGAACGAGCAGCTGTCTACCCTTAGCAGGAGGGCTCCTGATTACATACCTCTCCTGCTGCTGCTGCTGCTGGCTGTCCAGCAGCAGACTGAAGGTGGCTGCTGCTGTGCACAGGTATATAAAGGCTCAGAGCCTATTATGACACGCGCAGCCAGCGTTCCATTGCCACATTCCATCTACTGCAGGCAGGATACCTGGCTGGCTGAATGTCGCTGAGAAGCTCACAGAGACCGCCATAAGCAACAGTTTAACAGAATGCCACAGACTAATCAACCAAACTTTTTGGGTTGGGTTCTCTTTTATAGTCTGCAGGCATTAAATGAAAGAAGTCAGTGTTCCAGCAGAAGGAGACAACGTTTCAGAAAAGGCATTATAGCAAACCAAAAAAGAAATTTTAAGCGCAGCAGAGTAACCAGCGCACATACCTGTTAGCTCAGGTGAGTTTAAAAGGCTGCTGTTGATAACAAGGGCATTTGCTAAATAGATGGTGTGTGTGCAACAATACACTGAAAGGTCAATTATATTGTGCAGCTTATCTCACCACCTGTAGTTATTTAGGTGAAAGCTCCAAAATGCTTGCCTAATATGTCTGTTTATCCAAAAGGAAGTAAAAAGGGAGAGCTAGAAAGATAGCATTGCATCACATTACATGGCAATGCAATGCACAGTTGCTGAAGTTGAACCAAAATGAGCTTGTAATCTGGCTTCTGCAACTTTGAACATGAAAAATCCAATGAGGAGAAGAAAAGCAGAGCCAAAGAGTCCATCCCAAAATCCGACAAACAAGCAAAATGAACAAAAAACATTGAATTCAATTCTTTCTGATTTTAGAAACTGCATTAAAGAAGGGGTGCACCGGTCCTGGAGATACTGCAATACCAGGTCAATGCGTGGAGTGGACAGAGCAAGCTCTTTTTCCATCTCCCTGTTCTAAAAATCCATTTAATATATGGTCCCCAGATAGGGGACGTATCAGATATTAAACTGATAAGAACAGATACTACACTTGATCTTAGCCAAAAGGCCGAGAAGCGATAACCAGAATTGGTTTCAAACTACGGAGCCACCCAAGGATCCTAAAAAGTCCATTTGTGGAGATGAGCTCCTGGACTCCCGTTAAGAAGACATGTTGTCAACCTCTAGATCCCTTACATGCCTGCACTTTTCGGCTTGCTGCTGCTGCAATCCACGCGTTTTAGATCTGCATAACTCCACCTCTTTAAACACAGCACCTTCACCCCCTGCTGTTCCCACCCGCCTCAACACCGTTGGAAGGGAGGAGAACCAATTAAGGCGGGGGGTGGGGTGGAACGAGCAGCTGACTACCCTTAGCAGGAGGGCTCCTGATTACATACCTCTCCTGCTGCTGCTGCTGCTGGCTGTCCAGCAGCAGACTGAAGGTGGCTGCTGCTGTGCACAGGTATATAAAGGCTCAGAGCCTATTATGACACGCGCAGCCAGCGTTCCATTGCCACATTCCATCTACTGCAGGCAGGATACCTGGCTGGCTGAATGTCGCTGAGAAGCTCACAGAGACCGCCATAAGCAACAGTTTAACAGAATGCCACAGACTAATCAACCAAACTTTTTGGGTTGGGTTCTCTTTTATAGTCTGCAGGCATTAAATGAAAGAAGTCAGTGTTCCAGCAGAAGGAGACAACGTTTCAGAAAAGGCATTGTAGCAAACCAAAAAAGAAATTTTAAGCGCAGCAGAGTAACCAGCGCACATACCTGTTAGCTCAGGTGAGTTTAAAAGGCTGCTGTTGATAACAAGGGCATTTGCTAAATAGATGGTGTGTGTGCAACAATATACTGAAAGGTCAATTATATTGTGCAGCTTATCTCACCACCTGTAGTTATTTAGGTGAAAGCTCCAAAATGCTTGCCTAATATGTCTGTTTATCCAAAAGGAAGTAAAAAGGGAGAGCTAGAAAGATAGCATTGCATCACATTACATGGCAATGCAATGCACAGTTGCTGAAGTTGAACCAAAATGAGCTTGTAATCTGGCTTCTGCAACTTTGAACATGAAAAATCCAATGAGGAGAAGAAAAGCAGAGCCAAAGAGTCCATCCCAAAATCCGACAAACAAGCAAAATGAACAAAAAACATTGAATTCAATTCTTTCTGATTTTAGAAACTGCATTAAAGAAGGGGTGCACCGGTCCTGGAGATACTGCAATACCAGGTCAATGCGTGGAGTGGACAGAGCAAGCTCTTTTTCCATCTCCCTGTTCTAAAAATCCATTTAATATATGGTCCCCAGATAGGGGACGTATCAGATATTAAACTGATAAGAACAGATACTACACTTGATCTTAGCCAAAAGGCCGAGAAGCGATAACCAGAATTGGTTTCAAACTACGGAGCCACCCAAGGATCCTAAAAAGTCCATTTGTGGAGATGAGCTCCTGGACTCCCGTTAAGAAGACATGTTGTCAACCTCTAGATCCCTTACATGCCTGCACTTTTCGGCTTGCTGCTGCTGCAATCCACGCGTTTTAGATCTGCATAACTCCACCTCTTTAAACACAGCACCTTCACCCCCTGCTGTTCCCACCCGCCTCAACACCGTTGGAAGGGAGGAGAACCAATTAAGGCGGGGGGTGGGGTGGAACGAGCAGCTGTCTACCCTTAGCAGGAGGGCTCCTGATTACATACCTCTCCTGCTGCTGCTGCTGCTGGCTGTCCAGCAGCAGACTGAAGGTGGCTGCTGCTGTGCACAGGTATATAAAGGCTCAGAGCCTATTATGACACGCGCAGCCAGCGTTCCATTGCCACATTCCATCTACTGCAGGCAGGATACCTGGCTGGCTGAATGTCGATGAGAAGCTCACAGAGACCGCCATAAGCAACAGTTTAACAGAATGCCACAGACTAATCAACCAAACTTTTTGGGTTGGGTTCTCTTTTATAGTCTGCAGGCATTAAATGAAAGAAGTCAGTGTTCCAGCAGAAGGAGACAACGTTTCAGAAAAGGCATTGTAGCAAACCAAAAAAGAAATTTTAAGCGCAGCAGAGTAACCAGCGCACATACCTGTTAGCTCAGGTGAGTTTAAAAGGCTGCTGTTGATAACAAGGGCATTTGCTAAATAGATGGTGTGTGTGCAACAATATACTGAAAGGTCAATTATATTGTGCAGCTTATCTCACCACCTGTAGTTATTTAGGTGAAAGCTCCAAAATGCTTGCCTAATATGTCTGTTTATCCAAAAGGAAGTAAAAAGGGAGAGCTAGAAAGATAGCATTGCATCACATTACATGGCAATGCAATGCACAGTTGCTGAAGTTGAACCAAAATGAGCTTGTAATCTGGCTTCTGCAACTTTGAACATGAAAAATCCAATGAGGAGAAGAAAAGCAGAGCCAAAGAGTCCATCCCAAAATCCAACAAACAAGCAAAATGAACAAAAAACATTGAATTCAATTCTTTCTGATTTTAGAAACTGCATTAAAGAAGGGGTGCACCGGTCCTGGAGATACTGCAATACCAGGTCAATGCGTGGAGTGGACAGAGCAAGCTCTTTTTCCATCTCCCTGTTCTAAAAATCCATTTAATATATGGTCCCCAGATAGGGGACGTATCAGATATTAAACTGATAAGAACAGATACTACACTTGATCTTAGCCAAAAGGCCGAGAAGCGATAACCAGAATTGGTTTCAAACTACGGAGCCACCCAAGGATCCTAAAAAGTCCATTTGTGGAGATGAGCTCCTGGACTCCCGTTAAGAAGACATGTTGTCAACCTCTAGATCCCTTACATGCCTGCACTTTTCGGCTTGCTGCTGCTGCAATCCACGCGTTTTAGATCTGCATAACTCCACCTCTTTAAACACAGCACCTTCACCCCCTGCTGTTCCCACCCGCCTCAACACCGTTGGAAGGGAGGAGAACCAATTAAGGCGGGGGGTGGGGTGGAACGAGCAGCTGTCTACCCTTAGCAGGAGGGCTCCTGATTACATACCTCTCCTGCTGCTGCTGCTGCTGGCTGTCCAGCAGCAGACTGAAGGTGGCTGCTGCTGTGCACAGGTATATAAAGGCTCAGAGTCTATTATGACACGCGCAGCCAGCGTTCCATTGCCACATTCCATCTACTGCAGGCAGGATACCTGGCTGGCTGAATGTCGCTGAGAAGCTCACAGAGACCGCCATAAGCAACAGTTTAACAGAATGCCACAGACTAATCAACCAAACTTTTTGGGTTGGGTTCTCTTTTATAGTCTGCAGGCATTAAATGAAAGAAGTCAGTGTTCCAGCAGAAGGAGACAACGTTTCAGAAAAGGCATTGTAGCAAACCAAAAAATAAATTTTAAGCGCAGCAGAGTAACCAGCGCACATACCTGTTAGCTCAGGTGAGTTTAAAAGGCTGCTGTTGATAACAAGGGCATTTGCTAAATAGATGGTGTGTGTGCAACAATATACTGAAAGGTCAATTATATTGTGCAGCTTATCTCACCACCTGTAGTTATTTAGGTGAAAGCTCCAAAATGCTTGCCTAATATATCTGTTTATCCAAAAGGAAGTAAAAAGGGAGAGCTAGAAAGATAGCATTGCATCACATTACATGGCAATGCAATGCACAGTTGCTGAAGTTGAACCAAAATGAGCTTGTAATCTGGCTTCTGCAACTTTGAACATGAAAAATCCAATGAGGAGAAGAAAAGCAGAGCCAAAGAGTCCATCCCAAAATCCGACAAACAAGCAAAATGAACAAAAAACATTGAATTCAATTCTTTCTGATTTTAGAAACTGCATTAAAGAAGGGGTGCACCGGTCCTGGAGATACTGCAATACCAGGTCAATGCGTGGAGTGGACAGAGCAAGCTCTTTTTCCATCTCCCTGTTCTAAAAATCCATTTAATATATGGTCCCCAGATAGGGGACGTATCAGATATTAAACTGATAAGAACAGATACTACACTTGATCTTAGCCAAAAGGCCGAGAAGCGATAACCAGAATTGGTTTCAAACTACGGAGCCACCCAAGGATCCTAAAAAGTCCATTTGTGGAGATGAGCTCCTGGACTCCCGTTAAGAAGACATGTTGTCAACCTCTAGATCCCTTACATGCCTGCACTTTTCGGCTTGCTGCTGCTGCTGCAATCCACGCGTTTTAGATCTGCATAACTCCACCTCTTTAAACACAGCACCTTCACCCCCTGCTGTTCCCACCCGCCTCAACACCGTTGGAAGGGAGGAGAACCAATTAAGGCGGGGGGTGGGGTGGAACGAGCAGCTGTCTACCCTTAGCAGGAGGGCTCCTGATTACATACCTCTCCTGCTGCTGCTGCTGCTGGCTGTCCAGCAGCAGACTGAAGGTGGCTGCTGCTGTGCACAGGTATATAAAGGCTCAGAGCCTATTATGACACGCGCAGCCAGCGTTCCATTGCCACATTCCATCTACTGCAGGCAGGATACCTGGCTGGCTGAATGTCGCTGAGAAGCTCACAGAGACCGCCATAAGCAACAGTTTAACAGAATGCCACAGACTAATCAACCAAACTTTTTGGGTTGGGTTCTCTTTTATAGTCTGCAGGCATTAAATGAAAGAAGTCAGTGTTCCAGCAGAAGGAGACAACGTTTCAGAAAAGGCATTGTAGCAAACCAAAAAAGAAATTTTAAGCGCAGCAGAGTAACCAGCGCACATACCTGTTAGCTCAGGTGAGTTTAAAAGGCTGCTGTTGATAACAAGGGCATTTGCTAAATAGATGGTGTGTGTGCAACAATATACTGAAAGGTCAATTATATTGTGCAGCTTATCTCACCACCTGTAGTTATTTAGGTGAAAGCTCCAAAATGCTTGCCTAATATGTCTGTTTATCCAAAAGGAAGTAAAAAGGGAGAGCTAGAAAGATAGCATTGCATCACATTACATGGCAATGCAATGCACAGTTGCTGAAGTTGAACCAAAATGAGCTTGTAATCTGGCTTCTGCAACTTTGAACATGAAAAATCCAATGAGGAGAAGAAAAGCAGAGCCAAAGAGTCCATCCCAAAATCCGACAAACAAGCAAAATGAACAAAAAACATTGAATTCAATTCTTTCTGATTTTAGAAACTGCATTAAAGAAGGGGTGCACCGGTCCTGGAGATACTGCAATACCAGGTCAATGCGTGGAGTGGAGAGAGCAAGCTCTTTTTCCATCTCCCTGTTCTAAAAATCCATTTAATATATGGTCCCCAGATAGGGGACGTATCAGATATTAAACTGATAAGAACAGATACTACACTTGATCTTAGCCAAAAGGCCGAGAAGCGATAACCAGAATTGGTTTCAAACTACGGAGCCACCCAAGGATCCTAAAAAGTCCATTTGTGGAGATGAGCTCCTGGACTCCCGTTAAGAAGACATGTTGTCAACCTCTAGATCCCTTACATGCCTGCACTTTTCGGCTTGCTGCTGCTGCAATCCACGCGTTTTAGATCTGCATAACTCCACCTCTTTAAACACAGCACCTTCACCCCCTGCTGTTCCCACCCGCCTCAACACCGTTGGAAGGGAGGAGAACCAATTAAGGCGGGGGGTGGGGTGGAACGAGCAGCTGTCTACCCTTAGCAGGAGGGCTCCTGATTACATACCTCTCCTGCTGCTGCTGCTGCTGGCTGTCCAGCAGCAGACTGAAGGTGGCTGCTGCTGTGCACAGGTATATAAAGGCTCAGAGCCTATTATGACACGCGCAGCCAGCGTTCCATTGCCACATTCCATCTACTGCAGGCAGGATACCTGGCTGGCTGAATGTCGCTGAGAAGCTCACAGAGACCGCCATAAGCAACAGTTTAACAGAATGCCACAGACTAATCAACCAAACTTTTTGGGTTGGGTTCTCTTTTATAGTCTGCAGGCATTAAATGAAAGAAGTCAGTGTTCCAGCAGAAGGAGACAACGTTTCAGAAAAGGCATTGTAGCAAACCAAAAAAGAAATTTTAAGCGCAGCAGAGTAACCAGCGCACATACCTGTTAGCTCAGGTGAGTTTAAAAGGCTGCTGTTGATAACAAGGGCATTTGCTAAATAGATGGTGTGTGTGCAACAATATACTGAAAGGTCAATTATATTGTGCAGCTTATCTCACCACCTGTAGTTATTTAGGTGAAAGCTCCAAAATGCTTGCCTAATATGTCTGTTTATCCAAAAGGAAGTAAAAAGGGAGAGCTAGAAAGATAGCATTGCATCACATTACATGGCAATGCAATGCACAGTTGCTGAAGTTGAACCAAAATGAGCTTGTAATCTGGCTTCTGCAACTTTGAACATGAAAAATCCAATGAGGAGAAGAAAAGCAGAGCCAAAGAGTCCATCCCAAAATCTGACAAACAAGCAAAATGAACAAAAAACATTGAATTCAATTCTTTCTGATTTTAGAAACTGCATTAAAGAAGGGGTGCACCGGTCCTGGAGATACTGCAATACCAGGTCAATGCGTGGAGTGGACAGAGCAAGCTCTTTTTCCATCTCCCTGTTCTAAAAATCCATTTAATATATGGTCCCCAGATAGGGGACGTATCAGATATTAAACTGATAAGAACAGATACTACACTTGATCTTAGCCAAAAGGCCGAGAAGCGATAACCAGAATTGGTTTCAAACTACGGAGCCACCCAAGGATCCTAAAAAGTCCATTTGTGGAGATGAGCTCCTGGACTCCCGTTAAGAAGACATGTTGTCAACCTCTAGATCCCTTACATGCCTGCACTTTTCGGCTTGCTGCTGCTGCAATCCACGCGTTTTAGATCTGCATAACTCCACCTCTTTAAACACAGCACCTTCACCCCCTGCTGTTCCCACCCGCCTCAACACCGTTGGAAGGGAGGAGAACCAATTAAGGCGGGGGGTGGGGTGGAACGAGCAGCTGTCTACCCTTAGCAGGAGGGCTCCTGATTACATACCTCTCCTGCTGCTGCTGCTGCTGGCTGTCCAGCAGCAGACTGAAGGTGGCTGCTGCTGTGCACAGGTATATAAAGGCTCAGAGCCTATTATGACACGCGCAGCCAGCGTTCCATTGCCACATTCCATCTACTGCAGGCAGGATACCTGGCTGGCTGAATGTCGCTGAGAAGCTCACAGAGACCGCCATAAGCAACAGTTTAACAGAATGCCACAGACTAATCAACCAAACTTTTTGGGTTGGGTTCTCTTTTATAGTCTGCAGGCATTAAATGAAAGAAGTCAGTGTTCCAGCAGAAGGAGACAACGTTTCAGAAAAGGCATTGTAGCAAACCAAAAAAGAAATTTTAAGCGCAGCAGAGTAACCAGCGCACATACCTGTTAGCTCAGGTGAGTTTAAAAGGCTGCTGTTGATAACAAGGGCATTTGCTAAATAGATGGTGTGTGTGCAACAATATACTGAAAGGTCAATTATATTGTGCAGCTTATCTCACCACCTGTAGTTATTTAGGTGAAAGCTCCAAAATGCTTGCCTAATATGTCTGTTTATCCAAAAGGAAGTAAAAAGGGAGAGCTAGAAAGATAGCATTGCATCACATTACATGGCAATGCAATGCACAGTTGCTGAAGTTGAACCAAAATGAGCTTGTAATCTGGCTTCTGCAACTTTGAACATGAAAAATCCAATGAGGAGAAGAAAAGCAGAGCCAAAGAGTCCATCCCAAAATCCGACAAACAAGCAAAATGAACAAAAAACATTGAATTCAATTCTTTCTGATTTTAGAAACTGCATTAAAGAAGGGGTGCACCGGTCCTGGAGATACTGCAATACCAGGTCAATGCGTGGAGTGGACAGAGCAAGCTCTTTTTCCATCTCCCTGTTCTAAAAATCCATTTAATATATGGTCCCCAGATAGGGGACGTATCAGATATTAAACTGATAAGAACAGATACTACACTTGATCTTAGCCAAAAGGCCGAGAAGCGATAACCAGAATTGGTTTCAAACTACGGAGTCACCCAAGGATCCTAAAAAGTCCATTTGTGGAGATGAGCTCCTGGACTCCCGTTAAGAAGACATGTTGTCAACCTCTAGATCCCTTACATGCCTGCACTTTTCGGCTTGCTGCTGCTGCAATCCACGCGTTTTAGATCTGCATAACTCCACCTCTTTAAACACAGCACCTTCACCCCCTGCTGTTCCCACCCGCCTCAACACCGTTGGAAGGGAGGAGAACCAATTAAGGCGGGGGGTGGGGTGGAACGAGCAGCTGTCTACCCTTAGCAGGAGGGCTCCTGATTACATACCTCTCCTGCTGCTGCTGCTGCTGGCTGTCCAGCAGCAGACTGAAGGTGGCTGCTGCTGTGCACAGGTATATAAAGGCTCAGAGCCTATTATGACACGCGCAGCCAGCGTTCCATTGCCACATTCCATCTACTGCAGGCAGGATACCTGGCTGGCTGAATGTCGCTGAGAAGCTCACAGAGACCGCCATAAGCAACAGTTTAACAGAATGCCACAGACTAATCAACCAAACTTTTTGGGTTGGGTTCTCTTTTATAGTCTGCAGGCATTAAATGAAAGAAGTCAGTGTTCCAGCAGAAGGAGACAACGTTTCAGAAAAGGCATTGTAGCAAACCAAAAAAGAAATTTTAAGCGCAGCAGAGTAACCAGCGCACATACCTGTTAGCTCAGGTGAGTTTAAAAGGCTGCTGTTGATAACAAGGGCATTTGCTAAATAGATGGTGTGTGTGCAACAATATACTGAAAGGTCAATTATATTGTGCAGCTTATCTCACCACCTGTAGTTATTTAGGTGAAAGCTCCAAAATGCTTGCCTAATATGTCTGTTTATCCAAAAGGAAGTAAAAAGGGAGAGCTAGAAAGATAGCATTGCATCACATTACATGGCAATGCAATGCACAGTTGCTGAAGTTGAACCAAAATGAGCTTGTAATCTGGCTTCTGCAACTTTGAACATGAAAAATCCAATGAGGAGAAGAAAAGCAGAGCCAAAGAGTCCATCCCAAAATCCGACAAACAAGCAAAATGAACAAAAAACATTGAATTCAATTCTTTCTGATTTTAGAAACTGCATTAAAGAAGGGGTGCACCGGTCCTGGAGATACTGCAATACCAGGTCAATGCGTGGAGTGGACAGAGCAAGCTCTTTTTCCATCTCCCTGTTCTAAAAATCCATTTAATATATGGTCCCCAGATAGGGGACGTATCAGATATTAAACTGATAAGAACAGATACTACACTTGATCTTAGCCAAAAGGCCGAGAAGCGATAACCAGAATTGGTTTCAAACTACGGAGCCACCCAAGGATCCTAAAAAGTCCATTTGTGGAGATGAGCTCCTGGACTCCCGTTAAGAAGACATGTTGTCAACCTCTAGATCCCTTACATGCCTGCACTTTTCGGCTTGCTGCTGCTGCAATCCACGCGTTTTAGATCTGCATAACTCCACCTCTTTAAACACAGCACCTTCACCCCCTGCTGTTCCCACCCGCCTCAACACCGTTGGAAGGGAGGAGAACCAATTAAGGCGGGGGGTGGGGTGGAACGAGCAGCTGTCTACCCTTAGCAGGAGGGCTCCTGATTACATACCTCTCCTGCTGCTGCTGCTGCTGGCTGTCCAGCAGCAGACTGAAGGTGGCTGCTGCTGTGCACAGGTATATAAAGGCTCAGAGCCTATTATGACACGCGCAGCCAGCGTTCCATTGCCACATTCCATCTACTGCAGGCAGGATACCTGGCTGGCTGAATGTCGCTGAGAAGCTCACAGAGACCGCCATAAGCAACAGTTTAACAGAATGCCACAGACTAATCAACCAAACTTTTTGGGTTGGGTTCTCTTTTATAGTCTGCAGGCATTAAATGAAAGAAGTCAGTGTTCCAGCAGAAGGAGACAACGTTTCAGAAAAGGCATTGTAGCAAACCAAAAAAGAAATTTTAAGCGCAGCAGAGTAACCAGCGCACATACCTGTTAGCTCAGGTGAGTTTAAAAGGCTGCTGTTGATAACAAGGGCATTTGCTAAATAGATGGTGTGTGTGCAACAATATACTGAAAGGTCAATTATATTGTGCAGCTTATCTCACCACCTGTAGTTATTTAGGTGAAAGCTCCAAAATGCTTGCCTAATATGTCTGTTTATCCAAAAGGAAGTAAAAAGGGAGAGCTAGAAAGATAGCATTGCATCACATTACATGGCAATGCAATGCACAGTTGCTGAAGTTGAACCAAAATGAGCTTGTAATCTGGCTTCTGCAACTTTGAACATGAAAAATCCAATGAGGAGAAGAAAAGCAGAGCCAAAGAGTCCATCCCAAAATCCGACAAACAAGCAAAATGAACAAAAAACATTGAATTCAATTCTTTCTGATTTTAGAAACTGCATTAAAGAAGGGGTGCACCGGTCCTGGAGCTACTGCAATACCAGGTCAATGCGTGGAGTGGACAGAGCAAGCTCTTTTTCCATCTCCCTGTTCTAAAAATCCATTTAATATATGGTCCCCAGATAGGGGACGTATCAGATATTAAACTGATAAGAACAGATACTACACTTGATCTTAGCCAAAAGGCCGAGAAGCGATAACCAGAATTGGTTTCAAACTACGGAGCCACCCAAGGATCCTAAAAAGTCCATTTGTGGAGATGAGCTCCTGGACTCCCGTTAAGAAGACATGTTGTCAACCTCTAGATCCCTTACATGCCTGCACTTTTCGGCTTGCTGCTGCTGCAATCCACGCGTTTTAGATCTGCATAACTCCACCTCTTTAAACACAGCACCTTCACCCCCTGCTGTTCCCACCCGCCTCAACACCGTTGGAAGGGAGGAGAACCAATTAAGGCGGGGGGTGGGGTGGAACGAGCAGCTGTCTACCCTTAGCAGGAGGGCTCCTGATTACATACCTCTCCTGCTGCTGCTGCTGCTGGCTGTCCAGCAGCAGACTGAAGGTGGCTGCTGCTGTGCACAGGTATATAAAGGCTCAGAGCCTATTATGACACGCGCAGCCAGCGTTCCATTGCCACATTCCATCTACTGCAGGCAGGATACCTGGCTGGCTGAATGTCGCTGAGAAGCTCACAGAGACCGCCATAAGCAACAGTTTAACAGAATGCCACAGACTAATCAACCAAACTTTTTGGGTTGGGTTCTCTTTTATAGTCTGCAGGCATTAAATGAAAGAAGTCAGTGTTCCAGCAGAAGGAGACAACGTTTCAGAAAAGGCATTGTAGCAAACCAAAAAAGAAATTTTAAGCGCAGCAGAGTAACCAGCGCACATACCTGTTAGCTCAGGTGAGTTTAAAAGGCTGCTGTTGATAACAAGGGCATTTGCTAAATAGATGGTGTGTGTGCAACAATATACTGAAAGGTCAATTATATTGTGCAGCTTATCTCACCACCTGTAGTTATTTAGGTGAAAGCTCCAAAATACTTGCCTAATATGTCTGTTTATCCAAAAGGAAGTAAAAAGGGAGAGCTAGAAAGATAGCATTGCATCACATTACATGGCAATGCAATGCACAGTTGCTGAAGTTGAACCAAAATGAGCTTGTAATCTGGCTTCTGCAACTTTGAACATGAAAAATCCAATGAGGAGAAGAAAAGCAGAGCCAAAGAGTCCATCCCAAAATCCGACAAACAAGCAAAATGAACAAAAAACATTGAATTCAATTCTTTCTGATTTTAGAAACTGCATTAAAGAAGGGGTGCACTGGTCCTGGAGATACTGCAATACCAGGTCAATGCGTGGAGTGGACAGAGCAAGCTCTTTTTCCATCTCCCTGTTCTAAAAATCCATTTAATATATGGTCCCCAGATAGGGGACGTATCAGATATTAAACTGATAAGAACAGATTTTTTTTTTTTTTTTTTCGAAAGCCCGAATTCGTGTACAAAACCCGAGTGCGCTTAAAAAAGTGACAAGTGCCACAAAAAAAGTGCACTAGGATGCTGGTCTTCTTGAAACCCTCTCCAAAAGGAGAAGAGTCCCCCAAACCATTCCCCGTCCCTCCGAGCCAGAAGGCCACAGCGAGGAACAGGGACAAATAGCCACCTCCAGCCGGAGCCAGAGGCGACCCAATCTTACCCCCAGCACCTGCCCGAGTTCTCACCCGAGCAAGGCACTGGGAGCCAAAGACTGTGCTCCCCTCCCGGAAGAGGGGAGCCAACAACGCTCTCCTCCAGAAAGAGGAGAGCCAGGGGGGTTCAGGGGGGAGCGGAACCTGATGGCCACACACTCCCCCCCTAGACCTGCCAAGAGAGGAACCCGTAAGGGAACCGCATCCCGACAAAATCCTAGTAAGGACGTGGACACACGTGAAAAAGTGGACACACATTGACAAAAAAATTAAATAAATAGTGAAGGTTTCACAGTATAATACTGCCCGGACCTTCGACCGGGAATTGAAAAATTCCCCATCCTAAGGCCAGAAGGCCCGGAATAAGGGTGTGTGTGAAGAAAGAAATATTGAAGTGCTAGTGCAAATGTGCCATAAACTCAAGTGGGGTTCCCAATCCCAGTGAGTTGAGGCACCCCAGGGTCACCACTCCTGGGGCACTTCACACTTCGGGCTTTCGATCTTCCCCGGCCCAATGGCGTCGATCCTGGGGGGCCATGCTTTCCACCAGATGACTATATTAGCCACCTGGCGTACTAACAAGCGCCTAAACCCCAGTGTGCATAATGTATCAATCTACTAGGGCGGCCAACATCCAAAACCGCCTTTTCGAAAGATACTACACTTGATCTTAGCCAAAAGGCCGAGAAGCGATAACCAGAATTGGTTTCAAACTACGGAGCCACCCAAGGATCCTGAAAAGTCCATTTGTGGAGATGAGCTCCTGGACTCCCGTTAAGAAGACATGTTGTCAACCTCTAGATCCCTTACATGCCTGCACTTTTCAGCTTGCTGCTGCTGCAATCCACGCGTTTTAGATCTGCATAACTCCACCTCTTTAAACACAGCACCTTCACCCCCTGCTGTTCCCACCCGCCTCAACACCGTTGGAAGGGAGGAGAACCAATTAAGGCGGGGGGTGGGGTGGAACGAGCAGCTGTCTACCCTTAGCAGGAGGGCTCCTGATTACATACCTCTCCTGCTGCTGCTGCTGCTGGCTGTCCAGCAGCAGACTGAAGGTGGCTGCTGCTGTGCACAGGTATATAAAGGCTCAGAGCCTATTATGACACGCGCAGCCAGCGTTCCATTGCCACATTCCATCTACTGCAGGCAGGATACCTGGCTGGCTGAATGTCGCTGAGAAGCTCACAGAGACCGCCATAAGCAACAGTTTAACAGAATGCCACAGACTAATCAACCAAACTTTTTGGGTTGGGTTCTCTTTTATAGTCTGCAGGCATTAAATGAAAGAAGTCAGTGTTCCAGCAGAAGGAGACAACGTTTCAGAAAAGGCATTGTAGCAAACCAAAAAAGAAATTTTAAGCGCAGCAGAGTAACCAGCGCACATACCTGTTAGCTCAGGTGAGTTTAAAAGGCTGCTGTTGATAACAAGGGCATTTGCTAAATAGATGGTGTGTGTGCAACAATATACTGAAAGGTCAATTATATTGTGCAGCTTATCTCACCACCTGTAGTTATTTAGGTGAAAGCTCCAAAATGCTTGCCTAATATGTCTGTTTATCCAAAAGGAAGTAAAAAGGGAGAGCTAGAAAGATAGCATTGCATCACATTACATGGCAATGCAATGCACAGTTGCTGAAGTTGAACCAAAATGAGCTTGTAATCTGGCTTCTGCAACTTTGAACATGAAAAATCCAATGAGGAGAAGAAAAGCAAAGCCAAAGAGTCCATCCCAAAATCCGACAAACAAGCAAAATGAACAAAAAACATTGAATTCAATTCTTTCTGATTTTAGAAACTGCATTAAAGAAGGGGTGCACCGGTCCTGGAGATACTGCAATACCAGGTCAATGCGTGGAGTGGACAGAGCAAGCTCTTTTTCCATCTCCCTGTTCTAAAAATCCATTTAATATATGGTCCCCAGATAGGGGACGTATCAGATATTAAACTGATAAGAACAGATACTACACTTGATCTTAGCCAAAAGGCCGAGAAGCGATAACCAGAATTGGTTTCAAACTACGGAGCCACCCAAGGATCCTGAAAAGTCCATTTGTGGAGATGAGCTCCTGGACTCCCGTTAAGAAGACATGTTGTCAACCTCTAGATCCCTTACATGCCTGCACTTTTCGGCTTGCTGCTGCTGCAATCCACGCGTTTTAGATCTGCATAACTCCACCTCTTTAAACACAGCACCTTCACCCCCTGCTGTTCCCACCCGCCTCAACACCGTTGGAAGGGAGGAGAACCAATTAAGGCGGGGGGTGGGGTGGAACGAGCAGCTGTCTACCCTTAGGAGGAGGGCTCCTGATTACATACCTCTCCTGCTGCTGCTGCTGCTGGCTGTCCAGCAGCAGACTGAAGGTGGCTGCTGCTGTGCACAGGTATATAAAGGCTCAGAGCCTATTATGACACGCGCAGCCAGCGTTCCATTGCCACATTCCATCTACTGCAGGCAGGATACCTGGCTGGCTGAATGTCGCTGAGAAGCTCACAGAGACCGCCATAAGCAACAGTTTAACAGAATGCCACAGACTAATCAACCAAACTTTTTGGGTTGGGTTCTCTTTTATAGTCTGCAGGCATTAAATGAAAGAAGTCAGTGTTCCAGCAGAAGGAGACAACGTTTCAGAAAAGGCATTGTAGCAAACCAAAAAAGAAATTTTAAGCGCAGCAGAGTAACCAGCGCACATACCTGTTAGCTCAGGTGAGTTTAAAAGGCTGCTGTTGATAACAAGGGCATTTGCTAAATAGATGGTGTGTGTGCAACAATATACTGAAAGGTCAATTATATTGTGCAGCTTATCTCACCACCTGTAGTTATTTAGGTGAAAGCTCCAAAATGCTTGCCTAATATGTCTGTTTATCCAAAAGGAAGTAAAAAGGGAGAGCTAGAAAGATAGCATTGCATCACATTACATGGCAATGCAATGCACAGTTGCTGAAGTTGAACCAAAATGAGCTTGTAATCTGGCTTCTGCAACTTTGAACATGAAAAATCCAATGAGGAGAAGAAAAGCAAAGCCAAAGAGTCCATCCCAAAATCCGACAAACAAGCAAAATGAACAAAAAACATTGAATTCAATTCTTTCTGATTTTAGAAACTGCATTAAAGAAGGGGTGCACCGGTCCTGGAGATACTGCAATACCAGGTCAATGCGTGGAGTGGACAGAGCAAGCTCTTTTTCCATCTCCCTGTTCTAAAAATCCATTTAATATATGGTCCCCAGATAGGGGACGTATCAGATATTAAACTGATAAGAACAGATACTACACTTGATCTTAGCCAAAAGGCCGAGAAGCGATAACCAGAATTGGTTTCAAACTACGGAGCCACCCAAGGATCCTGAAAAGTCCATTTGTGGAGATGAGCTCCTGGACTCCCGTTAAGAAGACATGTTGTCAACCTCTAGATCCCTTACATGCCTGCACTTTTCGGCTTGCTGCTGCTGCAATCCACGCGTTTTAGATCTGCATAACTCCACCTCTTTAAACACAGCACCTTCACCCCCTGCTGTTCCCACCCGCCTCAACACCGTTGGAAGGGAGGAGAACCAATTAAGGCGGGGGGTGGGGTGGAACGAGCAGCTGTCTACCCTTAGCAGGAGGGCTCCTGATTACATACCTCTCCTGCTGCTGCTGCTGCTGGCTGTCCAGCAGCAGACTGAAGGTGGCTGCTGCTGTGCACAGGTATATAAAGGCTCAGAGCCTATTATGACACGCGCAGCCAGCGTTCCATTGCCACATTCCATCTACTGCAGGCAGGATACCTGGCTGGCTGAATGTCGCTGAGAAGCTCACAGAGACCGCCATAAGCAACAGTTTAACAGAATGCCACAGACTAATCAACCAAACTTTTTGGGTTGGGTTCTCTTTTATAGTCTGCAGGCATTAAATGAAAGAAGTCAGTGTTCCAGCAGAAGGAGACAACGTTTCAGAAAAGGCATTGTAGCAAACCAAAAAAGAAATTTTAAGCGCAGGAGAGCAACCAGCGCACATACCTGTTAGCTCAGGTGAGTTTAAAAGGCTGCTGTTGATAACAAGGGCATTTGCTAAATAGATGGTGTGTGTGCAACAATATACTGAAAGGTCAATTATATTGTGCAGCTTATCTCACCACCTGTAGTTATTTAGGTGAAAGCTCCAAAATGCTTGCCTAATATGTCTGTTTATCCAAAAGGAAGTAAAAAGGGAGAGCTAGAAAGATAGCATTGCATCACATTACATGGCAATGCAATGCACAGTTGCTGAAGTTGAACCAAAATGAGCTTGTAATCTGGCTTCTGCAACTTTGAACATGAAAAATCCAATGAGGAGAAGAAAAGCAAAGCCAAAGAGTCCATCCCAAAATCCGACAAACAAGCAAAATGAACAAAAAACATTGAATTCAATTCTTTCTGATTTTAGAAACTGCATTAAAGAAGGGGTGCACCGGTCCTGGAGATACTGCAATACCAGGTCAATGCGTGGAGTGGACAGAGCAAGCTCTTTTTCCATCTCCCTGTTCTAAAAATCCATTTAATATATGGTCCCCAGATAGGGGACGTATCAGATATTAAACTGATAAGAACAGATACTACACTTGATCTTAGCCAAAAGGCCGAGAAGCGATAACCAGAATTGGTTTCAAACTACGGAGCCACCCAAGGATCCTGAAAAGTCCATTTGTGGAGATGAGCTCCTGGACTCCCGTTAAGAAGACATGTTGTCAACCTCTAGATCCCTTACATGCCTGCACTTTTCGGCTTGCTGCTGCTGCAATCCACGCGTTTTAGATCTGCATAACTCCACCTCTTTAAACACAGCACCTTCACCCCCTGCTGTTCCCGCCCGCCTCAACACCGTTGGAAGGGAGGAGAACCAATTAAGGCGGGGGGTGGGGTGGAACGAGCAGCTGTCTAATCTTAGCAGGAGGGCTCCTGATTACATACCTCTCCTGCTGCTGCTGCTGCTGGCTGTCCAGCAGCAGACTGAAGGTGGCTGCTGCTGTGCACAGGTATATAAAGGCTCAGAGCCTATTATGACACGCGCAGCCAGCGTTCCATTGCCACATTCCATCTACTGCAGGCAGGATACCTGGCTGGCTGAATGTCGCTGAGAAGCTCACAGAGACCGCCATAAGCAACAGTTTAACAGAATGCCACAGACTAATCAACCAAACTTTTTGGGTTGGGTTCTCTTTTATAGTCTGCAGGCATTAAATGAAAGAAGTCAGTGTTCCAGCAGAAGGAGACAACGTTTCAGAAAAGGCATTGTAGCAAACCAAAAAAGAAATTTTAAGCGCAGCAGAGTAACCAGCGCACATACCTGTTAGCTCAGGTGAGTTTAAAAGGCTGCTGTTGATAACAAGGGCATTTGCTAAATAGATGGTGTGTGTGCAACAATATACTGAAAGGTCAATTATATTGTGCAGCTTATCTCACCACCTGTAGTTATTTAGGTGAAAGCTCCAAAATGCTTGCCTAATATGTCTGTTTATCCAAAAGGAAGTAAAAAGGGAGAGCTAGAAAGATAGCATTGCATCACATTACATGGCAATGCAATGCACAGTTGCTGAAGTTGAACCAAAATGAGCTTGTAATCTGGCTTCTGCAACTTTGAACATGAAAAATCCAATGAGGAGAAGAAAAGCAAAGCCAAAGAGTCCATCCCAAAATCCGACAAACAAGCAAAATGAACAAAAAACATTGAATTCAATTCTTTCTGATTTTAGAAACTGCATTAAAGAAGGGGTGCACCGGTCCTGGAGATACTGCAATACCAGGTCAATGCGTGGAGTGGACAGAGCAAGCTCTTTTTCCATCTCCCTGTTCTAAAAATCCATTTAATATATGGTCCCCAGATAGGGGACGTATCAGATATTAAACTGATAAGAACAGATACTACACTTGATCTTAGCCAAAAGGCCGAGAAGCGATAACCAGAATTGGTTTCAAACTACGGAGCCACCCAAGGATCCTGAAAAGTCCATTTGTGGAGATGAGCTCCTGGACTCCCGTTAAGAAGACATGTTGTCAACCTCTAGATCCCTTACATGCCTGCACTTTTCGGCTTGCTGCTGCTGCAATCCACGCGTTTTAGATCTGCATAACTCCACCTCTTTAAACACAGCACCTTCACCCCCTGCTGTTCCCGCCCGCCTCAACACCGTTGGAAGGGAGGAGAACCAATTAAGGCGGGGGGTGGGGTGGAACGAGCAGCTGTCTACCCTTAGCAGGAGGGCTCCTGATTACATACCTCTCCTGCTGCTGCTGCTGCTGGCTGTCCAGCAGCAGACTGAAGGTGGCTGCTGCTGTGCACAGGTATATAAAGGCTCAGAGCCTATTATGACACGCGCAGCCAGCGTTCCATTGCCACATTCCATCTACTGCAGGCAGGATACCTGGCTGGCTGAATGTCGCTGAGAAGCTCACAGAGACCGCCATAAGCAACAGTTTAACAGAATGCCACAGACTAATCAACCAAACTTTTTGGGTTGGGTTCTCTTTTATAGTCTGCAGGCATTAAATGAAAGAAGTCAGTGTTCCAGCAGAAGGAGACAACGTTTCAGAAAAGGCATTGTAGCAAACCAAAAAAGAAATTTTAAGCGCAGCAGAGTAACCAGCGCACATACCTGTTAGCTCAGGTGAGTTTAAAAGGCTGCTGTTGATAACAAGGGCATTTGCTAAATAGATGGTGTGTGTGCAACAATATACTGAAAGGTCAATTATATTGTGCAGCTTATCTCACCACCTGTAGTTATTTAGGTGAAAGCTCCAAAATGCTTGCCTAATATGTCTGTTTATCCAAAAGGAAGTAAAAAGGGAGAGCTAGAAAGATAGCATTGCATCACATTACATGGCAATGCAATGCACAGTTGCTGAAGTTGAACCAAAATGAGCTTGTAATCTGGCTTCTGCAACTTTGAACATGAAAAATCCAATGAGGAGAAGAAAAGCAAAGCCAAAGAGTCCATCCCAAAATCCGACAAACAAGCAAAATGAACAAAAAACATTGAATTCAATTCTTTCTGATTTTAGAAACTGCATTAAAGAAGGGGTGCACCGGTCCTGGAGATACTGCAATACCAGGTCAATGCGTGGAGTGGACAGAGCAAGCTCTTTTTCCATCTCCCTGTTCTAAAAATCCATTTAATATATGGTCCCCAGATAGGGGACGTATCAGATATTAAACTGATAAGAACAGATACTACACTTGATCTTAGCCAAAAGGCCGAGAAGCGATAACCAGAATTGGTTTCAAACTACGGAGCCACCCAAGGATCCTGAAAAGTCCATTTGTGGAGATGAGCTCCTGGACTCCCGTTAAGAAGACATGTTGTCAACCTCTAGATCCCTTACATGCCTGCACTTTTCGGCTTGCTGCTGCTGCAATCCACGCGTTTTAGATCTGCATAACTCCACCTCTTTAAACACAGCACCTTCACCCCCTGCTGTTCCCACCCGCCTCAACACCGTTGGAAGGGAGGAGAACCAATTAAGGCGGGGGGTGGGGTGGAACGAGCAGCTGTCTACCCTTAGCAGGAGGGCTCCTGATTACATACCTCTCCTGCTGCTGCTGCTGCTGGCTGTCCAGCAGCAGACTGAAGGTGGCTGCTGCTGTGCACAGGTATATAAAGGCTCAGAGCCTATTATGACACGCGCAGCCAGCGTTCCATTGCCACATTCCATCTACTGCAGGCAGGATACCTGGCTGGCTGAATGTCGCTGAGAAGCTCACAGAGACCGCCATAAGCAACAGTTTAACAGAATGCCACAGACTAATCAACCAAACTTTTTGGGTTGGGTTCTCTTTTATAGTCTGCAGGCATTAAATGAAAGAAGTCAGTGTTCCAGCAGAAGGAGACAACGTTTCAGAAAAGGCATTGTAGCAAACCAAAAAAGAAATTTTAAGCGCAGGAGAGCAACCAGCGCACATACCTGTTAGCTCAGGTGAGTTTAAAAGGCTGCTGTTGATAACAAGGGCATTTGCTAAATAGATGGTGTGTGTGCAACAATATACTGAAAGGTCAATTATATTGTGCAGCTTATCTCACCACCTGTAGTTATTTAGGTGAAAGCTCCAAAATGCTTGCCTAATATGTCTGTTTATCCAAAAGGAAGTAAAAAGGGAGAGCTAGAAAGATAGCATTGCATCACATTACATGGCAATGCAATGCACAGTTGCTGAAGTTGAACCAAAATGAGCTTGTAATCTGGCTTCTGCAACTTTGAACATGAAAAATCCAATGAGGAGAAGAAAAGCAAAGCCAAAGAGTCCATCCCAAAATCCGACAAACAAGCAAAATGAACAAAAAACATTGAATTCAATTCTTTCTGATTTTAGAAACTGCATTAAAGAAGGGGTGCACCGGTCCTGGAGATACTGCAATACCAGGTCAATGCGTGGAGTGGACAGAGCAAGCTCTTTTTCCATCTCCCTGTTCTAAAAATCCATTTAATATATGGTCCCCAGATAGGGGACGTATCAGATATTAAACTGATAAGAACAGATACTACACTTGATCTTAGCCAAAAGGCCGAGAAGCGATAACCAGAATTGGTTTCAAACTACGGAGCCACCCAAGGATCCTGAAAAGTCCATTTGTGGAGATGAGCTCCTGGACTCCCGTTAAGAAGACATGTTGTCAACCTCTAGATCCCTTACATGCCTGCACTTTTCGGCTTGCTGCTGCTGCAATCCACGCGTTTTAGATCTGCATAACTCCACCTCTTTAAACACAGCACCTTCACCCCCTGCTGTTCCCACCCGCCTCAACACCGTTGGAAGGGAGGAGAACCAATTAAGGCGGGGGGTGGGGTGGAACGAGCAGCTGTCTACCCTTAGCAGGAGGGCTCCTGATTACATACCTCTCCTGCTGCTGCTGCTGCTGGCTGTCCAGCAGCAGACTGAAGGTGGCTGCTGCTGTGCACAGGTATATAAAGGCTCAGAGCCTATTATGACACGCGCAGCCAGCGTTCCATTGCCACATTCCATCTACTGCAGGCAGGATACCTGGCTGGCTGAATGTCGCTGAGAAGCTCACAGAGACCGCCATAAGCAACAGTTTAACAGAATGCCACAGACTAATCAACCAAACTTTTTGGGTTGGGTTCTCTTTTATAGTCTGCAGGCATTAAATGAAAGAAGTCAGTGTTCCAGCAGAAGGAGACAACGTTTCAGAAAAGGCATTGTAGCAAACCAAAAAAGAAATTTTAAGCGCAGCAGAGTAACCAGCGCACATACCTGTTAGCTCAGGTGAGTTTAAAAGGCTGCTGTTGATAACAAGGGCATTTGCTAAATAGATGGTGTGTGTGCAACAATATACTGAAAGGTCAATTATATTGTGCAGCTTATCTCACCACCTGTAGTTATTTAGGTGAAAGCTCCAAAATGCTTGCCTAATATGTCTGTTTATCCAAAAGGAAGTAAAAAGGGAGAGCTAGAAAGATAGCATTGCATCACATTACATGGCAATGCAATGCACAGTTGCTGAAGTTGAACCAAAATGAGCTTGTAATCTGGCTTCTGCAACTTTGAACATGAAAAATCCAATGAGGAGAAGAAAAGCAAAGCCAAAGAGTCCATCCCAAAATCCGACAAACAAGCAAAATGAACAAAAAACATTGAATTCAATTCTTTCTGATTTTAGAAACTGCATTAAAGAAGGGGTGCACCGGTCCTGGAGATACTGCAATACCAGGTCAATGCGTGGAGTGGACAGAGCAAGCTCTTTTTCCATCTCCCTGTTCTAAAAATCCATTTAATATATGGTCCCCAGATAGGGGACGTATCAGATATTAAACTGATAAGAACAGATACTACACTTGATCTTAGCCAAAAGGCCGAGAAGCGATAACCAGAATTGGTTTCAAACTACGGAGCCACCCAAGGATCCTGAAAAGTCCATTTGTGGAGATGAGCTCCTGGACTCCCGTTAAGAAGACATGTTGTCAACCTCTAGATCCCTTACATGCCTGCACTTTTCGGCTTGCTGCTGCTGCAATCCACGCGTTTTAGATCTGCATAACTCCACCTCTTTAAACACAGCACCTTCACCCCCTGCTGTTCCCGCCCGCCTCAACACCGTTGGAAGGGAGGAGAACCAATTAAGGCGGGGGGTGGGGTGGAACGAGCAGCTGTCTACCCTTAGCAGGAGGGCTCCTGATTACATACCTCTCCTGCTGCTGCTGCTGCTGGCTGTCCAGCAGCAGACTGAAGGTGGCTGCTGCTGTGCACAGGTATATAAAGGCTCAGAGCCTATTATGACACGCGCAGCCAGCGTTCCATTGCCACATTCCATCTACTGCAGGCAGGATACCTGGCTGGCTGAATGTCGCTGAGAAGCTCACAGAGACCGCCATAAGCAACAGTTTAACAGAATGCCACAGACTAATCAACCAAACTTTTTGGGTTGGGTTCTCTTTTATAGTCTGCAGGCATTAAATGAAAGAAGTCAGTGTTCCAGCAGAAGGAGACAACGTTTCAGAAAAGGCATTGTAGCAAACCAAAAAAGAAATTTTAAGCGCAGCAGAGTAACCAGCGCACATACCTGTTAGCTCAGGTGAGTTTAAAAGGCTGCTGTTGATAACAAGGGCATTTGCTAAATAGATGGTGTGTGTGCAACAATATACTGAAAGGTCAATTATATTGTGCAGCTTATCTCACCACCTGTAGTTATTTAGGTGAAAGCTCCAAAATGCTTGCCTAATATGTCTGTTTATCCAAAAGGAAGTAAAAAGGGAGAGCTAGAAAGATAGCATTGCATCACATTACATGGCAATGCAATGCACAGTTGCTGAAGTTGAACCAAAATGAGCTTGTAATCTGGCTTCTGCAACTTTGAACATGAAAAATCCAATGAGGAGAAGAAAAGCAAAGCCAAAGAGTCCATCCCAAAATCCGACAAACAAGCAAAATGAACAAAAAACATTGAATTCAATTCTTTCTGATTTTAGAAACTGCATTAAAGAAGGGGTGCACCGGTCCTGGAGATACTGCAATACCAGGTCAATGCGTGGAGTGGACAGAGCAAGCTCTTTTTCCATCTCCCTGTTCTAAAAATCCATTTAATATATGGTCCCCAGATAGGGGACGTATCAGATATTAAACTGATAAGAACAGATACTACACTTGATCTTAGCCAAAAGGCCGAGAAGCGATAACCAGAATTGGTTTCAAACTACGGAGCCACCCAAGGATCCTGAAAAGTCCATTTGTGGAGATGAGCTCCTGGACTCCCGTTAAGAAGACATGTTGTCAACCTCTAGATCCCTTACATGCCTGCACTTTTCGGCTTGCTGCTGCTGCAATCCACGCGTTTTAGATCTGCATAACTCCACCTCTTTAAACACAGCACCTTCACCCCCTGCTGTTCCCACCCGCCTCAACACCGTTGGAAGGGAGGAGAACCAATTAAGGCGGGGGGTGGGGTGGAACGAGCAGCTGTCTACCCTTAGCAGGAGGGCTCCTGATTACATACCTCTCCTGCTGCTGCTGCTGCTGGCTGTCCAGCAGCAGACTGAAGGTGGCTGCTGCTGTGCACAGGTATATAAAGGCTCAGAGCCTATTATGACACGCGCAGCCAGCGTTCCATTGCCACATTCCATCTACTGCAGGCAGGATACCTGGCTGGCTGAATGTCGCTGAGAAGCTCACAGAGACCGCCATAAGCAACAGTTTAACAGAATGCCACAGACTAATCAACCAAACTTTTTGGGTTGGGTTCTCTTTTATAGTCTGCAGGCATTAAATGAAAGAAGTCAGTGTTCCAGCAGAAGGAGACAACGTTTCAGAAAAGGCATTGTAGCAAACCAAAAAAGAAATTTTAAGCGCAGCAGAGTAACCAGCGCACATACCTGTTAGCTCAGGTGAGTTTAAAAGGCTGCTGTTGATAACAAGGGCATTTGCTAAATAGATGGTGTGTGTGCAACAATATACTGAAAGGTCAATTATATTGTGCAGCTTATCTCACCACCTGTAGTTATTTAGGTGAAAGCTCCAAAATGCTTGCCTAATATGTCTGTTTATCCAAAAGGAAGTAAAAAGGGAGAGCTAGAAAGATAGCATTGCATCACATTACATGGCAATGCAATGCACAGTTGCTGAAGTTGAACCAAAATGAGCTTGTAATCTGGCTTCTGCAACTTTGAACATGAAAAATCCAATGAGGAGAAGAAAAGCAAAGCCAAAGAGTCCATCCCAAAATCCGACAAACAAGCAAAATGAACAAAAAACATTGAATTCAATTCTTTCTGATTTTAGAAACTGCATTAAAGAAGGGGTGCACCGGTCCTGGAGATACTGCAATACCAGGTCAATGCGTGGAGTGGACAGAGCAAGCTCTTTTTCCATCTCCCTGTTCTAAAAATCCATTTAATATATGGTCCCCAGATAGGGGACGTATCAGATATTAAACTGATAAGAACAGATACTACACTTGATCTTAGCCAAAAGGCCGAGAAGCGATAACCAGAATTGGTTTCAAACTACGGAGCCACCCAAGGATCCTGAAAAGTCCATTTGTGGAGATGAGCTCCTGGACTCCCGTTAAGAAGACATGTTGTCAACCTCTAGATCCCTTACATGCCTGCACTTTTCGGCTTGCTGCTGCTGCAATCCACGCGTTTTAGACCTGCATAACTCCACCTCTTTAAACACAGCACCTTCACCCCCTGCTGTTCCCGCCCGCCTCAACACCGTTGGAAGGGAGGAGAACCAATTAAGGCGGGGGGTGGGGTGGAACGAGCAGCTGTCTACCCTTAGCAGGAGGGCTCCTGATTACATACCTCTCCTGCTGCTGCTGCTGCTGGCTGTCCAGCAGCAGACTGAAGGTGGCTGCTGCTGTGCACAGGTATATAAAGGCTCAGAGCCTATTATGACACGCGCAGCCAGCGTTCCATTGCCACATTCCATCTACTGCAGGCAGGATACCTGGCTGGCTGAATGTCGCTGAGAAGCTCACAGAGACCGCCATAAGCAACAGTTTAACAGAATGCCACAGACTAATCAACCAAACTTTTTGGGTTGGGTTCTCTTTTATAGTCTGCAGGCATTAAATGAAAGAAGTCAGTGTTCCAGCAGAAGGAGACAACGTTTCAGAAAAGGCATTGTAGCAAACCAAAAAAGAAATTTTAAGCGCAGCAGAGTAACCAGCGCACATACCTGTTAGCTCAGGTGAGTTTAAAAGGCTGCTGTTGATAACAAGGGCATTTGCTAAATAGATGGTGTGTGTGCAACAATATACTGAAAGGTCAATTATATTGTGTAGCTTATCTCACCACCTGTAGTTATTTAGGTGAAAGCTCCAAAATGCTTGCCTAATATGTCTGTTTATCCAAAAGGAAGTAAAAAGGGAGAGCTAGAAAGATAGCATTGCATCACATTACATGGCAATGCAATGCACAGTTGCTGAAGTTGAACCAAAATGAGCTTGTAATCTGGCTTCTGCAACTTTGAACATGAAAAATCCAATGAGGAGAAGAAAAGCAAAGCCAAAGAGTCCATCCCAAAATCCGACAAACAAGCAAAATGAACAAAAAACATTGAATTCAATTCTTTCTGATTTTAGAAACTGCATTAAAGAAGGGGTGCACCGGTCCTGGAGATACTGCAATACCAGGTCAATGCGTGGAGTGGACAGAGCAAGCTCTTTTTCCATCTCCCTGTTCTAAAAATCCATTTAATATATGGTCCCCAGATAGGGGACGTATCAGATATTAAACTGATAAGAACAGATACTACACTTGATCTTAGCCAAAAGGCCGAGAAGCGATAACCAGAATTGGTTTCAAACTACGGAGCCACCCAAGGATCCTGAAAAGTCCATTTGTGGAGATGAGCTCCTGGACTCCCGTTAAGAAGACATGTTGTCAACCTCTAGATCCCTTACATGCCTGCACTTTTCGGCTTGCTGCTGCTGCAATCCACGCGTTTTAGATCTGCATAACTCCACCTCTTTAAACACAGCACCTTCACCCCCTGCTGTTCCCACCCGCCTCAACACCGTTGGAAGGGAGGAGAACCAATTAAGGCGGGGGGTGGGGTGGAACGAGCAGCTGTCTACCCTTAGCAGGAGGGCTCCTGATTACATACCTCTCCTGCTGCTGCTGCTGCTGGCTGTCCAGCAGCAGACTGAAGGTGGCTGCTGCTGTGCACAGGTATATAAAGGCTCAGAGCCTATTATGACACGCGCAGCCAGCGTTCCATTGCCACATTCCATCTACTGCAGGCAGGATACCTGGCTGGCTGAATGTCGCTGAGAAGCTCACAGAGACCGCCATAAGCAACAGTTTAACAGAATGCCACAGACTAATCAACCAAACTTTTTGGGTTGGGTTCTCTTTTATAGTCTGCAGGCATTAAATGAAAGAAGTCAGTGTTCCAGCAGAAGGAGACAACGTTTCAGAAAAGGCATTGTAGCAAACCAAAAAAGAAATTTTAAGCGCAGCAGAGTAACCAGCGCACATACCTGTTAGCTCAGGTGAGTTTAAAAGGCTGCTGTTGATAACAAGGGCATTTGCTAAATAGATGGTGTGTGTGCAACAATATACTGAAAGGTCAATTATATTGTGCAGCTTATCTCACCACCTGTAGTTATTTAGGTGAAAGCTCCAAAATGCTTGCCTAATATGTCTGTTTATCCAAAAGGAAGTAAAAAGGGAGAGCTAGAAAGATAGCATTGCATCACATTACATGGCAATGCAATGCACAGTTGCTGAAGTTGAACCAAAATGAGCTTGTAATCTGGCTTCTGCAACTTTGAACATGAAAAATCCAATGAGGAGAAGAAAAGCAAAGCCAAAGAGTCCATCCCAAAATCCGACAAACAAGCAAAATGAACAAAAAACATTGAATTCAATTCTTTCTGATTTTAGAAACTGCATTAAAGAAGGGGTGCACCGGTCCTGGAGATACTGCAATACCAGGTCAATGCGTGGAGTGGACAGAGCAAGCTCTTTTTCCATCTCCCTGTTCTAAAAATCCATTTAATATATGGTCCCCAGATAGGGGACGTATCAGATATTAAACTGATAAGAACAGATACTACACTTGATCTTAGCCAAAAGGCCGAGAAGCGATAACCAGAATTGGTTTCAAACTACGGAGCCACCCAAGGATCCTGAAAAGTCCATTTGTGGAGATGAGCTCCTGGACTCCCGTTAAGAAGACATGTTGTCAACCTCTAGATCCCTTACATGCCTGCACTTTTCGGCTTGCTGCTGCTGCAATCCACGCGTTTTAGATCTGCATAACTCCACCTCTTTAAACACAGCACCTTCACCCCCTGCTGTTCCCACCCGCCTCAACACCGTTGGAAGGGAGGAGAACCAATTAAGGCGGGGGGTGGGGTGGAACGAGCAGCTGTCTACCCTTAGCAGGAGGGCTCCTGATTACATACCTCTCCTGCTGCTGCTGCTGGCTGTCCAGCAGCAGACTGAAGGTGGCTGCTGCTGTGCACAGGTATATAAAGGCTCAGAGCCTATTATGACACGCGCAGCCAGCGTTCCATTGCCACATTCCATCTACTGCAGGCAGGATACCTGGCTGGCTGAATGTCGCTGAGAAGCTCACAGAGACCGCCATAAGCAACAGTTTAACAGAATGCCACAGACTAATCAACCAAACTTTTTGGGTTGGGTTCTCTTTTATAGTCTGCAGGCATTAAATGAAAGAAGTCAGTGTTCCAGCAGAAGGAGACAACGTTTCAGAAAAGGCATTGTAGCAAACCAAAAAAGAAATTTTAAGCGCTGCAGAGTAACCAGCGCACATACCTGTTAGCTCAGGTGAGTTTAAAAGGCTGCTGTTGATAACAAGGGCATTTGCTAAATAGATGGTGTGTGTGCAACAATATACTGAAAGGTCAATTATATTGTGTAGCTTATCTCACCACCTGTAGTTATTTAGGTGAAAGCTCCAAAATGCTTGCCTAATATGTCTGTTTATCCAAAAGGAAGTAAAAAGGGAGAGCTAGAAAGATAGCATTGCATCACATTACATGGCAATGCAATGCACAGTTGCTGAAGTTGAACCAAAATGAGCTTGTAATCTGGCTTCTGCAACTTTGAACATGAAAAATCCAATGAGGAGAAGAAAAGCAAAGCCAAAGAGTCCATCCCAAAATCCGACAAACAAGCAAAATGAACAAAAAACATTGAATTCAATTCTTTCTGATTTTAGAAACTGCATTAAAGAAGGGCTGCACCGGTCCTGGAGATACTGCAATACCAGGTCAATGCGTGGAGTGGACAGAGCAAGCTCTTTTTCCATCTCCCTGTTCTAAAAATCCATTTAATATATGGTCCCCAGATAGGGGACGTATCAGATATTAAACTGATAAGAACAGATACTACACTTGATCTTAGCCAAAAGGCCGAGAAGCGATAACCAGAATTGGTTTCAAACTACGGAGCCACCCAAGGATCCTGAAAAGTCCATTTGTGGAGATGAGCTCCTGGACTCCCGTTAAGAAGACATGTTGTCAACCTCTAGATCCCTTACATGCCTGCACTTTTCGGCTTGCTGCTGCTGCAATCCACGCGTTTTAGATCTGCATAACTCCACCTCTTTAAACACAGCACCTTCACCCCCTGCTGTTCCCACCCGCCTCAACACCGTTGGAAGGGAGGAGAACCAATTAAGGCGGGGGGTGGGGTGGAACGAGCAGCTGTCTACCCTTAGCAGGAGGGCTCCTGATTACATACCTCTCCTGCTGCTGCTGCTGCTGGCTGTCCAGCAGCAGACTGAAGGTGGCTGCTGCTGTGCACAGGTATATAAAGGCTCAGAGCCTATTATGACACGCGCAGCCAGCGTTCCATTGCCACATTCCATCTACTGCAGGCAGGATACCTGGCTGGCTGAATGTCGCTGAGAAGCTCACAGAGACCGCCATAAGCAACAGTTTAACAGAATGCCACAGACTAATCAACCAAACTTTTTGGGTTGGGTTCTCTTTTATAGTCTGCAGGCATTAAATGAAAGAAGTCAGTGTTCCAGCAGAAGGAGACAACGTTTCAGAAAAGGCATTGTAGCAAACCAAAAAAGAAATTTTAAGCGCAGCAGAGTAACCAGCGCACATACCTGTTAGCTCAGGTGAGTTTAAAAGGCTGCTGTTGATAACAAGGGCATTTGCTAAATAGATGGTGTGTGTGCAACAATATACTGAAAGGTCAATTATATTGTGCAGCTTATCTCACCACCTGTAGTTATTTAGGTGAAAGCTCCAAAATGCTTGCCTAATATGTCTGTTTATCCAAAAGGAAGTAAAAAGGGAGAGCTAGAAAGATAGCATTGCATCACATTACATGGCAATGCAATGCACAGTTGCTGAAGTTGAACCAAAATGAGCTTGTAATCTGGCTTCTGCAACTTTGACCATGAAAAATCCAATGAGGAGAAGAAAAGCAAAGCCAAAGAGTCCATCCCAAAATCCGACAAACAAGCAAAATGAACAAAAAACATTGAATTCAATTCTTTCTGATTTTAGAAACTGCATTAAAGAAGGGGTGCACCGGTCCTGGAGATACTGCAATACCAGGTCAATGCGTGGAGTGGACAGAGCAAGCTCTTTTTCCATCTCCCTGTTCTAAAAATCCATTTAATATATGGTCCCCAGATAGGGGACGTATCAGATATTAAACTGATAAGAACAGATACTACACTTGATCTTAGCCAAAAGGCCGAGAAGCGATAACCAGAATTGGTTTCAAACTACGGAGCCACCCAAGGATCCTGAAAAGTCCATTTGTGGAGATGAGCTCCTGGACTCCCGTTAAGAAGACATGTTGTCAACCTCTAGATCCCTTACATGCCTGCACTTTTCGGCTTGCTGCTGCTGCAATCCACGCGTTTTAGATCTGCATAACTCCACCTCTTTAAACACAGCACCTTCACCCCCTGCTGTTCCCACCCGCCTCAACACCGTTGGAAGGGAGGAGAACCAATTAAGGCGGGGGGTGGGGTGGAACGAGCAGCTGTCTACCCTTAGCAGGAGGGCTCCTGATTACATACCTCTCCTGCTGCTGCTGCTGCTGGCTGTCCAGCAGCAGACTGAAGGTGGCTGCTGCTGTGCACAGGTATATAAAGGCTCAGAGCCTATTATGACACGCGCAGCCAGCGTTCCATTGCCACATTCCATCTACTGCAGGCAGGATACCTGGCTGGCTGAATGTCGCTGAGAAGCTCACAGAGACCGCCATAAGCAACAGTTTAACAGAATGCCACAGACTAATCAACCAAACTTTTGGGGTTGGGTTCTCTTTTATAGTCTGCAGGCATTAAATGAAAGAAGTCAGTGTTCCAGCAGAAGGAGACAACGTTTCAGAAAAGGCATTGTAGCAAACCAAAAAAGAAATTTTAAGCGCAGCAGAGTAACCAGCGCACATACCTGTTAGCTCAGGTGAGTTTAAAAGGCTGCTGTTGATAACAAGGGCATTTGCTAAATAGATGGTGTGTGTGCAACAATATACTGAAAGGTCAATTATATTGTGCAGCTTATCTCACCACCTGTAGTTATTTAGGTGAAAGCTCCAAAATGCTTGCCTAATATGTCTGTTTATCCAAAAGGAAGTAAAAAGGGAGAGCTAGAAAGATAGCATTGCATCACATTACATGGCAATGCAATGCACAGTTGCTGAAGTTGAACCAAAATGAGCTTGTAATCTGGCTTCTGCAACTTTGAACATGAAAAATCCAATGAGGAGAAGAAAAGCAAAGCCAAAGAGTCCATCCCAAAATCCGACAAACAAGCAAAATGAACAAAAAACATTGAATTCAATTCTTTCTGATTTTAGAAACTGCATTAAAGAAGGGGTGCACCGGTCCTGGAGATACTGCAATACCAGGTCAATGCGTGGAGTGGACAGAGCAAGCTCTTTTTCCATCTCCCTGTTCTAAAAATCCATTTAATATATGGTCCCCAGATAGGGGACGTATCAGATATTAAACTGATAAGAACAAATTTTTTTTTTCCTCAGATTAAGACCCACATTAATTTATGCATCATAGCGCATATTCACATAACGGGTTCTCAAATCATCATTCGGAAAAACAAAAACAAAATCCCAAAAAACACAACCCTGCAATTAACTGTTACTTACTGTAAGAAGTCCAATGTGAAAAGTTCCAGAGTGCTTCTGCTGCTGTCTCACCATACTTCTTTTTATCCAATAAATAGGCATAAAACAGTCTAGCAAGAAAAATCTTTCTGCATTCCATGGGGGAAAAAACAATCTTTTTAAAAATCACCAAATTCCGAACGTCCCATAAAACCTCTTTATATATGACAAAAATAATCCAGCTTGCCCGCTTCCTTTGCGAGTACTTAAAATCTTGACCTATTAAAATCCTTTCAAAATCGAAACAATGAAAACCAACTAAAGCAACAAACATACGTGACAACAAGGTAAAAACTTTTTTAGCAAAAAAACAGTCCCAAAAAATATGCTGTATTGTTTCCACCTTATTGCAACCTTCCCTAGGACATAGTTCTTGAACCTTTATCCCCCGGTCATTCAAAAAAGCCCTTGTTGGCAAGCATCCATGCAACGCCATCCAGGTTACATCCTTCTGTCTGTTGCTGATTCCACACATGAAAAAAAGCTTCCACACCTGTCCAGACTGTGCATTATTACAAAACGGCACATCACATAACATCTCCTTCTTCTTAATACCTGAGACAATCAGTTTTTTGTCCGGTCTAACCATGGAGCTTATCCCATTTTGATCATAGAAGGACCTAAGCACCACATAAAAAAACGGTATCACAAACGAAACTGGTTTTCTTAAATCCTTCTCACACCAGCTCCATTTCTGGAAAAGCCGTCCTGCTAAATATTTGCACATGTCCGCAGTCCTGTTATTGCACTGGGATAATTTATAAATGTTCAAAAAATAATGCATTCTTAAAAATAAGTCAATGTTAGGAAAATCACAACCCCCATTTTCCACAGAACACATAACCATTCCTCTTCTTAGTTTCTCCATTTTGGATCCCCAAAAAAACACAAACAGTTTCCTTGTCACTCTCTTTGTCCAAAGCACAGCAGGTGGGAAAATCAAAGCAGTGTACAGCAGAAGCGGGAGAATCACAGACTTGATTACCAGCACTTTCCCTCTCAGCGACAGGTTCCTTAGTTTCCAAAAGTTCAACTTCTGATCCATTTTGTCTTCTAGAATCTTCAGGCTGCTTTTCCCTTTCAGTTCCTTCTCAAAGATGACACCAAGAACCTCAATTTCCTCCCTACTCTCCACTCCTGCCACGTTAACCTCAACCTGCCTCCCAAAGTTACAAAGCTGGCACTTTCCCCAATTCACCGCCATACCAGCCACACAACAAAAAATCCTTACGTGCAAATTCACTCTATTGAGATCCGCCTGTGAACCACAAGTAAAAACAATATCATCCATATAACTTAAAGACTTGACTGGACCCCCGGATCCCCCAGGAATAAAAACACCAGCCACACACTTGTCAACTTGCACACTTTTTAAAAGGGCCTCCACCACACAGATAAAAAGAATTGGTGACAGGGGACAACCCTGCCTAACTCCCGATAAAATATTAAAACTGGAACTCACATGCCCATTAACTAAAATCTGGCTACTGACCCCACAATAAAAACTCTTAATGACCATCAATAATTTATCCGGAACACCAAGGTGACTTAAAGCAGAGAACAAAAATCTATGTGATATTTTATCAAAGGCTTTCTCCAGGTCCACCGACTGTAACAAAAGAGCATTCTTATTCAAATTAGCCTGATAAATTAAGTCTCTTAGAAGCAGCAAATTATCTGAAATTTTCCTACCAGGCACTGCACATGCCTGATACTCCCCCACCATATCACCTATCACATCTGCCAGTCTACCAGCCACAATTTTAGAAATAATTTTGTAATCACTGTTTAACAATGTTATGGGCCTCCAATTTTTAATATCCCTCATGTCCCCTTTCTTATGAATCAGCGTAACAATCCCCCTACGCATAGAAACCGATAAAATCCTATGAGTAAAACCATATTGCACCACCCGGGAAAACTCCACACCTATAATATCCCAAAATCTAACATAAAATTCAGCAGGAAGACCATCACAGCCTGGCGTCTTGCCTTTCGCCAAGCCATCCACTGCCCGTCTAATTTCATCTTTCCCAACCTCCTCACTTAAAAACCCAATTTTCTCCTCAGGAATATTATTAGTTAATACTTTGCAATAATCATTAATTTCCGCATCACTGGCTCTACTATCGTTAGAGAAGAGTGTTTCATAAAAGGAAAGAATACTGCCAATCATCTCATCCCCAGATACCTCCCCTGCAGGAGAAAAAACAGACTTAAAAACCCCTTTAGGTTTAAAACATTTTTTAAAAAAGTATCTCGAACATTGCTCATTTTCCTCCATGTGCTTTATTTTTGCCTTAAACATAATAGTCTTCCCTTTTTCAATAAGTATCTTCTTCAGTTCGTCCTTCAAATCTGCAATCTCTTTATCCACCTCCATCCCCGCTCTCTTAAACTTATGGAGTACTTCCAATTTTGAAATAACAGCAGCATCATGATCCCTTTTGGCTTTCGCTCTCCTAAAACACACCCCTTTAAAATAACATGCAAATTTCTCCTTAGCCCAGTCCCACCACTCTAGCAAATCTTTAAAAAGGTGCTGTTCAGACACACAAGACAAAAACACTTTATTAAAACCAACCTTAACACTCTCCTCTTCCAGCAGGCTTACGTTCAGCTTCCAGAGTCCCTTTCCAAAAGCCAGGGACTCAGCTATACACAGATCTACCACTATCATCTTGTGGTCAGAAAAAGTCGTCATCACGTGGTTGCACTTGGCCACCTTAATCCCTTCAGACATAAAAACATAGTCAATTCGGGAAACACTACGTCCACTGTCTGATATGTATGTGAACTTATCACTTGGCCCAACCATCAGACCAGCATCCGTGTAGCGTAAATCCTGCACAATCTGATTTAAAATATTAGACGTAACATCAGTCCTACCTTCCGTAGAGCTCTTACGATCTTTTGCGGATCTGACACAATTAAAATCCCCAGCCACTATAGTGAAGTCTCTGCCTGGTAAAAACAACTTTAGAGACTCCAAAAACCCAACTCTTGCTTGTTTATCAGCAGGGGCATAAACATTAAAAACCCGTACCCGCTGACCTAAAAAATCCACTAATAAAAACAAACATCTCCCAGGTATGATTACTTTAAACTCTAAAACCTTTAGACTGGAATTACACAGTAAAATGCCCACCCCTTCATTCCTGTTTTCTGAGCATGGGGACCAAAAAGATTGCCCCTTATTCCACTCACTCTCATGCGGGGCAGATTTAATTACACATTCCTGCAGACAGACAATATCTGCATTCACACTCTCAATGTACTCCAGTATCCCTGCTCTCCTACAAGCAGAACCAATCCCTCGTACATTCAGAGAAGCAACACACAACGCCATCATAACAACAGGAAAAAATCTCCACCATACCCGATCCATCATGAACCAGGAGAAAACCCACTCCTGCCACCCACTTTTCTACGTATATCAGGCGACTCAGAACTCGAGTCCCTGTTAGAATAACCTGGTCTTAGGGAGACTGGATCTTCCTGCCCCCCAGACCAACACCCCTCCACCTTACTTCTTTTAATCACGGAGGCATAACTCTCCTCCTTGCCATCATCTTCCTCCTCATTTTCACTCCAATCACTGTTAACCCTATCACGCTGCTGAGGGGTTATAGTTCCATCCGAATCAGAATCCTCCTCCTCCAAAACCTCCATTTCCTCACCCCCATCTCTTCCCAAAACAGGATTCACTGACTCCGCCATATTAGACAAATCCATCCCATCACCCGGGCCATGCACATCAGCTACTTTGTTTATTACTTCCAGCCCCTCCCTCAAACCAACTTTCTTCTGGCTCCGCCCCTTTTCCTCCATCTTGGGCACCGCATGGTCTCTTCCCCTACCACCATCTTGTTTTTGGCTTTCCCCCTCTGAGTCTGAGCCTTCGCCCTCCTCCCCACTTTCCTGCCGAGTCTTCTTCTGCCTCTCTTCAGCGTCCACCTGTGACCTAGGAATCTGAGCCCACAATCTACATTTCCTTGCAAGGTGATCTGCATGTCCACACAAATCACACACCTTATTCATTGGGCAACCACTTGCAACATGCCCAGATTTCCCACAACCTCTACAAACATCACCTTGCACTGGACAATCTTTCTGAACATGTCCAAACTCATGACACTTCCTACAATATTCCATCTGTCCATTATAAAAACAAAATCCCCTTTCTCCTCCGATAGAAAACTGTGCAGGAATGCTCTTGGCACCCCCAATAGCTCTATCATCCGGTCTCAGTTTTACAACATATCTCCTCTTGCCATTTAGATAATTGTATTTGTTCTTCATTCTTCCCAAAAATTTAACCTCACTACAATACCGAGCTAAAAAATTGGAAACAGTCTCATCCGGAACTTTAGGGTTATACATGTGCACAACCACATACTTATATGTCTGCTGGAACAGAGGTTCCAGTGCAATAAACTCTAGGCATTTCAATTCCTTTTCTTCCTTCATTCGTACCAACTCCATGTAGACTCTCTGGCAAATACTCAAAGAAACAAAAGTGATATCATAAATTCCTTGTTTCTGAAAATCCTGCAGTGCCAATACATCCGTTACCTTCAAGCCATTAATGTTCTTCAAGACATCAACGCAAACTTGGTCCAAACCGATTTCTCCTTCATGACCTGCAGCCACCTTCAGACGGACCGAGTCCTCTAATCCACGTGTTTTCTCCACCATTTTTACAGCAGATAAACACAATCGCCGCTCAATCGCACACTAGGGCCCCACAAGGGGGAACCCCAGTCACAACTGCCCTCCAAACAACACCAGCAGCAGAAAACCACCACTGATCTTGCCAAAAGGCCGAGAAGCGATAACCAGAATTGGTTTCAAACTACGGAGCCACCCAAGGATCCTGAAAAGTCCATTTGTGGAGATGAGCTCCTGGACTCCCGTTAAGAAGACATGTTGTCAACCTCTAGATCCCTTACATGCCTGCACTTTTCGGCTTGCTGCTGCTGCAATCCACGCGTTTTAGATCTGCATAACTCCACCTCTTTAAACACAGCACCTTCACCCCCTGCTGTTCCCACCCGCCTCAACACCGTTGGAAGGGAGGAGAACCAATTAAGGCGGGGGGTGGGGTGGAACGAGCAGCTGTCTACCCTTAGCAGGAGGGCTCCTGATTACATACCTCTCCTGCTGCTGCTGCTGCTGCTGGCTGTCCAGCAGCAGACTGAAGGTGGCTGCTGCTGTGCACAGGTATATAAAGGCTCAGAGCCTATTATGACACGCGCAGCCAGCGTTCCATTGCCACATTCCATCTACTGCAGGCAGGATACCTGGCTGGCTGAATGTCGCTGAGAAGCTCACAGAGACCGCCATAAGCAACAGTTTAACAGAATGCCACAGACTAATCAACCAAACTTTTTGGGTTGGGTTCTCTTTTATAGTCTGCAGGCATTAAATGAAAGAAGTCAGTGTTCCAGCAGAAGGAGACAACGTTTCAGAAAAGGCATTGTAGCAAACCAAAAAAGAAATTTTAAGCGCAGCAGAGTAACCAGCGCACATACCTGTTAGCTCAGGTGAGTTTAAAAGGCTGCTGTTGATAACAAGGGCATTTGCTAAATAGATGGTGTGTGTGCAACAATATACTGAAAGGTCAATTATATTGTGCAGCTTATCTCACCACCTGTAGTTATTTAGGTGAAAGCTCCAAAATGCTTGCCTAATATGTCTGTTTATCCAAAAGGAAGTAAAAAGGGAGAGCTAGAAAGATAGCATTGCATCACATTACATGGCAATGCAATGCACAGTTGCTGAAGTTGAACCAAAATGAGCTTGTAATCTGGCTTCTGCAACTTTGAACATGAAAAATCCAATGAGGAGAAGAAAAGCAAAGCCAAAGAGTCCATCCCAAAATCCGACAAACAAGCAAAATGAACAAAAAACATTGAATTCAATTCTTTCTGATTTTAGAAACTGCATTAAAGAAGGGGTGCACCGGTCCTGGAGATACTGCAATACCAGGTCAATGCGTGGAGTGGACAGAGCAAGCTCTTTTTCCATCTCCCTGTTCTAAAAATCCATTTAATATATGGTCCCCAGATAGGGGACGTATCAGATATTAAACTGATAAGAACAGATTTTTTTTTTCCTCAGATTAAGACCCACATTAATTTATGCATCATAGCGCATATTCACATAACGGGTTCTCAAATCATCATTCGGAAAAACAAAAACAAAATCCCAAAAAACACAACCCTGCAATTAACTGTTACTTACTGTAAGAAGTCCAATGTGAAAAGTTCCAGAGTGCTTCTGCTGCTGTCTCACCATACTTCTTTTTATCCAATAAATAGGCATAAAACAGTCTAGCAAGAAAAATCTTTCTGCATTCCATGGGGGAAAAAACAATCTTTTTAAAAATCACCAAATTCCGAACGTCCCATAAAACCTCTTTATATATGACAAAAATAATCCAGCTTGCCCGCTTCCTTTGCGAGTACTTAAAATCTTGACCTATTAAAATCCTTTCAAAATCGAAACAATGAAAACCAACTAAAGCAACAAACATACGTGACAACAAGGTAAAAACTTTTTTAGCAAAAAAACAGTCCCAAAAAATATGCTGTATTGTTTCCACCTTATTGCAACCTTCCCTAGGACATAGTTCTTGAACCTTTATCCCCCGGTCATTCAAAAAAGCCCTTGTTGGCAAGCATCCATGCAACGCCATCCAGGTTACATCCTTCTGTCTGTTGCTGATTCCACACATGAAAAAAAGCTTCCACACCTGTCCAGACTGTGCATTATTACAAAACGGCACATCACATAACATCTCCTTCTTCTTAATACCTGAGACAATCAGTTTTTTGTCCGGTCTAACCATGGAGCTTATCCCATTTTGATCATAGAAGGACGTAAGCACCACATAAAAAAACGGTATCACAAACGAAACTGGTTTTCTTAAATCCTTCTCACACCGGCTCCATTTCTGGAAAAGCCGTCCTGCTAAATATTTGCACATGTCCGCAGTCCTGTTATTGCACTGGGATAATTTATAAATGTTCAAAAAATAATGCATTCTTAAAAATAAGTCAATGTTAGGAAAATCACAACCCCCATTTTCCACAGAACACATAACCATTCCTCTTCTTAGTTTCTCCATTTTGGATCCCCAAAAAAACACAAACAGTTTCCTTGTCACTCTCTTTGTCCAAAGCACAGCAGGTGGGAAAATCAAAGCAGTGTACAGCAGAAGCGGGAGAATCACAGACTTGATTACCAGCACTTTCCCTCTCAGCGACAGGTTCCTTAGTTTCCAAAAGTTCAACTTCTGATCCATTTTGTCTTCTAGAATCTTCAGGCTGCTTTTCCCTTTCAGTTCCTTCTCAAAGATGACACCAAGAACCTCAATTTCCTCCCTACTCTCCACTCCTGCCACGTTAACCTCAACCTGCCTCCCAAAGTTACAAAGCTGGCACTTTCCCCAATTCACCGCCATACCAGCCACACAACAAAAAATCCTTACGTGCAAATTCACTCTATTGAGATCCGCCTGTGAACCACAAGTAAAAACAATATCATCCATATAACTTAAAGACTTGACTGGACCCCCGGATCCCCCAGGAATAAAAACACCAGCCACACACTTGTCAACTTGCACACTTTTTAAAAGGGCCTCCACCACACAGATAAAAAGAATTGGTGACAGGGGACAACCCTGCCTAACTCCCGATAAAATATTAAAACTGGAACTCACATGCCCATTAACTAAAATCTGGCTACTGACCCCACAATAAAAACTCTTAATGACCATCAATAATTTATCCGGAACACCAAGGTGACTTAAAGCAGAGAACAAAAATCTATGTGATATTTTATCAAAGGCTTTCTCCAGGTCCACCGACTGTAACAAAAGAGCATTCTTATTCAAATTAGCCTGATAAATTAAGTCTCTTAGAAGCAGCAAATTATCTGAAATTTTCCTACCAGGCACTGCACATGCCTGATACTCCCCCACCATATCACCTATCACATCTGCCAGTCTACCAGCCACAATTTTAGAAATAATTTTGTAATCACTGTTTAACAATGTTATGGGCCTCCAATTTTTAATATCCCTCATGTCCCCTTTCTTATGAATCAGCGTAACAATCCCCCTACGCATAGAAACCGATAAAATCCCATGAGTAAAACCATATTGCACCACCCGGGAAAACTCCACACCTATAATATCCCAAAATCTAACATAAAATTCAGCAGGAAGACCATCACAGCCTGGCGTCTTGCCTTTCGCCAAGCCATCCACTGCCCGTCTAATTTCATCTTTCCCAACCTCCTCACTTAAAAACCCAATTTTCTCCTCAGGAATATTATTAGTTAATACTTTGCAATAATCATTAATTTCCGCATCACTGGCTCTACTATCGTTAGAGAAGAGTGTTTCATAAAAGGAAAGAATACTGCCAATCATCTCATCCCCAGATACCTCCCCTGCAGGAGAAAAAACAGACTTAAAAACCCCTTTAGGTTTAAAACATTTTTTAAAAAAGTATCTCGAACATTGCTCATTTTCCTCCATGTGCTTTATTTTTGCCTTAAACATAATAGTCTTCCCTTTTTCAATAAGTATCTTCTTCAGTTCGTCCTTCAAATCTGCAATCTCTTTATCCACCTCCATCCCCGCTCTCTTAAACTTATGGAGTACTTCCAATTTTGAAATAACAGCAGCATCATGATCCCTTTTGGCTTTCGCTCTCCTAAAACACACCCCTTTAAAATAACATGCAAATTTCTCCTTAGCCCAGTCCCACCACTCTAGCAAATCTTTAAAAAGGTGCTGTTCAGACACACAAGACAAAAACACTTTATTAAAACCAACCTTAACACTCTCCTCTTCCAGCAGGCTTACGTTCAGCTTCCAGAGTCCCTTTCCAAAAGCCAGGGACTCAGCTATACACAGATCTACCACTATCATCTTGTGGTCAGAAAAAGTCGTCATCACGTGGTTGCACTTGGCCACCTTAATCCCTTCAGACATAAAAACATAGTCAATTCGGGAAACACTACGTCCACTGTCTGATATGTATGTGAACTTATCACTTGGCCCAACCATCAGACCAGCATCCGTGTAGCGTAAATCCTGCACAATCTGATTTAAAATATTAGACGTAACATCAGTCCTACCTTCCGTAGAGCTCTTACGATCTTTTGCGGATCTGACACAATTAAAATCCCCAGCCACTATAGTGAAGTCTCTGCCTGGTAAAAACAACTTTAGAGACTCCAAAAACCCAACTCTTGCTTGTTTATCAGCAGGGGCATAAACATTAAAAACCCGTACCCGCTGACCTAAAAAATCCACTAATAAAAACAAACATCTCCCAGGTATGATTACTTTAAACTCTAAAACCTTTAGACTGGAATTACACAGTAAAATGCCCACCCCTTCATTCCTGTTTTCTGAGCATGGGGACCAAAAAGATTGCCCCTTATTCCACTCACTCTCATGCGGGGCAGATTTAATTACACATTCCTGCAGACAGACAATATCTGCATTCACACTCTCAATGTACTCCAGTATCCCTGCTCTCCTACAAGCAGAACCAATCCCTCGTACATTCAGAGAAGCAACACACAACGCCATCATAACAACAGGAAAAAATCTCCACCATACCCGATCCATCATGAACCAGGAGAAAACCCACTCCTGCCACCCACTTTTCTACGTATATCAGGCGACTCAGAACTCGAGTCCCTGTTAGAATAACCTGGTCTTAGGGAGACTGGATCTTCCTGCCCCCCAGACCAACACCCCTCCACCTTACTTCTTTTAATCACGGAGGCATAACTCTCCTCCTTGCCATCATCTTCCTCCTCATTTTCACTCCAATCACTGTTAACCCTATCACGCTGCTGAGGGGTTATAGTTCCATCCGAATCAGAATCCTCCTCCTCCAAAACCTCCATTTCCTCACCCCCATCTCTTCCCAAAACAGGATTCACTGACTCCGCCATATTAGACAAATCCATCCCATCACCCGGGCCATGCACATCAGCTACTTTGTTTATTACTTCCAGCCCCTCCCTCAAACCAACTTTCTTCTGGCTCCGCCCCTTTTCCTCCATCTTGGGCACCGCATGGTCTCTTCCCCTACCACCATCTTGTTTTTGGCTTTCCCCCTCTGAGTCTGAGCCTTCGCCCTCCTCCCCACTTTCCTGCCGAGTCTTCTTCTGCCTCTCTTCAGCGTCCACCTGTGACCTAGGAATCTGAGCCCACAATCTACATTTCCTTGCAAGGTGATCTGCATGTCCACACAAATCACACACCTTATTCATTGGGCAACCACTTGCAACATGCCCAGATTTCCCACAACCTCTACAAACATCACCTTGCACTGGACAATCTTTCTGAACATGTCCAAACTCATGACACTTCCTACAATATTCCATCTGTCCATTATAAAAACAAAATCCCCTTTCTCCTCCGATAGAAAACTGTGCAGGAATGCTCTTGGCACCCCCAATAGCTCAATCATCCGGTCTCAGTTTTACAACATATCTCCTCTTGCCATTTAGATAATTGTATTTGTTCTTCATTCTTCCCAAAAATTTAACCTCACTACAATACCGAGCTAAAAAATTGGAAACAGTCTCATCCGGAACTTTAGGGTTATACATGTGCACAACCACATACTTATATGTCTGCTGGAACAGAGGTTCCAGTGCAATAAACTCTAGGCATTTCAATTCCTTTTCTTCCTTCATTCGTACCAAATCCATGTAGACTCTCTGGCAAATACTCAAAGAAACAAAAGTGATATCATAAATTCCTTGTTTCTGAAAATCCTGCAGTGCCAATACATCCGTTACCTTCAAGCCATTAATGTTCTTCAAGACATCAACGCAAACTTGGTCCAAACCGATTTCTCCTTCATGACCTGCAGCCACCTTCAGACGGACCGAGTCCTCTAATCCACGTGTTTTCTCCACCATTTTTACAGCAGATAAACACAATCGCCGCTCAATCGCACACTAGGGCCCCACAAGGGGGAACCCCAGTCACAACTGCCCTCCAAACAACACCAGCAGCAGAAAACCACCACTGATCTTGCCAAAAGGCCGAGAAGCGATAACCAGAATTGGTTTCAAACTACGGAGCCACCCAAGGATCCTGAAAAGTCCATTTGTGGAGATGAGCTCCTGGACTCCCGTTAAGAAGACATGTTGTCAACCTCTAGATCCCTTACATGCCTGCACTTTTCGGCTTGCTGCTGCTGCAATCCACGCGTTTTAGATCTGCATAACTCCACCTCTTTAAACACAGCACCTTCACCCCCTGCTGTTCCCACCCGCCTCAACACCGTTGGAAGGGAGGAGAACCAATTAAGGCGGGGGGTGGGGTGGAACGAGCAGCTGTCTACCCTTAGCAGGAGGGCTCCTGATTACATACCTCTCCTGCTGCTGCTGCTGCTGCTGGCTGTCCAGCAGCAGACTGAAGGTGGCTGCTGCTGTGCACAGGTATATAAAGGCTCAGAGCCTATTATGACACGCGCAGCCAGCGTTCCATTGCCACATTCCATCTACTGCAGGCAGGATACCTGGCTGGCTGAATGTCGCTGAGAAGCTCACAGAGACCGCCATAAGCAACAGTTTAACAGAATGCCACAGACTAATCAACCAAACTTTTTGGGTTGGGTTCTCTTTTATAGTCTGCAGGCATTAAATGAAAGAAGTCAGTGTTCCAGCAGAAGGAGACAACGTTTCAGAAAAGGCATTGTAGCAAACCAAAATAGAAATTTTAAGCGCAGCAGAGTAACCAGCGCACATACCTGTTAGCTCAGGTGAGTTTAAAAGGCTGCTGTTGATAACAAGGGTATTTGCTAAATAGATGGTGTGTGTGCAACAATATACTGAAAGGTCAATTATATTGTGCAGCTTATCTCACCACCTGTAGTTATTTAGGTGAAAGCTCCAAAATGCTTGCCTAATATGTCTGTTTATCCAAAAGGAAGTAAAAAGGGAGAGCTAGAAAGATAGCATTGCATCACATTACATGGCAATGCAATGCACAGTTGCTGAAGTTGAACCAAAATGAGCTTGTAATCTGGCTTCTGCAACTTTGAACATGAAAAATCCAATGAGGAGAAGAAAAGCAAAGCCAAAGAGTCCATCCCAAAATCCGACAAACAAGCAAAATGAACAAAAAACATTGAATTCAATTCTTTCTGATTTTAGAAACTGCATTAAAGAAGGGGTGCACCGGTCCTGGAGATACTGCAATACCAGGTCAATGCGTGGAGTGGACAGAGCAAGCTCTTTTTCCATCTCCCTGTTCTAAAAATCCATTTAATATATGGTCCCCAGATAGGGGACGTATCAGATATTAAACTGATAAGAACAGATACTACACTTGATCTTAGCCAAAAGGCCGAGAAGCGATAACCAGAATTGGTTTCAAACTACGGAGCCACCCAAGGATCCTGAAAAGTCCATTTGTGGAGATGAGCTCCTGGACTCCCGTTAAGAAGACATGTTGTCAACCTCTAGATCCCTTACATGCCTGCACTTTTCGGCTTGCTGCTGCTGCAATCCACGCGTTTTAGATCTGCATAACTCCACCTCTTTAAACACAGCACCTTCACCCCCTGCTGTTCCCACCCGCCTCAACACCATTGGAAGGGAGGAGAACCAATTAAGGCGGGGGGTGGGGTGGAACGAGCAGCTGTCTACCCTTATCAGGAGGGCTCCTGATTACATACCTCTCCTGCTGCTGCTGCTGCACTGAAGGTGGCTGCTGCTGTGCACAGGTATATAAAGGCTCAGAGCCTATTATGACATGCGCAGCCAGCGTTCCATTGCCACATTCCATCTACTGCAGGCAGGATACCTGGCTGGCTGAATGTCGCTGAGAAGCTCACAGAGACCGCCATAAGCAACAGTTTAACAGAATGCCACAGACTAATCAACCAAACTTTTTGGGTTGGGTTCTCTTTTATAGTCTGCAGGCATTAAATGAAAGAAGTCAGTGTTCCAGCAGAAGGAGACAACGTTTCAGAAAAGGCATTGTAGCAAACCAAAAAAGAATTTTTAAGCGCAGCAGAGTAACCAGCGCACATACCTGTTAGCTCAGGTGAGTTTAAAAGGCTGCTGTTGATAACAAGGGCATTTGCTAAATAGATGGTGTGTGTGCAACAATATACTGAAAGGTCAATTATATTGTGCAGCTTATCTCACCACCTGTAGTTATTTAGGTGAAAGCTCCAAAATGCTTGCCTAATATGTCTGTTTATCCAAAAGGAAGTAAAAAGGGAGAGCTAGAAAGATAGCATTGCATCACATTACATGGCAATGCAATGCACAGTTGCTGAAGTTGAACCAAAATGAGCTTGTAATCTGGCTTCTGCAACTTTGAACATGAAAAATCCAATGAGGAGAAGAAAAGCAAAGCCAAAGAGTCCATCCCAAAATCCGACAAACAAGCAAAATGAACAAAAAACATTGAATTCAATTCTTTCTGATTTTAGAAACTGCATTAAAGAAGGGGTGCACCGGTCCTGGAGATACTGCAATACCAGGTCAATGCGTGGAGTGGACAGAGCAAGCTCTTTTTCCATCTCCCTGTTCTAAAAATCCATTTAATATATGGTCCCCAGATAGGGGACGTATCAGATATTAAACTGATAAGAACAGATACTACACTTGATCTTAGCCAAAAGGCCGAGAAGCGATAACCAGAATTGGTTTCAAACTACGGAGCCACCCAAGGATCCTGAAAAGTCCATTTGTGGAGATGAGCTCCTGGACTCCCGTTAAGAAGACATGTTGTCAACCTCTAGATCCCTTACATGCCTGCACTTTTCGGCTTGCTGCTGCTGCAATCCACGCGTTTTAGATCTGCATAACTCCACCTCTTTAAACACAGCACCTTCACCCCCTGCTGTTCCCACCCGCCTCAACACCGTTGGAAGGGAGGAGAACCAATTAAGGCGGGGGGTGGGGTGGAACGAGCAGCTGTCTACCCTTAGCAGGAGGGCTCCTGATTACATACCTCTCCTGCTGCTGCTGCTGCTGGCTGTCCAGCAGCAGACTGAAGGTGGCTGCTGCTGTGCACAGGTATATAAAGGCTCAGAGCCTATTATGACACGCGCAGCCAGCGTTCCATTGCCACATTCCATCTACTGCAGGCAGGATACCTGGCTGGCTGAATGTCGCTGAGAAGCTCACAGAGACCGCCATAAGCAACAGTTTAACAGAATGCCACAGACTAATCAACCAAACTTTTTGGGTTGGGTTCTCTTTTATAGTCTGCAGGCATTAAATGAAAGAAGTCAGTGTTCCAGCAGAAGGAGACAACGTTTCAGAAAAGGCATTGTAGCAAACCAAAAAAGAAATTTTAAGCGCAGCAGAGTAACCAGCGCACATACCTGTTAGCTCAGGTGAGTTTAAAAGGCTGCTGTTGATAACAAGGGCATTTGCTAAATAGATGGTGTGTGTGCAACAATATACTGAAAGGTCAATTATATTGTGCAGCTTATCTCACCACCTGTAGTTATTTAGGTGAAAGCTCCAAAATGCTTGCCTAATATGTCTGTTTATCCAAAAGGAAGTAAAAAGGGAGAGCTAGAAAGATAGCATTGCATCACATTACATGGCAATGCAATGCACAGTTGCTGAAGTTGAACCAAAATGAGCTTGTAATCTGGCTTCTGCAACTTTGAACATGAAAAATCCAATGAGGAGAAGAAAAGCAAAGCCAAAGAGTCCATCCCAAAATCCGACAAACAAGCAAAATGAACAAAAAACATTGAATTCAATTCTTTCTGATTTTAGAAACTGCATTAAAGAAGGGGTGCACCGGTCCTGGAGATACTGCAATACCAGGTCAATGCGTGGAGTGGACAGAGCAAGCTCTTTTTCCATCTCCCTGTTCTAAAAATCCATTTAATATATGGTCCCCAGATAGGGGACGTATCAGATATTAAACTGATAAGAACAGATTTTTTTTTTTATCGAAAGCCCGAATTCGTGTACAAAACCCGAGTGCGCTTAAAAAAGTGACAAGTGCCACAAAAAAAAGTGCACTAGGATGCTGGTCTTCTTGAAACCCTCTCCAAAAGGAGAAGGGTCCCCCAAACCATTCCCCGTCCCTCCGAGCCAGAAGGCCACAGCGAGGCACAGGGACAAATAGCCACCTCCAGCCGGAGCCAGAGGCGACCCAATCTTACCCTCAATACCTGCCGGAGTTCTCACCCGAGCAAGGCACTGGGAGCCAAAGACTGTGCTCCCCTCCCGGAAGAGGGGAGCCAACAACGCTCTCCTCCCGAAAGAGGAGAGCCAGGGGGGTTCAGGGGGGAGCGGAACCTGATGGCCACACACTCCCCCCCTAGACCTGCCAAGAGTTGAACCCGTAAGGGAACCGCATCCCGACAAAATCCTAGTAAGGACGTGGACACACGTGAAAAAGTGGACACACAGTGACAAAAAAAATTAAATAAATAGTGAAGGTTTCACAGTATAATACTGCCCGGACCTTCGACCGGGAATTGAAAAATTCCCCATCCTAAGGCCAGAAGGCCCGGAATAAGGGTGTGTGTGAAGAAAGAAATATTGAAGTGCTAGTGCAAATGTGCCATAAACTCAAGTGGGGTTCCCAATCCCAGTGAGTTAAGGCACCCCAGGGTCACCACTCCTGGGGCACTTCACACTTCGGGCTTTCGATCTTCCCCGGCCCAATGGCGTCGATCCTGGGGGGCCATGCTTTCCACCAGATGACTATATTAGCCACCTGGCGTACTAACAAGCGCCTAAACCCCAGTGTGCATAATGTATCAATCTACTAGGGCGGCAAACATCCAAAACCGCCTTTTCGAAAGATACTACACTTGATCTTAGCCAAAAGGCCGAGAAGCGATAACCAGAATTGGTTTCAAACTACGGAGCCACCCAAGGATCCTGAAAAGTCCATTTGTGGAGATGAGCTCCTGGACTCCCGTTAAGAAGACATGTTGTCAACCTCTAGATCCCTTACATGCCTGCACTTTTCGGCTTGCTGCTGCTGCAATCCACGCGTTTTAGATCTGCATAACTCCACCTCTTTAAACACAGCACCTTCACCCCCTGCTGTTCCCACCCGCCTCAACACCGTTGGAAGGGAGGAGAACCAATTAAGGCGGGGGGTGGGGTGGAACGAGCAGCTGTCTACCCTTAGCAGGAGGGCTCCTGATTACATACCTCTCCTGCTGCTGCTGCTGGGGGCTGTCCAGCAGCAGACTGAAGGTGGCTGCTGCTGTGCACAGGTATATAAAGGCTCAGAGCCTATTATGACACGCGCAGCCAGCGTTCCATTGCCACATTCCATCTACTGCAGGCAGGATACCTGGCTGGCTGAATGTCGCTGAGAAGCTCACAGAGACCGCCATAAGCAACAGTTTAACAGAATGCCACAGACTAATCAACCAAACTTTTTGGGTTGGGTTCTCTTTTATAGTCTGCAGGCATTAAATGAAAGAAGTCAGTGTTCCAGCAGAAGGAGACAACGTTTCAGAAAAGGCATTGTAGCAAACCAAAAAAGAAATTTTAAGCGCAGCAGAGTAACCAGCGCACATACCTGTTAGCTCAGGTGAGTTTAAAAGGCTGCTGTTGATAACAAGGGCATTTGCTAAATAGATGGTGTGTGTGCAACAATATACTGAAAGGTCAATTATATTGTGCAGCTTATCTCACCACCTGTAGTTATTTAGGTGAAAGCTCCAAAATGCTTGCCTAATATGTCTGTTTATCCAAAAGGAAGTAAAAAGGGAGAGCTAGAAAGATAGCATTGCATCACATTACATGGCAATGCAATGCACAGTTGCTGAAGTTGAACCAAAATGAGCTTGTAATCTGGCTTCTGCAACTTTGAACATGAAAAATCCAATGAGGAGAAGAAAAGCAAAGCCAAAGAGTCCATCCCAAAATCCGACAAACAAGCAAAATGAACAAAAAACATTGAATTCAATTCTTTCTGATTTTAGAAACTGCATTAAAGAAGGGGTGCACCGGTCCTGGAGATACTGCAATACCAGGTCAATGCGTGGAGTGGACAGAGCAAGCTCTTTTTCCATCTCCCTGTTCTAAAAATCCATTTAATATATGGTCCCCAGATAGGGGACGTATCAGATATTAAACTGATAAGAACAGATACTACACTTGATCTTAGCCAAAAGGCCGAGAAGCGATAACCAGAATTGGTTTCAAACTACGGAGCCACCCAAGGATCCTGAAAAGTCCATTTGTGGAGATGAGCTCCTGGACTCCCGTTAAGAAGACATGTTGTCAACCTCTAGATCCCTTACATGCCTGCACTTTTCGGCTTGCTGCTGCTGCAATCCACGCGTTTTAGATCTGCATAACTCCAACTCTTTAAACACAGCACCTTCACCCCCTGCTGTTCCCACCCGCCTCAACACCGTTGGAAGGGAGGAGAACCAATTAAGGCGGGGGGTGGGGTGGAACGAGCAGCTGTCTACCCTTAGCAGGAGGGCTCCTGATTACATACCTCTCCTGCTGCTGCTGCTGCTGGCTGTCCAGCAGCAGATTGAAGGTGGCTGCTGCTGTGCACAGGTATATAAAGGCTCAGAGCCTATTATGACACGCGCAGCCAGCGTTCCATTGCCACATTCCATCTACTGCAGGCAGGATACCTGGCTGGCTGAATGTCGCTGAGAAGCTCACAGAGACCGCCATAAGCAACAGTTTAACAGAATGCCACAGACTAATCAACCAAACTTTTTGGGTTGGGTTCTCTTTTATAGTCTGCAGGCATTAAATGAAAGAAGTCAGTGTTCCAGCAGAAGGAGACAACGTTTCAGAAAAGGCATTGTAGCAAACCAAAAAAGAAATTTTAAGCGCAGCAGAGTAACCAGCGCACATACCTGTTAGCTCAGGTGAGTTTAAAAGGCTGCTGTTGATAACAAGGGCATTTGCTAAATAGATGGTGTGTGTGCAACAATATACTGAAAGGTCAATTATATTGTGCAGCTTATCTCACCACCTGTAGTTATTTAGGTGAAAGCTCCAAAATGCTTGCCTAATATGTCTGTTTATCCAAAAGGAAGTAAAAAGGGAGAGCTAGAAAGATAGCATTGCATCACATTACATGGCAATGCAATGCACAGTTGCTGAAGTTGAACCAAAATGAGCTTGTAATCTGGCTTCTGCAACTTTGAACATGAAAAATCCAATGAGGAGAAGAAAAGCAAAGCCAAAGAGTCCATCCCAAAATCCGACAAACAAGCAAAATGAACAAAAAACATTGAATTCAATTCTTTCTGATTTTAGAAACTGCATTAAAGAAGGGGTGCACCGGTCCTGGAGATACTGCAATACCAGGTCAATGCGTGGAGTGGACAGAGCAAGCTCTTTTTCCATCTCCCTGTTCTAAAAATCCATTTAATATATGGTCCCCAGATAGGGGACGTATCAGATATTAAACTGATAAGAACAGATTTTTTTTTTTTTTTTTTTTTTTTTTTTTTTTTTTTTAACCAAATCAGATAGGCCGGAGCATAAGCTCAATCAAATCGACTTACAAAAGCCTTTCATTGACACTTAGCCTTTCATCACACTTGGTATATAATCAAAAATAAAACCAAACCTTATCATCAGGTACATTATACACTACGAATTAAACTTTACCAAAAACCTCCACTTTTTAAACTTCCAGATCCCTTCAGCATCTATAATACTTCCACGTTCCTGATCCCAGAGGTATATTACATACATACGTGACAGAATCAATCTCAAACATTCATTAACTGACATTTTCTTCCTTTTGAAAACTAACAAATTCCTCGCATCCCACAAACTTTCAATTACACACACCACCAACAACCATAAAATCCTGTCCTTAATTCTACTACATGCACCCATCCCAAACATAGCAAGTTTCCAATTAACATACTTTACACCCACCAATTCCTTGCAAAGTCCCCCTATACCCTTCCATACATCATATGCAAAATCACAATCCCATACCATATGTCTAACATGCTCTCTCAAACCACATCCATCCCTCGGGCATACCTCAGATTTAACTAAATCCCTCTTCTTTTGCACATCTCTAACAGGCAAAATGTCATGCAATATCATCCAAGCGATATCTCTCTGTCTGTTAGTCACACCATCTATACTTAATTTTCTCCACATCTCGGTTACTTCCTCCCCTCTCAACCCATTGATATTACATACCACCTCACGCTCACGCACCATCCTAATGACTTTCTTCTTTTGCCTAAAATCACTCATGTTAACGGACAACAAATCATACTTCCTTACAAATTTCTCAACACAACCATACCATACAGGACACTTAAAAGCAACAGGCACTCTAGCATCCCTTTTGACCCACTTTAAGCCATAAAGCATCCATCCAGCCGAATACTTCATCATATAAGCACACTTATTACTTTTCCCTAGAACCACCACCACCATTTTCACGTAACCAATCCCTAAAAAGAAATCAATATTTGGAAAATCCAAACCACCATTTACACATAACTTATAGACATATTCCCGTTTCAATTTCTCCATGCGACTTCCCCAAAGAAAATTAAAGATGAATTTCTCAGTTTTCCTAATTTTCTTAAAAGCAGCAGGATATACATTCGCAACAAACAACAAAATAGGCAAAATAACCGCCTTAATAATCAGAACTTTCCCAGTCAGAGTTAATTCTCTCATTCGCCAAAAATTCAACTTGCGCACCACTCTCACCCCACAATCTTCCCAACTCTCATTTCCTTTCAAATCATCATTAAACTTAATCCCAAGCACCTTTATTGCACCATCCTCACACCTCACACCATCCATCCGTACATTCCTCTCACCAAAACATTTAAAGGAACTCTTAGTCCAATTGACCTTAAAAGCTGAGACACTACAAAACAAACTTAATATCAACCTTGCCCTACTCATCGCAGCCATATTCCCACTCACAATCACTACATCATCCATGTAACCTAGAATTCTCACATCCTTTCCATTACTCCCAGGAATCATCACACCTCTCATAACCTTATCCTTCCTAACCATACACATCAACACTTCAATCACACTAATAAACAAAAAAGGGGACATAGGGCACCCCTGACGCACTCCTGATTTAATTCTCACTTTCTCACTTAACCACCCATTCACCAAAAATTCACTTGAAACATTACAATACAAACTCCTAACACAGTTTACAAAATTCCTGGAATAACCCATCTTAGACAAAACCTTAAACATAAAGCTATGTGACACACGGTCAAAAGCTTTTTCAAAATCAACCGAAAACAACAAACATTTCTGCTTACGACTCATACAATCCCCAATCACATCACGCAACAACACCAAATTTTCAGTCATACTTCTCCCAGGCACTGCACACACTTGATCTTCATCCACCACACCGCCAATCACTTCCCGCATCCGGCTAGCCAACAATTTACTAAACACCTTATAGTCTGCATTCAAAAGGGTGATTGGCCTCCAATTCCCCAAATCCTTTTTATCACCTTTCTTATGAACCAAAACCACCACCCCATCTCTCATAGATTCACTCAACATATTCTCCGTGAACATATACTGGCACACCTCCAATAAGTCATTTCCCATCGTGTCCCATTCCTTAACATATAACTCCACGGGCAGTCCATCCTTCCCAGGTGTTTTATTCTTACTCGCAGACATCACCACTTTTTTAACTTCATCCAACACAATTACATCATCCAATATTTCACATTCATCCTCACCCAAACAACCTTCTAAACACCCCAAAGCATCAGTCAACATCCTATCATCAACCCATTTTTCCCCATACAACTCCTTATAAAACAACACCACCTCCTGCATCACATCCTTCCCACTCACACACACCCCATCACCATTCACCACCTCATCCATATCTACTTTCTTCCCAAAAACTTTTTTGAAAAAAAACCTTGTGCATTTCTCATTTTTCTCCAAATGTTCAATCTTAGAACGGTAAATAATTTCTTTCCCTTTACCCTCAATATATTTCTTAATCTCTTCTTTCACTTGACACATCAAAACATCCACATCCACTCCAATCATCCTTAACTTCCTCAGCCACTCCAGTCTAGAGCTTAAATCATTAAATTTTGCTCTATTCATTGCTGCTTTCCTCCTGCCCCTTTTTCTAAAGAAAAAACCAATCTCACTCTTCATCCAGTCCCACCACTCAAGCACATTCCTGAAATCACTTTTTTTATCCCTCCACCTAACATACATTCGCCTAAAATCACGCATGATCCTATTATCTTCCAGCAAACGCACATTAAGTTTCCACACGCCACCACCATATACAAAGGAAATCTTACCTTCTAGACGTGCCCTCAAACACACATGGTCAGAGAAGGGAACATCTTCCTGCTGGAAATTCCTACAAATAACATTTTGTGAAGAAAAGAAGATACGGTCTATTCTAGACTCTATGCCTCCCCTGTCGGCCTTATAGGTCGCAGGAGGTGGATTACCTAAAAAAACTTCCGCAGCATCCTGTAAGGAAAAATCCGCCACAAGACTCTTGAGTCTTTTACCTGTAACATCCATCTTATCCCCCTCCGTCACACAATTGAAATCTCCAACAAAAATTATTGGCATTTTGCCAGATAAAAAAAAACATAATTTCTCAAAAATTTCCAGCCTCTCCCCTTTATCTATTGGTGCATACATATTTACCACCCTAACCCTCCACCCCCTACAATTTAACTTACATATTACACACCTCCCCGCCTCCACCACCATGTAACTTTCTATCTTAACACTATAACCCTTCACCAAAACACCTACCCCACAATTTTTATTACATACAGAACCAGACCACACACTTTGACCTAAAGGCCATGCATTTTCACTTAAGGGATCGGAGATCCCACACTCCTGGACACAGTATACGTCCGCATCCAAGTTGCTCAAGTAGTCCAAAATTGCCACTCTTCTCGACTCAGATTTAATCAGCCGAACATTTAGCGACAAGATGCTGAGAGCAACTTGGGCACCCATCTATTAATTTGATGTGGCAGGTCACGACAACATGCCCACCTGTACATCATCCTAACCCTTCTGGGGGTAGGACGCTGGACGTGCAGATATCGTAGTTTGTGCCTTCCCCCAAAAAAGACACATCTTGGGGATCGGATGCAGTAGGGTACACCCGGGCTGGACTCACACTGCAGTCACTTAAAGGGGAAAAGGATGGTTCAGTTTTCTTCTTTTTCTTCACTGAAGCGCCTCCATCTTCATCTGAACTATAATCCCGCCGCTGGGGGTCAAAGTCCCCCTGACCTCCCTCCTCCTCAAGGTCAGAAACGACATCGCTCCAGGCCACATGCGGTGTTCTGGTCAGATCAGACTCCTCTTCCCCCTGCAATGTAACCATCATGTCTGGAATTTCAGCCTCCAGATCCTCCACCGGGGCCACTTCCATGCCTATACGATCATCAGTTATCGTCTCAGACTCACTGACATCTGAAGCCACAGACGCGGCCCTCTGCACCGGTGGCTCAGGTGCCAGCTCCATATTTCCTCTTACATTCACACGAACCAGTTCTGGAAAAGCAACCCGAGCCTCCTCCTCATCCAGGAAAGCCAGAGTAGATATCGGAGCAGTCGGAGTTGGAGCAGTCGGAGTTGTAGCTGTGGGTGCAGGAGATTCATTTCTTCTCCTTCCCCTTCCCGCTGCCCCCGCATATGAACCAGGATGGAATATACAGTCTCTGAAGGCATGCCCCTTCTCTCCGCAGAGGTTACAGACTATTTCATTTTTGCAATTATTGGAAGAATGACCCACCTCATTGCACTTCCTGCAAATAATCTGTCTGATGTCGCATGCTTCCTGAGTATGGCCATACCTCCTACAATGACGACAAAACCTGGGCGCATTGGGGAAGAACAGGTAACCCCGCTCACTCCCAATGGAAAAATTTGATGGAGGATAATGTATACCCCCTGGTTCATCAGGACTTTCCCGGAACTTGACCATGAAACGATATTTACCGGTCCATAGTTCCTCCTCATTCATGACTTTTACTGCCACCTTGGTAATATAGCAGTGCCTATTTAGAAAGGCATAAATCAAAGCCAAGTCCACATGTGGGTTGTACATGAAAACAGTCAGAGGTACCTCTTTGGAGCAATACAAGATGACAAAAGTCAGCCCATCCAAATATTGATTGTCCAGATTCTTTTTCAAACAATCATAGAAATTGTTGCAAACAGCCATAGAAGTAAATACAAGATTATACTTGCTTTTGAATTGCTGGAGGCACAAGATTTCTTCCTTCTTCACTTCAAGGAGTCCAAACAAAATCTCCTTCACCACGAAGCTGAGGGTAAAGATTCCTTCTTTGCCTTCTTCCACATCAATCTGGATTCCAAACTTCACTCGAGCCTCACCGGGCCCAGCGTATCGAATGCGTCCCATTATCGCTAGTCGTGTCTACTGGCCAACTCCTTATAGCAGCAAGTGGCTTAAGCCATAAAATGGCGATGCCACAGGGCCAAGAGTTAACGCACAGACAGCCAAATGACTAGACCCATTACAGATCTGAGCCAAAAGGCCGAGAAGCGATAATCAGAATTGGTTTCAAACTACGGAGCCACCCAAGGATCCTGAAAAGTCCATTTGTGGAGATGAGCTCCTGGACTCCCGTTAAGAAGACATGTTGTCAACCTCTAGATCCCTTACATGCCTGCACTTTTCGGCTTGCTGCTGCTGCAATCCATGCGTTTTAGATCTGCATAACTCCACCTCTTTAAACACAGCACCTTCACCCCCTGCTGTTCCCACCCGCCTCAACACCGTTGGAAGGGAGGAGAACCAATTAAGGCGGGGGGTGGGGTGGAACGAGCAGCTGTCTACCCTTAGCAGGAGGGCTCCTGATTACATACCTCTCCTGCTGCTGCTGCTGCTGGCTGTCCAGCAGCAGACTGAAGGTGGCTGCTGCTGTGCACAGGTATATAAAGGCTCAGAGCCTATTATGACACGCGCAGCCAGCGTTCCATTGCCACATTCCATCTACTGCAGGCAGGATACCTGGCTGGCTGAATGTCGCTGAGAAGCTCACAGAGACCGCCATAAGCAACAGTTTAACAGAATGCCACAGACTAATCAACCAAACTTTTTGGGTTGGGTTCTCTTTTATAGTCTGCAGGCATTAAATGAAAGAAGTCAGTGTTCCAGCAGAAGGAGACAACGTTTCAGAAAAGGCATTGTAGCAAACCAAAAAAGAAATTTTAAGCGCAGCAGAGTAACCAGCGCACATACCTGTTAGCTCAGGTGAGTTTAAAAGGCTGCTGTTGATAACAAGGGCATTTGCTAAATAGATGGTGTGTGTGCAACAATATACTGAAAGGTCAATTATATTGTGCAGCTTATCTCACCACCTGTAGTTATTTAGGTGAAAGCTCCAAAATGCTTGCCTAATATGTCTGTTTATCCAAAAGGAAGTAAAAAGGGAGAGCTAGAAAGATAGCATTGCATCACATTACATGGCAATGCAATGCACAGTTGCTGAAGTTGAACCAAAATGAGCTTGTAATCTGGCTTCTGCAACTTTGAACATGAAAAATCCAATGAGGAGAAGAAAAGCAAAGCCAAAGAGTCCATCCCAAAATCCGACAAACAAGCAAAATGAACAAAAAACATTGAATTCAATTCTTTCTGATTTTAGAAACTGCATTAAAGAAGGGGTGCACCGGTCCTGGAGATACTGCAATACCAGGTCAATGCGTGGAGTGGACAGAGCAAGCTCTTTTTCCATCTCCCTGTTTTAAAAATCCATTTAATATATGGTCCCCAGATAGGGGACGTATCAGATATTAAACTGATAAGAACAGATACTACACTTGATCTTAGCCAAAAGTCCGAGAAGCGATAACCAGAATTGGTTTCAAACTACGGAGCCACCCAAGGATCCTGAAAAGTCCATTTGTGGAGATGAGCTCCTGGACTCCCGTTAAGAAGACATGTTGTCAACCTCTAGATCCCTTACATGCCTGCACTTTTCGGCTTGCTGCTGCTGCAATCCACGCGTTTTAGATCTGCATAACTCCACCTCTTTAAACACAGCACCTTCACCCCCTGCTGTTCCCACCCGCCTCAACACCGTTGGAAGGGAGGAGAACCAATTAAGGCGGGGGGTGGGGTGGAACGAGCAGCTGTCTACCCTTAGCAGGAGGGCTCCTGATTACATACCTCTCCTGCTGCTGCTACTGCTGGCTGTCCAGCAGCAGACTGAAGGTGGCTGCTGCTGTGCACAGGTATATAAAGGCTCAGAGCCTATTATGACACGCGCAGCCAGCGTTCCATTGCCACATTCCATCTACTGCAGGCAGGATACCTGGCTGGCTGAATGTCGCTGAGAAGCTCACAGAGACCGCCATAAGCAACAGTTTAACAGAATGCCACAGACTAATCAACCAAACTTTTTGGGTTGGGTTCTCTTTTATAGTCTGCAGGCATTAAATGAAAGAAGTCAGTGTTCCAGCAGAAGGAGACAACGTTTCAGAAAAGGCATTGTAGCAAACCAAAAAAGAAATTTTAAGCGCAGCAGAGTAACCAGCGCACATACCTGTTAGCTCAGGTGAGTTTAAAAGGCTGCTGTTGATAACAAGGGCATTTGCTAAATAGATGGTGTGTGTGCAACAATATACTGAAAGGTCAATTATATTGTGCAGCTTATCTCACCACCTGTAGTTATTTAGGTGAAAGCTCCAAAATGCTTGCCTAATATGTCTGTTTATCCAAAAGGAAGTAAAAAGGGAGAGCTAGAAAGATAGCATTGCATCACATTACATGGCAATGCAATGCACAGTTGCTGAAGTTGAACCAAAATGAGCTTGTAATCTGGCTTCTGCAACTTTGAACATGAAAAATCCAATGAGGAGAAGAAAAGCAAAGCCAAAGAGTCCATCCCAAAATCCGACAAACAAGCAAAATGAACAAAAAACATTGAATTCAATTCTTTCTGATTTTAGAAACTGCATTAACCCCTTAAGCCCCGCGGGTGGTTTGCACGTTAATGACCGGGCCAATTTTTACAATTCTGACCACTGTCACTTTATGAGGTAATTACTCTCGAACGCTTCAACGGATCCCCCTGATTCTGAGATTGTTTTTTCGTGACATATTGTACTTCATGATTGTGGAAAAATTTCTTCGATATCACTTGCGTTTATTTGTGAAAAAAACGGAAATTTGGCGAAAATTTGGAAAATTTTGCAATTTTCAAAATTTGAATTTTTAAGCCCTGAAATCAGAGCGATATGTCACACAAAAGAGTTAATAAATAACATTTCCCACATGTCTACTTTACATCAGCACAATTTTGGAACCAAAATTTTTTTTTGTTAGGGAGCTATAAGGGTTAAAATTTGACCAGCGATTTCTCATTTTTCCAACAAAATTTACAAAACCATTTTTTTAGGGACCACATCACATTTGAAGTCACTTTGAGAGGTCTTTATGACAGAAAATACCCAAAAGTGACACCATTCTAAAAACTGCACCCCTCAAGGTGCTCAAAACCACATTCAAGAACTTTATTAACCCTTCAGGTGCTTCACAGGAATTTTTTGAATGTGGAAGAAAAAAATGAACATTTAACTTTTTTCACAAAAATGTTAATTTAGACCCAATTTTTTTTATTTTCACAGGGGTAACAAGAAAAAATGGACCCCAAAATTTGTTGTGCAATTTCCCCTGGGCACGCAGATACCCAATATTTGGGGAAAAAATACTGTTTGGGCGCACGGCAGGGCTCGGAAGGGAAGGAGCGCTAATTGACTTTTTGATTGTAAAATTTGCTTGAATAATTAGCGGACGCCATGTTGTGTTTGGAGAGCCCATGTGTGCCCAAACTTTGGAGCTCCCCCACAAGTGACCCCATTTTGGAAACTAGACCCCCCAAGGCACCTTTCTAGATGCATAGTGAGCACTTGCAACCCCCAGGTGCTTCACAAATTGATTCGTAACAATGAAAAAGTGAAAAAAAAAAACACTTTTTCATTTTTATGAATCAATTTGTGAAGCACCTGAGTGTTCCAAGTGCTCACAATGCATCTAGATAGGTGCCTTGGGGGGTCTAGTTTCCAAAATGGGGTCACTTGTGGGGGAGCTCCAATGTTTGGGCACACAGCGGCTCTCCAAACGCAACATGGTGTCGCTAACAATTTGAGCCGATTTTCCGTTAAATTTGTTAGAGGACACCATGTTGCATTTAGAGAGTCCCTGTGTGCCCAAACATTGGAGCTCCCCCACAAGTGACCCCATTTTGGAAACTAGACCCCCCAAGGCACCTATCTAGATGCATAGTGAGCACTTGGAACCCCCAGGTGCTTCACAAATTGATTCGTAACAATGAAAAAGTGAAAAAAAAAACACTTTTTCATTTGTATGAATCAATTTGTGAAGCACCTGAGGGTTCCAAGTGCTCACTATGCATCTAGATAGGTGCCTTGGGTGGTCTAGTTTCCAAAATGGGGTCACTTGTGGGGGAGCTCCAATATTTGGGCACACAGCGGCTCTCTAAATGCAACATGGTGTCCGCTAACAAATTGAATGGAAAATCGGCTCAAATTGTTAGCGGACACCACATTGCGTTTATAGAGCTTCTCTGTGCCCAAACTTTGGAGCTCCCCCACAAGTGACCCCATTTTGGAAACTAGACCCCCCAAGGCACCTTTCTAGATGCATAGTGAGCACTTGGAACCCCCAGGTGCTTCACAAATTGATTCGTAATAATGAAAAAGTGAAAAAAAAAACACTTTTTCATTTTTACAAATCAATTTGTGAAGCACCTAGGGGTTCCAAGTGCTCACTATGCATCTAGATAGGTGCCTTGGGGGGTCTAGTTTCCAAAATGGGGTCACTTGTGGGGGAGCTCCAATGTTTGGGCACACAGGGACTCTCTAAATGCAACATGGTATCCGCTAACAAATTGAATGGAAAATCGGCTCAAATTGTTAGCGGACGCCACATTGCGTTTGGAGAGCCCCTCTGTGCCCAAACTTTGGAGCTCCCCCACAAGTGACCCCATTTTGGAAACTAAACCCCCCAAGGCACCTTTCTAGATGCATAGTGAGCACTTGGAACCCCCAGGTGCTTCACAAATTGATTCGTAATAATGAAAAAGTGAAAAAAAAAACACTTTTTCATTTTTACGAATTAATTTGTGAAGCACCTAGGGGTTCCAAGTGCTCACTATGCATCTAGATAGGTGCCTTGGGGGGTCTAGTTTCCAAAATGGGGTCACTTGTGGAGGAGCTCCAATGTTTGGGCACACAGGGACTCTCCAAATGCAACATGATATCCGCTAACAATTTGAGCCGACAATTTGTTAGCGGATATCATGTTGCATTTGGAGAGTCCCTGTGTGCCCAAACATTGGAGCTCCCCCACAAGTGACCCCATTTTGGAAACTAGACCCCCCAAGGCACCTATCTAGATTCATAGTGAGCACTTGGAACCCCAGGTGCTTCACAAATTGATTCATAAAAATGAAAAAGTGTTTTTTTTTTCACTTTTTCATTTTTACGAATTAATTTGTGAAGCACCTGGGGGTTCCAAGTGCTCACTATGCATCTAGAAAGGTGCCTTGGGGGGTCTAGTTTCCAAAATGGGGTCACTTGTGGGGGAGCTCCAAAGTTTGGGCACAGAGGGGCTTTCCAAACGCAATGTGGTGTCCGCTAACAATTTGAGCCGATTTTCCATTCAATTTGTTAGCGGATACCATGTTGCATTTAGAGAGTCCCTGTGTGCCCAAACATTGGAGCTCCCCCACAAGTGACCCCATTTTGGAAACTAGACCCCCCAAGGCACCTATCTAGATTCATAGTGAGCACTTGGAACCCCAGGTGCTTCACAAATTGATTCATAAAAATGAAAAAGTGTTTTTTTTTTCACTTTTTCATTTTTACGAATCAATTTGTGAAGCACCTGGGGGTTCCAAGTGCTCACTATGCATCTAGAAAGGTGCCTTGGGGGGTCTAGTTTCCAAAATGGGGTCACTTGTGGGGGAGCTCCAAAGTTTGGGCACAGAGGGGCTCTCCAAACGCAATGTGGTGTCCGCTAACAATTTGAGCCGATTTTCCATTCAATTTGTTAGCGGATACCATGTTGCATTTAGAGAGTCCCTGTGTGCCCAAACATTGGAGCTCCCCCACAAGTGACCCCATTTTGGAAACTAGACCCCCCAAGGCACCTATCTAGATTCATAGTGAGCACTTGGAACCCCAGGTGCTTCACAAATTGATTCATAAAAATGAAAAAGTGTTTTATTTTCACTTTTTCATTTTTACGAATCAATTTGTGAAGCACCTGGGGGTTCTAAGTGCTCACTATGCATCTAGATAGGTGCCTTGGGGGGTCTAGTTTCCAAAATGGGGTCACTTGTGGGGGAGCTCCAATGTTTGGACACACAGGGGCTCTCCAAACGCAACATGGCGTCCGCTAACAATTTGAGCCGATTTTCCATTCAATTTGTTAGCGGACACCATGTCGCGTTTGGAGAGCCCGTGATGTGCCTAAACAGTGGAGCTCCCCCACAAGTGTCCCCATTTTGGAAACTATACCCCTCAAAGATTTTATTAAGGTGTATAGTGAACATTTTGAACCCAGAGGTACGGCACATTATTTGTTTACATTAGGTCATCATATTGAATAAGTTTTCATTATTCTTGAGCGCAAGTGCTCGCTACTTGAGTTTGCATCGGGTACTCAGGTATGCACCATGTACAGCGTGTGCTCGAGTGACATGCTCGAGTCCCTGCTCCGCATGTTTCACGGTTATTAGACACCCAAAAAAAAACATGCGGGGATCGCTCGTGCATGGCAGGCAATCCCCGTAAAGTTTTTTGGCCGCGAAGCATATGGGGCAGAGACTCGAGCATGTCACTCAAATACCCACGATACTAAATGCATACCAGAGCACCCGATGCAAACTCAAGTAGCGAGCACTTGCTCTCAACACTAGTCGCCATATCGTCATCTTTTTTTCTTACTTTTGAAAAAAATCCCAACCCCAGCCCTAACCCTAGCACAACCCTAGCCCCAGCACAACCCTAGCCCCAGCACAACCCTAGCCCCAGCACAACCCTAGCCCCAAACCCAGCCCTAACCCTAGCCCAATCCTAACTCAAGAGTTTATTTTTGACGCCGTTCCTTGTGCGGTATAAGTGATTAGACGACTTTATTCTTCGGGTCGGTGTGATTACAGCAATGCCAGAATCATATGGGGTTTTTATGACTGACAGCTGTCACACACTAAAAGACGCATTTTTTGTAAAATCTAGTTTTTGCATCGCCATATTTTGAGAGCTATAATTTTTCCAGATTTTGGCAGACAGTCATGTGACGGCTCGTTTTTTGCGGGATGACTTGACGTTGTTAATGGTGCCATTTTCAGGCACGTGACATTTTTTGATCGCTTTCTATTCCGATTTTTGGGAGGCAGAATAAACAAAAACCAACAATTCAGGAATTGTTTTTTTTTTTTTTTTTTTATTCTGTTCCGCGTGTGGTAAAATTGATAAGGCAGCTTTACTCTTCGGGTCAGTACGTTTACAGCGGTACCACATTTGTATCATTTTTCTATGTTTTGGCGCTTATACACAATAAAAGCTATTTTATAGAAATAAATATTTTTTAGTATCGCTTTATTCTGAGAGCTATAACTTTTTTATTTTTCGGCTGATGGAGCTATATGGCGGCTTGTTTTTTGCGGGACGAGATGACGTTTTCAGCGGTATCATATTTATTTATATACGTCTTTTTGATCGCGTGTTATTTTACTTTTTGTTTGGAGGTATGGTGATAAAGCATTGTTTTTTGCTTGGTTTTTTTTTTTTTTTTTTTACCGTATTCACTGAAGGGGTTAACTAGTGGGACAGTTTTATAAGTCAGGTTGTTCCGGACGCGGCGATACCAAATATGTGTACTTTTATTGTTTTTTTTTTATTTTTTTTATAATAATATTTATTGATGGGTACATTATATTTTTATTTTTGGTGTATTATTTTTTTTATTTTTTTATAATATTTTTGCACATTTTTTTTTTTTTTTTTTTTTCCACTTTCACACAGTTTATACACTTTATTACTTTGTCCCACTCTGGGACTTTCACTTTTTTTTTTCTGATCGCCTGCATGGCACAGGAATGGAGCACCATCCCTATGCCATGAAGGCTGTCAGAAGTGCACAGTGTGAAGATTGCTTGGAGATGCACTGCGCATGTCCAAGCAATCTTCCTGCTCTCTGGTGACCCGGATGTTGTCATGACGACATCGGGTCGTCATGGCAACACCCGGGAAGCCTTTGCAGACTGCGCTGGAAGCCGGAAGAGGAGGTGAGTATCGCCGATCACCTCCCCTTGCCCCCGCAATGCCGCGATCGACTTCGATCGCAGCATCGCGGGGGTTAATGTGCTGGGAGCGGTGCGTGACCGCTCCCTGCACATAGTACCGGGTGTCAGCTGTGACAATCAGCTGACACCCGGCGGCGATCGCGCCCGCACAGCCTGTGTGCGGGCGCGATCGCGATGACGTACTAATACGGGTCTGGCTCTTAAGTCCCAGGGCACAGACGCGTATTAGTACGTCAGATGTTATTAAGGGGTTAAAGAAGGGGTGCACCGGTCCTGGAGATACTGCAATACCAGGTCAATGCGTGGAGTGGACAGAGCAAGCTCTTTTTCCATCTCCCTGTTCTAAAAATCCATTTAATATATGGTCCCCAGATAGGGGACGTATCAGATATTAAACTGATAAGAACAGATTTTTTTGATTGAATATATCTTTTATTAGCACAAAAAATAAGTTAACAGACAGTGTACAGTGCCGCAGCCCAGTACACACAGAATTCTACATCATATTTACATAGCATGAGGATACGACGCACTAACTAGACACATCACACCCCTATGCTACACAAAACACTCAATCTGAAAGAAAAAGCATGTCAACCAATACAGTACGACGAACCGTGATAAGGGATGGGGATTGGGAAAAAGGGGATGGGGAGGGGAAAATCACAGGCCCGAAGCTTTATTGAAAGACAAGACACATAAGGGGAGAGGGGGAGGAGGGGTTTAGTCCTCGTCCTCGTCCTCCGGACCGTCCATGATGGAATAGTCTCTGAGCAGGCTGTGGATCAGCCTGCGGCAGTCCTAGATGGACATCCTCTCCCTCCTCAAGATGAGCCGGTTCCTGGCGACCCAAACGGCATCCTTGAAGCAGTTCATAAGGCGCCAAGCCTCCTGGATGGCTCCGACGGTATGAACCCCAGGGAAGAGTCCGTAAAGCACAGAATGGTGCGATAGGCTCGCCCTGGGGACAGAGTTCCTCAGGTCGTCCTCAAGTGCAGTCAATAGGCGCTGTGCAAATCCGCAGTCCCAAAAAGTGTGCAAAGATGTTTCCTCCACGAAGGGGCACCTTGGGCAGTACCGGGTCTTGCACAGGTTCCGGGCATGCATGAATGACCGGACGGGCAGTCCGCCCTGAATCGCCATCCACGACAAGTCCTTGTGCCCGTTGGTCAGCCTGTCAGACGACACATTTGTCCACACAGTCTCCAGCGTGTCCTGGTGAAGTCCTGTGATGTTCTCCACGTCATCCTTGGCTCTGATTAGCTTGTGGATAGTTTTGGGCTTCCACAAGTCGGGCTTGAGTCCCTCCAGTTGATGCTCCCCCACAAATCGAACGACGTCTCCGTAGAACCATGGCGTCGTCCAGTTGTAGGGGAAGGAGCTGTCCCACTTGTCCCAGCCGAGTCGCCTCCAAAGAAGAAGCAGGAAGAAGCGAGACATGGACCTGCCCGCGGAGCCATTCTTGACTTGCAAAGTCCGGCGGACACAATCACACACAAAAGAGGATCGCAGGAGGGTGGGGATATCTGGAACGCCCTTCCCACCCTTGCGAGGCTCCTTGTACATGACGGCCCGCCTGACTCTGTCCATCTTGGATCCCCAGACAAAGTGAAACACTGTCCTGGTAATGGCCCTGCACACAGTGACGTGTGGGGGCCAGGCCTGCGCCGTGTACTGCAAGACGGGCAGGACCTCATTACGCAGGATGAGTGCCTTACCCTCACAAGTGAGGTGTCTGAGGCTCCAGAGTCCGATCCGTTGCTTCACCTTGGCCAAGCGTTCTTGCCAGGACTTGAGGGCCGCTCCTTCCTTCCCGAACCAGACTCCCAGCACCTTGAGGAAATCCGGTTGAATGTTGAAGGGGAAGGGGGCGGAGGAGGCCGGCTGCCAATCCCCGAAGAGCATGGCTTCCGACTTCCTGCAGTTGACTTTGGCCCCTGAAGCCCGGCCGAACCTCTCACACGTCTGGACGAGGGCGTCGACTGAACCACGATCAGCGCAGAAGACGGTGACGTCGTCCATGTAGAGCGAGCACTTGACCTCGTGTCGTCCCGGACCCGGTGCGGTGATCCCTCTGATCTCTCCATTCTGCCGGATAGCCTCTGCGAAGAGTTCTATAACACAAACAAAAAGAAGAGGTGATAGAGGGCAGCCTTGTCTGACCCCAGAGAGGACAGGGAAGGGGTCAGTCTTCCAGCCGTTCACCAACACCGAGCTGTGGATATCAAAATACATCAGACGGACATACGAACAAAACATGTTACCCAAACCTAACCGGTGCAGAGCTCGGCCCATGAACTCGTGGGAAACCCGGTCGAAGGCCTTCTCCTGATCCAAGGAGACCAGGGCCGCGTGTGCGCGGCGGACCTTGATGTACTCGACCGTGTCCCGCACGAGAGCGAGGCTGTCTGCGATGCGACGTCCAGGGATGCCGCAGGTCTGGTCCGGGTGGATGATCCGTCCGATGACCGTCTTAAGTCGTGTCGCCATCGTCTTGGCCAGGATCTTGTAGTCCACGTTGAGCAGAGTGATGGGACGCCAATTCCTCAGGTCGCACCTCTCTCCCTTCCGCTTGTACAGGATCGTGACCATTCCTTCCCTCAAAGATGGAGGCATTCTACCCTCCACCACCATCTCCTCGTACAGGTCCAACAGGTCCGGACAGATGAGGTCTCCCAGCGCTACATAGAGCTCCGCTGGAAGACCATCACTGCCCGGGGTCCTGCCGGTCCTAAAGGATTTAGCGGCAGAGAGCAATTCGCCCACCATCAGAGGTTTGTCCAAGGCTGCCGTGCCTGCAGGATCAAGATGGTTAGTGATACCTGACAGGAACTTATCAGCAGCGTCGGGGTCGGTAGTCTTGTGGGAGTAGAGTTCGCTGTAGAAGTCGCTGACGACCCTCATCACGTCCTCCTTCCCACGTCGCATGTTTCCGCTCTCGTCTCGCAGCTCGTTCAGGGGCGTGTGACCGGCATGAAGTTTCCTGAAAAAGAATGAGTTACATTTCTCACCCTTCTCCAGATTCTCCACTTTGGAACGGAAGATGATTCGCTTGGACTCCTCCTCAAAGTGCCTTTTCAGGCTCTTCTTGGTCTCCTCCAGCTCCTCCCTCACGTCCCAGCCGCAGTGAAGAAGGTCCTGCAGCGACCGCAGCTCGCGCTGCAGCCCTCTGAAGTCCCTCCTCTTCTCACACGCCTGTTGTCGACCCTTGGCCTGAAAGAAACAGCGAAACTCAAGTTTAACATATTCCCACCAATCAGAGACTGTTTGGAAGCTACCCTTGTAGGACTGCCACATTGCGTAGGCTGCTCTCAGCTCCTCCACGACTTCATCCTGAGCCAGCAGAGCACAATTCAGCTTCCAGGAGCCGGGGCCGGACGGAAAACCGTCGCCGAGGACACCTTGTAAGTGAATGGCTCTGTGGTCGGAGAAGAAGCAGGAGACCATCGAGTGCCTACTCTGCCTGACTGCCCGAGAGGTGAACACAAAGTCAATCCTGGAGCGGAGTGAGCCATCGGGTCGGCTCCACGAATAGTTCGTGGAGCCTCTCCCCATGGAGCCCACCACGTCCTGAAGAGAGGCCTCGGTTACCATCTCGATGAGCAGCTTGGACGTGATGTCCAACTTGGCAGATGTGCCAGAACTACGACCGTCCTCCTCGATGGGGCAGTTGAAATCCCCGGCCATCACTAAGGTCCTGGTGGTGGCAAGCTGAAGCCGCAGGGTCTGGAAAAGCTCCAAACGCTCATTCTTCAGTGGGGACGCATACACGTTGATGAACCTGACAGGTTCTCCCGCCCAGTTGCCATCTACAACAAGAGCCCTGCCGCAGATGAGCTCCTGGACGGACTCAAGCGTGAATGCGCCCCCCCTGATCAGAATTGCGACCCCCGCAGACTTGCAGTCACCCCCACCGGACCAGTAGGATGGACCGTGGGACCACTCCCTGGCCAGATGTTTGAAGGACCTAGAGGAGGGAAGGGAACATTCCTGCAACATATAAACATCACACAACTGGGAAGTAAGGAAGGCATAAATAGTCTGACGTCTGAACTTGTCCTTGATGCTCCTGACATTAATGGAAAATAAGTTAATATTAGCCATCATGTAGGGAAAAAAGAAAAAGTTAGCGCAGGCAATACACCTTAGTTACCACTCCGGTCGGGTGGTCCCTCGTCGGTGTTGACTGCTGGTGACGGGATCACCAGCAGGCCCTCTTCCTCCATCTGGTCAAGCAGCGCGGCCTCGATCTCGGCGACCACCAGTTCCTCCTCTTCTGGCTCGGCCACCAGGGTCTCAACCATGTGCTCCATCTCTTCTGGCTCAGGGAGGGTATCCTCCTTTTCGCCTACGAAATCCAGAATCTTCTTTTTGGAGGATTCAGTAGCAGGGCTGTCCTCCACCTTCCTCTTTCCCCGGGTTGGAACTGGGGAGACAAGAAGGGGAAAATCCTCCTCGGAATAGATAGCGGCGGGTGGAGGAAAGGTTAATTCCACCGCTACCATGGTCTGGGGAGGGAGAGTGGCTGCCGGGGCAGGGGAAAGGACACCTGCTGAGGAGTAGGGGAAGGAGGAAGAGGAAGTGGAATCCTCAGCAGGGGTGGCCGGGGTGGGGGGGATTGGACGGGGGTGGCAGGGGGAGGGATCGAGAGAGGGGTGACAGAACTCTTACCCTCCTTTGACTTTTTCTTCTGCTTCGGAGCTGTTGGGACCGTCGCTGGGGCTTTGGCCACCGACTCCTTGACCGCTTTGGCCTTGGTCGTCTCGGCCTTGGCCGCTGGGGCCTTGGTCGTCGCGTCCTTGACCTTCACAGGCCTGGTCGTCGGGGCCTTGTCCTCCGTAGCTGGGGTCGTCGCAACCACCGATGCCCAGGATCTCTCACGCCTGGGGCAATCCTTGTACAGATGAGCCGCCAGCCCACACAGGTTGCAGGACGTCTTCTTCGGGCAGTCCTTCGAGCTGTGTCCCGTCACTCGACAAATCCTGCAGGCATCCTCCTTGCAGTCCTTCATCTCGTGGCCGTTCTTGCCGCATCTCCTGCAGTTCCGCGGCATGTCCGGGTAATAGATGAGGCCGTAGGAGTTGCCCAGGGAGAATGTCGGGGGCAGGTGCCGAAGTCCGTCTGAGTACGCCAGGTCCCTGTGAAGTCTAACGGTCACCGACCACTTACCTGTCCAGAAGCCGAGTCCATTCAGGATGTGAGAGGGTTCCTTCACAACCAAACAGAAGCGTCTCAGGAAGGTACAGATGTCTTGGCCTGGGGTGTGCGGGTTGCGCATGGAGACCGTGATCCTCCTTTCATCCCTCTGGATAGGGCAGCTACCTGTAAAGGCAGAGAAAGAATTATCCGGTCCTTTTGCGCTTACCATTTCCCAGAACCTCCTGCAGGTGTTCACAGTGGCGAAGGTGACGAAGAAGATCCCCGTCAAGAAGGTCTGGATGCTGAGGGTGTCCGACCTGGAGAAGCCTCGATCCAGCAGCATCTTCTGGCAGAACACGTCCGAGGACATGTCCGGCACCCTCCCATCCACTTCATTCAGCTTCAGGGCCACCGTCTGCCGCATCCATGGCTCCAGGGCTGGAGCTTCGTGGCGGGGCTTCTGGGGTCCCTTCTGCTGGCCAGTCGTGGAGGCAGAGTCCTTGGGGTCAGAATCGGCTCCTGGCTGGGCCCTCCTGGCTGTCCCCAGCTCCAGGCTCTTCTTTTCGGCCTTCCTCGCAGCGCTTGCCATGGCTTTCCTCCTGCAGTTACTTCTTGGAGCTGGATCTGGAACTCTTCCCGGAATGGGTGGAGCTATGCAGATTCTTCTCCCGTCGTGTTCTGGACAAATTCCCCGAAAGGTCTTTGTCTCGATGATTTTCTTCCTCGAAGATTCCACAGGACAGCCCGATTCTTCTCCGAGTCTTCGTCTTCTTCTGGATTCTTTAGAGCTTCTTCCTCCCACCGATATCCGCCTTCGTTCTCCGATGTCAGCTGGGATCCGAAGCTCTTCTCCTTCCGAGTTCGATCGCTCTCGTCAAGTGTAGATCGTAGCTCTTGAGTTCTTAAAAGAACAGATACTACACTTGATCTTAGCCAAAAGGCCGAGAAGCGATAACCAGAATTGGTTTCAAACTACGGAGCCACCCAAGGATCCTGAAAAGTCCATTTGTGGAGATGAGCTCCTGGACTCCCGTTAAGAAGACATGTTGTCAACCTCTAGATCACTTACATGCCTGCACTTTTCGGCTTGCTGCTGCTGCAATCCACGCGTTTTAGATCTGCATAACTCCACCTCTTTAAGCACAGCACCTTCACCCCCTGCTGTTCCCACCCGCCTCAACACGGTTGGAAGGGAGGAGAACCAATTAAAGCGGGGGGTGGGGTGGAACGAGCAGCTGTCTACCCTTAGCAGGAGGGCTCCTGATTACATACCTCTCCTGCTGCTGCTGCTCCTGGCTGTCCAGCAGCAGACTGAAGGTGGCTGCTGCTGTGCACAGGTATATAAAGGCTCAGAGCCTATTATGACACGCGCAGCCAGCGTTCCATTGCCACATTCCATCTACTGCAGGCAGGATACCTGGCTGGCTGAATGTCGCTGAGAAGCTCACAGAGACCGCCATAAGCAACAGTTTAACAGAATGCCACAGACTAATCAACCAAACTTTTTGGGTTGGGTTCTCTTTTATAGTCTGCGGGCATTAAATGAAAGAAGTCAGTGTTCCAGCAGAAGGAGACAACGTTTCAGAAAAGGCATTGTAGCAAACCAAAAAAGAAATTTTAAGCGCAGCCGAGTAACCAGCGCACATACCTGTTAGCTCAGGTGAGTTTAAAAGGCTGCTGTTGATAACAAGGGCATTTGCTAAATAGATGGTGTGTGTGCAACAATATACTGAAAGGTCAATTATATTGTGCAGCTTATCTCACCACCTGTAGTTATTTAGGTGAAAGCTCCAAAATGCTTGCCTAATATGTCTGTTTATCCAAAAGGAAGTAAAAAGGGAGAGCTAGAAAGATAGCATTGCATCACATTACATGGCAATGCAATGCACAGTTGCTGAAGTTGAACCAAAATGAGCTTGTAATCTGGCTTCTGCAACTTTGAACATGAAAAATCCAATGAGGAGAAGAAAAGCAAAGCCAAAGAGTCCATCCCAAAATCCGACAAACAAGCAAAATGAACAAAAAACATTGAATTCAATTCTTTCTGATTTTAGAAACTGCATTAAAGAAGGGGTGCACCGGTCCTGGAGATACTGCAATACCAGGTCAATGCGTGGAGTGGACAGAGCAAGCTCTTTTTCCATCTCCCTGTTCTAAAAATCCATTTAATATATGGTCCCCAGATAGGGGACGTATCAGATATTAAACTGATAAGAACAGATACTACACTTGATCTTAGCCAAAAGGCCGAGAAGCGATAACCAGAATTGGTTTCAAACTACGGAGCCACCCAAGGATCCTGAAAAGTCCATTTGTGGAGATGAGCTCCTGGACTCCCGTTAAGAAGACATGTTGTCAACCTCTAGATCCCTTACATGCCTGCACTTTTCGGCTTGCTGCTGCTGCAATCCACGCGTTTTAGATCTGCATAACTCCACCTCTTTAAACACAGCACCTTCACCCCCTGCTGTTCCCACCCGCCTCAACACCGTTGGAAGGGAGGAGAACCAATTAAGGCGGGGGGTGGGGTGGAACGAGCAGCTGTCTACCCTTAGCAGGAGGGCTCCTGATTACATACCTCTCCTGCTGCTGCTGCTGCTGGCTGTCCAGCAGCAGACTGAAGGTGGCTGCTGCTGTGCACAGGTATATAAAGGCTCAGAGCCTATTATGACACGCGCAGCCAGCGTTCCATTGCCACATTCCATCTACTGCAGGCAGGATACCTGGCTGGCTGAATGTCGCTGAGAAGCTCACAGAGACCGCCATAAGCAACAGTTTAACAGAATGCCACAGACTAATCAACCAAACTTTTTGGGTTGGGTTCTCTTTTATAGTCTGCAGGCATTAAATGAAAGAAGTCAGTGTTCCAGCAGAAGGAGACAACGTTTCAGAAAAGGCATTGTAGCAAACCAAAAAAGAAATTTTAAGCGCAGCAGAGTAACCAGCGCACATACCTGTTAGCTCAGGTGAGTTTAAAAGGCTGCTGTTGATAACAAGGGCATTTGCTAAATAGATGGTGTGTGTGCAACAATATACTGAAAGGTCAATTATATTGTGCAGCTTATCTCACCACCTGTAGTTATTTAGGTGAAAGCTCCAAAATGCTTGCCTAATATGTCTGTTTATCCAAAAGGAAGTAAAAAGGGAGAGCTAGAAAGATAGCATTGCATCACATTACATGGCAATGCAATGCACAGTTGCTGAAGTTGAACCAAAATGAGCTTGTAATCTGGCTTCTGCAACTTTGAACATGAAAAATCCAATGAGGAGAAGAAAAGCAAAGCCAAAGAGTCCATCCCAAAATCCGACAAACAAGCAAAATGAACAAAAAACATTGAATTCAATTCTTTCTGATTTTAGAAACTGCATTAAAGAAGGGGTGCACCGGTCCTGGAGATACTGCAATACCAGGTCAATGCGTGGAGTGGACAGAGCAAGCTCTTTTTCCATCTCCCTGTTCTAAAAATCCATTTAATATATGGTCCCCAGATAGGGGACGTATCAGATATTAAACTGATAAGAACAGATACTACACTTGATCTTAGCCAAAAGGCCGAGAAGCGATAACCAGAATTGGTTTCAAACTACGGAGCCACCCAAGGATCCTGAAAAGTCCATTTGTGGAGATGAGCTCCTGGACTCCCGTTAAGAAGACATGTTGTCAACCTCTAGATCCCTTACATGCCTGCACTTTTCGGCTTGCTGCTGCTGCAATCCACGCGTTTTAGATCTGCATAACTCCACCTCTTTAAACACAGCACCTTCACCCCCTGCTGTTCCCACCCGCCTCAACACCGTTGGAAGGGAGGAGAACCAATTAAGGCGGGGGGTGGGGTGGAACGAGCAGCTGTCTACCCTTAGCAGGAGGGCTCCTGATTACATACCTCTCCTGCTGCTGCTGCTGGCTGTCCAGCAGCAGACTGAAGGTGGCTGCTGCTGTGCACAGGTATATAAAGGCTCAGAGCCTATTATGACACGCGCAGCCAGCGTTCCATTGCCACATTCCATCTACTGCAGGCAGGATACCTGGCTGGCTGAATGTCGCTGAGAAGCTCACAGAGACCGCCATAAGCAACAGTTTAACAGAATGCCACAGACTAATCAACCAAACTTTTTGGGTTGGGTTCTCTTTTATAGTCTGCAGGCATTAAATGAAAGAAGTCAGTGTTCCAGCAGAAGGAGACAACGTTTCAGAAAAGGCATTGTAGCAAACCAAAAAAGAAATTTTAAGCGCAGCAGAGTAACCAGCGCACATACCTGTTAGCTCAGGTGAGTTTAAAAGGCTGCTGTTGATAACAAGGGCATTTGCTAAATAGATGGTGTGTGTGCAACAATATACTGAAAGGTCAATTATATTGTGCAGCTTATCTCACCACCTGTAGTTATTTAGGTGAAAGCTCCAAAATGCTTGCCTAATATGTCTGTTTATCCAAAAGGAAGTAAAAAGGGAGAGCTAGAAAGATAGCATTGCATCACATTACATGGCAATGCAATGCACAGTTGCTGAAGTTGAACCAAAATGAGCTTGTAATCTGGCTTCTGCAACTTTGAACATGAAAAATCCAATGAGGAGAAGAAAAGCAAAGCCAAAGAGTCCATCCCAAAATCCGACAAACAAGCAAAATGAACAAAAAACATTGAATTCAATTCTTTCTGATTTTAGAAACTGCATTAAAGAAGGGGTGCACCGGTCCTGGAGATACTGCAATACCAGGTCAATGCGTGGAGTGGACAGAGCAAGCTCTTTTTCCATCTCCCTGTTCTAAAAATCCATTTAATATATGGTCCCCAGATAGGGGACGTATCAGATATTAAACTGATAAGAACAGATTTTTTTTTTTTTTTTTCGAAAGCCCGAATTCGTGTACAAAACCCGAGTGCGCTTAAAAAAGTGACAAGTGCCACAAAAAAAGTGCACTAGGATGCTGGTCTTCTTGAAACCCTCTCCAAAAGGAGAAGGGTCCCCCAAACCATTCCCCGTCCCTCCGAGCCAAAAGGCCACAGCGAGGAACAGGGACAAAAAGCCACCTCCAGCCGAAGCCAGAGGCGACCCAATCTTACCCCAGCACCTGCCCGAGTTCTCACCCGAGCAAGGCACTGGGAGCCAAAGACTGTGCTCCCCTCCCGGAAGAGGGGAGCCAACAACGCTCTCCTCCCGAAAGAGGAGAGCCAAGGGGGTTCAGGGGGGAGCGGAACCTGATGGCCACACACTCCCCCCCTAGACCTGCCAAGAGAGGAACCCGTAAGGGAACCGCATCCCGACAAAATCCTAGTAGGACGTGACACACGTGAATAAGTGGACACACAGTGACAAAGAAATTAAATAAATAGTGAAGGTTTCACAGTATAATACTGCCCGGACCTTCGACCGGGAATTGAAAAATTCCCCATCCTAAGGCCAGAAGGCCCGGAATAAGGGTGTGTGCGAAGAAAGAAAATTTGAAGTGCTTGTGCAAATGTGCCATAAACTCAAGTGGGGTTCCCAATCCCAGTGAGTTAAGGCACCCCAGGGTCACCACTCCTGGGGCACTTCACACTTCGGGCTTTCGATCTTCCCCGGCCCAATGGCGTCGATCCTGGGGGGCCATGCTTTCCACCAGATGACTATATTAGCCACCTGGCGTACTAACAAGCGCCTAAACCCCAGTGTGCATAATGTATCAATCTACTAGGGCGGCCAACATCCAAAACCGCCTTTTCGAAAGATACTACACTTGATCTTAGCCAAAAGGCCGAGAAGCGATAACCAGAATTGGTTTCAAACTACGGAGCCACCCAAGGATCCTGAAAAGTCCATTTGTGGAGATGAGCTCCTGGACTCCCGTTAAGAAGACATGTTGTCAACCTCTAGATCCCTTACATGCCTGCACTTTTCGGCTTGCTGCTGCTGCAATCCACGCGTTTTAGATCTGCATAACTCCATCTCTTTAAACACAGCACCTTCACCCCCTGCTGTTCCCACCCGCCTCAACACCGTTGGAAGGGAGGAGAACCAATTAAGGCGGGGGGTGGGGTGGAACGAGCAGCTGTCTACCCTTAGCAGGAGGGCTCCTGATTACATACCTCTCCTGCTGCTGCTGCTGCTGGCTGTCCAGCAGCAGACTGAAGGTGGCTGCTGCTGTGCACAGGTATATAAAGGCTCAGAGCCTATTATGACACGCGCAGCCAGCGTTCCATTGCCACATTCCATCTACTGCAGGCAGGATACCTGGCTGGCTGAATGTCGCTGAGAAGCTCACAGAGACCGCCATAAGCAACAGTTTAACAGAATGCCACAGACTAATCAACCAAACTTTTTGGGTTGGGTTCTCTTTTATAGTCTGCAGGCATTAAATGAAAGAAGTCAGTGTTCCAGCAGAAGGAGACAACGTTTCAGAAAAGGCATTGTAGCAAACCAAAAAAGAAATTTTAAGCGCAGCAGAGTAACCAGCGCACATACCTGTTAGCTCAGGTGAGTTTAAAAGGCTGCTGTTGATAACAAGGGCATTTGCTAAATAGATGGTGTGTGTGCAACAATATACTGAAAGGTCAATTATATTGTGCAGCTTATCTCACCACCTGTAGTTATTTAGGTGAAAGCTCCAAAATGCTTGCCTAATATGTCTGTTTATCCAAAAGGAAGTAAAAAGGGAGAGCTAGAAAGATAGCATTGCATCACATTACATGGCAATGCAATGCACAGTTGCTGAAGTTGAACCAAAATGAGCTTGTAATCTGGCTTCTGCAACTTTGAACATGAAAAATCCAATGAGGAGAAGAAAAGCAAAGCCAAAGAGTCCATCCCAAAATCCGACAAACAAGCAAAATGAACAAAAAACATTGAATTCAATTCTTTCTGATTTTAGAAACTGCATTAAAGAAGGGGTGCACCGGTCCTGGAGATACTGCAATACCAGGTCAATGCGTGGAGTGGACAGAGCAAGCTCTTTTTCCATCTCCCTGTTCTAAAAATCCATTTAATATATGGTCCCCAGATAGGGGACGTATCAGATATTAAACTGATAAGAACAGATACTACACTTGATCTTAGCCAAAAGGCCGAGAAGCGATAACCAGAATTGGTTTCAAACTACGGAGCCACCCAAGGATCCTGAAAAGTCCATTTGTGGAGATGAGCTCCTGGACTCCCGTTAAGAAGACATGTTGTCAACCTCTAGATCCCTTACATGCCTGCACTTTTCGGCTTGCTGCTGCTGCAATCCACGCGTTTTAGATCTGCATAACTCCACCTCTTTAAACACAGCACCTTCACCCCCTGCTGTTCCCACCCGCCTCAACACCGTTGGAAGGGAGGAGAACCAATTAAGGCGGGGGGTGGGGTGGAACGAGCAGCTGTCTACCCTTAGCAGGAGGGCTCCTGATTACATACCTCTCCTGCTGCTGCTGCTGGCTGTCCAGCAGCAGACTGAAGGTGGCTGCTGCTGTGCACAGGTATATAAAGGCTCAGAGCCTATTATGACACGCGCAGCCAGCGTTCCATTGCCACATTCCATCTACTGCAGGCAGGATACCTGGCTGGCTGAATGTCGCTGAGAAGCTCACAGAGACCGCCATAAGCAACAGTTTAACAGAATGCCACAGACTAATCAACCAAACTTTTTGGGTTGGGTTCTCTTTTATAGTCTGCAGGCATTAAATGAAAGAAGTCAGTGTTCCAGCAGAAGGAGACAACGTTTCAGAAAAGGCATTGTAGCAAACCAAAAAAGAAATTTTAAGCGCAGCAGAGTAACCAGCGCACATACCTGTTAGCTCAGGTGAGTTTAAAAGGCTGCTGTTGATAACAAGGGCATTTGCTAAATAGATGGTGTGTGTGCAACAATATACTGAAAGGTCAATTATATTGTGCAGCTTATCTCACCACCTGTAGTTATTTAGGTGAAAGCTCCAAAATGCTTGCCTAATATGTCTGTTTATCCAAAAGGAAGTAAAAAGGGAGAGCTAGAAAGATAGCATTGCATCACATTACATGGCAATGCAATGCACAGTTGCTGAAGTTGAACCAAAATGAGCTTGTAATCTGGCTTCTGCAACTTTGAACATGAAAAATCCAATGAGGAGAAGAAAAGCAAAGCCAAAGAGTCCATCCCAAAATCCGACAAACAAGCAAAATGAACAAAAAACATTGAATTCAATTCTTTCTGATTTTAGAAACTGCATTAAAGAAGGGGTGCACCGGTCCTGGAGATACTGCAATACCAGGTCAATGCGTGGAGTGGACAGAGCAAGCTCTTTTTCCATCTCCCTGTTCTAAAAATCCATTTAATATATGGTCCCCAGATAGGGGACGTATCAGATATTAAACTGATAAGAACAGATTTTTTTTTTTTTTTTTCGAAAGCCCGAATTCGTGTACAAAACCCGAGTGCGCTTAAAAAAGTGACAAGTGCCACAAAAAAAGTGCACTAGGATGCTGGTCTTCTTGAAACCCTCTCCAAAAGGAGAAGGGTCCCCCAAACCATTCCCCGTCCCTCCGAGCCAAAAGGCCACAGCGAGGAACAGGGACAAAAAGCCACCTCCAGCCGAAGCCAGAGGCGACCCAATCTTACCCCAGCACCTGCCCGAGTTCTCACCCGAGCAAGGCACTGGGAGCCAAAGACTGTGCTCCCCTCCCGGAAGAGGGGAGCCAACAACGCTCTCCTCCCGAAAGAGGAGAGCCAAGGGGGTTCAGGGGGGAGCGGAACCTGATGGCCACACACTCCCCCCCTAGACCTGCCAAGAGAGGAACCCGTAAGGGAACCGCATCCCGACAAAATCCTAGTAGGACGTGACACACGTGAATAAGTGGACACACAGTGACAAAGAAATTAAATAAATAGTGAAGGTTTCACAGTATAATACTGCCCGGACCTTCGACCGGGAATTGAAAAATTCCCCATCCTAAGGCCAGAAGGCCCGGAATAAGGGTGTGTGCGAAGAAAGAAAATTTGAAGTGCTTGTGCAAATGTGCCATAAACTCAAGTGGGGTTCCCAATCCCAGTGAGTTAAGGCACCCCAGGGTCACCACTCCTGGGGCACTTCACACTTCGGGCTTTCGATCTTCCCCGGCCCAATGGCGTCGATCCTGGGGGGCCATGCTTTCCACCAGATGACTATATTAGCCACCTGGCGTACTAACAAGCGCCTAAACCCCAGTGTGCATAATGTATCAATCTACTAGGGCGGCCAACATCCAAAACCGCCTTTTCGAAAGATACTACACTTGATCTTAGCCAAAAGGCCGAGAAGCGATAACCAGAATTGGTTTCAAACTACGGAGCCACCCAAGGATCCTGAAAAGTCCATTTGTGGAGATGAGCTCCTGGACTCCCGTTAAGAAGACATGTTGTCAACCTCTAGATCCCTTACATGCCTGCACTTTTCGGCTTGCTGCTGCTGCAATCCACGCGTTTTAGATCTGCATAACTCCATCTCTTTAAACACAGCACCTTCACCCCCTGCTGTTCCCACCCGCCTCAACACCGTTGGAAGGGAGGAGAACCAATTAAGGCGGGGGGTGGGGTGGAACGAGCAGCTGTCTACCCTTAGCAGGAGGGCTCCTGATTACATACCTCTCCTGCTGCTGCTGCTGCTGGCTGTCCAGCAGCAGACTGAAGGTGGCTGCTGCTGTGCACAGGTATATAAAGGCTCAGAGCCTATTATGACACGCGCAGCCAGCGTTCCATTGCCACATTCCATCTACTGCAGGCAGGATACCTGGCTGGCTGAATGTCGCTGAGAAGCTCACAGAGACCGCCATAAGCAACAGTTTAACAGAATGCCACAGACTAATCAACCAAACTTTTTGGGTTGGGTTCTCTTTTATAGTCTGCAGGCATTAAATGAAAGAAGTCAGTGTTCCAGCAGAAGGAGACAACGTTTCAGAAAAGGCATTGTAGCAAACCAAAAAAGAAATTTTAAGCGCAGCAGAGTAACCAGCGCACATACCTGTTAGCTCAGGTGAGTTTAAAAGGCTGCTGTTGATAACAAGGGCATTTGCTAAATAGATGGTGTGTGTGCAACAATATACTGAAAGGTCAATTATATTGTGCAGCTTATCTCACCACCTGTAGTTATTTAGGTGAAAGCTCCAAAATGCTTGCCTAATATGTCTGTTTATCCAAAAGGAAGTAAAAAGGGAGAGCTAGAAAGATAGCATTGCATCACATTACATGGCAATGCAATGCACAGTTGCTGAAGTTGAACCAAAATGAGCTTGTAATCTGGCTTCTGCAACTTTGAACATGAAAAATCCAATGAGGAGAAGAAAAGCAAAGCCAAAGAGTCCATCCCAAAATCCGACAAACAAGCAAAATGAACAAAAAACATTGAATTCAATTCTTTCTGATTTTAGAAACTGCATTAAAGAAGGGGTGCACCGGTCCTGGAGATACTGCAATACCAGGTCAATGCGTGGAGTGGACAGAGCAAGCTCTTTTTCCATCTCCCTGTTCTAAAAATCCATTTAATATATGGTCCCCAGATAGGGGACGTATCAGATATTAAACTGATAAGAACAGATACTACACTTGATCTTAGCCAAAAGGCCGAGAAGCGATAACCAGAATTGGTTTCAAACTACGGAGCCACCCAAGGATCCTGAAAAGTCCATTTGTGGAGATGAGCTCCTGGACTCCCGTTAAGAAGACATGTTGTCAACCTCTAGATCCCTTACATGCCTGCACTTTTCGGCTTGCTGCTGCTGCAATCCACGCGTTTTAGATCTGCATAACTCCACCTCTTTAAACACAGCACCTTCACCCCCTGCTGTTCCCACCCGCCTCAACACCGTTGGAAGGGAGGAGAACCAATTAAGGCGGGGGGTGGGGTGGAACAAGCAGCTGTCTACCCTTAGCAGGAGGGCTCCTGATTACATACCTCTCCTGCTGCTGCTGCTGCTGGCTGTCCAGCAGCAGACTGAAGGTGGCTGCTGCTGTGCACAGGTATATAAAGGCTCAGAGCCTATTATGACACGCGCAGCCAGCGTTCCATTGCCACATTCCATCTACTGCAGGCAGGATACCTGGCTGGCTGAATGTCGCTGAGAAGCTCACAGAGACCGCCATAAGCAACAGTTTAACAGAATGCCACAGACTAATCAACCAAACTTTTTGGGTTGGGTTCTCTTTTATAGTCTGCAGGCATTAAATGAAAGAAGTCAGTGTTCCAGCAGAAGGAGACAACGTTTCAGAAAAGGCATTGTAGCAAACCAAAAAAGAAATTTTAAGCGCAGCAGAGTAACCAGCGCACATACCTGTTAGCTCAGGTGAGTTTAAAAGGCTGCTGTTGATAACAAGGGCATTTGCTAAATAGATGGTGTGTGTGCAACAATATACTGAAAGGTCAATTATATTGTGCAGCTTATCTCACCACCTGTAGTTATTTAGGTGAAAGCTCCAAAATGCTTGCCTAATATGTCTGTTTATCCAAAAGGAAGTAAAAAGGGAGAGCTAGAAAGATAGCATTGCATCACATTACATGGCAATGCAATGCACAGTTGCTGAAGTTGAACCAAAATGAGCTTGTAATCTGGCTTCTGCAACTTTGAACATGAAAAATCCAATGAGGAGAAGAAAAGCAAAGCCAAAGAGTCCATCCCAAAATCCGACAAACAAGCAAAATGAACAAAAAACATTGAATTCAATTCTTTCTGATTTTAGAAACTGCATTAAAGAAGGGGTGCACCGGTCCTGGAGATACTGCAATACCAGGTCAATGCGTGGAGTGGACAGAGCAAGCTCTTTTTCCATCTCCCTGTTCTAAAAATCCATTTAATATATGGTCCCCAGATAGGGGACGTATCAAATATTAAACTGATAAGAACAGATTTTTTTTTTTATCGAAAGCCCGAATTCGTGTACAAAACCCGAGTGCGCTTAAAAAAGTGACAAGTGCCACAAAAAAAAGTGCACTAGGATGCTGGTCTTCTTGAAACCCTCTCCAAAAGGAGAAGGGTCCCCCAAACCATTCCCCGTCCCTCCGAGCCAGAAGGCCACAGCGAGGAACAGGGACAAATAGCCACCTCCAGCCGGAGCCAGAGGCGACCCAATCTTACCCCCAATACCTGCCCGAGTTCTCACCCGAGCAAGGCACTGGGAGCCAAAGACTGTGCTCCCCTCCCGGAAGAGGGGAGCCAACAACGCTCTCCTCCCGAAAGAGGAGAGCCAGTGGGGTTCAGGGGGGAGCGGAACCTGATGGCCACACACTCCCCCCCTAGACCTGCCAAGAGAGGAACCCGTAAGGGAACCGCATCCCGACAAAATCCTAGTAAGGACGTGGACACACGTGAAAAAGTGGACACACAGTGACAAAAAAAAATTAAATAAATAGTGAAGGTTTCACAGTATAATACTGCCCGGACCTTCGACCGGGAATTGAAAAATTCCCCATCCTAAGGCCAGAAGGCCCGGAATAAGGGTGTGTGTGAAGAAAGAAATATTGAAGTGCTAGTGCAAATGTGCCATAAACTCAAGTGGGGTTCCCAATCCCAGTGAGTTAAGGCACCCCAGGGTCACCACTCCTGGGGCACTACACACTTCGGGCTTTCGATCTTCCCCGGCCCAATGGCGTCGATCCTGGGGGGCCATGCTTTCCACCAGATGACTATATTAGCCACCTGGCGTACTAACAAGCGCCTAAACCCCAGTGTGCATAATGTATCAATCTACTAGGGCGGCCAACATCCAAAACCGCCTTTTCGAAAGATACTACACTTGATCTTAGCCAAAAGGCCGAGAAGCGATAACCAGAATTGGTTTCAAACTACGGAGCCACCCAAGGATCCTGAAAAGTCCATTTGTGGAGATGAGCTCCTGGACTCCCGTTAAGGAGACATGTTGTCAACCTCTAGATCCCTTACATGCCTGCACTTTTCGGCTTGCTGCTGCTGCAATCCACGCGTTTTAGATCTGCATAACTCCACCTCTTTAAACACAGCACCTTCACCCCCTGCTGTTCCCACCCGCCTCAACACCGTTGGAAGGGAGGAGAACCAATTAAGGCGGGGGGTGGGGTGGAACGAGCAGCTGTCTACCCTTAGCAGGAGGGCTCCCGATTACATACCTCTCCTGCTGCTGCTGCTGCTGGCTGTCCAGCAGCAGACTGAAGGTGGCTGCTGCTGTGCACAGGTATATAAAGGCTCAGAGCCTATTATGACACGCGCAGCCAGCGTTCCATTGCCACATTCCATCTACTGCAGGCAGGATACCTGGCTGGCTGAATGTCGCTGAGAAGCTCACAGAGACCGCCATAAGCAACAGTTTAACAGAATGCCACAGACTAATCAACCAAACTTTTTGGGTTGGGTTCTCTTTTATAGTCTGCAGGCATTAAATGAAAGAAGTCAGTGTTCCAGCAGAAGGAGACAACGTTTCAGAAAAGGCATTGTAGCAAACCAAAAAAGAAATTTTAAGCGCAGCAGAGTAACCAGCGCACATACCTGTTAGCTCAGGTGAGTTTAAAAGGCTGCTGTTGATAACAAGGGCATTTGCTAAATAGATGGTGTGTGTGCAACAATATACTGAAAGGTCAATTATATTGTGCAGCTTATCTCACCACCTGTAGTTATTTAGGTGAAAGCTCCAAAATGCTTGCCTAATATGTCTGTTTATCCAAAAGGAAGTAAAAAGGGAGAGCTAGAAAGATAGCATTGCATCACATTACATGGCAATGCAATGCACAGTTGCTGAAGTTGAACCAAAATGAGCTTGTAATCTGGCTTCTGCAACTTTGAACATGAAAAATCCAATGAGGAGAAGAAAAGCAAAGCCAAAGAGTCCATCCCAAAATCCGACAAACAAGCAAAATGAACAAAAAACATTGAATTCAATTCTTTCTGATTTTAGAAACTGCATTAAAGAAGGGGTGCACCGGTCCTGGAGATACTGCAATACCAGGTCAATGCGTGGAGTGGACAGAGCAAGCTCTTTTTCCATCTCCCTGTTCTAAAAATCCATTTAATATATGGTCCCCAGATAGGGGACGTATCAGATATTAAACTGATAAGAACAGATACTACACTTGATCTTAGCCAAAAGGCCGAGAAGCGATAACCAGAATTGGTTTCAAACTACGGAGCCACCCAAGGATCCTGAAAAGTCCATTTGTGGAGATGAGCTCCTGGACTCCCGTTAAGAAGACATGTTGTCAACCTCTAGATCCCTTACATGCCTGCACTTTTCGGCTTGCTGCTGCTGCAATCCACGCGTTTTAGATCTGCATAACTCCACCTCTTTAAACACAGCACCTTCACCCCCTGCTGTTCCCACCCGCCTCAACACCGTTGGAAGGGAGGAGAACCAATTAAGGCGGGGGGTGGGGTGGAACGAGCAGCTGTCTACCCTTAGCAGGAGGGCTCCCGATTACATACCTCTCCTGCTGCTGCTGCTGCTGGCTGTCCAGCAGCAGACTGAAGGTGGCTGCTGCTGTGCACAGGTATATAAAGGCTCAGAGCCTATTATGACACGCGCAGCCAGCGTTCCATTGCCACATTCCATCTACTGCAGGCAGGATACCTGGCTGGCTGAATGTCGCTGAGAAGCTCACAGAGACCGCCATAAGCAACAGTTTAACAGAATGCCACAGACTAATCAACCAAACTTTTTGGGTTGGGTTCTCTTTTATAGTCTGCAGGCATTAAATGAAAGAAGTCAGTGTTCCAGCAGAAGGAGACAACGTTTCAGAAAAGGCATTGTAGCAAACCAAAAAAGAAATTTTAAGCGCAGCAGAGTAACCAGCGCACATACCTGTTAGCTCAGGTGAGTTTAAAAGGCTGCTGTTGATAACAAGGGCATTTGCTAAATAGATGGTGTGTGTGCAACAATATACTGAAAGGTCAATTATATTGTGCAGCTTATCTCACCACCTGTAGTTATTTAGGTGAAAGCTCCAAAATGCTTGCCTAATATGTCTGTTTATCCAAAAGGAAGTAAAAAGGGAGAGCTAGAAAGATAGCATTGCATCACATTACATGGCAATGCAATGCACAGTTGCTGAAGTTGAACCAAAATGAGCTTGTAATCTGGCTTCTGCAACTTTGAACATGAAAAATCCAATGAGGAGAAGAAAAGCAAAGCCAAAGAGTCCATCCCAAAATCCGACAAACAAGCAAAATGAACAAAAAACATTGAATTCAATTCTTTCTGATTTTAGAAACTGCATTAAAGAAGGGGTGCACCGGTCCTGGAGATACTGCAATACCAGGTCAATGCGTGGAGTGGACAGAGCAAGCTCTTTTTCCATCTCCCTGTTCTAAAAATCCATTTAATATATGGTCCCCAGATAGGGGACGTATCAGATATTAAACTGATAAGAACAGATACTACACTTGATCTTAGCCAAAAGGCCGAGAAGCGATAACCAGAATTGGTTTCAAACTACGGAGCCACCCAAGGATCCTGAAAAGTCCATTTGTGGAGATGAGCTCCTGGACTCCCGTTAAGAAGACATGTTGTCAACCTCTAGATCCCTTACATGCCTGCACTTTTCGGCTTGCTGCTGCTGCAATCCACGCGTTTTAGATCTGCATAACTCCACCTCTTTAAACACAGCACCTTCACCCCCTGCTGTTCCCACCCGCCTCAACACCGTTGGAAGGGAGGAGAACCAATTAAGGCGGGGGGTGGGGTGGAACGAGCAGCTGTCTACCCTTAGCAGGAGGGCTCCTGATTACATACCTCTCCTGCTGCTGCTGCTGCTGGCTGTCCAGCAGCAGACTGAAGGTGGCTGCTGCTGTGCACAGGTATATAAAGGCTCAGAGCCTATTATGACACGCGCAGCCAGCGTTCCATTGCCACATTCCATCTACTGCAGGCAGGATACCTGGCTGGCTGAATGTCGCTGAGAAGCTCACAGAGACCGCCATAAGCAACAGTTTAACAGAATGCCACAGACTAATCAACCAAACTTTTTGGGTTGGGTTCTCTTTTATAGTCTGCAGGCATTAAATGAAAGAAGTCAGTGTTCCAGCAGAAGGAGACAACGTTTCAGAAAAGGCATTGTAGCAAACCAAAAAAGAAATTTTAAGCGCAGCAGAGTAACCAGCGCACATACCTGTTAGCTCAGGTGAGTTTAAAAGGCTGCTGTTGATAACAAGGGCATTTGCTAAATAGATGGTGTGTGTGCAACAATATACTGAAAGGTCAATTATATTGTGCAGCTTATCTCACCACCTGTAGTTATTTAGGTGAAAGCTCCAAAATGCTTGCCTAATATGTCTGTTTATCCAAAAGGAAGTAAAAAGGGAGAGCTAGAAAGATAGCATTGCATCACATTACATGGCAATGCAATGCACAGTTGCTGAAGTTGAACCAAAATGAGCTTGTAATCTGGCTTCTGCAACTTTGAACATGAAAAATCCAATGAGGAGAAGAAAAGCAAAGCCAAAGAGTCCATCCCAAAATCTGACAAACAAGCAAAATGAACAAAAAACATTGAATTCAATTCTTTCTGATTTTAGAAACTGCATTAAAGAAGGGGTGCACCGGTCCTGGAGATACTGCAATACCAGGTCAATGCGTGGAGTGGACAGAGCAAGCTCTTTTTCCATCTCCCTGTTCTAAAAATCCATTTAATATATGGTCCCCAGATAGGGGACGTATCAGATATTAAACTGATAAGAACAGATACTACACTTGATCTTAGCCAAAAGGCCGAGAAGCGATAACCAGAATTGGTTTCAAACTACGGAGCCACCCAAGGATCCTGAAAAGTCCATTTGTGGAGATGAGCTCCTGGACTCCCGTTAAGAAGACATGTTGTCAACCTCTAGATCCCTTACATGCCTGCACTTTTCGGCTTGCTGCTGCTGCAATCCACGCGTTTTAGATCTGCATAACTCCACCTCTTTAAACACAGCACCTTCACCCCCTGCTGTTCCCACCCGCCTCAACACCGTTGGAAGGGAGGAGAACCAATTAAGGCGGGGGGTGGGGTGGAACGAGCAGCTGTCTACCCTTAGCAGGAGGGCTCCTGATTACATACCTCTCCTGCTGCTGCTGCTGCTGGCTGTCCAGCAGCAGACTGAAGGTGGCTGCTGCTGTGCACAGGTATATAAAGGCTCAGAGCCTATTATGACACGCGCAGCCAGCGTTCCATTGCCACATTCCATCTACTGCAGGCAGGATACCTGGCTGGCTGAATGTCGCTGAGAAGCTCACAGAGACCGCCATAAGCAACAGTTTAACAGAATGCCACAGACTAATCAACCAAACTTTTTGGGTTGGGTTCTCTTTTATAGTCTGCAGGCATTAAATGAAAGAAGTCAGTGTTCCAGCAGAAGGAGACAACGTTTCAGAAAAGGCATTGTAGCAAACCAAAAAAGAAATTTTAAGCGCAGCAGAGTAACCAGCGCACATACCTGTTAGCTCAGGTGAGTTTAAAAGGCTGCTGTTGATAACAAGGGCATTTGCTAAATAGATGGTGTGTGTGCAACAATATACTGAAAGGTCAATTATATTGTGCAGCTTATCTCACCACCTGTAGTTATTTAGGTGAAAGCTCCAAAATGCTTGCCTAATATGTCTGTTTATCCAAAAGGAAGTAAAAAGGGAGAGCTAGAAAGATAGCATTGCATCACATTACATGGCAATGCAATGCACAGTTGCTGAAGTTGAACCAAAATGAGCTTGTAATCTGGCTTCTGCAACTTTGAACATGAAAAATCCAATGAGGAGAAGAAAAGCAAAGCCAAAGAGTCCATCCCAAAATCCGACAAACAAGCAAAATGAACAAAAAACATTGAATTCAATTCTTTCTGATTTTAGAAACTGCATTAAAGAAGGGGTGCACCGGTCCTGGAGATACTGCAATACCAGGTCAATGCGTGGAGTGGACAGAGCAAGCTCTTTTTCCATCTCCCTGTTCTAAAAATCCATTTAATATATGGTCCCCAGATAGGGGACGTATCAGATATTAAACTGATAAGAACAGATACTACACTTGATCTTAGCCAAAAGGCCGAGAAGCGATAACCAGAATTGGTTTCAAACTACGGAGCCACCCAAGGATCCTGAAAAGTCCATTTGTGGAGATGAGCTCCTGGACTCCCGTTAAGAAGACATGTTGTCAACCTTTAGATCCCTTACATGCCTGCACTTTTCGGCTTGCTGCTGCTGCAATCCACGCGTTTTAGATCTGCATAACTCCACCTCTTTAAACACAGCACCTTCACCCCCTGCTGTTCCCACCCGCCTCAACACCGTTGGAAGGGAGGAGAACCAATTAAGGCGGGGGGTGGGGTGGAACTAGCAGCTGTCTACCCTTAGCAGGAGGGCTCCTGATTACATACCTCTCCTGCTGCTGCTGCTGCTGGCTGTCCAGCAGCAGACTGAAGGTGGCTGCTGTTGTGCACAGGTATATAAAGGCTCAGAGCCTATTATGACACGCGCAGCCAGCGTTCCATTGCCACATTCCATCTACTGCAGGCAGGATACCTGGCTGGCTGAATGTCGCTGAGAAGCTCACAGAGACCGCCATAAGCAACAGTTTAACAGAATGCCACAGACTAATCAACCAAACTTTTTGGGTTGGGTTCTCTTTTATAGTCTGCAGGCATTAAATGAAAGAAGTCAGTGTTCCAGCAGAAGGAGACAACGTTTCAGAAAAGGCATTGTAGCAAACCAAAAAAGAAATTTTAAGCGCAGCAGAGTAACCAGCGCACATACCTGTTAGCTCAGGTGAGTTTAAAAGGCTGCTGTTGATAACAAGGGCATTTGCTAAATAGATGGTGTGTGTGCAACAATATACTGAAAGGTCAATTATATTGTGCAGCTTATCTCACCACCTGTAGTTATTTAGGTGAAAGCTCCAAAATGCTTGCCTAATATGTCTGTTTATCCAAAAGGAAGTAAAAAGGGAGAGCTAGAAAGATAGCATTGCATCACATTACATGGCAATGCAATCCACAGTTGCTGAAGTTGAACCAAAATGAGCTTGTAATCTGGCTTCTGCAACTTTGAACATGAAAAATCCAATGAGGAGAAGAAAAGCAAAGCCAAAGAGTCCATCCCAAAATCCGACAAACAAGCAAAATGAACAAAAAACATTGAATTCAATTCTTTCTGATTTTAGAAACTGCATTAAAGAAGGGGTGCACCGGTCCTGGAGATACTGCAATACCAGGTCAATGCGTGGAGTGGACAGAGCAAGCTCTTTTTCCATCTCCCTGTTCTAAAAATCCATTTAATATATGGTCCCCAGATAGGGGACGTATCAGATATTAAACTGATAAGAACAGATACTACACTTGATCTTAGCCAAAAGGCCGAGAAGCGATAACCAGAATTGGTTTCAAACTACGGAGCCACCCAAGGATCCTGAAAAGTCCATTTGTGGAGATGAGCTCCTGGACTCCCGTTAAGAAGACATGTTGTCAACCTCTAGATCCCTTACATGCCTGCACTTTTCGGCTTGCTGCTGCTGCAATCCACGCGTTTTAGATCTGCATAACTCCACCTCTTTAAACACAGCACCTTCACCCCCTGCTGTTCCCACCCGCCTCAACACCGTTGGAAGGGAGGAGAACCAATTAAGGCGGGGGGTGGGGTGGAACGAGCAGCTGTCTACCCTTAGCAGGAGGGCTCCTGATTACATACCTCTCCTGCTGCTGCTGCTGCTGGCTGTCCAGCAGCAGACTGAAGGTGGCTGCTGCTGTGCACAGGTATATAAAGGCTCAGAGCCTATTATGACACGCGCAGCCAGCGTTCCATTGCCACATTCCATCTACTGCAGGCAGGATACCTGGCTGGCTGAATGTCGCTGAGAAGCTCACAGAGACCGCCATAAGCAACAGTTTAACAGAATGCCACAGACTAATCAACCAAACTTTTTGGGTTGGGTTCTCTTTTATAGTCTGCAGGCATTAAATGAAAGAAGTCAGTGTTCCAGCAGAAGGAGACAACGTTTCAGAAAAGGCATTGTAGCAAACCAAAAAAGAAATTTTAAGCGCAGCAGAGTAACCAGCACACATACCTGTTAGCTCAGGTGAGTTTAAAAGGCTGCTGTTGATAACAAGGGCATTTGCTAAATAGATGGTGTGTGTGCAACAATATACTGAAAGGTCAATTATATTGTGCAGCTTATCTCACCACCTGTAGTTATTTAGGTGAAAGCTCCAAAATGCTTGCCTAATATGTCTGTTTATCCAAAAGGAAGTAAAAAGGGAGAGCTAGAAAGATAGCATTGCATCACATTACATGGCAATGCAATGCACAGTTGCTGAAGTTGAACCAAAATGAGCTTGTAATCTGGCTTCTGCAACTTTGAACATGAAAAATCCAATGAGGAGAAGAAAAGCAAAGCCAAAGAGTCCATCCCAAAATCTGACAAACAAGCAAAATGAACAAAAAACATTGAATTCAATTCTTTCTGATTTTAGAAACTGCATTAAAGAAGGGGTGCACCGGTCCTGGAGATACTGCAATACCAGGTCAATGCGTGGAGTGGACAGAGCAAGCTCTTTTTCCATCTCCCTGTTCTAAAAATCCATTTAATATATGGTCCCCAGATAGGGGACGTATCAGATATTAAACTGATAAGAACAGATACTACACTTGATCTTAGCCAAAAGGCCGAGAAGCGATAACCAGAATTGGTTTCAAACTACGGAGCCACCCAAGGATCCTGAAAAGTCCATTTGTGGAGATGAGCTCCTGGACTCCCGTTAAGAAGACATGTTGTCAACCTCTAGATCCCTTACATGCCTGCACTTTTCGGCTTGCTGCTGCTGCAATCCACGCGTTTTAGATCTGCATAACTCCACCTCTTTAAACACAGCACCTTCACCCCCTGCTGTTCCCACCCGCCTCAACACCGTTGGAAGGGAGGAGAACCAATTAAGGCGGGGGGTGGGGTGGAACGAGCAGCTGTCTACCCTTAGCAGGAGGGCTCCTGATTACATACCTCTCCTGCTGCTGCTGCTGCTGGCTGTCCAGCAGCAGACTGAAGGTGGCTGCTGCTGTGCACAGGTATATAAAGGCTCAGAGCCTATTATGACACGCGCAGCCAGCGTTCCATTGCCACATTCCATCTACTGCAGGCAGGATACCTGGCTGGCTGAATGTCGCTGAGAAGCTCACAGAGACCGCCATAAGCAACAGTTTAACAGAATGCCACAGACTAATCAACCAAACTTTTTGGGTTGGGTTCTCTTTTATAGTCTGCAGGCATTAAATGAAAGAAGTCAGTGTTCCAGCAGAAGGAGACAACGTTTCAGAAAAGGCATTGTAGCAAACCAAAAAAGAAATTTTAAGCGCAGCAGAGTAACCAGCGCACATACCTGTTAGCTCAGGTGAGTTTAAAAGGCTGCTGTTGATAACAAGGGCATTTGCTAAATAGATGGTGTGTGTGCAACAATATACTGAAAGGTCAATTATATTGTGCAGCTTATCTCACCACCTGTAGTTATTTAGGTGAAAGCTCCAAAATGCTTGCCTAATATGTCTGTTTATCCAAAAGGAAGTAAAAAGGGAGAGCTAGAAAGATAGCATTGCATCACATTACATGGCAATGCAATGCACAGTTGCTGAAGTTGAACCAAAATGAGCTTGTAATCTGGCTTCTGCAACTTTGAACATGAAAAATCCAATGAGGAGAAGAAAAGCAAAGCCAAAGAGTCCATCCCAAAATCCGACAAACAAGCAAAATGAACAAAAAACATTGAATTCAATTCTTTCTGATTTTAGAAACTGCATTAAAGAAGGGGTGCACCGGTCCTGGAGATACTGCAATACCAGGTCAATGCGTGGAGTGGACAGAGCAAGCTCTTTTTCCATCTCCCTGTTCTAAAAATCCATTTAATATATGGTCCCCAGATAGGGGACGTATCAGATATTAAACTGATAAGAACAGATACTACACTTGATCTTAGCCAAAAGGCCGAGAAGCGATAACCAGAATTGGTTTCAAACTACGGAGCCACCCAAGGATCCTGAAAAGTCCATTTGTGGAGATGAGCTCCTGGACTCCCGTTAAGAAGACATGTTGTCAACCTTTAGATCCCTTACATGCCTGCACTTTTCGGCTTGCTGCTGCTGCAATCCACGCGTTTTAGATCTGCATAACTCCACCTCTTTAAACACAGCACCTTCACCCCCTGCTGTTCCCACCCGCCTCAACACCGTTGGAAGGGAGGAGAACCAATTAAGGCGGGGGGTGGGGTGGAACTAGCAGCTGTCTACCCTTAGCAGGAGGGCTCCTGATTACATACCTCTCCTGCTGCTGCTGCTGCTGGCTGTCCAGCAGCAGACTGAAGGTGGCTGCTGTTGTGCACAGGTATATAAAGGCTCAGAGCCTATTATGACACGCGCAGCCAGCGTTCCATTGCCACATTCCATCTACTGCAGGCAGGATACCTGGCTGGCTGAATGTCGCTGAGAAGCTCACAGAGACCGCCATAAGCAACAGTTTAACAGAATGCCACAGACTAATCAACCAAACTTTTTGGGTTGGGTTCTCTTTTATAGTCTGCAGGCATTAAATGAAAGAAGTCAGTGTTCCAGCAGAAGGAGACAACGTTTCAGAAAAGGCATTGTAGCAAACCAAAAAAGAAATTTTAAGCGCAGCAGAGTAACCAGCGCACATACCTGTTAGCTCAGGTGAGTTTAAAAGGCTGCTGTTGATAACAAGGGCATTTGCTAAATAGATGGTGTGTGTGCAACAATATACTGAAAGGTCAATTATATTGTGCAGCTTATCTCACCACCTGTAGTTATTTAGGTGAAAGCTCCAAAATGCTTGCCTAATATGTCTGTTTATCCAAAAGGAAGTAAAAAGGGAGAGCTAGAAAGATAGCATTGCATCACATTACATGGCAATGCAATCCACAGTTGCTGAAGTTGAACCAAAATGAGCTTGTAATCTGGCTTCTGCAACTTTGAACATGAAAAATCCAATGAGGAGAAGAAAAGCAAAGCCAAAGAGTCCATCCCAAAATCCGACAAACAAGCAAAATGAACAAAAAACATTGAATTCAATTCTTTCTGATTTTAGAAACTGCATTAAAGAAGGGGTGCACCGGTCCTGGAGATACTGCAATACCAGGTCAATGCGTGGAGTGGACAGAGCAAGCTCTTTTTCCATCTCCCTGTTCTAAAAATCCATTTAATATATGGTCCCCAGATAGGGGACGTATCAGATATTAAACTGATAAGAACAGATACTACACTTGATCTTAGCCAAAAGGCCGAGAAGCGATAACCAGAATTGGTTTCAAACTACGGAGCCACCCAAGGATCCTGAAAAGTCCATTTGTGGAGATGAGCTCCTGGACTCCCGTTAAGAAGACATGTTGTCAACCTCTAGATCCCTTACATGCCTGCACTTTTCGGCTTGCTGCTGCTGCAATCCACGCGTTTTAGATCTGCATAACTCCACCTCTTTAAACACAGCACCTTCACCCCCTGCTGTTCCCACCCGCCTCAACACCGTTGGAAGGGAGGAGAACCAATTAAGGCGGGGGGTGGGGTGGAACGAGCAGCTGTCTACCCTTAGCAGGAGGGCTCCTGATTACATACCTCTCCTGCTGCTGCTGCTGCTGGCTGTCCAGCAGCAGACTGAAGGTGGCTGCTGCTGTGCACAGGTATATAAAGGCTCAGAGCCTATTATGACACGCGCAGCCAGCGTTCCATTGCCACATTCCATCTACTGCAGGCAGGATACCTGGCTGGCTGAATGTCGCTGAGAAGCTCACAGAGACCGCCATAAGCAACAGTTTAACAGAATGCCACAGACTAATCAACCAAACTTTTTGGGTTGGGTTCTCTTTTATAGTCTGCAGGCATTAAATGAAAGAAGTCAGTGTTCCAGCAGAAGGAGACAACGTTTCAGAAAAGGCATTGTAGCAAACCAAAAAAGAAATTTTAAGCGCAGCAGAGTAACCAGCGCACATACCTGTTAGCTCAGGTGAGTTTAAAAGGCTGCTGTTGATAACAAGGGCATTTGCTAAATAGATGGTGTGTGTGCAACAATATACTGAAAGGTCAATTATATTGTGCAGCTTATCTCACCACCTGTAGTCATTTAGGTGAAAGCTCCAAAATGCTTGCCTAATATGTCTGTTTATCCAAAAGGAAGTAAAAAGGGAGAGCTAGAAAGATAGCATTGCATCACATTACATGGCAATGCAATGCACAGTTGCTGAAGTTGAACCAAAATGAGCTTGTAATCTGGCTTCTGCAACTTTGAACATGAAAAATCCAATGAGGAGAAGAAAAGCAAAGCCAAAGAGTCCATCCCAAAATCCGACAAACAAGCAAAATGAACAAAAAACATTGAATTCAATTCTTTCTGATTTTAGAAACTGCATTAAAGAAGGGGTGCACCGGTCCTGGAGATACTGCAATACCAGGTCAATGCGTGGAGTGGACAGAGCAAGCTCTTTTTCCATCTCCCTGTTCTAAAAATCCATTTAATATATGGTCCCCAGATAGGGGACGTATCAGATATTAAACTGATAAGAACAGATACTACACTTGATCTTAGCCAAAAGGCCGAGAAGCGATAACCAGAATTGGTTTCAAACTACGGAGCCACCCAAGGATCCTGAAAAGTCCATTTGTGGAGATGAGCTCCTGGACTCCCGTTAAGAAGACATGTTGTCAACCTCTAGATCCCTTACATGCCTGCACTTTTCGGCTTGCTGCTGCTGCAATCCACGCGTTTTAGATCTGCATAACTCCACCTCTTTAAACACAGCACCTTCACCCCCTGCTGTTCCCACCCGCCTCAACACCGTTGGAAGGGAGGAGAACCAATTAAGGCGGGGGGTGGGGTGGAACGAGCAGCTGTCTACCCTTAGCAGGAGGGCTCCTGATTACATACCTCTCCTGCTGCTGCTGCTGCTGGCTGTCCAGCAGCAGACTGAAGGTGGCTGCTGCTGTGCACAGGTATATAAAGGCTCAGAGCCTATTATGACACGCGCAGCCAGCGTTCCATTGCCACATTCCATCTACTGCAGGCAGGATACCTGGCTGGCTGAATGTCGCTGAGAAGCTCACAGAGACCGCCATAAGCAACAGTTTAACAGAATGCCACAGACTAATCAACCAAACTTTTTGGGTTGGGTTCTCTTTTATAGTCTGCAGGCATTAAATGAAAGAAGTCAGTGTTCCAGCAGAAGGAGACAACGTTTCAGAAAAGGCATTGTAGCAAACCAAAAAAGAAATTTTAAGCGCAGCAGAGTAACCAGCGCACATACCTGTTAGCTCAGGTGAGTTTAAAAGGCTGCTGTTGATAACAAGGGCATTTGCTAAATAGATGGTGTGTGTGCAACAATATACTGAAAGGTCAATTATATTGTGCAGCTTATCTCACCACCTGTAGTTATTTAGGTGAAAGCTCCAAAATGCTTGCCTAATATGTCTGTTTATCCAGAAGGAAGTAAAAAGGGAGAGCTAGAAAGATAGCATTGCATCACATTACATGGCAATGCAATGCACAGTTGCTGAAGTTGAACCAAAATGAGCTTGTAATCTGGCTTCTGCAACTTTGAACATGAAAAATCCAATGAGGAGAAGAAAAGCAAAGCCAAAGAGTCCATCCCAAAATCCGACAAACAAGCAAAATGAACAAAAAACATTGAATTCAATTCTTTCTGATTTTAGAAACTGCATTAAAGAAGGGGTGCACCGGTCCTGGAGATACTGCAATACCAGGTCAATGCGTGGAGTGGACAGAGCAAGCTCTTTTTCCATCTCCCTGTTCTAAAAATCCATTTAATATATGGTCCCCAGATAGGGGACGTATCAGATATTAAACTGATAAGAACAGATACTACACTTGATCTTAGCCAAAAGGCCGAGAAGCGATAACCAGAATTGGTTTCAAACTACGGAGCCACCCAAGGATCCTGAAAAGTCCATTTGTGGAGATGAGCTCCTGGACTCCCGTTAAGAAGACATGTTGTCAACCTCTAGATCCCTTACATGCCTGCACTTTTCGGCTTGCTGCTGCTGCAATCCACGCGTTTTAGATCTGCATAACTCCACCTCTTTAAACACAGCACCTTCACCCCCTGCTGTTCCCACCCGCCTCAACACCGTTGGAAGGGAGTAGAACCAATTAAGGCGGGGGGTGGGGTGGAACGAGCAGCTGTCTACCCTTAGCAGGAGGGCTCCTGATTACATACCTCTCCTGCTGCTGCTGCTGCTGGCTGTCCAGCAGCAGACTGAAGGTGGCTGCTGCTGTGCACAGGTATATAAAGGCTCAGAGCCTATTATGACACGCGCAGCCAGCGTTCCATTGCCACATTCCATCTACTGCAGGCAGGATACCTGGCTGGCTGAATGTCGCTGAGAAGCTCACAGAGACCGCCATAAGCAACAGTTTAACAGAATGCCACAGACTAATCAACCAAACTTTTTGGGTTGGGTTCTCTTTTATAGTCTGCAGGCATTAAATGAAAGAAGTCAGTGTTCCAGCAGAAGGAGACAACGTTTCAGAAAAGGCATTGTAGCAAACCAAAAAAGAAATTTTAAGCGCAGCAGAGTAACCAGCGCACATACCTGTTAGCTCAGGTGAGTTTAAAAGGCTGCTGTTGATAACAAGGGCATTTGCTAAATAGATGGTGTGTGTGCAACAATATACTGAAAGGTCAATTATATTGTGCAGCTTATCTCACCACCTGTAGTCATTTAGGTGAAAGCTCCAAAATGCTTGCCTAATATGTCTGTTTATCCAAAAGGAAGTAAAAAGGGAGAGCTAGAAAGATAGCATTGCATCACATTACATGGCAATGCAATGCACAGTTGCTGAAGTTGAACCAAAATGAGCTTGTAATCTGGCTTCTGCAACTTTGAACATGAAAAATCCAATGAGGAGAAGAAAAGCAAAGCCAAAGAGTCCATCCCAAAATCCGACAAACAAGCAAAATGAACAAAAAACATTGAATTCAATTCTTTCTGATTTTAGAAACTGCATTAAAGAAGGGGTGCACCGGTCCTGGAGATACTGCAATACCAGGTCAATGCGTGGAGTGGACAGAGCAAGCTCTTTTTCCATCTCCCTGTTCTAAAAATCCATTTAATATATGGTCCCCAGATAGGGGACGTATCAGATATTAAACTGATAAGAACAGATACTACACTTGATCTTAGCCAAAAGGCCGAGAAGCGATAACCAGAATTGGTTTCAAACTACGGAGCCACCCAAGGATCCTGAAAAGTCCATTTGTGGAGATGAGCTCCTGGACTCCCGTTAAGAAGACATGTTGTCAACCTCTAGATCCCTTACATGCCTGCACTTTTCGGCTTGCTGCTGCTGCAATCCACGCATTTTAGATCTGCATAACTCCACCTCTTTAAACACAGCACCTTCACCCCCTGCTGTTCCCACCCGCCTCAACACCGTTGGAAGGGAGGAGAACCAATTAAGGCGGGGGGTGGGGTGGAACGAGCAGCTGTCTACCCTTAGCAGGAGGGCTCCTGATTACATACCTCTCCTGCTGCTGCTGCTGCTGGCTGTCCAGCAGCAGACTGAAGGTGGCTGCTGCTGTGCACAGGTATATAAAGGCTCAGAGCCTATTATGACACGCGCAGCCAGCGTTCCATTGCCACATTCCATCTACTGCAGGCAGGATACCTGGCTGGCTGAATGTCGCTGAGAAGCTCACAGAGACCGCCATAAGCAACAGTTTAACAGAATGCCACAGACTAATCAACCAAACTTTTTGGGTTGGGTTCTCTTTTATAGTCTGCAGGCATTAAATGAAAGAAGTCAGTGTTCCAGCAGAAGGAGACAACGTTTCAGAAAAGGCATTGTAGCAAACCAAAAAAGAAATTTTAAGCGCAGCAGAGTAACCAGCGCACATACCTGTTAGCTCAGGTGAGTTTAAAAGGCTGCTGTTGATAACAAGGGCATTTGCTAAATAGATGGTGTGTGTGCAACAATATACTGAAAGGTCAATTATATTGTGCAGCTTATCTCACCACCTGTAGTTATTTAGGTGAAAGCTCCAAAATGCTTGCCTAATATGTCTGTTTATCCAAAAGGAAGTAAAAAGGGAGAGCTAGAAAGATAGCATTGCATCACATTACATGGCAATGCAATGCACAGTTGCTGAAGTTGAACCGAAATGAGCTTGTAATCTGGCTTCTGCAACTTTGAACATGAAAAATCCAATGAGGAGAAGAAAAGCAAAGCCAAAGAGTCCATCCCAAAATCCGACAAACAAGCAAAATGAACAAAAAACATTGAATTCAATTCTTTCTGATTTTAGAAACTGCATTAAAGAAGGGGTGCACCGGTCCTGGAGATACTGCAATACCAGGTCAATGCGTGGAGTGGACAGAGCAAGCTCTTTTTCCATCTCCCTGTTCTAAAAATCCATTTAATATATGGTCCCCAGATAGGGGACGTATCAGATATTAAACTGATAAGAACAGATTTTTTTTTTTTTTTTTTTTTTTCTCCTCAGACGAGGAAATTCCACAGTCTATGGAAACCAGACAAAGGAAAATTCCATCAAAACAGCTGCGTCAAATCCAATACGCAATTTGCTGTCCCCATCATCATCGGAAATATTTATTTCATATTTCAAAACAACAATAACAAAAATCAAGAGGTACTAACAATATATCTCCACTTTTTAACTTTCCATATTCCCTCCGCATCCACTTCCCCTCTCCTCTTTTTGTCCCATAGGAAACACACATACATCTTCCCCAAAATCACCTTCACACTATCCTTTACAGCAATTTCCTTCCTTTTAAACACATACACATTCCTCACATCCCATAACACTTCCTTTATACATGCAAGCATCAACCACAAGACTCTTTCCTTCGTCCCATCACATATTCCCAAACCAAACATAAACAACTCAAAAGACAACAAATTCACACCACACAATTCTTTACACAAAGGCCCCATTCTCCCAATCACATCTCTAGCATACTGGCAATTCCAAAAAACATGCAACACACTTTCCCTTCCACCACAGCCATTTCTTGGACACATTTCACTCCTCACCAAACCTCTATTCCTCTGAAACTCTCTCACAGGTAATACTCCATGTAAAGACTGCCACACAACTTCACTCTGTTTGTTGGTCATACCACTCATCCGCACTTTCTTCCAAACCTTCTGCACATCACCACCCCTAACCATATTTATTCCACATTCTACCTCTCTACATTCAATCATCCTATACACAGCCTTCTTATTCTCCAGCAATCTCACATCTGCATCACACAGTTCATACCTCACCAAAAACTTATAAACCCACACATACCATACAGGCACCTCAAAAGCAATCGGACATCGCAAATCCCTTTCTTGCCACTTTAAACGAAACAAATACGCTCCAAATAAATACCTACACATAGATGAAAACTTTCCATCCGCCCTAATCACTTTCAAAACAAACACAACGATATTCACACCAAAAAACACGTCCAAATTCGGAAAACCCAAACCACCTTTTTCCACTCTTTTAACCAAAATTTCTCTCCTAGCTCTCTCCATTTTCGAGTTCCACAAAAAAACAAATAAAATTCTATTCAAGCTTCTCATACACATATATCCTGGTGGAAATACTACCGCAATATATAAAAATATTGGCAACACCACACTCTTAACAATTAAAATCTTCCCAAAAAAGAATAAACTCCTCAATTTCCAAAAATTCAACTTCTGCTCAACTTTTCCTTTCGCATCATCCCAACTTTCTTTCCCATCCAAACTCTCTGAAAACTTCACACCCAAAACTTTAATAGGTCCATTCACTACATTCACACCTACATCCCTACTTAAACTTCCGCCTCCAAAACCCTTACACTCACTCTTTTCCCAATTCACTTTAAACGCAGATGCACCACAAAAAATAGACACTAACAACTTCACCCGCCTCACCGAACATTCAGAATCACATAATACACACACGTCATCCATATAACCACTCACCTTCCATTCTTTTCCTCCACCTCCCGGCACTTGCACACCACGAATTACCTTATCTTTCCTCAGCATACACAACAATGGCTCAATTGCACAAATAAATGCTACAGGGGACAAAGGACACCCCTGTCGCACACCCGAAAACACATTCACTTTCCTACCCACATACCCATTCATTAAAACACAGCTATAAACACCCGCATACAAACTTCTCACTCGCCCAACAAAATCAGCCGGAAAACCCATTTTTAACAACACTCTGAACAAAAAACCATGCGACAACCTATCATAAGCCTTTTCAAAATCCAAACTTAACAAAAATACACTCTTCTTACGACCCATGCAATCCCATAGACAATCTCTTAACATACACACACACTCATGAATCCGCCTCCCAGGTACCGCACAACACTGCTCATCCCCAATCACACTCTCTATCACATCACGCATCCTATTAGCCATAAGTTTTGCATAGATTTTATAATCACAATTAAGTAACGTTATTGGCCTCCAATTCCTCAGACTTTTCAAATCCCCTTTCTTAGGAATTAACACAACCATACCTGCACGCATACTCTCAGCCACCTCCATGTTTCCCCACATATACTTACATACATCCACAAAGTCCTTACCAATCACACCCCACATCACACGATAAAATTCTACTGGGAGGCCATCCTCCCCCGGCGTCTTATTCAAAGCCATACTACACATAACCTTCCATACCTCATCACCAGTCACCTCACCCATCACTCTCTCTCTTTCTGCTTCACTCAACTTACTCTCTAACACACTCAAAACATCATTCTCCAAACATTCATCCCTCTGTTTCACTGCATACAGATCCTCATAAAACTTAGCCACCTCTTCACACATATCCTCTCCACTCACCTCACTTCCATCTGCTCCATACACCACGCTCATACTCTGTTTCTTTCCAAAAACTTTTTTAAAGAAAAACCGAGAACATTTCTCATCCTGCTCCATCTTATCAATCTTTGCCCTAAACACTATGCTTCTCCCTCTCTCCAACAAAAACTCACTAATCTCCTTTTTTACCTCTAAAATATCCTCCTCCACCTCAACTCCTCCTTCCCTTAACTTATACAAAACGCTCAACTGCGCGTTCAGTTTAACAAAACTCTCTCTTTTAATTGCTGCATACTTGTATCCTAAATTTTTAAAGAACATTTTTGTTTGTTTCTTCACCCAGTCCCACCACTCACAAACATTCCCAAACTCATTTTTATGCTTACACCATTCTTCATACCGCCTTTCATACTCCTTTCTCACATCTTCATTCTCTAACAGTTTAACATTTAACTTCCACAATCCTCTCCCAAACACTCCATCAACTTTTATATCCAACTCACACAACATACACACATGATCTGAAAAAAGAACGTTTTCCTGCCTATAATTAACAGAAACCATATTTTTAGAAATAAAACAATAATCCAATCTGGATTGTACCCTACCACTCTCAGAAAAGAAAGTGTTCAACAAAGGATTCATGTTACACACGCGCTGCATATCACACAACCCAAAATCATTCACTAACTCCAATAATGCTTTCCCAGACACATCCACATTCACTCTCCCCACATCACAGTTCATATCACCCACAATTACCACAGGTATTCTTCCTGGAACAAAAAGCTTAATTTTTTCAAATAAATTTTTGCGCTCATTTTTTTCAACTGGCGCATAAACATTAATAACACAAAACTTTACATTCTTGTATACAAAATTAGCAAGGATACATCTCCCCACCTCAATAACCAAATAATCACTCAAAACAACCTCCCTTCCTTTAACCAAAATACCCACACCATCATTCTTATTACATGCACTCCCCGACCACACAGACGCTCCATAAGACCATTCATCCCCTTTCACACCATCCACTACCCCACATTCTTGTAAACAAAAAATAGATGCATTTTGCATAGCTAAAAACTCAAAAATAGCAGCTCTTCTTACTTTACTTTTAAACACTCTTACGTTTTGGGACACTATGGTAAATCCCATAATACTTCTACTCCTTCACCAATTACACAAAGAAATAGCCTTTGGCCTAAACCAAAGCTCACAAGAGGATAAAAAGAAAAAACATTTACAATATTATATGGTGACACTATCCAGCACCACCACTATCCTCCTCCGCCATCAGAACAGAACAGCTGGTTTCCGACCCGCTGGCTTCACCAGCCACACTCCTCATTCTGGCAGTTCTGATCTTCCTCTGAGGCTCACTAAAATCTGCATCATCACTGCCCCCACCATCCTCCCTACGACTCTTCTTTGCACCCCTATCATCCTCCGAAGAAAAATCTTCAATGTTTTCAGGACCCGAAGGGTGTTCAGGACTGTCGGGTTCCGAGATTTGCACTTCACATCCTGTTGCGTCCATTGCCTCTCCAAAAGTCATCATCTCAGGCAGCTCTGCTTCCACCACTTTCCTAGATATTCTCGCAGACACTGCCTTTTTCTCCACCTTTGCCACTTCCCTCCAGAACTCCTTTTCTTCCCTCCGCTTCTTCCTCATTTCTTCAGCAGAAGAAGAACATGGTCTCAGGGACACCTCCTCTGGCGCCGTAGAGGGAGAGGCTCTACCAGTTTCCCGCCTCCTTCCCTCTCTCTCCTCCCTCTCCAATCTTTCCAGCACTTTCAGTGCGCTTGCCATCTGCCTCCTCTCCAGCTCCTCCTCCTTCTGTTCTTTATCAGAACGTCTAGGTGCACTCATAGGACAGTCCTTATACATGTGATCACTACTCCCACAGACATCACAGGACTTGGCCTCTGGACACTGGTTGGCCATATGCCCCTCCTTTCTGCAATTTCGGCAACACTGCCCTTTAAGGCATGTTACCATGGTATGTCCGAAAGAAAAGCATCTACGGCAAAACATGGGCTGGCCTGGGTAAAAGAGGAAACCTCTATGGCCTGCAACGGAAAAATTTGATGGAGGGTGTCTAAAGCCCCCCACACTGTCAGGATCCCTTTTCAATTTCACACGGAATTTATACTGACAGTTAAAGATTCCTAGACAATTGACTTGCTTCACTCCCTTCCGCACATATTCACAGTAGCGAGAGAGGAAGCACTCCAGCAGCTCAGGGTCTGTAAAAGGGTTATAGACAGTCACAGTCACCTCCTTTTCTTGCAGACCAAACAAAGGTTCCCATCTAACTCCTTCCAAGCAGGGGTCACTAGAGTGACCACGGAGCCATTCAAAGACATTAAGGCAAACATCCTGGTCCATAAAGGTAACGTCATAATTACCTTGACGTGAAAATTCGTTGACACTGAAGATCTCAGAACGTCTTGCTCCAGCTTTGCCTTCAACGATGTCTTGGACAATGAAAACCACGTTGTTCTTGTTCTGGTCAGATGGATTCACGGACAAACGGATGGTGTTCTTCACAAAAGACATCTTGGATTCTGTCGGTATGGAATACCACAGGAAAAAGCAGAAAATCCTCCACAAAAGGGTCCGGATTCCTCCAGGAGACTCGCACCAATCAAGGTACAGTCATACGATCGCAGCCAAAAGGTCGAGAAGCGATAACCAGAATTGGTTTCAAACTACGGAGCCACCCAAGGATCCTGAAAAGTCCATTTGTGGAGATGAGCTCCTGGACTCCCGTTAAGAAGACATGTTGTCAACCTCTAGATCCCTTACATGCCTGCACTTTTCGGCTTGCTGCTGATGCAATCCACGCGTTTTAGATCTGCATAACTCCACCTCTTTAAACACAGCACCTTCACCCCCTGCTGTTCCCACCCGCCTCAACACCATTGGAAGGGAGGAGAACCAATTAAGGCGGGGGGTGGGGTGGAACGAGCAGCTGTCTACCCTTAGCAGGAGGGCTCCTGATTACATACCTCTCCTGCTGCTGCTGCTGCTGGCTGTCCAGCAGCAGACTGAAGGTGGCTGCTGCTGTGCACAGGTATATAAAGGCTCAGAGCCTATTATGACACGCGCAGCCAGCGTTCCATTGCCACATTCCATCTACTGCAGGCAGGATACCTGGCTGGCTGAATGTCGCTGAGAAGCTCACAGAGACCGCCATAAGCAACAGTTTAACAGAATGCCACAGACTAATCAACCAAACTTTTTGGGTTGGGTTCTCTTTTATAGTCTGCAGGCATTAAATGAAAGAAGTCAGTGTTCCAGCAGAAGGAGACAACGTTTCAGAAAAGGCATTGTAGCAAACCAAAAAAGAAATTTTAAGCGCAGCAGAGTAACCAGCGCACATACCTGTTAGCTCAGGTGAGTTTAAAAGGCTGCTGTTGATAACAAGGGCATTTGCTAAATAGATGGTGTGTGTGCAACAATATACTGAAAGGTCAATTATATTGTGCAGCTTATCTCACCACCTGTAGTTATTTAGGTGAAAGCTCCAAAATGCTTGCCTAATATGTCTGTTTATCCAAAAGGAAGTAAAAAGGGAGAGCTAGAAAGATAGCATTGCATCACATTACATGGCAATGCAATGCACAGTTGCTGAAGTTGAACCAAAATGAGCTTGTAATCTGGCTTCTGCAACTTTGAACATGAAAAATCCAATGAGGAGAAGAAAAGCAAAGCCAAAGAGTCCATCCCAAAATCCGACAAACAAGCAAAATGAACAAAAAACATTGAATTCAATTCTTTCTGATTTTAGAAACTGCATTAAAGAAGGGGTGCACCGGTCCTGGAGATACTGCAATACCAGGTCAATGCGTGGAGTGGACAGAGCAAGCTCTTTTTCCATCTCCCTGTTCTAAAAATCCATTTAATATATGGTCCCCAGATAGGGGACGTATCAGATATTAAACTGATAAGAACAGATACTACACTTGATCTTAGCCAAAAGGCCGAGAAGCGATAACCAGAATTGGTTTCAAACTACGGAGCCACCCAAGGATCCTGAAAAGTCCATTTGTGGAGATGAGCTCCTGGACTCCCGTTAAGAAGACATGTTGTCAACCTCTAGATCCCTTACATGCCTGCACTTTTCGGCTTGCTGCTGCTGCAATCCACGCGTTTTAGATCTGCATAACTCCACCTCTTTAAACACAGCACCTTCACCCCCTGCTGTTCCCACCCGCCTCAACACCGTTGGAAGGGAGGAGAACCAATTAAGGCGGGGGGTGGGGTGGAACGAGCAGCTGTCTACCCTTAGCAGGAGGGCTCCTGATTACATACCTCTCCTGCTGCTGCTGCTGCTGGCTGTCCAGCAGCAGACTGAAGGTGGCTGCTGCTGTGCACAGGTATATAAAGGCTCAGAGCCTATTATGACACGCGCAGCCAGCGTTCCATTGCCACATTCCATCTACTGCAGGCAGGATACCTGGCTGGCTGAATGTCGCTGAGAAGCTCACAGAGACCGCCATAAGCAACAGTTTAACAGAATGCCACAGACTAATCAACCAAACTTTTTGGGTTGGGTTCTCTTTTATAGTCTGCAGGCATTAAATGAAAGAAGTCAGTGTTCCAGCAGAAGGAGACAACGTTTCAGAAAAGGCATTGTAGCAAACCAAAAAAGAAATTTTAAGCGCAGCAGAGTAACCAGCGCACATACCTGTTAGCTCAGGTGAGTTTAAAAGGCTGCTGTTGATAACAAGGGCATTTGCTAAATAGATGGTGTGTGTGCAACAATATACTGAAAGGTCAATTATATTGTGCAGCTTATCTCACCACCTGTAGTTATTTAGGTGAAAGCTCCAAAATGCTTGCCTAATATGTCTGTTTATCCAAAAGGAAGTAAAAAGGGAGAGCTAGAAAGATAGCATTGCATCACATTACATGGCAATGCAATGCACAGTTGCTGAAGTTGAACCAAAATGAGCTTGTAATCTGGCTTCTGCAACTTTGAACATGAAAAATCCAATGAGGAGAAGAAAAGCAAAGCCAAAGAGTCCATCCCAAAATCCGACAAACAAGCAAAATGAACAAAAAACATTGAATTCAATTCTTTCTGATTTTAGAAACTGCATTAAAGAAGGGGTGCACCGGTCCTGGAGATACTGCAATACCAGGTCAATGCGTGGAGTGGACAGAGCAAGCTCTTTTTCCATCTCCCTGTTCTAAAAATCCATTTAATATATGGTCCCCAGATAGGGGACGTATCAGATATTAAACTGATAAGAACAGATACTACACTTGATCTTAGCCAAAAGGCCGAGAAGCGATAACCAGAATTGGTTTCAAACTACGGAGCCACCCAAGGATCCTGAAAAGTCCATTTGTGGAGATGAGCTCCTGGACTCCCGTTAAGAAGACATGTTGTCAACCTCTAGATCCCTTACATGCCTGCACTTTTCGGCTTGCTGCTGCTGCAATCCACGCGTTTTAGATCTGCATAACTCCACCTCTTTAAACACAGCACCTTCACCCCCTGCTGTTCCCACCCGCCTCAACACCGTTGGAAGGGAGGAGAACCAATTAAGGCGGGGGGTGGGGTGGAACGAGCAGCTGTCTACCCTTAGCAGGAGGGCTCCTGATTACATACCTCTCCTGCTGCTGCTGCTGCTGGCTGTCCAGCAGCAGACTGAAGGTGGCTGCTGCTGTGCACAGGTATATAAAGGCTCAGAGCCTATTATGACACGCGCAGCCAGCGTTCCATTGCCACATTCCATCTACTGCAGGCAGGATACCTGGCTGGCTGAATGTCGCTGAGAAGCTCACAGAGACCGCCATAAGCAACAGTTTAACAGAATGCCACAGACTAATCAACCAAACTTTTTGGGTTGGGTTCTCTTTTATAGTCTGCAGGCATTAAATGAAAGAAGTCAGTGTTCCAGCAGAAGGAGACAACGTTTCAGAAAAGGCATTGTAGCAAACCAAAAAAGAAATTTTAAGCGCAGCAGAGTAACCAGCGCACATACCTGTTAGCTCAGGTGAGTTTAAAAGGCTGCTGTTGATAACAAGGGCATTTGCTAAATAGATGGTGTGTGTGCAACAATATACTGAAAGGTCAATTATATTGTGCAGCTTATCTCACCACCTGTAGTTATTTAGGTGAAAGCTCCAAAATGCTTGCCTAATATGTCTGTTTATCCAAAAGGAAGTAAAAAGGGAGAGCTAGAAAGATAGCATTGCATCACATTACATGGCAATGCAATGCACAGTTGCTGAAGTTGAACCAAAATGAGCTTGTAATCTGGCTTCTGCAACTTTGAACATGAAAAATCCAATGAGGAGAAGAAAAGCAAAGCCAAAGAGTCCATCCCAAAATCCGACAAACAAGCAAAATGAACAAAAAACATTGAATTCAATTCTTTCTGATTTTAGAAACTGCATTAAAGAAGGGGTGCACCGGTCCTGGAGATACTGCAATACCAGGTCAATGCGTGGAGTGGACAGAGCAAGCTCTTTTTCCATCTCCCTGTTCTAAAAATCCATTTAATATATGGTCCCCAGATAGGGGACGTATCAGATATTAAACTGATAAGAACAGATACTACACTTGATCTTAGCCAAAAGGCCGAGAAGCGATAACCAGAATTGGTTTCAAACTACGGAGCCACCCAAGGATCCTGAAAAGTCCATTTGTGGAGATGAGCTCCTGGACTCCCGTTAAGAAGACATGTTGTCAACCTCTAGATCCCTTACATGCCTGCACTTTTCGGCTTGCTGCTGCTGCAAAACACGCGTTTTAGATCTGCATAACTCCACCTCTTTAAACACAGCACCTTCACCCCCTGCTGTTCCCACCCGCCTCAACACCGTTGGAAGGGAGGAGAACCAATTAAGGCGGGGGGTGGGGTGGAACGAGCAGCTGTCTACCCTTAGCAGGAGGGCTCCTGATTACATACCTCTCCTGCTGCTGCTGCTGCTGGCTGTCCAGCAGCAGACTGAAGGTGGCTGCTGCTGTGCACAGGTATATAAAGGCTCAGAGCCTATTATGACACGCGCAGCCAGCGTTCCATTGCCACATTCCATCTACTGCAGGCAGGATACCTGGCTGGCTGAATGTCGCTGAGAAGCTCACAGAGACCGCCATAAGCAACAGTTTAACAGAATGCCACAGACTAATCAACCAAACTTTTTGGGTTGGGTTCTCTTTTATAGTCTGCAGGCATTAAATGAAAGAAGTCAGTGTTCCAGCAGAAGGAGACAACGTTTCAGAAAAGGCATTGTAGCAAACCAAAAAAGAAATTTTAAGCGCAGCAGAGTAACCAGCGCACATAACTGTTAGCTCAGGTGAGTTTAAAAGGCTGCTGTTGATAACAAGGGCATTTGCTAAATAGATGGTGTTTGTGCAACAATATACTGAAAGGTCAATTATATTGTGCAGCTTATCTCACCACCTGTAGTTATTTAGGTGAAAGCTCCAAAATGCTTGCCTAATATGTCTGTTTATCCAAAAGGAAGTAAAAAGGGAGAGCTAGAAAGATAGCATTGCATCACATTACATGGCAATGCAATGCACAGTTGCTGAAGTTGAACCAAAATGAGCTTGTAATCTGGCTTCTGCAACTTTGAACATGAAAAATCCAATGAGGAGAAGAAAAGCAAAGCCAAAGAGTCCATCCCAAAATCCGACAAACAAGCAAAATGAACAAAAAACATTGAATTCAATTCTTTCTGATTTTAGAAACTGCATTAAAGAAGGGGTGCACCGGTCCTGGAGATACTGCAATACCAGGTCAATGCGTGGAGTGGACAGAGCAAGCTCTTTTTCCATCTCCCTGTTCTAAAAATCCATTTAATATATGGTCCCCAGATAGGGGACGTATCAGATATTAAACTGATAAGAACAGATACTACACTTGATCTTAGCCAAAAGGCCGAGAAGCGATAACCAGAATTGGTTTCAAACTACGGAGCCACCCAAGGATCCTGAAAAGTCCATTTGTGGAGATGAGCTCCTGGACTCCCGTTAAGAAGAAATGTTGTCAACCTCTAGATCCCTTACATACCTGCACTTTTCGGCTTGCTGCTGCTGCAATCCACGCGTTTTAGATCTGCATAACTCCACCTCTTTAAACACAGCACCTTCACCCCCTGCTGTTCCCACCCGCCTCAACACCGTTGGAAGGGAGGAGAACCAATTAAGGCGGGGGGTGGGGTGGAACGAGCAGCTGTCTACCCTTAGCAGGAGGGCTCCTGATTACATACCTCTCCTGCTGCTACTGCTGCTGGCTGTCCAGCAGCAGACTGAAGGTGGCTGCTGCTGTGCACAGGTATATAAAGGCTCAGAGCCTATTATGACACGCGCAGCCAGCGTTCCATTGCCACATTCCATCTACTGCAGGCAGGATACCTGGCTGGCTGAATGTCGCTGAGAAGCTCACAGAGACCGCCATAAGCAACAGTTTAACAGAATGCCACAGACTAATCAACCAAACTTTTTGGGTTGGGTTCTCTTTTATAGTCTGCAGGCATTAAATGAAAGAAGTCAGTGTTCCAGCAGAAGGAGACAACGTTTCAGAAAAGGCATTGTAGCAAACCAAAAAAGAAATTTTAAGCGCAGCAGAGTAACCAGCGCACATACCTGTTAGCTCAGGTGAGTTTAAAAGGCTGCTGTTGATAACAAGGGCATTTGCTAAATAGATGGTGTGTGTGCAACAATATACTGAAAGGTCAATTATATTGTGCAGCTTATCTCACCACCTGTAGTTATTTAGGTGAAAGCTCCAAAATGCTTGCCTAATATGTCTGTTTATCCAAAAGGAAGTAAAAAGGGAGAGCTAGAAAGATAGCATTGCATCACATTACATGGCAATGCAATGCACAGTTGCTGAAGTTGAACCAAAATGAGCTTGTAATCTGGCTTCTGCAACTTTGAACATGAAAAATCCAATGAGGAGAAGAAAAGCAAAGCCAAAGAGTCCATCCCAAAATCCGACAAACAAGCAAAATGAACAAAAAACATTGAATTCAATTCTTTCTGATTTTAGAAACTGCATTAAAGAAGGGGTGCACCGGTCCTGGAGATACTGCAATACCAGGTCAATGCGTGGAGTGGACAGAGCAAGCTCTTTTTCCATCTCCCTGTTCTAAAAATCCATTTAATATATGGTCCCCAGATAGGGGACGTATCAGATATTAAACTGATAAGAACAGATACTACACTTGATCTTAGCCAAAAGGCCGAGAAGCGATAACCAGAATTGGTTTCAAACTACGGAGCCACCCAAGGATCCTGAAAAGTCCATTTGTGGAGATGAGCTCCTGGACTCCCGTTAAGAAGACATGTTGTCAACCTCTAGATCCCTTACATGCCTGCACTTTTCGGCTTGCTGCTGCTGCAATCCACGCGTTTTAGATCTGCATAACTCCACCTCTTTAAACACAGCACCTTCACCCCCTGCTGTTCCCACCCGCCTCAACACCGTTGGAAGGGAGGAGAACCAATTAAGGCGGGGGGTGGGGTGGAACGAGCAGCTGTCTACCCTTAGCAGGAGGGCTCCTGATTACATACCTCTCCTGCTGCTGCTGCTGCTGGCTGTCCAGCAGCAGACTGAAGGTGGCTGCTGCTGTGCACAGGTATATAAAGGCTCAGAGCCTATTATGACACGCGCAGCCAGCGTTCCATTGCCACATTCCATCTACTGCAGGCAGGATACCTGGCTGGCTGAATGTCGCTGAGAAGCTCACAGAGACCGCCATAAGCAACAGTTTAACAGAATGCCACAGACTAATCAACCAAACTTTTTGGGTTGGGTTCTCTTTTATAGTCTGCAGGCATTAAATGAAAGAAGTCAGTGTTCCAGCAGAAGGAGACAACGTTTCAGAAAAGGCATTGTAGCAAACCAAAAAAGAAATTTTAAGCGCAGCAGAGTAACCAGCGCACATACCTGTTAGCTCAGGTGAGTTTAAAAGGCTGCTGTTGATAACAAGGGCATTTGCTAAATAGATGGTGTGTGTGCAACAATATACTGAAAGGTCAATTATATTGTGCAGCTTATCTCACCACCTGTAGTTATTTAGGTGAAAGCTCCAAAATGCTTGCCTAATATGTCTGTTTATCCAAAAGGAAGTAAAAAGGGAGAGCTAGAAAGATAGCATTGCATCACATTACATGGCAATGCAATGCACAGTTGCTGAAGTTGAACCAAAATGAGCTTGTAATCTGGCTTCTGCAACTTTGAACATGAAAAATCCAATGAGGAGAAGAAAAGCAAAGCCAAAGAGTCCATCCCAAAATCCGACAAACAAGCAAAATGAACAAAATACATTGAATTCAATTCTTTCTGATTTTAGAAACTGCATTAAAGAAGGGGTGCACCGGTCCTGGAGATACTGCAATACCAGGTCAATGCGTGGAGTGGACAGAGCAAGCTCTTTTTCCATCTCCCTGTTCTAAAAATCCATTTAATATATGGTCCCCAGATAGGGGACGTATCAGATATTAAACTGATAAGAACAGATACTACACTTGATCTTAGCCAAAAGGCCGAGAAGCGATAACCAGAATTGGTTTCAAACTACGGAGCCACCCAAGGATCCTGAAAAGTCCATTTGTGGAGATGAGCTCCTGGACTCCCGTTAAGAAGACATGTTGTCAACCTCTAGATCCCTTACATGCCTGCACTTTTCGGCTTGCTGCTGCTGCAATCCACGCGTTTTAGATCTGCATAACTCCACCTCTTTAAACACAGCACCTTCACCCCCTGCTGTTCCCACCCGCCTCAACACCGTTGGAAGGGAGGAGAACCAATTAAGGCGGGGGGTGGGGTGGAACGAGCAGCTGTCTACCCTTAGCAGGAGGGCTCCTGATTACATACCTCTCCTGCTGCTGCTGCTGCTGGCTGTCCAGCAGCAGACTGAAGGTGGCTGCTGCTGTGCACAGGTATATAAAGGCTCAGAGCCTATTATGACACGCGCAGCCAGCGTTCCATTGCCACATTCCATCTACTGCAGGCAGGATACCTGGCTGGCTGAATGTCGCTGAGAAGCTCACAGAGACCGCCATAAGCAACAGTTTAACAGAATGCCACAGACTAATCAACCAAACTTTTTGGGTTGGGTTCTCTTTTATAGTCTGCAGGCATTAAATGAAAGAAGTCAGTGTTCCAGCAGAAGGAGACAACGTTTCAGAAAAGGCATTGTAGCAAACCAAAAAAGAAATTTTAAGCGCAGCAGAGTAACCAGCGCACATACCTGTTAGCTCAGGTGAGTTTAAAAGGCTGCTGTTGATAACAAGGGCATTTGCTAAATAGATGGTGTGTGTGCAACAATATACTGAAAGGTCAATTATATTGTGCAGCTTATCTCACCACCTGTAGTTATTTAGGTGAAAGCTCCAAAATGCTTGCCTAATATGTCTGTTTATCCAAAAGGAAGTAAAAAGGGAGAGCTAGAAAGATAGCATTGCATCACATTACATGGCAATGCAATGCACAGTTGCTGAAGTTGAACCAAAATGAGCTTGTAATCTGGCTTCTGCAACTTTGAACATGAAAAATCCAATGAGGAGAAGAAAAGCAAAGCCAAAGAGTCCATCCCAAAATCCGACAAACAAGCAAAATGAACAAAAAACATTGAATTCAATTCTTTCTGATTTTAGAAACTGCATTAAAGAAGGGGTGCACCGGTCCTGGAGATACTGCAATACCAGGTCAATGCGTGGAGTGGACAGAGCAAGCTCTTTTTCCATCTCCCTGTTCTAAAAATCCATTTAATATATGGTCCCCAGATAGGGGACGTATCAGATATTAAACTGATAAGAACAGATACTACACTTGATCTTAGCCAAAAGGCCGAGAAGCGATAACCAGAATTGGTTTCAAACTACGGAGCCACCCAAGGATCCTGAAAAGTCCATTTGTGGAGATGAGCTCCTGGACTCCCGTTAAGAAGACATGTTGTCAACCTCTAGATCCCTTACATGCCTGCACTTTTCGGCTTGCTGCTGCTGCAATCCACGCGTTTTAGATCTGCATAACTCCACCTCTTTAAACACAGCACCTTCACCCCCTGCTGTTCCCACCCGCCTCAACACCGTTGGAAGGGAGGAGAACCAATTAAGGCGGGGGGTGGGGTGGAACGAGCAGCTGTCTACCCTTAGCAGGAGGGCTCCTGATTACATACCTCTCCTGCTGCTGCTGCTGCTGGCTGTCCAGCAGCAGACTGAAGGTGGCTGCTGCTGTGCACAGGTATATAAAGGCTCAGAGCCTATTATGACACGCGCAGCCAGCGTTCCATTGCCACATTCCATCTACTGCAGGCAGGATACCTGGCTGGCTGAATGTCGCTGAGAAGCTCACAGAGACCGCCATAAGCAACAGTTTAACAGAATGCCACAGACTAATCAACCAAACTTTTTGGGTTGGGTTCTCTTTTATAGTCTGCAGGCATTAAATGAAAGAAGTCAGTGTTCCAGCAGAAGGAGACAACGTTTCAGAAAAGGCATTGTAGCAAACCAAAAAAGAAATTTTAAGCGCAGCAGAGTAACCAGCGCACATACCTGTTAGCTCAGGTGAGTTTAAAAGGCTGCTGTTGATAACAAGGGCATTTGCTAAATAGATGGTGTGTGTGCAACAATATACTGAAAGGTCAATTATATTGTGCAGCTTATCTCACCACCTGTAGTTATTTAGGTGAAAGCTCCAAAATGCTTGCCTAATATGTCTGTTTATCCAAAAGGAAGTAAAAAGGGAGAGCTAGAAAGATAGCATTGCATCACATTACATGGCAATGCAATGCACAGTTGCTGAAGTTGAACCAAAATGAGCTTGTAATCTGGCTTCTGCAACTTTGAACATGAAAAATCCAATGAGGAGAAGAAAAGCAAAGCCAAAGAGTCCATCCCAAAATCCGACAAACAAGCAAAATGAACAAAAAACATTGAATTCAATTCTTTCTGATTTTAGAAACTGCATTAAAGAAGGGGTGCACCGGTCCTGGAGATACTGCAATACCAGGTCAATGCGTGGAGTGGACAGAGCAAGCTCTTTTTCCATCTCCCTGTTCTAAAAATCCATTTAATATATGGTCCCCAGATAGGGGACGTATCAGATATTAAACTGATAAGAACAGATACTACACTTGATCTTAGCCAAAAGGCCGAGAAGCGATAACCAGAATTGGTTTCAAACTACGGAGCCACCCAAGGATCCTGAAAAGTCCATTTGTGGAGATGAGCTCCTGGACTCCCGTTAAGAAGACATGTTGTCAACCTCTAGATCCCTTACATGCCTGCACTTTTCGGCTTGCTGCTGCTGCAATCCACGCGTTTTAGATCTGCATAACTCCACCTCTTTAAACACAGCACCTTCACCCCCTGCTGTTCCCACCCGCCTCAACACCGTTGGAAGGGAGGAGAACCAATTAAGGCGGGGGGTGGGGTGGAACGAGCAGCTGTCTACCCTTAGCAGGAGGGCTCCTGATTACATACCTCTCCTGCTGCTGCTGCTGCTGGCTGTCCAGCAGCAGACTGAAGGTGGCTGCTGCTGTGCACAGGTATATAAAGGCTCAGAGCCTATTATGACACGCGCAGCCAGCGTTCCATTGCCACATTCCATCTACTGCAGGCAGGATACCTGGCTGGCTGAATGTCGCTGAGAAGCTCACAGAGACCGCCATAAGCAACAGTTTAACAGAATGCCACAGACTAATCAACCAAACTTTTTGGGTTGGGTTCTCTTTTATAGTCTGCAGGCATTAAATGAAAGAAGTCAGTGTTCCAGCAGAAGGAGACAACGTTTCAGAAAAGGCATTGTAGCAAACCAAAAAAGAAATTTTAAGCGCAGCAGAGTAACCAGCGCACATACCTGTTAGCTCAGGTGAGTTTAAAAGGCTGCTGTTGATAACAAGGGCATTTGCTAAATAGATGGTGTGTGTGCAACAATATACTGAAAGGTCAATTATATTGTGCAGCTTATCTCACCACCTGTAGTTATTTAGGTGAAAGCTCCAAAATGCTTGCCTAATATGTCTGTTTATCCAAAAGGAAGTAAAAAGGGAGAGCTAGAAAGATAGCATTGCATCACATTACATGGCAATGCAATGCACAGTTGCTGAAGTTGAACCAAAATGAGCTTGTAATCTGGCTTCTGCAACTTTGAACATGAAAAATCCAATGAGGAGAAGAAAAGCAAAGCCAAAGAGTCCATCCCAAAATCCGACAAACAAGCAAAATGAACAAAAAACATTGAATTCAATTCTTTCTGATTTTAGAAACTGCATTAAAGAAGGGGTGCACCGGTCCTGGAGATACTGCAATACCAGGTCAATGCGTGGAGTGGACAGAGCAAGCTCTTTTTCCATCTCCCTGTTCTAAAAATCCATTTAATATATGGTCCCCAGATAGGGGACGTATCAGATATTAAACTGATAAGAACAGATACTACACTTGATCTTAGCCAAAAGGCCGAGAAGCGATAACCAGAATTGGTTTCAAACTACGGAGCCACCCAAGGATCCTGAAAAGTCCATTTGTGGAGATGAGCTCCTGGACTCCCGTTAAGAAGACATGTTGTCAACCTCTAGATCCCTTACATGCCTGCACTTTTCGGCTTGCTGCTGCTGCAATCCACGCGTTTTAGATCTGCATAACTCCACCTCTTTAAACACAGCACCTTCACCCCCTGCTGTTCCCACCCGCCTCAACACCGTTGGAAGGGAGGAGAACCAATTAAGGCGGGGGGTGGGGTGGAACGAGCAGCTGTCTACCCTTAGCAGGAGGGCTCCTGATTACATACCTCTCCTGCTGCTGCTGCTGCTGGCTGTCCAGCAGCAGACTGAAGGTGGCTGCTGCTGTGCACAGGTATATAAAGGCTCAGAGCCTATTATGACACGCGCAGCCAGCGTTCCATTGCCACATTCCATCTACTGCAGGCAGGATACCTGGCTGGCTGAATGTCGCTGAGAAGCTCACAGAGACCGCCATAAGCAACAGTTTAACAGAATGCCACAGACTAATCAACCAAACTTTTTGGGTTGGGTTCTCTTTTATAGTCTGCAGGCATTAAATGAAAGAAGTCAGTGTTCCAGCAGAAGGAGACAACGTTTCAGAAAAGGCATTGTAGCAAACCAAAAAAGAAATTTTAAGCGCAGCAGAGTAACCAGCGCACATACCTGTTAGCTCAGGTGAGTTTAAAAGGCTGCTGTTGATAACAAGGGCATTTGCTAAATAGATGGTGTGTGTGCAACAATATACTGAAAGGTAAATTATATTGTGCAGCTTATCTCACCACCTGTAGTTATTTAGGTGAAAGCTCCAAAATGCTTGCCTAATATGTCTGTTTATCCAAAAGGAAGTAAAAAGGGAGAGCTAGAAAGATAGCATTGCATCACATTACATGGCAATGCAATGCACAGTTGCTGAAGTTGAACCAAAATGAGCTTGTAATCTGGCTTCTGCAACTTTGAACATGAAAAATCCAATGAGGAGAAGAAAAGCAAAGCCAAAGAGTCCATCCCAAAATCCGACAAACAAGCAAAATGAACAAAAAACATTGAATTCAATTCTTTCTGATTTTAGAAACTGCATTAAAGAAGGGGTGCACCGGTCCTGGAGATACTGCAATACCAGGTCAATGCGTGGAGTGGACAGAGCAAGCTCTTTTTCCATCTCCCTGTTCTAAAAATCCATTTAATATATGGTCCCCAGATAGGGGACGTATCAGATATTAAACTGATAAGAACAGATATTACACTTGATCTTAGCCAAAAGGCCGAGAAGCGATAACCAGAATTGGTTTCAAACTACGGAGCCACCCAAGGATCCTGAAAAGTCCATTTGTGGAGATGAGCTCCTGGACTCCCGTTAAGAAGACATGTTGTCAACCTCTAGATCCCTTACATGCCTGCACTTTTCGGCTTGCTGCTGCTGCAATCCACGCGTTTTAGATCTGCATAACTCCACCTCTTTAAACACAGCACCTTCACCCCCTGCTGTTCCCACCCGCCTCAACACCGTTGGAAGGGAGGAGAACCAATTAAGGCGGGGGGTGGGGTGGAACGAGCAGCTGTCTAATCTTAGCAGGAGGGCTCCTGATTACATACCTCTCCTGCTGCTGCTGCTGCTGGCTGTCCAGCAGCAGACTGAAGGTGGCTGCTACTGTGCACAGGTATATAAAGGCTCAGAGCCTATTATGACACGCGCAGCCAGCGTTCCATTGCCACATTCCATCTACTGCAGGCAGGATACCTGGCTGGCTGAATGTCGCTGAGAAGCTCACAGAGACCGCCATAAGCAACAGTTTAACAGAATGCCACAGACTAATCAACCAAACTTTTTGGGTTGGGTTCTCTTTTATAGTCTGCAGGCATTAAATGAAAGAAGTCAGTGTTCCAGCAGAAGGAGACAACGTTTCAGAAAAGGCATTGTAGCAAACCAAAAAAGAAATTTTAAGCGCAGCAGAGTAACCAGCGCACATACCTGTTAGCTCAGGTGAGTTTAAAAGGCTGCTGTTGATAACAAGGGCATTTGCTAAATAGATGGTGTGTGTGCAACAATATACTGAAAGGTCAATTATATTGTGCAGCTTATCTCACCACCTGTAGTTATTTAGGTGAAAGCTCCAAAATGCTTGCCTAATATGTCTGTTTATCCAAAAGGAAGTAAAAAGGGAGAGCTAGAAAGATAGCATTGCATCACATTACATGGCAATGCAATGCACAGTTGCTGAAGTTGAACCAAAATGAGCTTGTAATCTGGCTTCTGCAACTTTGAACATGAAAAATCCAATGAGGAGAAGAAAAGCAAAGCCAAAGAGTCCATCCCAAAATCCGACAAACAAGCAAAATGAACAAAAAACATTGAATTCAATTCTTTCTGATTTTAGAAACTGCATTAAAGAAGGGGTGCACCGGTCCTGGAGATACTGCAATACCAGGTCAATGCGTGGAGTGGACAGAGCAAGCTCTTTTTCCATCTCCCTGTTCTAAAAATCCATTTAATATATGGTCCCCAGATAGGGGACGTATCAGATATTAAACTGATAAGAACAGATACTACACTTGATCTTAGCCAAAAGGCCGAGAAGCGATAACCAGAATTGGTTTCAAACTACGGAGCCACCCAAGGATCCTGAAAAGTCCATTTGTGGAGATGAGCTCCTGGACTCCCGTTAAGAAGACATGTTGTCAACCTCTAGATCCCTTACATGCCTGCACTTTTCGGCTTGCTGCTGCTGCAATCCACGCGTTTTAGATCTGCATAACTCCACCTCTTTAAACACAGCACCTTCACCCCCTGCTGTTCCCACCCGCCTCAACACCGTTGGAAGGGAGGAGAACCAATTAAGGCGGGGGGTGGGGTGGAACGAGCAGCTGTCTACCCTTAGCAGGAGGGCTCCTGATTACATACCTCTCCTGCTGCTGCTGCTGCTGGCTGTCCAGCAGCAGACTGAAGGTGGCTGCTGCTGTGCACAGGTATATAAAGGCTCAGAGCCTATTATGACACGCGCAGCCAGCGTTCCATTGCCACATTCCATCTACTGCAGGCAGGATACCTGGCTGGCTGAATGTCGCTGAGAAGCTCACAGAGACCGCCATAAGCAACAGTTTAACAGAATGCCACAGACTAATCAACCAAACTTTTTGGGTTGGGTTCTCTTTTATAGTCTGCAGGCATTAAATGAAAGAAGTCAGTGTTCCAGCAGAAGGAGACAACGTTTCAGAAAAGGCATTGTAGCAAACCAAAAAAGAAATTTTAAGCGCAGCAGAGTAACCAGCGCACATACCTGTTAGCTCAGGTGAGTTTAAAAGGCTGCTGTTGATAACAAGGGCATTTGCTAAATAGATGGTGTGTGTGCAACAATATACTGAAAGGTCAATTATATTGTGCAGCTTATCTCACCACCTGTAGTTATTTAGGTGAAAGCTCCAAAATGCTTGCCTAATATGTCTGTTTATCCAAAAGGAAGTAAAAAGGGAGAGCTAGAAAGATAGCATTGCATCACATTACATGGCAATGCAATGCACAGTTGCTGAAGTTGAACCAAAATGAGCTTGTAATCTGGCTTCTGCAACTTTGAACATGAAAAATCCAATGAGGAGAAGAAAAGCAAAGCCAAAGAGTCCATCCCAAAATCCGACAAACAAGCAAAATGAACAAAAAACATTGAATTCAATTCTTTCTGATTTTAGAAACTGCATTAAAGAAGGGGTGCACCGGTCCTGGAGATACTGCAATACCAGGTCAATGCGTGGAGTGGACAGAGCAAGCTCTTTTTCCATCTCCCTGTTCTAAAAATCCATTTAATATATGGTCCCCAGATAGGGGACGTATCAGATATTAAACTGATAAGAACAGATACTACACTTGATCTTAGCCAAAAGGCCGAGAAGCGATAACCAGAATTGGTTTCAAACTACGGAGCCACCCAAGGATCCTGAAAAGTCCATTTGTGGAGATGAGCTCCTGGACTCCCGTTAAGAAGACATGTTGTCAACCTCTAGATCCCTTACATGCCTGCACTTTTCGGCTTGCTGCTGCTGCAATCCACGCGTTTTAGATCTGCATAACTCCACCTCTTTAAACACAGCACCTTCACCCCCTGCTGTTCCCACCCGCCTCAACACCGTTGGAAGGGAGGAGAACCAATTAAGGCGGGGGGTGGGGTGGAACGAGCAGCTGTCTACCCTTAGCAGGAGGGCTCCTGATTACATACCTCTCCTGCTGCTGCTGCTGCTGGCTGTCCAGCAGCAGACTGAAGGTGGCTGCTGCTGTGCACAGGTATATAAAGGCTCAGAGCCTATTATGACACGCGCAGCCAGCGTTCCATTGCCACATTCCATCTACTGCAGGCAGGATACCTGGCTGGCTGAATGTCGCTGAGAAGCTCACAGAGACCGCCATAAGCAACAGTTTAACAGAATGCCACAGACTAATCAACCAAACTTTTTGGGTTGGGTTCTCTTTTATAGTCTGCAGGCATTAAATGAAAGAAGTCAGTGTTCCAGCAGAAGGAGACAACGTTTCAGAAAAGGCATTGTAGCAAACCAAAAAAGAAATTTTAAGCGCAGCAGAGTAACCAGCGCACATACCTGTTAGCTCAGGTGAGTTTAAAAGGCTGCTGTTGATAACAAGGGCATTTGCTAAATAGATGGTGTGTGTGCAACAATATACTGAAAGGTCAATTATATTGTGCAGCTTATCTCACCACCTGTAGTTATTTAGGTGAAAGCTCCAAAATGCTTGCCTAATATGTCTGTTTATCCAAAAGGAAGTAAAAAGGGAGAGCTAGAAAGATAGCATTGCATCACATTACATGGCAATGCAATGCACAGTTGCTGAAGTTGAACCAAAATGAGCTTGTAATCTGGCTTCTGCAACTTTGAACATGAAAAATCCAATGAGGAGAAGAAAAGCAAAGCCAAAGAGTCCATCCCAAAATCCGACAAACAAGCAAAATGAACAAAAAACATTGAATTCAATTCTTTCTGATTTTAGAAACTGCATTAAAGAAGGGGTGCACCGGTCCTGGAGATACTGCAATACCAGGTCAATGCGTGGAGTGGACAGAGCAAGCTCTTTTTCCATCTCCCTGTTCTAAAAATCCATTTAATATATGGTCCCCAGATAGGGGACGTATCAGATATTAAACTGATAAGAACAGATACTACACTTGATCTTAGCCAAAAGGCCGAGAAGTGATAACCAGAATTGGTTTCAAACTACGGAGCCACCCAAGGATCCTGAAAAGTCCATTTGTGGAGATGAGCTCCTGGACTCCCGTTAAGAAGACATGTTGTCAACCTCTAGATCCCTTACATGCCTGCACTTTTCGGCTTGCTGCTGCTGCAATCCACGCGTTTTAGATCTGCATAACTCCACCTCTTTAAACACAGCACCTTCACCCCCTGCTGTTCCCACCCGCCTCAACACCGTTGGAAGGGAGGAGAACCAATTAAGGCGGGGGGTGGGGTGGAACGAGCAGCTGTCTAATCTTAGCAGGAGGGCTCCTGATTACATACCTCTCCTGCTGCTGCTGCTGCTGGCTGTCCAGCAGCAGACTGAAGGTGGCTGCTGCTGTGCACAGGTATATAAAGGCTCAGAGCCTATTATGACACGCGCAGCCAGCGTTCCATTGCCACATTCCATCTACTGCAGGCAGGATACCTGGCTGGCTGAATGTCGCTGAGAAGCTCACAGAGACCGCCATAAGCAACAGTTTAACAGAATGCCACAGACTAATCAACCAAACTTTTTGGGTTGGGTTCTCTTTTATAGTCTGCAGGCATTAAATGAAAGAAGTCAGTGTTCCAGCAGAAGGAGACAACGTTTCAGAAAAGGCATTGTAGCAAACCAAAAAAGAAATTTTAAGCGCAGCAGAGTAACCAGCGCACATACCTGTTAGCTCAGGTGAGTTTAAAAGGCTGCTGTTGATAACAAGGGCATTTGCTAAATAGATGGTGTGTGTGCAACAATATACTGAAAGGTCAATTATATTGTGCAGCTTATCTCACCACCTGTAGTTATTTAGGTGAAAGCTCCAAAATGCTTGCCTAATATGTCTGTTTATCCAAAAGGAAGTAAAAAGGGAGAGCTAGAAAGATAGCATTGCATCACATTACATGGCAATGCAATGCACAGTTGCTGAAGTTGAACCAAAATGAGCTTGTAATCTGGCTTCTGCAACTTTGAACATGAAAAATCCAATGAGGAGAAGAAAAGCAAAGCCAAAGAGTCCATCCCAAAATCCGACAAACAAGCAAAATGAACAAAAAACATTGAATTCAATTCTTTCTGATTTTAGAAACTGCATTAAAGAAGGGGTGCACCGGTCCTGGAGATACTGCAATACCAGGTCAATGCGTGGAGTGGACAGAGCAAGCTCTTTTTCCATCTCCCTGTTCTAAAAATCCATTTAATATATGGTCCCCAGATAGGGGACGTATCAGATATTAAACTGATAAGAACAGATACTACACTTGATCTTAGCCAAAAGGCCGAGAAGCGATAACCAGAATTGGTTTCAAACTACGGAGCCACCCAAGGATCCTGAAAAGTCCATTTGTGGAGATGAGCTCCTGGACTCCCGTTAAGAAGACATGTTGTCAACCTCTAGATCCCTTACATGCCTGCACTTTTCGGCTTGCTGCTGCTGCAATCCACGCGTTTTAGATCTGCATAACTCCACCTCTTTAAACACAGCACCTTCACCCCCTGCTGTTCCCACCCGCCTCAACACCGTTGGAAGGGAGGAGAACCAATTAAGGCGGGGGGTGGGGTGGAACGAGCAGCTGTCTACCCTTAGCAGGAGGGCTCCTGATTACATACCTCTCCTGCTGCTGCTGCTGCTGGCTGTCCAGCAGCAGACTGAAGGTGGCTGCTGCTGTGCACAGGTATATAAAGGCTCAGAGCCTATTATGACACGCGCAGCCAGCGTTCCATTGCCACATTCCATCTACTGCAGGCAGGATACCTGGCTGGCTGAATGTCGCTGAGAAGCTCACAGAGACCGCCATAAGCAACAGTTTAACAGAATGCCACAGACTAATCAACCAAACTTTTTGGGTTGGGTTCTCTTTTATAGTCTGCAGGCATTAAATGAAAGAAGTCAGTGTTCCAGCAGAAGGAGACAACGTTTCAGAAAAGGCATTGTAGCAAACCAAAAAAGAAATTTTAAGCGCAGCAGAGTAACCAGCGCACATACCTGTTAGCTCAGGTGAGTTTAAAAGGCTGCTGTTGATAACAAGGGCATTTGCTAAATAGATGGTGTGTGTGCAACAATATACTGAAAGGTCAATTATATTGTGCAGCTTATCTCACCACCTGTAGTTATTTAGGTGAAAGCTCCAAAATGCTTGCCTAATATGTCTGTTTATCCAAAAGGAAGTAAAAAGGGAGAGCTAGAAAGATAGCATTGCATCACATTACATGGCAATGCAATGCACAGTTGCTGAAGTTGAACCAAAATGAGCTTGTAATCTGGCTTCTGCAACTTTGAACATGAAAAATCCAATGAGGAGAAGAAAAGCAAAGCCAAAGAGTCCATCCCAAAATCCGACAAACAAGCAAAATGAACAAAAAACATTGAATTCAATTCTTTCTGATTTTAGAAACTGCATTAAAGAAGGGGTGCACCGGTCCTGGAGATACTGCAATACCAGGTCAATGCGTGGAGTGGACAGAGCAAGCTCTTTTTCCATCTCCCTGTTCTAAAAATCCATTTAATATATGGTCCCCAGATAGGGGACGTATCAGATATTAAACTGATAAGAACAGATACTACACTTGATCTTAGCCAAAAGGCCGAGAAGCGATAACCAGAATTGGTTTCAAACTACGGAGCCACCCAAGGATCCTGAAAAGTCCATTTGTGGAGATGAGCTCCTGGACTCCCGTTAAGAAGACATGTTGTCAACCTCTAGATCCCTTACATGCCTGCACTTTTCGGCTTGCTGCTGCTGCAATCCACGCGTTTTAGATCTGCATAACTCCACCTCTTTAAACACAGCACCTTCACCCCCTGCTGTTCCCACCCGCCTCAACACCGTTGGAAGGGAGGAGAACCAATTAAGGCGGGGGGTGGGGTGGAACGAGCAGCTGTCTACCCTTAGCAGGAGGGCTCCTGATTACATACCTCTCCTGCTGCTGCTGCTGCTGGCTGTCCAGCAGCAGACTGAAGGTGGCTGCTGCTGTGCACAGGTATATAAAGGCTCAGAGCCTATTATGACACGCGCAGCCAGCGTTCCATTGCCACATTCCATCTACTGCAGGCAGGATACCTGGCTGGCTGAATGTCGCTGAGAAGCTCACAGAGACCGCCATAAGCAACAGTTTAACAGAATGCCACAGACTAATCAACCAAACTTTTTGGGTTGGGTTCTCTTTTATAGTCTGCAGGCATTAAATGAAAGAAGTCAGTGTTCCAGCAGAAGGAGACAACGTTTCAGAAAAGGCATTGTAGCAAACCAAAAAAGAAATTTTAAGCGCAGCAGAGTAACCAGCGCACATACCTGTTAGCTCAGGTGAGTTTAAAAGGCTGCTGTTGATAACAAGGGCATTTGCTAAATAGATGGTGTGTGTGCAACAATATACTGAAAGGTCAATTATATTGTGCAGCTTATCTCACCACCTGTAGTTATTTAGGTGAAAGCTCCAAAATGCTTGCCTAATATGTCTGTTTATCCAAAAGGAAGTAAAAAGGGAGAGCTAGAAAGATAGCATTGCATCACATTACATGGCAATGCAATGCACAGTTGCTGAAGTTGAACCAAAATGAGCTTGTAATCTGGCTTCTGCAACTTTGAACATGAAAAATCCAATAAGGAGAAGAAAAGCAAAGCCAAAGAGTCCATCCCAAAATCCGACAAACAAGCAAAATGAACAAAAAACATTGAATTCAATTCTTTCTGATTTTAGAAACTGCATTAAAGAAGGGGTGCACCGGTCCTGGAGATACTGCAATACCAGGTCAATGCGTGGAGTGGACAGAGCAAGCTCTTTTTCCATCTCCCTGTTCTAAAAATCCATTTAATATATGGTCCCCAGATAGGGGACGTATCAGATATTAAACTGATAAGAACAGATACTACACTTGATCTTAGCCAAAAGGCCGAGAAGCGATAACCAGAATTGGTTTCAAACTACGGAGCCACCCAAGGATCCTGAAAAGTCCATTTGTGGAGATGAGCTCCTGGACTCCCGTTAAGAAGACATGTTGTCAACCTCTAGATCCCTTACATGCCTGCACTTTTCGGCTTGCTGCTGCTGCAATCCACGCGTTTTAGATCTGCATAACTCCACCTCTTTAAACACAGCACCTTCACCCCCTGCTGTTCCCACCCGCCTCAACACCGTTGGAAGGGAGGAGAACCAATTAAGGCGGGGGGTGGGGTGGAACGAGCAGCTGTCTAATCTTAGCAGGAGGGCTCCTGATTACATACCTCTCCTGCTGCTGCTGCTGCTGGCTGTCCAGCAGCAGACTGAAGGTGGCTGCTGCTGTGCACAGGTATATAAAGGCTCAGAGCCTATTATGACACGCGCAGCCAGCGTTCCATTGCCACATTCCATCTACTGCAGGCAGGATACCTGGCTGGCTGAATGTCGCTGAGAAGCTCACAGAGACCGCCATAAGCAACAGTTTAACAGAATGCCACAGACTAATCAACCAAACTTTTTGGGTTGGGTTCTCTTTTATAGTCTGCAGGCATTAAATGAAAGAAGTCAGTGTTCCAGCAGAAGGAGACAACGTTTCAGAAAAGGCATTGTAGCAAACCAAAAAAGAAATTTTAAGCGCAGCAGAGTAACCAGCGCACATACCTGTTAGCTCAGGTGAGTTTAAAAGGCTGCTGTTGATAACAAGGGCATTTGCTAAATAGATGGTGTGTGTGCAACAATATACTGAAAGGTCAATTATATTGTGCAGCTTATCTCACCACCTGTAGTTATTTAGGTGAAAGCTCCAAAATGCTTGCCTAATATGTCTGTTTATCCAAAAGGAAGTAAAAAGGGAGAGCTAGAAAGATAGCATTGCATCACATTACATGGCAATGCAATGCACAGTTGCTGAAGTTGAACCAAAATGAGCTTGTAATCTGGCTTCTGCAACTTTGAACATGAAAAATCCAATGAGGAGAAGAAAAGCAAAGCCAAAGAGACCATCCCAAAATCCGACAAACAAGCAAAATGAACAAAAAACATTGAATTCAATTCTTTCTGATTTTAGAAACTGCATTAAAGAAGGGGTGCACCGGTCCTGGAGATACTGCAATACCAGGTCAATGCGTGGAGTGGACAGAGCAAGCTCTTTTTCCATCTCCCTGTTCTAAAAATCCATTTAATATATGGTCCCCAGATAGGGGACGTATCAGATATTAAACTGATAAGAACAGATACTACACTTGATCTTAGCCAAAAGGCCGAGAAGCGATAACCAGAATTGGTTTCAAACTACGGAGCCACCCAAGGATCCTGAAAAGTCCATTTGTGGAGATGAGCTCCTGGACTCCCGTTAAGAAGACATGTTGTCAACCTCTAGATCCCTTACATGCCTGCACTTTTCGGCTTGCTGCTGCTGCAATCCACGCGTTTTAGATCTGCATAACTCCACCTCTTTAAACACAGCACCTTCACCCCCTGCTGTTCCCACCCGCCTCAACACCGTTGGAAGGGAGGAGAACCAATTAAGGCGGGGGGTGGGGTGGAACGAGCAGCTGTCTACCCTTAGCAGGAGGGCTCCTGATTACATACCTCTCCTGCTGCTGCTGCTGCTGGCTGTCCAGCAGCAGACTGAAGGTGGCTGCTGCTGTGCACAGGTATATAAAGGCTCAGAGCCTATTATGACACGCGCAGCCAGCGTTCCATTGCCACATTCCATCTACTGCAGGCAGGATACCTGGCTGGCTGAATGTCGCTGAGAAGCTCACAGAGACCGCCATAAGCAACAGTTTAACAGAATGCCACAGACTAATCAACCAAACTTTTTGGGTTGGGTTCTCTTTTATAGTCTGCAGGCATTAAATGAAAGAAGTCAGTGTTCCAGCAGAAGGAGACAACGTTTCAGAAAAGGCATTGTAGCAAACCAAAAAAGAAATTTTAAGCGCAGCAGAGTAACCAGCGCACATACCTGTTAGCTCAGGTGAGTTTAAAAGGCTGCTGTTGATAACAAGGGCATTTGCTAAATAGATGGTGTGTGTGCAACAATATACTGAAAGGTCAATTATATTGTGCAGCTTATCTCACCACCTGTAGTTATTTAGGTGAAAGCTCCAAAATGCTTGCCTAATATGTCTGTTTATCCAAAAGGAAGTAAAAAGGGAGAGCTAGAAAGATAGCATTGCATCACATTACATGGCAATGCAATGCACAGTTGCTGAAGTTGAACCAAAATGAGCTTGTAATCTGGCTTCTGCAACTTTGAACATGAAAAATCCAATGAGGAGAAGAAAAGCAAAGCCAAAGAGTCCATCCCAAAATCCGACAAACAAGCAAAATGAACAAAAAACATTGAATTCAATTCTTTCTGATTTTAGAAACTGCATTAAAGAAGGGGTGCACCGGTCCTGGAGATACTGCAATACCAGGTCAATGCGTGGAGTGGACAGAGCAAGCTCTTTTTCCATCTCCCTGTTCTAAAAATCCATTTAATATATGGTCCCCAGATAGGGGACGTATCAGATATTAAACTGATAAGAACAGATACTACACTTGATCTTAGCCAAAAGGCCGAGAAGCGATAACCAGAATTGGTTTCAAACTACGGAGCCACCCAAGGATCCTGAAAAGTCCATTTGTGGAGATGAGCTCCTGGACTCCCGTTAAGAAGACATGTTGTCAACCTCTAGATCCCTTACATGCCTGCACTTTTCGGCTTGCTGCTGCTGCAATCCACGCGTTTTAGATCTGCATAACTCCACCTCTTTAAACACAGCACCTTCACCCCCTGCTGTTCCCACCCGCCTCAACACCGTTGGAAGGGAGGAGAACCAATTAAGGCGGGGGGTGGGGTGGAACGAGCAGCTGTCTACCCTTAGCAGGAGGGCTCCTGATTACATACCTCTCCTGCTGCTGCTGCTGGCTGTCCAGCAGCAGACTGAAAGTGGCTGCTGCTGTGCACAGGTATATAAAGGCTCAGAGCCTATTATGACACGCGCAGCCAGCGTTCCATTGCCACATTCCATCTACTGCAGGCAGGATACCTGGCTGGCTGAATGTCGCTGAGAAGCTCACAGAGACCGCCATAAGCAACAGTTTAACAGAATGCCACAGACTAATCAACCAAACTTTTTGGGTTGGGTTCTCTTTTATAGTCTGCAGGCATTAAATGAAAGAAGTCAGTGTTCCAGCAGAAGGAGACAACGTTTCAGAAAAGGCATTGTAGCAAACCAAAAAAGAAATTTTAAGCGCAGCAGAGTAACCAGCGCACATACCTGTTAGCTCAGGTGAGTTTAAAAGGCTGCTGTTGATAACAAGGGCATTTGCTAAATAGATGGTGTGTGTGCAACAATATACTGAAAGGTCAATTATATTGTGCAGCTTATCTCACCACCTGTAGTTATTTAGGTGAAAGCTCCAAAATGCTTGCCTAATATGTCTGTTTATCCAAAAGGAAGTAAAAAGGGAGAGCTAGAAAGATAGCATTGCATCACATTACATGGCAATGCAATGCACAGTTGCTGAAGTTGAACCAAAATGAGCTTGTAATCTGGCTTCTGCAACTTTGAACATGAAAAATCCAATGAGGAGAAGAAAAGCAAAGCCAAAGAGTCCATCCCAAAATCCGACAAACAAGCAAAATGAACAAAAAACATTGAATTCAATTCTTTCTGATTTTAGAAACTGCATTAAAGAAGGGGTGCACCGGTCCTGGAGATACTGCAATACCAGGTCAATGCGTGGAGTGGACAGAGCAAGCTCTTTTTCCATCTCCCTGTTCTAAAAATCCATTTAATATATGGTCCCCAGATAGGGGACGTATCAGATATTAAACTGATAAGAACAGATTTTTTTATCGAAAGCCCGAATTCGTGTACAAAACCCGAGTGCGCTTAAAAAAGTGACAAGTGCCACAAAAAAAGTGCACTAGGATGCTGGTCTTCTTGAAACCCTCTCCCAAAGGAGAAGGGTCCCCCAAACCATTCCCCGTCCCTCCGAGCCAAAAGGCCACAGCGAGGAACCGGGACAAAAAGCCACCTCCAACCGAAGTCAGAGGCGACCCAATCTTACCCCCAGCACCTGCCCGAGTTCTCACCCGAGCAAGGCACTGGGAGCCAAAGACTGTGCTCCCCTCCCGAAAGAGGGGAGCCAACAACGCTCTCCTCCCGAAAGAGGAGAGCCAGGGGGGTTCAGGGGGGAGCGGAACCTGATGGCCACACACTCCGCCCCTAGACCTGCCAAGAGAGGAACCCGTAAGGGAACCGCATCCCGACAAAATCCTAGTAGGACGTGACACACGTGAATAAGTGGACACACAGTGACAAAGAAATTAAATAAATAGTGAAGGTTTCACAGTATAATACTGCCCGGACCTTCGACCGGGAATTGAAAAATTCCCCATCCTAAGGCCAGAAGGCCCGGAATAAGGGTGTGTGCGAAGAAAGAAAATTTGAAGTGCTTGTGCAAATGTGCCATAAACTCAAGTGGAGTTCCCAATCCCAGTGAGTCAAGGCACCCCAGGGTCACCACTCCTGGGGCACTTCACACTTCGGGCTTTCGATCTTCCCCGGCCCAATGGCGTCGATCCTGGGGGGCCATGCTTTCCACCAGATGACTATATTAGCCACCTGGCGTACTAACAAGCGCCTAAACTCCAGTGTGCATAATGTATCAATCTACTAGGGCGGCCAACATCCAAAACCGCCTTTTCGAAAGATACTACACTTGATCTTAGCCAAAAGGCCGAGAAGCGATAACCAGAATTGGTTTCAAACTACGGAGCCACCCAAGGATCCTGAAAAGTCCATTTGTGGAGATGAGCTCCTGGACTCCCGTTAAGAAGACATGTTGTCAACCTCTAGATCCCTTACATGCCTGCACTTTTCGGCTTGCTGCTGCTGCAATCCACGCGTTTTAGATCTGCATAACTCCACCTCTTTAAACACAGCACCTTCACCCCCTGCTGTTCCCACCCGCCTCAACACCGTTGGAAGGGAGGAGAACCAATTAAGGCGGGGGGTGGGGTGGAACGAGCAGCTGTCTACCCTTAGCAGGAGGGCTCCTGATTACATACCTCTCCTGCTGCTGCTGCTGCTGGCTGTCCAGCAGCAGACTGAAGGTGGCTGCTGCTGTGCACAGGTATATAAAGGCTCAGAGCCTATTATGACACGCGCAGCCAGCGTTCCATTGCCACATTCCATCTACTGCAGGCAGGATACCTGGCTGGCTGAATGTCGCTGAGAAGCTCACAGAGACCGCCATAAGCAACAGTTTAACAGAATGCCACAGACTAATCAACCAAACTTTTTGGGTTGGGTTCTCTTTTATAGTCTGCAGGCATTAAATGAAAGAAGTCAGTGTTCCAGCAGAAGGAGACAACGTTTCAGAAAAGGCATTGTAGCAAACCAAAAAAGAAATTTTAAGCGCAGCAGAGTAACCAGCGCACATACCTGTTAGCTCAGGTGAGTTTAAAAGGCTGCTGTTGATAACAAGGGCATTTGCTAAATAGATGGTGTGTGTGCAACAATATACTGAAAGGTCAATTATATTGTGCAGCTTATCTCACCACCTGTAGTTATTTAGGTGAAAGCTCCAAAATGCTTGCCTAATATGTCTGTTTATCCAAAAGGAAGTAAAAAGGGAGAGCTAGAAAGATAGCATTGCATCACATTTCATGGCAATGCAATGCACAGTTGCTGAAGTTGAACCAAAATGAGCTTGTAATCTGGCTTCTGCAACTTTGAACATGAAAAATCCAATGAGGAGAAGAAAAGCAAAGCCAAAGAGTCCATCCCAAAATCCGACAAACAAGCAAAATGAACAAAAAACATTGAATTCAATTCTTTCTGATTTTAGAAACTGCATTAAAGAAGGGGTGCACCGGTCCTGGAGATACTGCAATACCAGGTCAATGCGTGGAGTGGACAGAGCAAGCTCTTTTTCCATCTCCCTGTTCTAAAAATCCATTTAATATATGGTCCCCAGATAGGGGACGTATCAGATATTAAACTGATAAGAACAGATACTACACTTGATCTTAGCCAAAAGGCCGAGAAGCGATAACCAGAATTGGTTTCAAACTACGGAGCCACCCAAGGATCCTGAAAAGTCCATTTGTGGAGATGAGCTCCTGGACTCCCGTTAAGAAGACATATTGTCAACCTCTAGATCCCTTACATGCCTGCACTTTTCGGCTTGCTGCTGCTGCAATCCACGCGTTTTAGATCTGCATAACTCCACCTCTTTAAACACAGCACCTTCACCCCCTGCTGTTCCCACCCGCCTCAACACCGTTGGAAGGGAGGAGAACCAATTAAGGCGGGGGGTGGGGTGGAACGAGCAGCTGTCTACCCTTAGCAGGAGGGCTCCTGATTACATACCTCTCCTGCTGCTGCTGCTGCTGGCTGTCCAGCAGCAGACTGAAGGTGGCTGCTGCTGTGCACAGGTATATAAAGGCTCAGAGCCTATTATGACACGCGCAGCCAGCGTTCCATTGCCACATTCCATCTACTGCAGGCAGGATACCTGGCTGGCTGAATGTCGCTGAGAAGCTCACAGAGACCGCCATAAGCAACAGTTTAACAGAATGCCACAGACTAATCAACCAAACTTTTTGGGTTGGGTTCTCTTTTATAGTCTGCAGGCATTAAATGAAAGAAGTCAGTGTTCCAGCAGAAGGAGACAACGTTTCAGAAAAGGCATTGTAGCAAACCAAAAAAGAAATTTTAAGCGCAGCAGAGTAACCAGCGCACATACCTGTTAGCTCAGGTGAGTTTAAAAGGCTGCTGTTGATAACAAGGGCATTTGCTAAATAGATGGTGTGTGTGCAACAATATACTGAAAGGTCAATTATATTGTGCAGCTTATCTCACCACCTGTAGTTATTTAGGTGAAAGCTCCAAAATGCTTGCCTAATATGTCTGTTTATCCAAAAGGAAGTAAAAAGGGAGAGCTAGAAAGATAGCATTGCATCACATTACATGGCAATGCAATGCACAGTTGCTGAAGTTGAACCAAAATGAGCTTGTAATCTGGCTTCTGCAACTTTGAACATGAAAAATCCAATGAGGAGAAGAAAAGCAAAGCCAAAGAGTCCATCCCAAAATCCGACAAACAAGCAAAATGAACAAAAAACATTGAATTCAATTCTTTCTGATTTTAGAAACTGCATTAAAGAAGGGGTGCACCGGTCCTGGAGATACTGCAATACCAGGTCAATGCGTGGAGTGGACAGAGCAAGCTCTTTTTCCATCTCCCTGTTCTAAAAATCCATTTAATATATGGTCCCCAGATAGGGGACGTATCAGATATTAAACTGATAAGAACAGATACTACACTTGATCTTAGCCAAAAGGCCGAGAAGCGATAACCAGAATTGGTTTCAAACTACGGAGCCACCCAAGGATCCTGAAAAGTCCATTTGTGGAGATGAGCTCCTGGACTCCCGTTAAGAAGACATGTTGTCAACCTCTAGATCCCTTACATGCCTGCACTTTTCGGCTTGCTGCTGCTGCAATCCACGCGTTTTAGATCTGCATAACTCCACCTCTTTAAACACAGCACCTTCACCCCCTGCTGTTCCCACCCGCCTCAACACCGTTGGAAGGGAGGAGAACCAATTAAGGCGGGGGGTGGGGTGGAACGAGCAGCTGTCTACCCTTAGCAGGAGGGCTCCTGATTACATACCTCTCCTGCTGCTGCTGCTGCTGGCTGTCCAGCAGCAGACTGAAGGTGGCTGCTGCTGTGCACAGGTATATAAAGGCTCAGAGCCTATTATGACACGCGCAGCCAGCGTTCCATTGCCACATTCCATCTACTGCAGGCAGGATACCTGGCTGGCTGAATGTCGCTGAGAAGCTCACAGAGACCGCCATAAGCAACAGTTTAACAGAATGCCACAGACTAATCAACCAAACTTTTTGGGTTGGGTTCTCTTTTATAGTCTGCAGGCATTAAATGAAAGAAGTCAGTGTTCCAGCAGAAGGAGACAACGTTTCAGAAAAGGCATTGTAGCAAACCAAAAAAGAAATTTTAAGCGCAGCAGAGTAACCAGCGCACATACCTGTTAGCTCAGGTGAGTTTAAAAGGCTGCTGTTGATAACAAGGGCATTTGCTACATAGATGGTGTGTGTGCAACAATATACTGAAAGGTCAATTATATTGTGCAGCTTATCTCACCACCTGTAGTTATTTAGGTGAAAGCTCCAAAATGCTTGCCTAATATGTCTGTTTATCCAAAAGGAAGTAAAAAGGGAGAGCTAGAAAGATAGCATTGCATCACATTACATGGCAATGCAATGCACAGTTGCTGAAGTTGAACCAAAATGAGCTTGTAATCTGGCTTCTGCAACTTTGAACATGAAAAATCCAATGAGGAGAAGAAAAGCAAAGCCAAAGAGTCCATCCCAAAATCCGACAAACAAGCAAAATGAACGAAAAACATTGAATTCAATTCTTTCTGATTTTAGAAACTGCATTAAAGAAGGGGTGCACCGGTCCTGGAGATACTGCAATACCAGGTCAATGCGTGGAGTGGACAGAGCAAGCTCTTTTTCCATCTCCCTGTTCTAAAAATCCATTTAATATATGGTCCCCAGATAGGGGACGTATCAGATATTAAACTGATAAGAACAGATACTACACTTGATCTTAGCCAAAAGGCCGAGAAGCGATAACCAGAATTGGTTTCAAACTACGGAGCCACCCAAGGATCCTGAAAAGTCCATTTGTGGAGATGAGCTCCTGGACTCCCGTTAAGAAGACATGTTGTCAACCTCTAGATCCCTTACATGCCTGCACTTTTCGGCTTGCTGCTGCTGCAATCCACGCGTTTTAGATCTGCATAACTCCACCTCTTTAAACACAGCACCTTCACCCCCTGCTGTTCCCACCCGCCTCAACACCGTTGGAAGGGAGGAGAACCAATTAAGGCGGGGGGTGGGGTGGAACGAGCAGCTGTCTACCCTTAGCAGGAGGGCTCCTGATTACATACCTCTCCTGCTGCTGCTGCTGCTGGCTGTCCAGCAGCAGACTGAAGGTGGCTGCTGCTGTGCACAGGTATATAAAGGCTCAGAGCCTATTATGACACGCGCAGCCAGCGTTCCATTGCCACATTCCATCTACTGCAGGCAGGATACCTGGCTGGCTGAATGTCGCTGAGAAGCTCACAGAGACCGCCATAAGCAACAGTTTAACAGAATGCCACAGACTAATCAACCAAACTTTTTGGGTTGGGTTCTCTTTTATAGTCTGCAGGCATTAAATGAAAGAAGTCAGTGTTCCAGCAGAAGGAGACAACGTTTCAGAAAAGGCATTGTAGCAAACCAAAAAAGAAATTTTAAGCGCAGCAGAGTAACCAGCGCACATACCTGTTAGCTCAGGTGAGTTTAAAAGGCTGCTGTTGATAACAAGGGCATTTGCTACATAGATGGTGTGTGTGCAACAATATACTGAAAGGTCAATTATATTGTGCAGCTTATCTCACCACCTGTAGTTATTTAGGTGAAAGCTCCAAAATGCTTGCCTAATATGTCTGTTTATCCAAAAGGAAGTAAAAAGGGAGAGCTAGAAAGATAGCATTGCATCACATTACATGGCAATGCAATGCACAGTTGCTGAAGTTGAACCAAAATGAGCTTGTAATCTGGCTTCTGCAACTTTGAACATGAAAAATCCAATGAGGAGAAGAAAAGCAAAGCCAAAGAGTCCATCCCAAAATCCGACAAACAAGCAAAATGAACGAAAAACATTGCATTCAATTCTTTCTGATTTTAGAAACTGCATTAAAGAAGGGGTGCACCGGTCCTGGAGATACTGCAATACCAGGTCAATGCGTGGAGTGGACAGAGCAAGCTCTTTTTCCATCTCCCTGTTCTAAAAATCCATTTAATATATGGTCCCCAGATAGGGGACGTATCAGATATTAAACTGATAAGAACAGATACTACACTTGATCTTAGCCAAAAGGCCGAGAAGCGATAACCAGAATTGGTTTCAAACTACGGAGCCACCCAAGGATCCTGAAAAGTCCATTTGTGGAGATGAGCTCCTGGACTCCCGTTAAGAAGACATGTTGTCAACCTCTAGATCCCTTACATGCCTGCACTTTTCGGCTTGCTGCTGCTGCAATCCACGCGTTTTAGATCTGCATAACTCCACCTCTTTAAACACAGCACCTTCACCCCCTGCTGTTCCCACCCGCCTCAACACCGTTGGAAGGGAGGAGAACCAATTAAGGCGGGGGGTGGGGTGGAACGAGCAGCTGTCTACCCTTAGCAGGAGGGCTCCTGATTACATACCTCTCCTGCTGCTGCTGCTGCTGGCTGTCCAGCAGCAGACTGAAGGTGGCTGCTGCTGTGCACAGGTATATAAAGGCTCAGAGCCTATTATGACACGCGCAGCCAGCGTTCCATTGCCACATTCCATCTACTGCAGGCAGGATACCTGGCTGGCTGAATGTCGCTGAGAAGCTCACAGAGACCGCCATAAGCAACAGTTTAACAGAATGCCACAGACTAATCAACCAAACTTTTTGGGTTGGGTTCTCTTTTATAGTCTGCAGGCATTAAATGAAAGAAGTCAGTGTTCCAGCAGAAGGAGACAACGTTTCAGAAAAGGCATTGTAGCAAACCAAAAAAGAAATTTTAAGCGCAGAAGAGTAACCAGCGCACATACCTGTTAGCTCAGGTGAGTTTAAAAGGCTGCTGTTGATAACAAGGGCATTTGCTAAATAGATGGTGTGTGTGCAACAATATACTGAAAGGTCAATTATATTGTGCAGCTTATCTCACCACCTGTAGTTATTTAGGTGAAAGCTCCAAAATGCTTGCCTAATATGTCTGTTTATCCAAAAGGAAGTAAAAAGGGAGAGCTAGAAAGATAGCATTGCATCACATTACATGGCAATGCAATGCACAGTTGCTGAAGTTGAACCAAAATGAGCTTGTAATCTGGCTTCTGCAACTTTGAACATGAAAAATCCAATGAGGAGAAGAAAAGCAAAGCCAAAGAGTCCATCCCAAAATCCGACAAACAAGCAAAATGAACAAAAAACATTGAATTCAATTCTTTCTGATTTTAGAAACTGCATTAAAGAAGGGGTGCACCGGTCCTGGAGATACTGCAATACCAGGTCAATGCGTGGAGTGGACAGAGCAAGCTCTTTTTCCATCTCCCTGTTCTAAAAATCCATTTAATTTATGGTCCCCAGATAGGGGACGTATCAGATATTAAACTGATAAGAACAGATACTACACTTGATCTTAGCCAAAAGGCCGAGAAGCGATAACCAGAATTGGTTTCAAACTACGGAGCCACCCAAGGATCCTGAAAAGTCCATTTGTGGAGATGAGCTCCTGGACTCCCGTTAAGAAGACATGTTGTCAACCTCTAGATCCCTTACATGCCTGCACTTTTCGGCTTGCTGCTGCTGCAATCCACGCGTTTTAGATCTGCATAACTCCACCTCTTTAAACACAGCACCTTCACCCCCTGCTGTTCCCACCCGCCTCAACACCGTTGGAAGGGAGGAGAACCAATTAAGGCGGGGGGTGGGGTGGAACGAGCAGCTGTCTACCCTTAGCAGGAGGGCTCCTGATTACATACCTCTCCTGCTGCTGCTGCTGCTGGCTGTCCAGCAGCAGACTGAAGGTGGCTGCTGCTGTGCACAGGTATATAAAGGCTCAGAGCCTATTATGACACGCGCAGCCAGCGTTCCATTGCCACATTCCATCTACTGCAGGCAGGATACCTGGCTGGCTGAATGTCGCTGAGAAGCTCACAGAGACCGCCATAAGCAACAGTTTAACAGAATGCCACAGACTAATCAACCAAACTTTTTGGGTTGGGTTCTCTTTTATAGTCTGCAGGCATTAAATGAAAGAAGTCAGTGTTCCAGCAGAAGGAGACAACGTTTCAGAAAAGGCATTGTAGCAAACCAAAAAAGAAATTTTAAGCGCAGCAGAGTAACCAGCGCACATACCTGTTAGCTCAGGTGAGTTTAAAAGGCTGCTGTTGATAACAAGGGCATTTGCTAAATAGATGGTGTGTGTGCAACAATATACTGAAAGGTCAATTATATTGTGCAGCTTATCTCACCACCTGTAGTTATTTAGGTGAAAGCTCCAAAATGCTTGCCTAATATGTCTGTTTATCCAAAAGGAAGTAAAAAGGGAGAGCTAGAAAGATAGCATTGCATCACATTACATGGCAATGCAATGCACAGTTGCTGAAGTTGAACCAAAATGAGCTTGTAATCTGGCTTCTGCAACTTTGAACATGAAAAATCCAATGAGGAGAAGAAAAGCAAAGCCAAAGAGTCCATCCCAAAATCCGACAAACAAGCAAAATGAACAAAAAACATTGAATTCAATTCTTTCTGATTTTAGAAACTGCATTAAAGAAGGGGTGCACCGGTCCTGGAGATACTGCAATACCAGGTCAATGCGTGGAGTGGACAGAGCAAGCTCTTTTTCCATCTCCCTGTTCTAAAAATCCATTTAATATATGGTCCCCAGATAGGGGACGTATCAGATATTAAACTGATAAGAACAGATACTACACTTGATCTTAGCCAAAAGGCCGAGAAGCAATAACCAGAATTGGTTTCAAACTACGGAGCCACCCAAGGATCCTGAAAAGTCCATTTGTGGAGATGAGCTCCTGGACTCCCGTTAAGAAGACATGTTGTCAACCTCTAGATCCCTTACATGCCTGCACTTTTCGGCTTGCTGCTGCTGCAATCCACGCGTTTTAGATCTGCATAACTCCACCTCTTTAAACACAGCACCTTCACCCCCTGCTGTTCCCACCCGCCTCAACACCGTTGGAAGGGAGGAGAACCAATTAAGGCGGGGGGTGGGGTGGAACGAGCAGCTGTCTACCCTTAGCAGGAGGGCTCCTGATTACATACCTCTCCTGCTGCTGCTGCTGCTGGCTGTCCAGCAGCAGACTGAAGGTGGCTGCTGCTGTGCACAGGTATATAAAGGCTCAGAGCCTATTATGACACGCGCAGCCAGCGTTCCATTGCCACATTCCATCTACTGCAGGCAGGATACCTGGCTGGCTGAATGTCGCTGAGAAGCTCACAGAGACCGCCATAAGCAACAGTTTAACAGAATGCCACAGACTAATCAACCAAACTTTTTGGGTTGGGTTCTCTTTTATAGTCTGCAGGCATTAAATTAAAGAAGTCAGTGTTCCAGCAGAAGGAGACAACGTTTCAGAAAAGGCATTGTAGCAAACCAAAAAAGAAATTTTAAGCGCAGCAGAGTAACCAGCGCACATACCTGTTAGCTCAGGTGAGTTTAAAAGGCTGCTGTTGATAACAAGGGCATTTGCTAAATAGATGGTGTGTGTGCAACAATATACTGAAAGGTCAATTATATTGTGCAGCTTATCTCACCACCTGTAGTTATTTAGGTGAAAGCTCCAAAATGCTTGCCTAATATGTCTGTTTATCCAAAAGGAAGTAAAAAGGGAGAGCTAGAAAGATAGCATTGCATCACATTACATGGCAATGCAATGCACAGTTGCTGAAGTTGAACCAAAATGAGCTTGTAATCTGGCTTCTGCAACTTTGAACATGAAAAATCCAATGAGGAGAAGAAAAGCAAAGCCAAAGAGTCCATCCCAAAATCCGACAAACAAGCAAAATGAACAAAAAACATTGAATTCAATTCTTTCTGATTTTAGAAACTGCATTAAAGAAGGGGTGCACCGGTCCTGGAGATACTGCAATACCAGGTCAATGCGTGGAGTGGACAGAGCAAGCTCTTTTTCCATCTCCCTGTTCTAAAAATCCATTTAATATATGGTCCCCAGATAGGGGACGTATCAGATATTAAACTGATAAGAACAGATACTACACTTGATCTTAGCCAAAAGGCCGAGAAGCGATAACCAGAATTGGTTTCAAACTACGGAGCCACCCAAGGATCCTGAAAAGTCCATTTGTGGAGATGAGCTCCTGGACTCCCGTTAAGAAGACATGTTGTCAACCTCTAGATCCCTTACATGCCTGCACTTTTCGGCTTGCTGCTGCTGCAATCCACGCATTTTAGATCTGCATAACTCCACCTCTTTAAACACAGCACCTTCACCCCCTGCTGTTCCCACCCGCCTCAACACCGTTGGAAGGGAGGAGAACCAATTAAGGCGGGGGGTGGGGTGGAACGAGCAGCTGTCTACCCTTAGCAGGAGGGCTCCTGATTACATACCTCTCCTGCTGCTGCTGCTGCTGGCTGTCCAGCAGCAGACTGAAGGTGGCTGCTGCTGTGCACAGGTATATAAAGGCTCAGAGCCTATTATGACACGCGCAGCCAGCGTTCCATTGCCACATTCCATCTACTGCAGGCAGGATACCTGGCTGGCTGAATGTCGCTGAGAAGCTCACAGAGACCGCCATAAGCAACAGTTTAACAGAATGCCACAGACTAATCAACCAAACTTTTTGGGTTGGGTTCTCTTTTATAGTCTGCAGGCATTAAATTAAAGAAGTCAGTGTTCCAGCAGAAGGAGACAACGTTTCAGAAAAGGCATTGTAGCAAACCAAAAAAGAAATTTTAAGCGCAGCAGAGTAACCAGCGCACATACCTGTTAGCTCAGGTGAGTTTAAAAGGCTGCTGTTGATAACAAGGGCATTTGCTAAATAGATGGTGTGTGTGCAACAATATACTGAAAGGTCAATTATATTGTGCAGCTTATCTCACCACCTGTAGTTATTTAGGTGAAAGCTCCAAAATGCTTGCCTAATATGTCTGTTTATCCAAAAGGAAGTAAAAAGGGAGAGCTAGAAAGATAGCATTGCATCACATTACATGGCAATGCAATGCACAGTTGCTGAAGTTGAACCAAAATGAGCTTGTAATCTGGCTTCTGCAACTTTGAACATGAAAAATCCAATGAGTAGAAGAAAAGCAAAGCCAAAGAGTCCATCCCAAAATCCGACAAACAAGCAAAATGAACAAAAAACATTGAATTCAATTCTTTCTGATTTTAGAAACTGCATTAAAGAAGGGGTGCACCGGTCCTGGAGATACTGCAATACCAGGTCAATGCGTGGAGTGGACAGAGCAAGCTCTTTTTCCATCTCCCTGTTCTAAAAATCCATTTAATATATGGTCCCCAGATAGGGGACGTATCAGATATTAAACTGATAAGAACAGATACTACACTTGATCTTAGCCAAAAGGCCGAGAAGCGATAACCAGAATTGGTTTCAAACTACGGAGCCACCCAAGGATCCTGAAAAGTCCATTTGTGGAGATGAGCTCCTGGACTCCCGTTAAGAAGACATGTTGTCAACCTCTAGATCCCTTACATGCCTGCACTTTTCGGCTTGCTGCTGCTGCAATCCACGCGTTTTAGATCTGCATAACTCCACCTCTTTAAACACAGCACCTTCACCCCCTGCTGTTCCCACCCGCCTCAACACCGTTGGAAGGGAGGAGAACCAATTAAGGCGGGGGGTGGGGTGGAACGAGCAGCTGTCTACCCTTAGCAGGAGGGCTCCTGATTACATACCTCTCCTGCTGCTGCTGCTGCTGCTGGCTGTCCAGCAGCAGACTGAAGGTGGCTGCTGCTGTGCACAGGTATATAAAGGCTCAGAGCCTATTATGACACGCGCAGCCAGCGTTCCATTGCCACATTCCATCTACTGCAGGCAGGATACCTGGCTGGCTGAATGTCGCTGAGAAGCTCACAGAGACCGCCATAAGCAACAGTTTAACAGAATGCCACAGACTAATCAACCAAACTTTTTGGGTTGGGTTCTCTTTTATAGTCTGCAGGCATTAAATGAAAGAAGTCAGTGTTCCAGCAGAAGGAGACAACGTTTCAGAAAAGGCATTGTAGCAAACCAAAAAAGAAATTTTAAGCGCAGCAGAGTAACCAGCGCACATACCTGTTAGCTCAGGTGAGTTTAAAAGGCTGCTGTTGATAACAAGGGCATTTGCTAAATAGATGGTGTGTGTGCAACAATATACTGAAAGGTCAATTATATTGTGCAGCTTATCTCACCACCTGTAGTTATTTAGGTGAAAGCTCCAAAATGCTTGCCTAATATGTCTGTTTATCCAAAAGGAAGTAAAAAGGGAGAGCTAGAAAGATAGCATTGCATCACATTACATGGCAATGCAGTGCACAGTTGCTGAAGTTGAACCAAAATGAGCTTGTAATCTGGCTTCTGCAACTTTGAACATGAAAAATCCAATGAGGAGAAGAAAAGCAAAGCCAAAGAGTCCATCCCAAAATCCGACAAACAAGCAAAATGAACAAAAAACATTGAATTCAATTCTTTCTGATTTTAGAAACTGCATTAAAGAAGGGGTGCACCGGTCCTGGAGATACTGCAATACCAGGTCAATGCGTGGAGTGGACAGAGCAAGCTCTTTTTCCATCTCCCTGTTCTAAAAATCCATTTAATATATGGTCCCCAGATAGGGGACGTATCAGATATTAAACTGATAAGAACAGATTTTTTGATTGAATATATCTTTTATTAGCACAAAAAATAAGTTAACAGACAGTGTACAGTGCCGCAGCCCAGTACACACAGAATTCTACATCATATTTACATAGCATGAGGATACGACGCACTAACTAGACACATCACACCCCTATGCTACACAAAACACTTAATCTGAAAGAAAAAGCATGTCAATCAATACAGTACGACGAACCGTGATAAGGGATGGGGATTGGGAAAAAGGGGATGGGGAGGGGAAAATCACAGGCCCGAAGCTTTATTGAAAGACAAGACACATAAGGGGAGAGGGGGAGGAGGGGTTTAGTCCTCGTCCTCGTCCTCCGGACCGTCCATGATGGAATAGTCTCTGAGCAGGCTGTGGATCAGCCTGCGGCAGTCCTGGATGGACATCCTCTCCCTCCTCAAGATGAGCCGGTTCCTGGCGACCCAAACGGCATCCTTGAAGCAGTTCATAAGGCGCCAAGCCTCCTGGATGGCTCCGACGGTATGAACCCCAGGGAAGAGTCCGTAAAGCACAGAATGGTGCGATAGGCTCGCCCTGGGGACAGAGTTCCTCAGGTCGTCCTCAAGTGCAGTCAATAGGCGCTGTGCAAATCCGCAGTCCCAAAAAGTGTGCAAAGATGTTTCCTCCACGAAGGGGCACCTTGGGCAGTACCGGGTCTTGCACAGGTTCCGGGCATGCATGAATGACCGGACGGGCAGTCCGCCCTGAATCGCCATCCACGACAAGTCCTTGTGCCCGTTGGTCAGCCTGTCAGACGACACATTTGTCCACACAGTCTCCAGCGTGTCCTGGTGAAGTCCTGTGATGTTCTCCACGTCATCCTTGGCTCTGATTAGCTTGTGGATAGTTTTGGGCTTCCACAAGTCGGGCTTGAGTCCCTCCAGTTGATGCTCCCCCACAAATCGAACGACGTCTCCGTAGAACCATGGCGTCGTCCAGTTGTAGGGGAAGGAGCTGTCCCACTTGTCCCAGCTGAGTCGCCTCCAAAGAGGAAGCAGGAAGAAGCGAGACATGGACCTGCCCGCGGAGCAATTCTTGACTTGCAAAGTCCGGCGGACACAATCACACACAAAAGAGGATCGCAGGAGGGTGGGGATATCTGGAACGCCCTTCCCACCCTTGCGAGGCTCCTTGTACATGACGGCCCGCCTGACTCTGTCCATCTTGGATCCCCAGACAAAGTGAAACACTGTCCTGGTAATGGCCCTGCACACAGTGACGTGTGGGGGCCAGGCCTGCGCCGTGTACTGCAAGACGGGCAGGACCTCATTACGCAGGACGAGTGCCTTACCCTCACAAGTGAGGTGTCTGAGGCTCCAGAGTCCGATCCGTTGCTACACCTTGGCCAAGCGTTCTTGCCAGGACTTGAGGGCCGCTCCTTCCTTCCCGAACCAGACTCCCAGCACCTTGAGGAAATCCGGTTGAATGTTGAAGGGGAAGGGGGCGGAGGAGGCCGGCTGCCAATCCCCGAAGAGCATGGCTTCCGACTTCCTGCAGTTGACTTTGGCCCCTGAAGCCCGGCCGAACCTCTCACACGTCTGGACGAGGGCGTCGACTGAACCACGATCAGCGCAGAAGACGGTGACGTCGTCCATGTAGAGCGAGCACTTGACCTCGTGTCGTCCCGGACCCGGTGCGGTGATCCCTCTGATCTCTCCATTCTGCCGGATAGCCTCTGCGAAGAGTTCTATAACACAAACAAAAAGAAGAGGTGATAGAGGGCAGCCTTGTCTGACCCCAGAGAGGACAGGGAAGGGGTCAGTCTTCCAGCCGTTCACCAACACCGAGCTGTGGATATCAAAATACATCAGACGGACATACGAACAAAACATGTTACCCAAACCTAACCGGTGCAGAGCTCGGCCCATGAACTCGTGGGAAACCCGGTCGAAGGCCTTCTCCTGATCCAAGGAGACCAGGGCCGCGTGTGCGCGGCGGACCTTGATGTACTCGACCGTGTCCCGCACGAGAGCGAGGCTGTCTGCGATGCGACGTCCAGGGATGCCGCAGGTCTGGTCCGGGTGGATGATCCGTCCGATGACCGTCTTAAGTCGTGTCGCCATCGTCTTGGCCAGGATCTTGTAGTCCACGTTGAGCAGAGTGATGGGACGCCAATTCCTCAGGTCGCACCTCTCTCCCTTCCGCTTGTACAGGATCGTGACCATTCCTTCCCTCAAAGATAGAGGCATTCTACCCTCCACCACCATCTCCTCGTACAGGTCCAACAGGTCCGGACAGATGAGGTCTCCCAGCGCTACATAGAGCTCCGCTGGAAGACCATCACTGCCCGGGGTCCTGCCGGTCCTAAAGGATTTAGCGGCAGAGAGCAATTCGCCCACCATCAGAGGTTTGTCCAAGGCTGCCGTGCCTGCAGGATCAAGATGGTTAGTGATACCTGACAGGAACTTATCAGCAGCGTCGGGGTCGGTAGTCTTGTGGGAGTAGAGTTCGCTGTAGAAGTCGCTGACGACCCTCATCACGTCCTCCTTACCACGTCGCATGTTTCCGCTCGCGTCTCGCAGCTCATTCAGGGGCGTGTGACCGGCATGAAGTTTCCTGAAAAAGAATGAGTTACATTTCTCACCCTTCTCCAGATTCTCCACTTTGGAACGGAAGATGATTCGCTTGGACTCCTCCTCAAAGTGCCTTTTCAGGCTCTTCTTGGTCTCCTCCAGCTCCTCCCTCACGTCCCAGCCGCAGTGAAGAAGGTCCTGCAGCGACCGCAGCTCGCGCTGCAGCCCTCTGAAGTCCCTCCTCTTCTCACACGCCTGTTGTCGACCCTTGGCCTGAAAGAAACAGCGAAACTCAAGTTTAACATATTCCCACCAATCAGAGACTGTTTGGAAGCTACCCTTGTAGGACTGCCACATTGCGTAGGCTGCTCTCAGCTCCTCCACGACTTCATCCTGAGCCAGCAGAGCACAATTCAGCTTCCAGGAGCCGGGGCCGGACGGAAAACCGTCGCCGAGGACACCTTGTAAGTGAATGGCTCTGTGGTCGGAGAAGAAGCAGGAGACCATCGAGTGCCTACTCTGCCTGACTGCCCGAGAGGTGAACACAAAGTCAATCCTGGAGTGGAGTGAGCCATCGGGTCGGCTCCACGAATAGTTCGTGGAGCAACTCCCCATGGAGCCCACCACGTCCTGAAGAGAGGCCTCGGTTACCATCTCGATGAGCAGCTTGGACGTGATGTCCAACTTGGCAGATGTGCCAGAACTACGACCGTCCTCCTCGATGGGGCAGTTGAAATCCCCGGCCATCACTAAGGTCCTGGTGGTGGCAAGCTGAAGCCGCAGGGTCTGGAAAAGCTCCAAACGCTCATTCTTCAGTGGGGACGCATACACGTTGATGAACCTGACAGGTTCTCCTGCCCAGTTGCCATCTACAACAAGAGCCCTGCCGCAGATGAGCTCCTGGACGGACTCAAGCGTGAATGCGCCCCCCCTGATCAGAATTGCGACCCCCGCAGACTTGCAGTCACCCCCACCGGACCAGTAGGACGGACCGTGGGACCACTCCCTGGCCAGATGTTTGAAGGACCTAGAGGAGGGAAGGGAACATTCCTGCAACATATAAACATCACACAACTGGGAAGTAAGGAAGGCATAAATAGTCTGACGTCTGAACTTGTCCTTGATGCTCCTGACATTAATGGAAAATAAGTTAATATTAGCCATCATGTAGGGAAAAAAGAAAAAGTTAGCGCAGGCAATACACCTTAGTTACCACTCCGGTCGGGTGGTCCCTCGTCGGTGTTGACTGCTGGTGACGGGATCACCAGCAGGCCCTCTTCCTCCATCTGGTCAAGCAGCGCGGCCTCAATCTCGGCGACCACCAGTTCCTCCTCTTCTGGCTCGGCCACCAGGGTCTCAACCATGTGCTCCATCTCTTCTGGCTCAGGGAGGGTATCCTCCTTTTCGCCTACGAAATCCAGAATCTTCTTTTTGGAGGATTCAGTAGCAGGGCTGTCCTCCACCTTCCTCTTTCCCCGGGTTGGAACTGGGGAGACAAGAAGGGGAAAATCCTCCTCGGAATAGATAGCGGCGGGTGGAGGAAAGGTTAATTCCACCGCTACCATGGTCTGGGGAGGGAGAGTGGCTGCCGGGGCAGGGGAAAGGACACCTGCTGAGGAGTAGGGGAAGGAGGAAGAGGAAGTGGAATCCTCAGCAGGGGTGGCCGGGGTGGGGGGGGATTGGACGGGGGTGGCAGGGGGAGGGATCGAGAGAGGGGTGACAGAACTCTTACCCTCCTTTGACTTTTTCTTCTGCTTCGGAGCTGCTGGGACCGTCGCTGGGGCTTTGGCCACCGACTCCTTGACCGCTTTGGCCTTGGTCGTCTCGGCCTTGGCCGCTGGGGCCTTGGTCGTCGCGTCCTTGACCTTCACAGGCCTGGTCGTCGGGGCCTTGTCCTCCGTAGCTGGGGTCGTCGCAACCACCGATGCCCAGGATCTCTCACGCCTGGGGCAATCCTTGTACAGATGAGCCGCCAGCCCACACAGGTTGCAGGACGTCTTCTTCGGGCAGTCCTTCGAGCTGTGTCCCGTCACTCGACAAATCCTGCAGGCATCCTCCTTGCAGTCCTTCATCTCGTGGCCGTTCTTGCCGCATCTCCTGCAGTTCCGCGGCATGTCCGGGTAATAGATGAGGCCGTAGGAGTTGCCCAGGGAGAATGTCGGGGGCAGGTGCCGAAGTCCGTCTGAGTATGCCAGGTCCCTGTGAAGTCTAACGGTCACCGACCACTTACCTGTCCAGAAGCCGAGTCCATTCAGGATGTGAGAGGGTTCCTTCACAACCAAACAGAAGCGTCTCAGGAAGGTACAGATGTCTTGGCCTGGGGTGTGCGGGTTGCACATGGAGACCGTGATCCTCCTTTCATCCCTCTGGATAGGGCAGCTACCTGTAAAGGCAGAGAAAGAATTATCCGGTCCTTTTGCGCTTACCATTTCCCAGAACCTCCTGCAGGTGTTCACAGTGGCGAAGGTGACGAAGAAGATCCCCGTCAAGAAGGTCTGGATGCTGAGGGTGTCCGACCTGGAGAAGCCTCGATCCAGCAACATCTTCTGGCAGAACACGTCCGAGGACATGTCCGGCACCCTCCCATCCACTTCCTTCAGCTTCAGGGCCACCGTCTGCCGCATCCATGGCTACAGGGCTGGAGCTTCGTGGCGGGGCTTCTGGGGTCCCTTCTGCTGGCCAGTCGTGGAGGCAGAGTCCTTGGGGTCAGAATCGGCTCCTGGCTGGGCCCTCCTGGCTGTCCCCAGCTCCAGGCTCTTCTTTTCGGCCTTCCTCGCAGCGCTTGCCATGGCTTTCCTCCTGCAGTTACTTCTTGGAGCTGGATCTGGAACTCTTCCCGGAATGGGTGGAGCTATGCAGATTCTTCTCCCGTCGTGTTCTGGACAAATTCCCCGAAAGGTCTTTGTCTCGATGATTTTCTTCCTCGAAGATTCCACAGGACAGCCCGATTCTTCTCCGAGTCTTCGTCTTCTTCTGGATTCTTTAGAGCTTCTTCCTCCCACCGATATCCGCCTTCGTTCTCTGATGTCAGCTGGGCTCCGAAGCTCTTCTCCTTCCGAGTTCGATCGCTCTCGTCAAGTGTAGATCGTAGCTCTTGTGTTCTTAAAAGAACAGATACTACACTTGATCTTAGCCAAAAGGCCGAGAAGCGATGATAAGAACAGATACTACACTTGATCTTAGCCAAAAGGCCGAGAAGCGATAACCAGAATTGGTTTCAAACTACGGAGCCACCCAAGGATCCTGAAAAGTCCATTTGTGGAGATGAGCTCCTGGACTCCCGTTAAGAAGACATGTTGTCAACCTCTAGATCCCTTACATGCCTGCACTTTTCGGCTTGCTGCTGCTGCAATCCACGCGTTTTAGATCTGCATAACTCCACCTCTTTAAACACAGCACCTTCACCCCCTGCTGTTCCCACCCGCCTCAACACCGTTGGAAGGGAGGAGAACCAATTAAGGCGGGGGGTGGGGTGGAACGAGCAGCTGTCTACCCTTAGCAGGAGGGCTCCTGATTACATACCTCTCCTGCTGCTGCTGCTGCTGGCTGTCCAGCAGCAGACTGAAGGTGGCTGCTGCTGTGCACAGGTATATAAAGGCTCAGAGCCTATTATGACACGCGCAGCCAGCGTTCCATTGCCACATTCCATCTACTGCAGGCAGGATACCTGGCTGGCTGAATGTCGCTGAGAAGCTCACAGAGACCGCCATAAGCAACAGTTTAACAGAATGCCACAGACTAATCAACCAAACTTTTTGGGTTGGGTTCTCTTTTATAGTCTGCAGGCATTAAATGAAAGAAGTCAGTGTTCCAGCAGAAGGAGACAACGTTTCAGAAAAGGCATTGTAGCAAACCAAAAAAGAAATTTTAAGCGCAGCAGAGTAACCAGCGCACATACCTGTTAGCTCAGGTGAGTTTAAAAGGCTGCTGTTGATAACAAGGGCATTTGCTAAATAGATGGTGTGTGTGCAACAATATACTGAAAGGTCAATTATATTGTGCAGCTTATCTCACCACCTGTAGTTATTTAGGTGAAAGCTCCAAAATGCTTGCCTAATATGTCTGTTTATCCAAAAGGAAGTAAAAAGGGAGAGCTAGAAAGATAGCATTGCATCACATTACATGGCAATGCAATGCACAGTTGCTGAAGTTGAACCAAAATGAGCTTGTAATCTGGCTTCTGCAACTTTGAACATGAAAAATCCAATGAGGAGAAGAAAAGCAAAGCCAAAGAGTCCATCCCAAAATCCGACAAACAAGCAAAATGAACAAAAAACATTGAATTCAATTCTTTCTGATTTTAGAAACTGCATTAAAGAAGGGGTGCACCGGTCCTGGAGATACTGCAATACCAGGTCAATGCGTGGAGTGGACAGAGCAAGCTCTTTTTCCATCTCCCTGTTCTAAAAATCCATTTAATATATGGTCCCCAGATAGGGGACGTATCAGACATTAAACTGATAAGAACAGATACTACACTTGATCTTAGCCAAAAGGCCGAGAAGCGATAACCAGAATTGGTTTCAAACTACGGAGCCACCCAAGGATCCTGAAAAGTCCATTTGTGGAGATGAGCTCCTGGACTCCCGTTAAGAAGACATGTTGTCAACCTCTAGATCCCTTACATGCCTGCACTTTTCGGCTTGCTGCTGCTGCAATCCACGCGTTTTAGATCTGCATAACTCCACCTCTTTAAACACAGCACCTTCACCCCCTGCTGTTCCCACCCGCCTCAACACCGTTGGAAGGGAGGAGAACCAATTAAGGCGGGGGGTGGGGTGGAACGAGCAGCTGTCTACCCTTAGCAGGAGGGCTCCTGATTACATACCTCTCCTGCTGCTGCTGCTGCTGGCTGTCCAGCAGCAGACTGAAGGTGGCTGCTGCTGTGCACAGGTATATAAAGGCTCAGAGCCTATTATGACACGCGCAGCCAGCGTTCCATTGCCACATTCCATCTACTGCAGGCAGGATACCTGGCTGGCTGAATGTCGCTGAGAAGCTCACAGAGACCGCCATAAGCAACAGTTTAACAGAATGCCACAGACTAATCAACCAAACTTTTTGGGTTGGGTTCTCTTTTATAGTCTGCAGGCATTAAATGAAAGAAGTCAGTGTTCCAGCAGACAACGTTTCAGAAAAGGCATTGTAGCAAACCAAAAAAGAAATTTTAAGCGCAGCAGAGTAACCAGCGCACATACCTGTTAGCTCAGGTGAGTTTAAAAGGCTGCTGTTGATAACAAGGGCATTTGCTAAATAGATGGTGTGTGTGCAACAATATACTGAAAGGTCAATTATATTGTGCAGCTTATCTCACCACCTGTAGTTATTTAGGTGAAAGCTCCAAAATGCTTGCCTAATATGTCTGTTTATCCAAAAGGAAGTAAAAAGGGAGAGCTAGAAAGATAGCATTGCATCACATTACATGGCAATGCAATGCACAGTTGCTGAAGTTGAACCAAAATGAGCTTGTAATCTGGCTTCTGCAACTTTGAACATGAAAAATCCAATGAGGAGAAGAAAAGCAAAGCCAAAGAGTCCATCCCAAAATCCGACAAACAAGCAAAATGAACAAAAAACATTGAATTCAATTCTTTCTGATTTTAGAAACTGCATTAAAGAAGGGGTGCACCGGTCCTGGAGATACTGCAATACCAGGTCAATGCGTGGAGTGGACAGAGCAAGCTCTTTTTCCATCTCCCTGTTCTAAAAATCCATTTAATATATGGTCCCCAGATAGGGGACGTATCAGATATTAAACTGATAAGAACAGATACTACACTTGATCTTAGCCAAAAGGCCGAGAAGCGATAACCAGAATTGGTTTCAAACTACGGAGCCACCCAAGGATCCTGAAAAGTCCATTTGTGGAGATGAGCTCCTGGACTCCCGTTAAGAAGACATGTTGTCAACCTCTAGATCCCTTACATGCCTGCACTTTTCGGCTTGCTGCTGCTGCAATCCACGCGTTTTAGATCTGCATAACTCCACCTCTTTAAACACAGCACCTTCACCCCCTGCTGTTCCCACCCGCCTCAACACCGTTGGAAGGGAGGAGAACCAATTAAGGCGGGGGGTGGGGTGGAACGAGCAGCTGTCTACCCTTAGCAGGAGGGCTCCTGATTACATACCTCTCCTGCTGCTGCTGCTGCTGGCTGTCCAGCAGCAGACTGAAGGTGGCTGCTGCTGTGCACAGGTATATAAAGGCTCAGAGCCTATTATGACACGCGCAGCCAGCGTTCCATTGCCACATTCCATCTACTGCAGGCAGGATACCTGGCTGGCTGAATGTCGCTGAGAAGCTCACAGAGACCGCCATAAGCAACAGTTTAACAGAATGCCACAGACCAATCAACCAAACTTTTTGGGTTGGGTTCTCTTTTATAGTCTGCAGGCATTAAATGAAAGAAGTCAGTGTTCCAGCAGAAGGAGACAACGTTTCAGAAAAGGCATTGTAGCAAACCAAAAAAGAAATTTTAAGCGCAGCAGAGTAACCAGCGCACATACCTGTTAGCTCAGGTGAGTTTAAAAGGCTGCTGTTGATAACAAGGGCATTTGCTAAATAGATGGTGTGTGTGCAACAATATACTGAAAGGTCAATTATATTGTGCAGCTTATCTCACCACCTGTAGTTATTTAGGTGAAAGCTCCAAAATGCTTGCCTAATATGTCTGTTTATCCAAAAGGAAGTAAAAAGGGAGAGCTAGAAAGATAGCATTGCATCACATTACATGGCAATGCAATGCACAGTTGCTGAAGTTGAACCAAAATGAGCTTGTAATCTGGCTTCTGCAACTTTGAACATGAAAAATCCAATGAGGAGAAGAAAAGCAAAGCCAAAGAGTCCATCCCAAAATCCGACAAACAAGCAAAATGAACAAAAAACATTGAATTCAATTCTTTCTGATTTTAGAAACTGCATTAAAGAAGGGGTGCACCGGTCCTGGAGATACTGCAATACCAGGTCAATGCGTGGAGTGGACAGAGCAAGCTCTTTTTCCATCTCCCTGTTCTAAAAATCCATTTAATATATGGTCCCCAGATAGGGGACGTATCAGATAATAAACTGATAAGAACAGATACTACACTTGATCTTAGCCAAAAGGCCGAGAAGCGATAACCAGAATTGGTTTCAAACTACGGAGCCACCCAAGGATCCTGAAAAGTCCATTTGTGGAGATGAGCTCCTGGACTCCCGTTAAGAAGACATGTTGTCAACCTCTAGATCCCTTACATGCCTGCACTTTTCGGCTTGCTGCTGCTGCAATCCACGCGTTTTAGATCTGCATAACTCCACCTCTTTAAACACAGCACCTTCACCCCCTGCTGTTCCCACCCGCCTCAACACCGTTGGAAGGGAGGAGAACCAATTAAGGCGGGGGGGTGGGGTGGAACGAGCAGCTGTCTACCCTTAGCAGGAGGGCTCCTGATTACATACCTCTCCTGCTGCTGCTGCTGCTGGCTGTCCAGCAGCAGACTGAAGGTGGCTGCTGCTGTGCTCAGGTATATAAAGGCTCAGAGCCTATTATGACACGCGCAGCCAGCGTTCCATTGCCACATTCCATCTACTGCAGGCAGGATACCTGGCTGGCTGAATGTCGCTGAGAAGCTCACAGAGACCGCCATAAGCAACAGTTTAACAGAATGCCACAGACTAATCAACCAAACTTTTTGGGTTGGGTTCTCTTTTATAGTCTGCAGGCATTAAATGAAAGAAGTCAGTGTTCCAGCAGAAGGAGACAACGTTTCAGAAAAGGCATTGTAGCAAACCAAAAAAGAAATTTTAAGTGCAGCAGAGTAACCAGCGCACATACCTGTTAGCTCAGGTGAGTTTAAAAGGCTGCTGTTGATAACAAGGGCATTTGCTAAATAGATGGTGTGTGTGCAACAATATACTGAAAGGTCAATTATATTGTGCAGCTTATCTCACCACCTGTAGTTATTTAGGTGAAAGCTCCAAAATGCTTGCCTAATATGTCTGTTTATCCAAAAGGAAGTAAAAAGGGAGAGCTAGAAAGATAGCATTGCATCACATTACATGGCAATGCAATGCACAGTTGCTGAAGTTGAACCAAAATGAGCTTGTAATCTGGCTTCTGCAACTTTGAACATGAAAAATCCAATGAGGAGAAGAAAAGCAAAGCCAAAGAGTCCATCCCAAAATCCGACAAACAAGCAAAATGAACAAAAAACATTGAATTCAATTCTTTCTGATTTTAGAAACTGCATTAAAGAAGGGGTGCACCGGTCCTGGAGATACTGCAATACCAGGTCAATGCGTGGAGTGGACAGAGCAAGCTCTTTTTCCATCTCCCTGTTCTAAAAATCCATTTAATATATGGTCCCCAGATAGGGGACGTATCAGATATTAAACTGATAAGAACAGATACTACACTTGATCTTAGCCAAAAGGCCGAGAAGCGATAACCAGAATTGGTTTCAAACTACGGAGCCACCCAAGGATCCTGAAAAGTCCATTTGTGGAGATGAGCTCCTGGACTCACGTTAAGAAGACATGTTGTCAACCTCTAGATCCCTTACATGCCTGCACTTTTCGGCTTGCTGCTGCTGCAATCCACGCGTTTTAGATCTGCATAACTCCACCTCTTTAAACACAGCACCTTCACCCCCTGCTGTTCCCACCCGCCTCAACACCGTTGGAAGGGAGGAGAACCAATTAAGGCGGGGGTTGGGGTGGAACGAGCAGCTGTCTACCCTTAGCAGGAGGGCTCCTGATTACATACCTCTCCTGCTGCTGCTGCTGCTGCTGGCTGTCCAGCAGCAGACTGAAGGTGGCTGCTGCTGTGCACAGGTATATAAAGGCTCAGAGCCTATTATGACACGCGCAGCCAGCGTTCCATTGCCACATTCCATCTACTGCAGGCAGGATACCTGGCTGGCTGAATGTCGCTGAGAAGCTCACAGAGACCGCCATAAGCAACAGTTTAACAGAATGCCACAGACTAATCAACCAAACTTTTTGGGTTGGGTTCTCTTTTATAGTCTGCAGGCATTAAATGAAAGAAGTCAGTGTTCCAGCAGAAGGAGACAACGTTTCAGAAAAGGCATTGTAGCAAACCAAAAAAGAAATTTTAAGCGCAGCAGAGTAACCAGCGCACATACCTGTTAGCTCAGGTGAGTTTAAAAGGCTGCTGTTGATAACAAGGGCATTTGCTAAATAGATGGTGTGTGTGCAACAATATACTGAAAGGTAAATTATATTGTGCAGCTTATCTCACCACCTGTAGTTATTTAGGTGAAAGCTCCAAAATGCTTGCCTAATATGTCTGTTTATCCAAAAGGAAGTAAAAAGGGAGAGCTAGAAAGATAGCATTGCATCACATTACATGGCAATGCAATGCACAGTTGCTGAAGTTGAACCAAAATGAGCTTGTAATCTGGCTTCTGCAACTTTGAACATGAAAAATCCAATGAGGAGAAGAAAAGCAAAGCCAAAGAGTCCATCCCAAAATCCGACAAACAAGCAAAATGAACAAAAAACATTGAATTCAATTCTTTCTGATTTTAGAAACTGCATTAAAGAAGGGGTGCACCGGTCCTGGAGATACTGCAATACCAGGTCAATGCGTGGAGTGGACAGAGCAAGCTCTTTTTCCATCTCCCTGTTCTAAAAATCCATTTAATATATGGTCCCCAGATAGGGGACGTATCAGATATTAAACTGATAAGAACAGATACTACACTTGATCTTAGCCAAAAGGCCGAGAAGCGATAACCAGAATTGGTTTCAAACTACGGAGCCACCCAAGGATCCTGAAAAGTCCATTTGTGGAGATGAGCTCCTGGACTCCCGTTAAGAAGACATGTTGTCAACCTCTAGATCCCTTACATGCCTGCACTTTTCGGCTTGCTGCTGCTGCAATCCACGCGTTTTAGATCTGCATAACTCCACCTCTTTAAACACAGCACCTTCACCCCCTGCTGTTCCCACCCGCCTCAACACCATTGGAAGGGAGGAGAACCAATTAAGGCGGGGGGTGGGGTGGAACGAGCAGCTGTCTACCCTTAGCAGGAGGGCTCCTGATTACATACCTCTCCTGCTGCTGCTGCTGCTGGCTGTCCAGCAGCAGACTGAAGGTGGCTGCTGCTGTGCACAGGTATATAAAGGCTCAGAGCCTATTATGACACGCGCAGCCAGCGTTCCATTGCCACATTCCATCTACTGCAGGCAGGATACCTGGCTGGCTGAATGTCGCTGAGAAGCTCACAGAGACCGCCATAAGCAACAGTTTAACAGAATGCCACAGACTAATCAACCAAACTTTTTGGGTTGGGTTCTCTTTTATAGTCTGCAGGCATTAAATGAAAGAAGTCAGTGTTCCAGCAGAAGGAGACAACGTTTTAGAAAAGGCATTGTAGCAAACCAAAAAAGAAATTTTAAGCGCAGCAGAGTAACCAGCGCACATACCTGTTAGCTCAGGTGAGTTTAAAAGGCTGCTGTTGATAACAAGGGCATTTGCTAAATAGATGGTGTGTGTGCAACAATATACTGAAAGGTCAATTATATTGTGCAGCTTATCTCACCACCTGTAGTTATTTAGGTGAAAGCTCCAAAATGCTTGCCTAATATGTCTGTTTATCCAAAAGGAAGTAAAAAGGGAGAGCTAGAAAGATAGCATTGCATCACATTACATGGCAATGCAATGCACAGTTGCTGAAGTTGAACCAAAATGAGCTTGTAATCTGGCTTCTGCAACTTTGAACATGAAAAATCCAATGAGGAGAAGAAAAGCAAAGCCAAAGAGTCCATCCCAAAATCCGACAAACAAGCAAAATGAACAAAAAACATTGAATTCAATTCTTTCTGATTTTAGAAACTGCATTAAAGAAGGGGTGCACCGGTCCTGGAGATACTGCAATACCAGGTCAATGCGTGGAGTGGACAGAGCAAGCTCTTTTTCCATCTCCCTGTTCTAAAAATCCATTTAATATATGGTCCCCAGATAGGGGACGTATCAGATATTAAACTGATAAGAACAGATACTACACTTGATCTTAGCCAAAAGGCCGAGAAGCGATAACCAGAATTGGTTTCAAACTACGGAGCCACCCAAGGATCCTGAAAAGTCCATTTGTGGAGATGAGCTCCTGGACTCCCGTTAAGAAGACATGTTGTCAACCTCTAGATCCCTTACATGCCTGCACTTTTCGGCTTGCTGCTGCTGCAATCCACGCGTTTTAGATCTGCATAACTCCACCTCTTTAAACACAGCACCTTCACCCCCTGCTGTTCCCACCCGCCTCAACACCGTTGGAAGGGAGGAGAACCAATTAAGGCGGGGGGTGGGGTGGAACGAGCAGCTGTCTACCCTTAGCAGGAGGGCTCCTGATTACATACCTCTCCTGCTGCTGCTGCTGCTGGCTGTCCAGCAGCAGACTGAAGGTGGCTGCTGCTGTGCACAGGTATATAAAGGCTCAGAGCCTATTATGACACGCGCAGCCAGCGTTCCATTGCCACATTCCATCTACTGCAGGCAGGATACCTGGCTGGCTGAATGTCGCTGAGAAGCTCACAGAGACCGCCATAAGCAACAGTTTAAAAGAATGCCACAGACTAATCAACCAAACTTTTTGGGTTGGGTTCTCTTTTATAGTCTGCAGGCATTAAATGAAAGAAGTCAGTGTTCCAGCAGAAGGAGACAACGTTTCAGAAAAGGCATTGTAGCAAACCAAAAAAGAAATTTTAAGCGCAGCAGAGTAACCAGCGCACATACCTGTTAGCTCAGGTGAGTTTAAAAGGCTGCTGTTGATAACAAGGGCATTTGCTAAATAGATGGTGTGTGTGCAACAATATGCTGAAAGGTCAATTATATTGTGCAGCTTATCTCACCACCTGTAGTTATTTAGGTGAAAGCTCCAAAATGCTTGCCTAATATGTCTGTTTATCCAAAAGGAAGTAAAAAGGGAGAGCTAGAAAGATAGCATTGCATCACATTACATGGCAATGCAATGCACAGTTGCTGAAGTTGAACCAAAATGAGCTTGTAATCTGGCTTCTGCAACTTTGAACATGAAAAATCCAATGAGGAGAAGAAAAGCAAAGCCAAAGAGTCCATCCCAAAATCCGACAAACAAGCAAAATGAACAAAAAACATTGAATTCAATTCTTTCTGATTTTAGAAACTGCATTAAAGAAGGGGTGCACCGGTCCTGGAGATACTGCAATACCAGGTCAATGCGTGGAGTGGACAGAGCAAGCTCTTTTTCCATCTCCCTGTTCTAAAAATCCATTTAATATATGGTCCCCAGATAGGGGACGTATCAGATATTAAACTGATAAGAACAGATACTACACTTAATCTTAGCCAAAAGGCCGAGAAGCGATAACCAGAATTGGTTTCAAACTACGGAGCCACCCAAGGATCCTGAAAAGTCCATTTGTGGAGATGAGCTCCTGGACTCCCGTTAAGAAGACATGTTGTCAACCTCTAGATCCCTTACATGCCTGCACTTTTCGGCTTGCTGCTGCTGCAATCCACGCGTTTTAGATCTGCATAACTCCACCTCTTTAAACACAGCACCTTCACCCCCTGCTGTTCCCACCCGCCTCAACACCGTTGGAAGGGAGGAGAACCAATTAAGGCGGGGGGTGGGGTGGAACGAGCAGCTGTCTACCCTTAGCAGGAGGGCTCCTGATTACATACCTCTCCTGCTGCTGCTGCTGCTGGCTGTCCAGCAGCAGACTGAAGGTGGCTGCTGCTGTGCACAGGTATATAAAGGCTCAGAGCCTATTATGACACGCGCAGCCAGCGTTCCATTGCCACATTCCATCTACTGCAGGCAGGATACCTGGCTGGCTGAATGTCGCTGAGAAGCTCACAGAGACCGCCATAAGCAACAGTTTAACAGAATGCCACAGACTAATCAACCAAACTTTTTGGGTTGGGTTCTCTTTTATAGTCTGCAGGCATTAAATGAAAGAAGTCAGTGTTCCAGCAGAAGGAGACAACGTTTCAGAAAAGGCATTGTAGCAAACCAAAAAATAAATTTTAAGCGCAGCAGAGAAACCAGCGCACATACCTGTTAGCTCAGGTGAGTTTAAAAGGCTGCTGTTGATAACAAGGGCATTTGCTAAATAGATGGTGTGTGTGCAACAATATACTGAAAGGTCAATTATATTGTGCAGCTTATCTCACCACCTGTAGTTATTTAGGTGAAAGCTCCAAAATGCTTGCCTAATATGTCTGTTTATCCAAAAGGAAGTAAAAAGGGAGAGCTAGAAAGATAGCATTGCATCACATTACATGGCAATGCAATGCACAGTTGCTGAAGTTGAACCAAAATGAGCTTGTAATCTGGCTTCTGCAACTTTGAACATGAAAAATCCAATGAGGAGAAGAAAAGCAAAGCCAAAGAGTCCATCCCAAAATCCGACAAACAAGCAAAATGAACAAAAAACATTGAATTCAATTCTTTCTGATTTTAGAAACTGCATTAAAGAAGGGGTGCACCAGTCCTGGAGATACTGCAATACCAGGTCAATGCGTGGAGTGGACAGAGCAAGCTCTTTTTCCATCTCCCTGTTCTAAAAATCCATTTAATATATGGTCCCCAGATAGGGGACGTATCAGATATTAAACTGATAAGAACAGATACTACACTTGATCTTAGCCAAAAGGCCGAGAAGCGATAACCAGAATTGGTTTCAAACTACGGAGCCACCCAAGGATCCTGAAAAGTCCATTTGTGGAGATGAGCTCCTGGACTCCCGTTAAGAAGACATGTTGTCAACCTCTAGATCCCTTACATGCCTGCACTTTTCGGCTTGCTGCTGCTGCAATCCACGCGTTTTAGATCTGCATAACTCCACCTCTTTAAACACAGCACCTTCACCCCCTGCTGTTCCCACCCGCCTCAACACCGTTGGAAGGGAGGAGAACCAATTAAGGCGGGGGGTGGGGTGGAACGAGCAGCTGTCTACCCTTAGCAGGAGGGCTCCTGATTACATACCTCTCCTGCTGCTGCTGCTGCTGGCTGTCCAGCAGCAGACTGAAGGTGGCTGCTGCTGTGCACAGGTATATAAAGGCTCAGAGCCTATTATGACACGCGCAGCCAGCGTTCCATTGCCACATTCCATCTACTGCAGGCAGGATACCTGGCTGGCTGAATGTCGCTGAGAAGCTCACAGAGACCGCCATAAGCAACAGTTTAACAGAATGCCACAGACTAATCAACCAAACTTTTTGGGTTGGGTTCTCTTTTATAGTCTGCAGGCATTAAATGAAAGAAGTCAGTGTTCCAGCAGAAGGAGACAACGTTTCAGAAAAGGCATTGTAGCAAACCAAAAAAGAAATTTTAAGCGCAGCAGAGTAACCAGCGCACATACCTGTTAGCTCAGGTGAGTTTAAAAGGCTGCTGTTGATAACAAGGGCATTTGCTAAATAGATGGTGTGTGTGCAACAATATACTGAAAGGTCAATTATATTGTGCAGCTTATCTCACCACCTGTAGTTATTTAGGTGAAAGCTCCAAAATGCTTGCCTAATATGTCTGTTTATCCAAAAGGAAGTAAAAAGGGAGAGCTAGAAAGATAGCATTGCATCACATTACATGGCAATGCAATGCACAGTTGCTGAAGTTGAACCAAAATGAGCTTGTAATCTGGCTTCTGCAACTTTGAACATGAAAAATCCAATGAGGAGAAGAAAAGCAAAGCCAAAGAGTCCATCCCAAAATCCGACAAACAAGCAAAATGAACAAAAAACATTGAATTCAATTCTTTCTGATTTTAGAAACTGCATTAAAGAAGGGGTGCACCGGTCCTGGAGATACTGCAATACCAGGTCAATGCGTGGAGTGGACAGAGCAAGCTCTTTTTCCATCTCCCTGTTCTAAAAATCCATTTAATATATGGTCCCCAGATAGGGGACGTATCAGATATTAAACTGATAAGAACAGATACTACACTTGATCTTAGCCAAAAGGCCGAGAAGCGATAACCAGAATTGGTTTCAAACTACGGAGCCACCCAAGGATCCTGAAAAGTCCATTTGTGGAGATGAGCTCCTGGACTCCCGTTAAGAAGACATGTTGTCAACCTCTAGATCCCTTACATGCCTGCACTTTTCGGCTTGCTGCTGCTGCAATCCACGCGTTTTAGATCTGCATAACTCCACCTCTTTAAACACAGCACCTTCACCCCCTGCTGTTCCCACCCGCCTCAACACCGTTGGAAGGGAGGAGAACCAATTAAGGCGGGGGGTGGGGTGGAACGAGCAGCTGTCTACCCTTAGCAGGAGGGCTCCTGATTACATACCTCTCCTGCTGCTGCTGCTGCTGGCTGTCCAGCAGCAGACTGAAGGTGGCTGCTGCTGTGCACAGGTATATAAAGGCTCAGAGCCTATTATGACACGCGCAGCCAGCGTTCCATTGCCACATTCCATCTACTGCAGGCAGGATACCTGGCTGGCTGAATGTCGCTGAGAAGCTCACAGAGACCGCCATAAGCAACAGTTTAACAGAATGCCACAGACTAATCAACCAAACTTTTTGGGTTGGGTTCTCTTTTATAGTCTGCAGGCATTAAATGAAAGAAGTCAGTGTTCCAGCAGAAGGAGACAACGTTTCAGAAAAGGCATTGTAGCAAACCAAAAAAGAAATTTTAAGCGCAGCAGAGTAACCAGCGCACATACCTGTTAGCTCAGGTGAGTTTAAAAGGCTGCTGTTGATAACAAGGGCATTTGCTAAATAGATGGTGTGTGTGCAACAATATACTGAAAGGTCAATTATATTGTGCAGCTTATCTCACCACCTGTAGTTATTTAGGTGAAAGCTCCAAAATGCTTGCCTAATATGTCTGTTTATCCAAAAGGAAGTAAAAAGGGAGAGCTAGAAAGATAGCATTGCATCACATTACATGGCAATGCAATGCACAGTTGCTGAAGTTGAACCAAAATGAGCTTGTAATCTGGCTTCTGCAACTTTGAACATGAAAAATCCAATGAGGAGAAGAAAAGCAAAGCCAAAGAGTCCATCCCAAAATCCGACAAACAAGCAAAATGAACAAAAAACATTGAATTCAATTCTTTCTGATTTTAGAAACTGCATTAAAGAAGGGGTGCACCGGTCCTGGAGATACTGCAATACCAGGTCAATGCGTGGAGTGGACAGAGCAAGCTCTTTTTCCATCTCCCTGTTCTAAAAATCCATTTAATATATGGTCCCCAGATAGGGGACGTATCAGATATTAAACTGATAAGAACAGATACTACACTTGATCTTAGCCAAAAGGCCGAGAAGCGATAACCAGAATTGGTTTCAAACTACGGAGCCACCCAAGGATCCTGAAAAGTCCATTTGTGGAGATGAGCTCCTGGACTCCCGTTAAGAAGACATGTTGTCAACCTCTAGATCCCTTACATGCCTGCACTTTTCGGCTTGCTGCTGCTGCAATCCACGCGTTTTAGATCTGCATAACTCCACCTCTTTAAACACAGCACCTTCACCCCCTGCTGTTCCCACCCGCCTCAACACCGTTGGAAGGGAGGAGAACCAATTAAGGCGGGGGGTGGGGTGGAACGAGCAGCTGTCTACCCTTAGCAGGAGGGCTCCTGATTACATACCTCTCCTGCTGCTGCTGCTGCTGGCTGTCCAGCAGCAGACTGAAGGTGGCTGCTGCTGTGCACAGGTATATAAAGGCTCAGAGCCTATTATGACACGCGCAGCCAGCGTTCCATTGCCACATTCCATCTACTGCAGGCAGGATACCTGGCTGGCTGAATGTCGCTGAGAAGCTCACAGAGACCGCCATAAGCAACAGTTTAACAGAATGCCACAGACTAATCAACCAAACTTTTTGGGTTGGGTTCTCTTTTATAGTCTGCAGGCATTAAATGAAAGAAGTCAGTGTTCCAGCAGAAGGAGACAACGTTTCAGAAAAGGCATTGTAGCAAACCAAAAAAGAAATTTTAAGCGCAGCAGAGTAACCAGCGCACATACCTGTTAGCTCAGGTGAGTTTAAAAGGCTGCTGTTGATAACAAGGGCATTTGCTAAATAGATGGTGTGTGTGCAACAATATACTGAAAGGTCAATTATATTGTGCAGCTTATCTCACCACCTGTAGTTATTTAGGTGAAAGCTCCAAAATGCTTGCCTAATATGTCTGTTTATCCAAAAGGAAGTAAAAAGGGAGAGCTAGAAAGATAGCATTGCATCACATTACATGGCAATGCAATGCACAGTTGCTGAAGTTGAACCAAAATGAGCTTGTAATCTGGCTTCTGCAACTTTGAACATGAAAAATCCAATGAGGAGAAGAAAAGCAAAGCCAAAGAGTCCATCCCAAAATCCGACAAACAAGCAAAATGAACAAAAAACATTGAATTCAATTCTTTCTGATTTTAGAAACTGCATTAAAGAAGGGGTGCACCGGTCCTGGAGATACTGCAATACCAGGTCAATGCGTGGAGTGGACAGAGCAAGCTCTTTTTCCATCTCCCTGTTCTAAAATTCCATTTAATATATGGTCCCCAGATAGGGGACGTATCAGATATTAAACTGATAAGAACAGATTTTTTTTTTTTTTCCTCAGATTAAGACCCACATTAATTTATGCATCATAGCGCATATTCACATAACGGGTTCTCAAATCATCATTCGGAAAAACAAAAACAAAATCCCAAAAAACACAACCCTGCAATTAACTGTTACTTACTGTAAGAAGTCCAATGTGAAAAGTTCCAGAGTGCTTCTGCTGCTGTCTCACCATACTTCTTTTTATCCAATAAATAGGCATAAAACAGTCTAGCAAGAAAAATCTTTCTGCATTCCATGGGGGAAAAAACAATCTTTTTAAAAATCACCAAATTCCGAACGTCCCATAAAACCTCTTTATATATGACAAAAATAATCCAGCTTGCCCGCTTCCTTTGCGAGTACTTAAAATCCTGACCTATTAAAATCCTTTCAAAATCGAAACAATGAAAACCAACTAAAGCAACAAACATACGTGACAACAAGGTAAAAACTTTTTTAGCAAAAAAAACAGTCCCATAAAATATGCTGTATTGTTTCCACCTTATTGCAACCTTCCCTAGGACATAGTTCTTGAACCTTTATCCCCCGGTCATTCAAAAAAGCCCTTGTTGGCAAGCATCCATGCAACGCCATCCAGGTTACATCCTTCTGTCTGTTGCTGATTCCACGCATGAAAAAAAACTTCCACACCTGTCCAGACTGTGCATTATTACAAAACGGCACATCACATAACATCTCCTTCTTCTTAATACCTGAGACAATCAGTTTTTTGTCCGGTCTAACCATGGAGCTTATCCCATTTTGATCATAGAAGGACCTAAGCACCACATAAAAAAACGGTATCACAAACGAAACTGGTTTTCTTAAATCCTTCTCACACCAGCTCCATTTCTGGAAAAGCCGTCCTGCTAAATATTTGCACATGTCCGCAGTCCTGTTATTGCACTGGGATAATTTATAAATGTTCAAAAAATAATGCATTCTTAAAAATAAGTCAATGTTAGGAAAATCACAACCCCCATTTTCCACAGAACACATAACCATTCCTCTTCTTAGTTTCTCCATTTTGGATCCCCAAAAAAACACAAACAGTTTCCTTGTCACTCTCTTTGTCCAAAGCACAGCAGGTGGGAAAATCAAAGCAGTGTACAGCAGAAGCGGGAGAATCACAGACTTGATTACCAGCACTTTCCCTCTCAGCGACAGGTTCCTTAGTTTCCAAAAGTTCAACTTCTGATCCATTTTGTCTTCTAGAATCTTCAGGCTGCTTTTCCCTTTCAGTTCCTTCTCAAAGATGACACCAAGAACCTCAATTTCCTCCCTACTCTCCACTCCTGCCACGTTAACCTCAACCTGCCTCCCAAAGTTACAAAGCTGGCACTTTCCCCAATTCACCGCCATACCAGCCACACAACAAAAAATCCTTACGTGCAAATTCACTCTATTGAGATCCGCCTGTGAACCACAAGTAAAAACAATATCATCCATATAACTTAAAGACTTGACTGGACCCCCGGATCCCCCAGGAATAAAAACACCAGCCACACACTTGTCAACTTGCACACTTTTTAAAAGGGCCTCCACCACACAGATAAAAAGAATTGGTGACAGGGGACAACCCTGCCTAACTCCCGATAAAATATTAAAACTGGAACTCACATGCCCATTAACTAAAATCTGGCTACTGACCCCACAATAAAAACTCTTAATGACCATCAATAATTTATCCGGAACACCAAGGTGACTTAAAGCAGAGAACAAAAATCTATGTGATATTTTATCAAAGGCTTTCTCCAGGTCCACCGACTGTAACAAAAGAGCATTCTTATTCAAATTAGCCTGATAAATTAAGTCTCTTAGAAGCAGCAAATTATCTGAAATTTTCCTACCAGGCACTGCACATGCCTGATACTCCCCCACCATATCACCTATCACATCTGCCAGTCTACCAGCCACAATTTTAGAAATAATTTTGTAATCACTGTTTAACAATGTTATGGGCCTCCAATTTTTAATATCCCTCATGTCCCCTTTCTTATGAATCAGCGTAACAATCCCCCTACGCATAGAAACCGATAAAATCCCATGAGTAAAACCATATTGCACCACCCGGGAAAACTCCACACCTATAATATCCCAAAATCTAACATAAAATTCAGCAGGAAGACCATCACAGCCTGGCGTCTTGCCTTTCGCCAAGCCATCCACTGCCCGTCTAATTTCATCTTTCCCAACCTCCTCACTTAAAAACCCAATTTTCTCCTCAGGAATATTATTAGTTAATACTTTGCAATAATCATTAATTTCCGCATCACTGGCTCTACTATCGTTAGAGAAGAGTGTTTCATAAAAGGAAAGAATACTGCCAATCATCTCATCCCCAGATACCTCCCCTGCAGGAGAAAAAACAGACTTAAAAACCCCTTTAGGTTTAAAACATTTTTTAAAAAAGTATCTCGAACATTGCTCATTTTCCTCCATGTGCTTTATTTTTGCCTTAAACATAATAGTCTTCCCTTTTTCAATAAGTATCTTCTTCAGTTCGTCCTTCAAATCTGCAATCTCTTTATCCACCTCCATCCCCGCTCTCTTAAACTTATGGAGTACTTCCAATTTTGAAATAACAGCAGCATCATGATCCCTTTTGGCTTTCGCTCTCCTAAAACACACCCCTTTAAAATAACATGCAAATTTCTCCTTAGCCCAGTCCCACCACTCTAGCAAATCTTTAAAAAGGTGCTGTTCAGACACACAAGACAAAAACACTTTATTAAAACCAACCTTAACACTCTCCTCTTCCAGCAGGCTTACGTTCAGCTTCCAGAGTCCCTTTCCAAAAGCCAGGGACTCAGCTATACACAGATCTACCACTATCATCTTGTGGTCAGAAAAAGTCGTCATCACGTGGTTGCACTTGGCCACCTTAATCCCTTCAGACATAAAAACATAGTCAATTCGGGAAACACTACGTCCACTATCTGATATGTATGTGAACTTATCACTTGGCCCAACCATCAGACCAGCATCCGTGTAGCGTAAATCCTGCACAATCTGATTTAAAATATTAGACGTAACATCAGTCCTACCTTCCGTAGAGCTCTTACGATCTTTTGCGGATCTGACACAATTAAAATCTCCAGCCACTATAGTGAAGTCTCTGCCTGGTAAAAACAACTTTAGAGACTCCAAAAACCCAACTCTTGCTTGTTTATCAGCAGGGGCATAAACATTAAAAACCCGTACCCGCTGACCTAAAAAATCCACTAATAAAAACAAACATCTCCCAGGTATGATTACTTTAAACTCTAAAACCTTTAGACTGGAATTACACAGTAAAATGCCCACCCCTTCATTCCTGTTTTCTGAGCATGGGGACCAAAAAGATTGCCCCTTATTCCACTCACTCTCATGCGGGGCAGATTTAATTACACATTCCTGCAGACAGACAATATCTGCATTCACACTCTCAATGTAATCCAGTATCCCTGCTCTCCTACAAGCAGAACCAATCCCTCGTACATTCAGAGAAGCAACACACAACTGTAGCACCCTGAGGATTCGGCTGCTACAGGGGTATTGCACCTCAACCCAGAGGTGTGATATTCCACTCCCGGGTAAGGATGGAGTGTGGAACTGAGCTCAGATAGACTGCATGCACTACATACATCCCATTCCAGAGGAGCAGGCCGACGGTACTCCCACTTAGAAATGTGCAGGTACAACCGAGCCTGTTCCTGGCTGGAGTGGGAGGGGGGTGGTACATCCCATGTAGTGTAGGGGCAGATAGGGGGAGCAGTCTGGGTAAGTGATAGGAGCTCATTGGGTGCTGGTCACCTGAGCTCACACATAGAGGGATATATAAGGAGGGCACCAACTTAGATCAGGGTCAGACGCTGAGAACAAGTCAGTTGGAGAGGAGAGAGAAGGAAACAGCAGCCCTGGAGAGAGAGAGAGTGGAGCAGAGAAAGACCCAGAGGGGGAAGACTGAAGGGACCCAAGAACCCAAATTAGAGCACCGGGTGAGGAGTCAGCAAGAGGGTACCGGAACCCAAGCTGGTGGGGGCAAAGACATTCCCCAGCCAGAGACCGGAGACCGTGGGCAGTGTCTGTCACGGTCACCCACCACATTCACCCCGAAGGCACACCACATGAAGGGTCAGGGAACCCAGGGCCAAGGGTGTCCCAAAAGAAGGCCCGAGGGAGCTGGACCTAGGTGAATCACTGGTGGGGACGGCTGAAGAAAGGACAGAGGGAGAGCTCAGGGCCACGCTCTGGACTTGTTTGGGGGTTGGCTGGATCCAGGACCTGGTGGACGCAGCACGGCTCGGGTGGTCACTAGCAGCTGGAGTGACCAGTACAACATCTGCAGTAAGTAAACACCCTTAACTGCACAACCCGAGTCTGTCTTCATTGCCGGCTGCACCGCACCACCACAACCCCCATCCTCTGCGCCTGTCCCCTCTGAGGCTATACCCCTCCCGTTGGGGGTTATCTCACCAAGCTGCGCACCCACCATCAGCCTCAGCGGACCCTGCAGCAGCGGCGGCCACAGTGACCGCATCACAACGGGTGGCGTAGTCGACACAAAAGAACTTTAATAACATCTGTAGGACTGCCACATAACACTGAGCTTGACGCCCTGGGCACGGGACCGGGTCACAGCCGCTCGGAGACTACAACCCCCCCCCATCTGATCCGGTGCCGGGTATTCCCCTCAAAAAGGAATATGTCCCAGGGGGCGCGTCAACTTTGGCGTAGTCGGCAGGATTACGTGCCCGCAACACCCGGGTACTGCGTGCCTGAAGAAAAGTGCAAGTTTACCTCAGAAAGAAGTCTCCCGCCGGTTCCGGAGGGTCCACGCCATCGGACTCCATCACCAGTCGTTTCCCGCCGATTGTCCGCCATTTCCAGCTTGTTCCCGACATCTGCAGAGTTTCCCGCCACTGGGCGACGCTTCCCGCCAAAACCGCAGATTTCCCGCCTTGGAAGAGCAGCGGACGCCATTATGGGCGTGCCAAAGGAGGGCAAGAGGCCACCTCCCATCGTGGGCCAGGACAGAAAATGGCGCCAAAAGTGGAAACCGCCCCCACCAACAGAGACTGTGATGCTGGAGGTGTCTGTCAGCGTGAAAGAACTCCCCCTGGAGCTGACAGTCACCGAGTTGCCCCGGGACCGCCCTCTAAGTGGGAGGAGACGAAAGAGAAGAGAAAAGATGGGTGTCGCTTGGAGCAGTCTGGAGCGAGCGCACCCGGAGGCAAGAGGTCTAACAAGGAGTAGCGGAGAAGCTCACCCGGAGATGGAGAGAAAGCAGAACAGCACCGGCCCGCTGGCCAGGAGTCTGCTAGAGACCGAGGAAGGAGGGCAGAGCAGCACCGGCCCGCTGGCCAGGAGCCTGCCGGAAGCCGAGCAGAGCAGCACCGACCCGATGGTCAGGAGCCTGCTAGAGTCCACAACCCCGCTAGGTCTAGCGGAGATCCTAGCGCAGCTCCCCCGAGACCGGGAGTGTGCACAGACTGCCCTGGAGGGCCTCGCACGGAGGATGGCCCGGGTACAGCGAAAGACATTGGCGGAGTGGAGCCGTGAGATGGCCCAGCAAACCAAGACCCGGAGCACGCCAGCCGAGATGAGGAAGCAGACCGCCTCTGAGGATGGCGCGGGAGGACCCAAGGTCGGAGACGGCGCCGAGAAGGGAGCCGGACGCAAGGAGGCAGGTAAAGGGGACGCCTATACCCCAAGCCGTGAAACCGCCCACCTGCCCCAGCTCCCCGTCGCAGAGCCCGAAAGTCCCCCTGCTGTGCCCGAAAACGCCATGTCACCGACGCAGACTAGGCCCCAACCGGAAGCCGCCGCCGCGACCCCTGTGACGTCACACGCCTCGACCCCGAGCGTGACCAAGCAGGAAGTACCACCAGCCTGGTCGCAGGGCCTAGAATTCCCGGGCGTCGCATCACCAACAGCGCCCCCTACCTCCGCGGAGCCTCCGGCCTGGTCGCAAGGCCAGGTAGCCCAGGGCGCCGCCGTATTAACGGTGCCCTTCACCTTCCAGGTGCCCCAGGCCTGGCCGCAAGGCCTGGGCAACCCGGGCGCCACCACCACCGCGCCCATAAGACCAAGAGTGCCGCATCTGGGAGGAGCCAGAGGACCCGGACGGGTCTGAAGAAACATCATATCAAGAAAGAGCAGGAGGAAGACGCCGTTGAGTGCGGCAGAGCAGGAGCTGTAAATAGTTACCCAATCGGGGTATATAGAAACTGAAACTGTTGAAAATAGTCCCCGTTGGGACCAAGGAACTGTTTACCCGTTAACCCCTTCATCCTACAGGCTGAGGACTGTGAGCAGCCATTCCCTTCCCTCTACCTGGCCGAGGACTGAGAGCGGCCAACTTTCCCTGTAAATAGTTGCGCGTCCTAAAGCGCCCCCTACCGGTTTTATAGAAAACCAGATTTTCTAAGAGACTGTCGCACTTTTCCCGGACACACGTTGCACAGTGTCCGGAGGAGGAACCAGAGACAAGAGAAGTCTACGAGAATGTTTATATAAAAAGTTTTATATATATATAATGTTTATATGTTTTATATGTTCATATAAAAATTTTGTATGTTTTGGTGTTTTATGTCTTACAGCCCGAGGACGTGCTGTGATTTACCAGGGGGGAATGTAGCACCCTGAGGATTCGGCTGCTACAGGGGTATTGCACCTCAACCCAGAGGTGTGATATTCCACTCCCGGGTAAGGATGGAGTGTGGAACTGAGCTCAGATAGACTGCATGCACTACATACATCCCATTCCAGAGGAGCAGGCCGACGGTACTCCCACTTAGAAATGTGCAGGTACAACCGAGCCTGTTCCTGGCTGGAGTGGGAGGGGGGTGGTACATCCCATGTAGTGTAGGGGCAGATAGGGGGAGCAGTCTGGGTAAGTGATAGGAGCTCATTGGGTGCTGGTCACCTGAGCTCACACATAGAGGGATATATAAGGAGGGCACCAACTTAGATCAGGGTCAGACGCTGAGAACAAGTCAGTTGGAGAGGAGAGAGAAGGAAACAGCAGCCCTGGAGAGAGAGAGAGTGGAGCAGAGAAAGACCCAGAGGGGGAAGACTGAAGGGACCCAAGAACCCAAATTAGAACACCGGGTGAGGAGTCAGCAAGAGGGTACCGGAACCCAAGCTGGTGGGGGCAAAGACATTCCCCAGCCAGAGACCGGAGACCGTGGGCAGTGTCTGTCACGGTCACCCACCACATTCACCCCGAAGGCACACCACATGAAGGGTCAGGGAACCCAGGGCCAAGGGTGTCCCAAAAGAAGGCCCGAGGGAGCTGGACCTAGGTGAATCACTGGTGGGGACGGCTGAAGAAAGGACAGAGGGAGAGCTCAGGGCCACGCTCTGGATTTGTTTGGGGGTTGGCCGGATCCAGGACCTGGTGGACGCAGCACGGCTCGGGTGGTCACTAGCAGCTGGAGTGACCAGTACAACATCAGCAGTAAGTAAACACCCTTAACTGCACAACCCGAGTCTGTCTTCATTGCCGGCTGCATCGCACCACCACAACCCCCATCCTCTGCGCCTGTCCCCTCTGAGGCTATACCCCTCCCGTTGGGGGTTATCTCACCAAGCTGCGCACCCACCATCAGCCTCAGCGGACCCTGCAGCAGCGGCGGCCACAGTGACCGCATCACAACGGGTGGCGTAGTCGACACAAAAGAACTTTAGTAACATCTGTAAAGCTGCCACATAACACTGAGCTTGACGCCCTGGGCACGGGACCGGGTCACAGCCGCTCGGAGACTACAACCCCCCATCTGATCCGGTGCCGGGTATTCCCCTCAAAAAGGAATATGTCCCAGGGGGCGCGTCACAACGCCATCATAACAACAGGAAAAAATCTCCACCATACCCGATCCATCATGAACCAGGAGAAAACCCACTCCTGCCACCCACTTTTCTACGTATATCAGGCGACTCAGAACTCGAGTCCCTGTTAGAATAACCTGGTCTTAGGGAGACTGGATCTTCCTGCCCCCCAGACCAACACCCCTCCACCTTACTTCTTTTAATCACGGAGGCATAACTCTCCTCCTTGCCATCATCTTCCTCCTCATTTTCACTCCAATCACTGTTAACCCTATCACGCTGCTGAGGGGTTATAGTTCCATCCGAATCAGAATCCTCCTCCTCCAAAACCTCCATTTCCTCACCCCCATCTCTTCCCAAAACAGGATTCACTGACTCCGCCATATTAGACAAATCCATCCCATCACCCGGGCCATGCACATCAGCTACTTTGTTTATTACTTCCAGCCCCTCCCTCAAACCAACTTTCTTCTGGCTCCGCCCCTTTTCCTCCATCTTGGGCACCGCATGGTCTCTTCCCCTACCACCATCTTGTTTTTGGCTTTCCCCCTCTGAGTCTGAGCCTTCGCCCTCCTCCCCACTTTCCTGCCGAGTCTTCTTCTGCCTCTCTTCAGCGTCCACCTGTGACCTAGGAATCTGAGCCCACAATCTACATTTCCTTGCAAGGTGATCTGCATGTCCACACAAATCACACACCTTATTCATTGGGCAACCACTTGCAACATGCCCAGATTTCCCACAACCTCTACAAACATCACCTTGCACTGGACAATCTTTCTGAACATGTCCAAACTCATGACACTTCCTACAATATTCCATCTGTCCATTATAAAAACAAAATCCCCTTTCTCCTCCGATAGAAAACTGTGCAGGAATGCTCTTGGCACCCCCAATAGCTCTATCATCCGGTCTCAGTTTTACAACATATCTCCTCTTGCCATTTAGATAATTGTATTTGTTCTTCATTCTTCCCAAAAATTTAACCTCACTACAATACCGAGCTAAAAAATTGGAAACAGTCTCATCCGGAACTTTAGGGTTATACATGTGCACAACCACATACTTATATGTCTGCTGGAACAGAGGTTCCAGTGCAATAAACTCTAGGCATTTCAATTCCTTTTCTTCCTTCATTCGTACCAACTCCATGTAGACTCTCTGGCAAATACTCAAAGAAACAAAAGTGATATCATAAATTCCTTGTTTCTGAAAATCCTGCAGTGCCAATACATCCGTTACCTTCAAGCCATTAATGTTCTTCAAGACATCAACGCAAACTTGGTCCAAACCGATTTCTCCTTCATGACCTGCAGCCACCTTCAGACGGACCGAGTCCTCTAATCCACGTGTTTTCTCCACCATTTTTACAGCAGATAAACACAATCGCCGCTCAATCGCACACTAGGGCCCCACAAGGGGGAACCCCAGTCACAACTGCCCTCCAAACAACACCAGCAGCAGAAAACCACCACTGATCTTGCCAAAAGGCCGAGAAGCGATAACCAGAATTGGTTTCAAACTACGGAGCCACCCAAGGATCCTGAAAAGTCCATTTGTGGAGATGAGCTCCTGGACTCCCGTTAAGAAGACATGTTGTCATCCTCTAGATCCCTTACATGCCTGCACTTTTCGGCTTGCTGCTGCTGCAATCCACGCGTTTTAGATCTGCATAACTCCACCTCTTTAAACACAGCACCTTCACCCCCTGCTGTTCCCACCCGCCTCAACACCGTTGGAAGGGAGGAGAACCAATTAAGGCGGGGGGTGGGGTGGAACGAGCAGCTGTCTACCCTTAGCAGGAGGGCTCCTGATTACATACCTCTCCTGCTGCTGCTGCTGCTGGCTGTCCAGCAGCAGACTGAAGGTGGCTGCTGCTGTGCACAGGTATATAAAGGCTCAGAGCCTATTATGACACGCGCAGCCAGCGTTCCATTGCCACATTCCATCTACTGCAGGCAGGATACCTGGCTGGCTGAATGTCGCTGAGAAGCTCACAGAGACCGCCATAAGCAACAGTTTAACAGAATGCCACAGACTAATCAACCAAACTTTTTGGGTTGGGTTCTCTTTTATAGTCTGCAGGCATTAAATGAAAGAAGTCAGTGTTCCAGCAGAAGGAGACAACGTTTCAGAAAAGGCATTGTAGCAAACCAAAAAAGAAATTTTAAGCGCAGCAGAGTAACCAGCGCACATACCTGTTAGCTCAGGTGAGTTTAAAAGGCTGCTGTTGATAACAAGGGCATTTGCTAAATAGATGGTGTGTGTGCAACAATATACTGAAAGGTCAATTATATTGTGCAGCTTATCTCACCACCTGTAGTTATTTAGGTGAAAGCTCCAAAATGCTTGCCTAATATGTCTGTTTATCCAAAAGGAAGTAAAAAGGGAGAGCTAGAAAGATAGCATTGCATCACATTACATGGCAATGCAATGCACAGTTGCTGAAGTTGAACCAAAATGAGCTTGTAATCTGGCTTCTGCAACTTTGAACATGAAAAATCCAATGAGGAGAAGAAAAGCAAAGCCAAAGAGTCCATCCCAAAATCCGACAAACAAGCAAAATGAACAAAAAACATTGAATTCAATTCTTTCTGATTTTAGAAACTGCATTAAAGAAGGGGTGCACCGGTCCTGGAGATACTGCAATACCAGGTCAATGCGTGGAGTGGACAGAGCAAGCTCTTTTTCCATCTCCCTGTTCTAAAAATCCATTTAATATATGGTCCCCAGATAGGGGACGTATCAGATATTAAACTGATAAGAACAGATACTACACTTGATCTTAGCCAAAAGGCCGAGAAGCGATAACCAAAATTGGTTTCAAACTACGGAGCCACCCAAGGATCCTGAAAAGTCCATTTGTGGAGATGAGCTCCTGGACTCCCGTTAAGAAGACATGTTGTCAACCTCTAGATCCCTTACATGCCTGCACTTTTCGGCTTGCTGCTGCTGCAATCCACGCGTTTTAGATCTGCATAACTCCACCTCTTTAAACACAGCACCTTCACCCCCTGCTGTTCCCACCCGCCTCAACACCGTTGGAAGGGAGGAGAACCAATTAAGGCGGGGGGTGGGGTGGAACGAGCAACTGTCTACCCTTAGCAGGAGGGCTCCTGATTACATACCTCTCCTGCTGCTGCTGCTGGCTGTCCAGCAGCAGACTGAAGGTGGCTGCTGCTGTGCACAGGTATATAAAGGCTCAGAGCCTATTATGACACGCGCAGCCAGCGTTCCATTGCCACATTCCATCTACTGCAGGCAGGATACCTGGCTGGCTGAATGTCGCTGAGAAGCTCACAGAGACCGCCATAAGCAACAGTTTAACAGAATGCCACAGACTAATCAACCAAACTTTTTGGGTTGGGTTCTCTTTTATAGTCTGCAGGCATTAAATGAAAGAAGTCAGTGTTCCAGCAGAAGGAGACAACGTTTCAGAAAAGGCATTGTAGCAAACCAAAAAAGAAATTTTAAGCGCAGCAGAGTAACCAGCGCACATACCTGTTAGCTCAGGTGAGTTTAAAAGGCTGCTGTTGATAACAAGGGCATTTGCTAAATAGATGGTGTGTGTGCAACAATATACTGAAAGGTCAATTATATTGTGCAGCTTATCTCACCACCTGTAGTTATTTAGGTGAAAGCTCCAAAATGCTTGCCTAATATGTCTGTTTATCCAAAAGGAAGTAAAAAGGGAGAGCTAGAAAGATAGCATTGCATCACATTACATGGCAATGCAATGCACAGTTGCTGAAGTTGAACCAAAATGAGCTTGTAATCTGGCTTCTGCAACTTTGAACATGAAAAATCCAATGAGGAGAAGAAAAGCAAAGCCAAAGAGTCCATCCCAAAATCCGACAAACAAGCAAAATGAACAAAAAACATTGAATTCAATTCTTTCTGATTTTAGAAACTGCATTAAAGAAGGGGTGCACCGGTCCTGGAGATACTGCAATACCAGGTCAATGCGTGGAGTGGACAGAGCAAGCTCTTTTTCCATCTCCCTGTTCTAAAAATCCATTTAATATATAGTCCCCAGATAGGGGACGTATCAGATATTAAACTGATAAGAACAGATTTTTTTTTAATTTGGCTATCCCCTGCAGAGGGATAAAACCGTTTATTAAAACTTTAACAAGTTACAAGCATAATTAGACAAATACCAAACGTTAAAAGACAAATGAAATTTACAAAGCAAAAAAATACAAAGATTTTAAATAATTAGGTTCCATTGGTCAACAAGCCATTTTTTGGAAATATGTACATTCTTCTTTTTGTCAATTAAATAATAAGTATACATTTCACATAAACATAAACTTAAAACATCATTCACTGATAAAACATCTTGTTTAAAAATAGCAATGTTGCGCGCTTTCCAGAGAGATGACTTGGCGCAGTTCACTGTCTTCCAAGCCATTGTGTACTGGTCCATTGTGGGGCATTCCATAAGTCCGTATAGCACAGTTTTATATGTAAAGTCCTTGAGGTCTGCCACCCTTTCCAGTAAGGGGAGCAGTCTTCTCCAGAAATCCTTTGCAAAATTACATGTCCATAATAGATGTTCCACCGTTTCCTCTTCTTGGCATCCGGCTCTTGGGCAGATGGCAGACCTCACAAATCCTCTTCTGTATTGGAATGCCCGGCAAGGAAGACAGCGGTGCATGCAACTCCAAGCCAGATCTCTCTGTTCATTAAAAAGATAAAAAACGTTAATCATTTTCCAGATAGACATAGATTTGTCATCATCATATCTGTCAACATTACATATTTCCTCACTTTTACGTATTTCTTTAATTAGCTTCTTACTATTTCTTAATTCCTCTATTTTCTTAGTCCCTAAATTAAAATCGGACACTATTTTCCTTAAAATCTCATAATGCGTCGACAAATTAAAAGCATGGGGCACAGATATATTAACTTCATACCATCCAAACTTTCTCATAAAAAATCCTGTATTAAAACGCATAAAAAAGGACCAATAGTGATTCTTAAAAAGGGCATTAAAACAGTAAACGAACAGATGGATTAAAAGAAACCTATTAAAATCTGGAAAATCTTTACCACCTTTTACTTTTGATTTCATCACGATTTCTCTTTTCAGCTTTTCCATTTTTGAGTTCCAAAAGAAGGTAAAACAGGTTTTGGTTATCTTTTTTAAAACATTAACAGGCGGGGGGAAAACCATGCTAAGATACAATAAAAGAGGTAAAATCACCATCTTTAAAACCAATACTTTACCCTCCATTGTAAGTCTCCTCATGTTCCACATACATATTTTCGTATTTACTTTCTGTGTAATTGTTTCCCAACTATTATAACCATCATTATTTTCAGTGAATGATATACCTAAAATGGAAATGGATTCGGAGACATTAATTGGTACATCACGTAAAATCATCCCCCCAACACTTAAAATGTTACACTTATTAAAATTGATTTTAAAACCAGAAGCTAGACAAAAGGATTGCACTTGATGGAGAGTGGCCGTAAGTGATGGTGCATCTGTACACAAGACCGCCACGTCATCCATGTAGCCTACAACCTTGGCCTCCAAACCACCGCTTCCAGGCAGAGGGACACCGCATATCTGTTTATTTTGGCGTATTGCACATAACATTGGTTCCAGTGCACAGATAAACAGTAGGGGGGACAGAGGGCATCCCTGTTTCACCCCTGACCGTAAAAATACCTCTTGTGTCTTAAAACCATTCACTAAAATCTTACTTGTACAATCCTTGTAAAATGCTTTAAGCGATAGTAAAAACCCTTCTGGTATGCCCATTTTCTCTAAAACTTTAAAAAGATAAAAGTGTGAGACACGGTCAAATGCTTTTTCAAAATCAATAGATAAAATCGCCATTTTCCCCTTTCTGTCTTTCACATCCTCAATACAGTCTTTCACTAAATTCAGATTGTCCCATATACTGCGCCCCGGCACCCCACACACTTGATTAGAATGAATAACTTTGCTGATGACTTCTTTTAGACGATTTGCACAAATTTTAGCCATTATTTTATAGTCACAATTTAAAAGTGTTATTGGTCTCCAGTTTTCTAATTTTGATTTATCGCCTTTTTTGTATAGGAGGGAGACTTCACCTTTCTTCCAGGAATTTAATAAAACCTTATTATTAAAAACCTCAGTAAACAAATAAAACAAATCATCTTTTAAAATATCATAAAAACATACATAAAATTCTATTGGGATGCCATCAGGACCAGGGACCTTTCCAGTTTTAAAACTTTTAATAGTTTTTAACACTTCTCGTTCCGTTAAAACTTGGGATAAAAACTCTTGGGATGCGGGATCTAAAACAGCTGTTAGTCCTTGCAGCGAATCATCCATTAATTTATTATCTATATTTTTTCCATTAAAAAGATTAGAAAAAAAAACCTCAACTTTACCCAGCATATTTTTTATATTATTCTCACCATCTATATGGTCAATTATCACTTTTTCTTTTTTATTTTTCCTAAAAAAATATCTGGAACACTTTTCATTTTCTTCTATATGTTGTACTCTAGAACGAAAAATGATCTCTTTTCCTTTTTGTTCTAGCCATTTTGAAATCTCTTCTTTTAAGTTTGAAATATCAAGTTGTACATCTATCCCATTGTCTCTGAGCTTAAATAATGTTTGTAGGCGGGTATTTAAAATTCTATATTCTTCATATTTTTCTTTGGCTCTACATATACTCTTTTTAATAAAAAAGTCTTTTATTTTTACTTTCATTCTATCCCACCATACACTCATAGTCTCATTTGTTTTTTTCCCTTTTCTACATTTCCTATAAAACTCAATAAAATCTGATAAAATCTGCGGGTCGGTTAAAAGGGATACGTTCATTTTCCAGCTTTTCTTACCACATTTTTTGTTGTCATTTACTTTTATGGTAAAGGATAAAAGTTTATGGTCTGAAAATATATTAGTTAAAACTTCACATTTGGCAGGTATTGTTTTATCTGAACCAAAAATAAAATCAATCCTAGAGCTACAATTAGCATTGCTCCAAGTGAAACCGGCATCCTCTGGGCTGTCACTATGACACTCTTTATATATGTCTATCAATTTAGCATCTTTGACTATATCATGTAGCATACCTGAGGTTTTATCGTAGTTCCTGCTTACAGAGCTGGAGCGCCGGTTTTCACCTTTTAAAACACAATTAAAATCCCCTGCTAAGATAAAAGGTTCAGAGTTATTAATAAATAATGGTAAAAGATCAAGCATTTCGGCTCTTTCATTTTTCTCTGGGGATCCATAAAAATTTAAAAACTGCCATCTAATACCATCAATAAAAGCTTTCACTAATAAAATACGACCTGGTAAAATTTCCTGAATAAAATCAATTAAAACGTTCCCTTTAAAAAGTATGGCTACACCCGCTGATCCTGCAGCATTCGATCCGGACCAGACAGATGGCCCACACTTCCACTCATCTTTATATTTTTGATATGACATTTCATGTGGGATATTACATTCTTGCAGAAAAAATACAGATGCAGTAAAACACGTAAAAAAATTAAAAAGAGCAGTTCTTCTCGTGTTAGATTTTATGCCTCTCACGTTGAGGGAAATACCTTTGAGTTCAGCCATCATTAGAAAATGTAGAAATTTTACTTAGGTAACTAAGAGCAACGGATTTACCTGTCCGATGAACCTGATCAGACCACTGGGCTTGCGCCTCCCTCCTCATCTGATAGTATCGTCACGAGAGTCTCCGTGGAGGAGGAAAGATTACCACATTTATATAAACCCGACGCTACACTGGCATAGCTCGGAGGGCTGGCTGGCAGAACCCGCTGGGTCTCCATTGGCTGGCCATGCAGTTCCTCATCAGGTGGGTCCCCGAGGGGTTCCGCCGCCCCTGTTTGACCTGTAGAAGGTCGTCCTATAGGAGGAGGTTGCGCACAAGGCAGAGCCTCTGACTCTTCAGAGTCAGCAAGATCCCGGTCCCCACCTGTAGCAGCGGAGACCGAAACCCCTGAGGGTCCAGCGTCCACGTCCCCTTCTGGAGAAGTGTCCATCTGTTCACCTCCTGCTGCCTCCTCCGAACCACCCTTTTTCTTTTTCTTAGGACCCACCTTTATCCACTCAGCGCCCTCAGCACTAGGAGACCCAGACTGGGCATGGGCTTCTGTGTCGGCCTTTTGCCGGTCCCTTTTGACCTTACCAGTAGTGCCCTTCTGCTCCTTCTCAGCCCTCCTTTTGGACTCCCGCAGGTCCTGCAGCCAGGTTTTGGGATTTGGTATTTTACCTGTCATAGACTCTGGAGACACTTCACTATTTGGTACGCCCTTATTGTCTCCAGAGGCTCCAGGTTGTTGTTCCTCCTCCTGAGGGGTGGTCTGATCTTTTGGTCCTTGGTCGGACGTCTTGGACTTCCCCTTTTGCTCATCTTCCCGAAATCTGTGAGGGCAAGAAAAATAAAAGTGACCTGGAGTCTGGCAAAAACTGCATTTCTTTTCCTTAGGGCATTCTTTTGTCTCATGTTCTTCACTAGCACAATTTCTACATGATACATGACAGTTTTCTTTTGAATGACCATAGCGCCCACAATTTCTGCAATATACTGGCATCCCAGAAAAGAAGAAATCCCCATTTGTTTGCCCAATTTTGAAACGGGCAGGGGGGAGCCGTATACCACCTGGTGTATTTGGATCTCTTGTACACTTCACAAGGAATTTCCACTTAGATGTCCATATGTTATATTCGTTTAATATCTTCCCAATACATTTAACACTTTTAAAATAAATTGCTAGAAATGACATTACTTCTGGAGCAGAAACAAAGGGCGAAAATATTTTTACAATAACCAGTCTTACCTCATCCAGGACGTGCTCAACAATTTGTATCCCTTTCAAAACAGGACTATTTTCAACTTTTTTTAACTTTTCTAGTACATCTCTAAAAATACCTTCTCCGGTGAATGTGATGTCATAGTCACCTCTTCTGGGATAATCCTGGATGGAGAGAATTTCATTCCTTTGTACGCCAAGAAGGTTCCTGAGCACGTCCTGGACTACATACCCTAATTTCCTCATATCCGAGCCACCCGCCGTGAAGTGAACTCGGATAGAGTTTTTTAGCCTCGCATAAAGAGGCACGAGGTTAGGGTCAACCTCCATGGAAAAACGCAACAAGGTTGCAAATTGCAGCCGCTTGCAATCTGCGCTCCCAGTGTTCTTGCAGCGAAAAACACCTGGAAGCTGGGGGATCGCAACTCGTTACCCTGGGACTAAGCCCTCTCCCTAATAGCAGCAAGCAGGTTAAGTCCACCAAAGTGGACGATCCTGCCAGACCAAGGAGAGGGGTACCCGAGTGCCCTTCAACTACAATCTCCTGCAATAAAGCACTTGATCGTAGCCAAAAGGCCGAGAAGCGATAACCAGAATTGGTTTCAAACTACGGAGCCACCCAAGGATCCTGAAAAGTCCATTTGTGGAGATGAGCTCCTGGACTCCCGTTAAGAAGACATGTTGTCAACCTCTAGATCCCTTACATGCCTGCACTTTTCGGCTTGCTGCTGCTGCAATCCACGCGTTTTAGATCTGCATAACTCCACCTCTTTAAACACAGCACCTTCACCCCCTGCTGTTCCCACCCGCCTCAACACCGTTGGAAGGGAGGAGAACCAATTAAGGCGGGGGGTGGGGTGGAACGAGCAGCTGTCTACCCTTAGCAGGAGGGCTCCTGATTACATACCTCTCCTGCTGCTGCTGCTGCTGGCTGTCCAGCAGCAGACTGAAGGTGGCTGCTGCTGTGCACAGGTATATAAAGGCTCAGAGCCTATTATGACACGCGCAGCCAGCGTTCCATTGCCACATTCCATCTACTGCAGGCAGGATACCTGGCTGGCTGAATGTCGCTGAGAAGCTCACAGAGACCGCCATAAGCAACAGTTTAACAGAATGCCACAGACTAATCAACCAAACTTTTTGGGTTGGGTTCTCTTTTATAGTCTGCAGGCATTAAATGAAAGAAGTCAGTGTTCCAGCAGAAGGAGACAACGTTTCAGAAAAGGCATTGTAGCAAACCAAAAAAGAAATTTTAAGCGCAGCAGAGTAACCAGCGCACATACCTGTTAGCTCAGGTGAGTTTAAAAGGCTGCTGTTGATAACAAGGGCATTTGCTAAATAGATGGTGTGTGTGCAACAATATACTGAAAGGTCAATTATATTGTGCAGCTTATCTCACCACCTGTAGTTATTTAGGTGAAATCTCCAAAATGCTTGCCTAATATGTCTGTTTATCCAAAAGGAAGTAAAAAGGGAGAGCTAGAAAGATAGCATTGCATCACATTACATGGCAATGCAATGCACAGTTGCTGAAGTTGAACCAAAATGAGCTTGTAATCTGGCTTCTGCAACTTTGAACATGAAAAATCCAATGAGGAGAAGAAAAGCAAAGCCAAAGAGTCCATCCCAAAATCCGACAAACAAGCAAAATGAACAAAAAACATTGAATTCAATTCTTTCTGATTTTAGAAACTGCATTAAAGAAGGGGTGCACCGGTCCTGGAGATACTGCAATACCAGGTCAATGCGTGGAGTGGACAGAGCAAGCTCTTTTTCCATCTCCCTGTTCTAAAAATCCATTTAATATATGGTCCCCAGATAGGGGACGTATCAGATATTAAACTGATAAGAACAGATACTACACTTGATCTTAGCCAAAAGGCCGAGAAGCGATAACCAGAATTGGTTTCAAACTACGGAGCCACCCAAGGATCCTGAAAAGTCCATTTGTGGAGATGAGCTCCTGGACTCCCGTTAAGAAGACATGTTGTCAACCTCTAGATCCCTTACATGCCTGCACTTTTCGGCTTGCTGCTGCTGCAATCCACGCGTTTTAGATCTGCATAACTCCACCTCTTTAAACACAGCACCTTCACCCCCTGCTGTTCCCACCCGCCTCAACACCGTTGGAAGGGAGGAGAACCAATTAAGGCGGGGGGTGGGGTGGAACGAGCAGCTGTCTACCCTTAGCAGGAGGGCTCCTGATTACATACCTCTCCTGCTGCTGCTGCTGCTGGCTGTCCAGCAGCAGACTGAAGGTGGCTGCTGCTGTGCACAGGTATATAAAGGCTCAGAGCCTATTATGACACGCGCAGCCAGCGTTCCATTGCCACATTCCATCTATTGCAGGCAGGATACCTGGCTGGCTGAATGTCGCTGAGAAGCTCACAGAGACCGCCATAAGCAACAGTTTAACAGAATGCCACAGACTAATCAACCAAACTTTTTGGGTTGGGTTCTCTTTTATAGTCTGCAGGCATTAAATGAAAGAAGTCAGTGTTCCAGCAGAAGGAGACAACGTTTCAGAAAAGGCATTGTAGCAAACCAAAAAAGAAATTTTAAGCGCAGCAGAGTAACCAGCGCACATACCTGTTAGCTCAGGTGAGTTTAAAAGGCTGCTGTTGATAACAAGGGCATTTGCTAAATAGATGGTGTGTGTGCAACAATATACTGAAAGGTCAATTATATTGTGCAGCTTATCTCACCACCTGTAGTTATTTAGGTGAAAGCTCCAAAATGCTTGCCTAATATGTCTGTTTATCCAAAAGGAAGTAAAAAGGGAGAGCTAGAAAGATAGCATTGCATCACATTACATGGCAATGCAATGCACAGTTGCTGAAGTTGAACCAAAATGAGCTTGTAATCTGGCTTCTGCAACTTTGAACATGAAAAATCCAATGAGGAGAAGAAAAGCAAAGCCAAAGAGTCCATCCCAAAATCCGACAAACAAGCAAAATGAACAAAAAACATTGAATTCAATTCTTTCTGATTTTAGAAACTGCATTAAAGAAGGGGTGCACCGGTCCTGGAGATACTGCAATACCAGGTCAATGCGTGGAGTGGACAGAGCAAGCTCTTTTTCCATCTCCCTGTTCTAAAAATCCATTTAATATATGGTCCCCAGATAGGGGACGTATCAGATATTAAACTGATAAGAACAGATACTACACTTGATCTTAGCCAAAAGGCCGAGAAGCGATAACCAGAATTGGTTTCAAACTACGGAGCCACCCAAGGATCCTGAAAAGTCCATTTGTGGAGATGAGCTCCTGGACTCCCGTTAAGAAGACATGTTGTCAACCTCTAGATCCCTTACATGCCTGCACTTTTCGGCTTGCTGCTGCTGCAATCCACGCGTTTTAGATCTGCATAACTCCACCTCTTTAAACACAGCACCTTCACCCCCTGCTGTTCCCACCCGCCTCAACACCGTTGGAAGGGAGGAGAACCAATTAAGGCGGGGGGTGGGGTGGAACGAGCAGCTGTCTACCCTTAGCAGGAGGGCTCCTGATTACATACCTCTCCTGCTGCTGCTGCTGCTGGCTGTCCAGCAGCAGACTGAAGGTGGCTGCTGCTGTGCACAGGTATATAAAGGCTCAGAGCCTATTATGACACGCGCAGCCAGCGTTCCATTGCCACATTCCATCTACTGCAGGCAGGATACCTGGCTGGCTGAATGTCGCTGAGAAGCTCACAGAGACCGCCATAAGCAACAGTTTAACAGAATGCCACAGACTAATCAACCAAACTTTTTGGGTTGGGTTCTCTTTTATAGTCTGCAGGCATTAAATGAAAGAAGTCAGTGTTCCAGCAGAAGGAGACAACGTTTCAGAAAAGGCATTGTAGCAAACCAAAAAAGAAATTTTAAGCGCAGCAGAGTAACCAGCGCACATACCTGTTAGCTCAGGTGAGTTTAAAAGGCTGCTGTTGATAACAAGGGCATTTGCTAAATAGATGGTGTGTGTGCAACAATATACTGAAAGGTCAATTATATTGTGCAGCTTATCTCACCACCTGTAGTTATTTAGGTGAAAGCTCCAAAATGCTTGCCTAATATGTCTGTTTATCCAAAAGGAAGTAAAAAGGGAGAGCTAGAAAGATAGCATTGCATCACATTACATGGCAATGCAATGCACAGTTGCTGAAGTTGAACCAAAATGAGCTTGTAATCTGGCTTCTGCAACTTTGAACATGAAAAATCCAATGAGGAGAAGAAAAGCAAAGCCAAAGAGTCCATCCCAAAATCCGACAAACAAGCAAAATGAACAAAAAACATTGAATTCAATTCTTTCTGATTTTAGAAACTGCATTAAAGAAGGGGTGCACCGGTCCTGGAGATACTGCAATACCAGGTCAATGCGTGGAGTGGACAGAGCAAGCTCTTTTTCCATCTCCCTGTTCTAAAAATCCATTTAATATATGGTCCCCAGATAGGGGACGTATCAGATATTAAACTGATAAGAACAGATACTACACTTGATCTTAGCCAAAAGGCCGAGAAGCGATAACCAGAATTGGTTTCAAACTACGGAGCCACCCAAGGATCCTGAAAAGTCCATTTGTGGAGATGAGCTCCTGGACTCCCGTTAAGAAGACATGTTGTCAACCTCTAGATCCCTTACATGCCTGCACTTTTCGGCTTGCTGCTGCTGCAATCCACGCGTTTTAGATCTGCATAACTCCACCTCTTTAAACACAGCACCTTCACCCCCTGCTGTTCCCACCCGCCTCAACACCGTTGGAAGGGAGGAGAACCAATTAAGGCGGGGGGTGGGGTGGAACGAGCAGCTGTCTACCCTTAGCAGGAGGGCTCCTGATTACATACCTCTCCTGCTGCTGCTGCTGCTGGCTGTCCAGCAGCAGACTGAAGGTGGCTGCTGCTGTGCACAGGTATATAAAGGCTCAGAGCCTATTATGACACGCGCAGCCAGCGTTCCATTGCCACATTCCATCTACTGCAGGCAGGATACCTGGCTGGCTGAATGTCGCTGAGAAGCTCACAGAGACCGCCATAAGCAACAGTTTAACAGAATGCCACAGACTAATCAACCAAACTTTTTGGGTTGGGTTCTCTTTTATAGTCTGCAGGCATTAAATGAAAGAAGTCAGTGTTCCAGCAGAAGGAGACAACGTTTCAGAAAAGGCATTGTAGCAAACCAAAAAAGAAATTTTAAGCGCAGCAGAGTAACCAGCGCACATACCTGTTAGCTCAGGTGAGTTTAAAAGGCTGCTGTTGATAACAAGGGCATTTGCTAAATAGATGGTGTGTGTGCAACAATATACTGAAAGGTCAATTATATTGTGCAGCTTATCTCACCACCTGTAGTTATTTAGGTGAAAGCTCCAAAATGCTTGCCTAATATGTCTGTTTATCCAAAAGGAAGTAAAAAGGGAGAGCTAGAAAGATAGCATTGCATCACATTACATGGCAATGCAATGCACAGTTGCTGAAGTTGAACCAAAATGAGCTTGTAATCTGGCTTCTGCAACTTTGAACATGAAAAATCCAATGAGGAGAAGAAAAGCAAAGCCAAAGAGTCCATCCCAAAATCCGACAAACAAGCAAAATGAACAAAAAACATTGAATTCAATTCTTTCTGATTTTAGAAACTGCATTAAAGAAGGGGTGCACCGGTCCTGGAGATACTGCAATACCAGGTCAATGCGTGGAGTGGACAGAGCAAGCTCTTTTTCCATCTCCCTGTTCTAAAAATCCATTTAATATATGGTCCCCAGATAGGGGACGTATCAGATATTAAACTGATAAGAACAGATACTACACTTGATCTTAGCCAAAAGGCCGAGAAGCGATAACCAGAATTGGTTTCAAACTACGGAGCCACCCAAGGATCCTGAAAAGTCCATTTGTGGAGATGAGCTCCTGGACTCCCGTTAAGAAGACATGTTGTCAACCTCTAGATCCCTTACATGCCTGCACTTTTCGGCTTGCTGCTGCTGCAATCCACGCGTTTTAGATCTGCATAACTCCACCTCTTTAAACACAGCACCTTCACCCCCTGCTGTTCCCACCCGCCTCAACACCGTTGGAAGGGAGGAGAACCAATTAAGGCAGGGGGTGGGGTGGAACGAGCAGCTGTCTACCCTTAGCAGGAGGGCTCCTGATTACATACCTCTCCTGCTGCTGCTGCTGCTGGCTGTCCAGCAGCAGACTGAAGGTGGCTGCTGCTGTGCACAGGTATATAAAGGCTCAGAGCCTATTATGACACGCGCAGCCAGCGTTCCATTGCCACATTCCATCTACTGCAGGCAGGATACCTGGCTGGCTGAATGTCGCTGAGAAGCTCACAGAGACCGCCATAAGCAACAGTTTAACAGAATGCCACAGACTAATCAACCAAACTTTTTGGGTTGGGTTCTCTTTTATAGTCTGCAGGCATTAAATGAAAGAAGTCAGTGTTCCAGCAGAAGGAGACAACGTTTCAGAAAAGGCATTGTAGCAAACCAAAAAAGAAATTTTAAGCGCAGCAGAGTAACCAGCGCACATACCTGTTAGCTCAGGTGAGTTTAAAAGACTGCTGTTGATAACAAGGGCATTTGCTAAATAGATGGTGTGTGTGCAACAATATACTGAAAGGTCAATTATATTGTGCAGCTTATCTCACCACCTGTAGTTATTTAGGTGAAAGCTCCAAAATGCTTGCCTAATATGTCTGTTTATCCAAAAGGAAGTAAAAAGGGAGAGCTAGAAAGATAGCATTGCATCACATTACATGGCAATGCAATGCACAGTTGCTGAAGTTGAACCAAAATGAGCTTGTAATCTGGCTTCTGCAACTTTGAACATGAAAAATCCAATGAGGAGAAGAAAAGCAAAGCCAAAGAGTCCATCCCAAAATCCGACAAACAAGCAAAATGAACAAAAAACATTGAATTCAATTCTTTCTGATTTTAGAAACTGCATTAAAGAAGGGGTGCACCGGTCCTGGAGATACTGCAATACCAGGTCAATGCGTGGAGTGGACAGAGCAAGCTCTTTTTCCATCTCCCTGTTCTAAAAATCCATTTAATATATGGTCCCCAGATAGGGGACGTATCAGATATTAAACTGATAAGAACAGATACTACACTTGATCTTAGCCAAAAGGCCGAGAAGCGATAACCAGAATTGGTTTCAAACTACGGAGCCACCCAAGGATCCTGAAAAGTCCATTTGTGGAGATGAGCTCCTGGACTCCCGTTAAGAAGACATGTTGTCAACCTCTAGATCCCTTACATGCCTGCACTTTTCGGCTTGCTGCTGCTGCAATCCACGCGTTTTAGATCTGCATAACTCCACCTCTTTAAACACAGCACCTTCACCCCCTGCTGTTCCCACCCGCCTCAACACCGTTGGAAGGGAGGAGAACCAATTAAGGCGGGGGGTGGGGTGGAACGAGCAGCTGTCTACCCTTAGCAGGAGGGCTCCTGATTACATACCTCTCCTGCTGCTGCTGCTGCTGGCTGTCCAGCAGCAGACTGAAGGTGGCTGCTGCTGTGCACAGGTATATAAAGGCTCAGAGCCTATTATGACACGCGCAGCCAGCGTTCCATTGCCACATTCCATCTACTGCAGGCAGGATACCTGGCTGGCTGAATGTCGCTGAGAAGCTCACAGAGACCGCCATAAGCAACAGTTTAACAGAATGCCACAGACTAATCAACCAAACTTTTTGGGTTGGGTTCTCTTTTATAGTCTGCAGGCATTAAATGAAAGAAGTCAGTGTTCCAGCAGAAGGAGACAACGTTTCAGAAAAGGCATTGTAGCAAACCAAAAAAGAAATTTTAAGCGCAGCAGAGTAACCAGCGCACATACCTGTTAGCTCAGGTGAGTTTAAAAGGCTGCTGTTGATAACAAGGGCATTTGCTAAATAGATGGTGTGTGTGCAACAATATACTGAAAGGTCAATTATATTGTGCAGCTTATCTCACCACCTGTAGTTATTTAGGTGAAAGCTCCAAAATGCTTGCCTAATATGTCTGTTTATCCAAAAGGAAGTAAAAAGGGAGAGCTAGAAAGATAGCATTGCATCACATTACATGGCAATGCAATGCACAGTTGCTGAAGTTGAACCAAAATGAGCTTGTAATCTGGCTTCTGCAACTTTGAACATGAAAAATCCAATGAGGAGAAGAAAAGCAAAGCCAAAGAGTCCATCCCAAAATCCGACAAACAAGCAAAATGAACAAAAAACATTGAATTCAATTCTTTCTGATTTTAGAAACTGCATTAAAGAAGGGGTGCACCGGTCCTGGAGATACTGCAATACCAGGTCAATGCGTGGAGTGGACAGAGCAAGCTCTTTTTCCATCTCCCTGTTCTAAAAATCCATTTAATATATGGTCCCCAGATAGGGGACGTATCAGATATTAAACTGATAAGAACAGATACTACACTTGATCTTAGCCAAAAGGCCGAGAAGCGATAACCAGAATTGGTTTCAAACTACGGAGCCACCCAAGGATCCTGAAAAGTCCATTTGTGGAGATGAGCTCCTGGACTCCCGTTAAGAAGACATGTTGTCAACCTCTAGATCCCTTACATGCCTGCACTTTTCGGCTTGCTGCTGCTGCAATCCACGCGTTTTAGATCTGCATAACTCCACCTCTTTAAACACAGCACCTTCACCCCCTGCTGTTCCCACCCGCCTCAACACCGTTGGAAGGGAGGAGAACCAATTAAGGCGGGGGGTGGGGTGGAACGAGCAGCTGTCTACCCTTAGCAGGAGGGCTCCTGATTACATACCTCTCCTGCTGCTGCTGCTGGCTGTCCAGCAGCAGACTGAAGGTGGCTGCTGCTGTGCACAGGTATATAAAGGCTCAGAGCCTATTATGACACGCGCAGCCAGCGTTCCATTGTCACTTTCCATCTACTGCAGGCAGGATACCTGGCTGGCTGAATGTCGCTGAGAAGCTCACAGAGACCGCCATAAGCAACAGTTTAACAGAATGCCACAGACTAATCAACCAAACTTTTTGGGTTGGGTTCTCTTTTATAGTCTGCAGGCATTAAATGAAAGAAGTCAGTGTTCCAGCAGAAGGAGACAACGTTTCAGAAAAGGCATTGTAGCAAACCAAAAAAGAAATTTTAAGCGCAGCAGAGTAACCAGCGCACATACCTGTTAGCTCAGGTGAGTTTAAAAGGCTGCTGTTGATAACAAGGGCATTTGCTAAATAGATGGTGTGTGTGCAACAATATACTGAAAGGTCAATTATATTGTGCAGCTTATCTCACCACCTGTAGTTATTTAGGTGAAAGCTCCAAAATGCTTGCCTAATATGTCTGTTTATCCAAAAGGAAGTAAAAAGGGAGAGCTAGAAAGATAGCATTGCATCACATTACATGGCAATGCAATGCACAGTTGCTGAAGTTGAACCAAAATGAGCTTGTAATCTGGCTTCTGCAACTTTGAACATGAAAAATCCAATGAGGAGAAGAAAAGCAAAGCCAAAGAGTCCATCCCAAAATCCGACAAACAAGCAAAATGAACAAAAAACATTGAATTCAATTCTTTCTGATTTTAGAAACTGCATTAAAGAAGGGGTGCACCGGTCCTGGAGATACTGCAATACCAGGTCAATGCGTGGAGTGGACAGAGCAAGCTCTTTTTCCATCTCCCTGTTCTAAAAATCCATTTAATATATGGTCCCCAGATAGGGGACGTATCAGATATTAAACTGATAAGAACAGATACTACACTTGATCTTAGCCAAAAGGCCGAGAAGCGATAACCAGAATTGGTTTCAAACTACGGAGCCACCCAAGGATCCTGAAAAGTCCATTTGTGGAGATGAGCTCCTGGACTCCCGTTAAGAAGACATGTTGTCAACCTCTAGATCCCTTACATGCCTGCACTTTTCGGCTTGCTGCTGCTGCAATCCACGCGTTTTAGATCTGCATAACTCCACCTCTTTAAACACAGCACCTTCACCCCCTGCTGTTCCCACCCGCCTCAACACCGTTGGAAGGGAGGAGAACCAATTAAGGCGGGGGGTGGGGTGGAACGAGCAGCTGTCTACCCTTAGCAGGAGGGCTCCTGATTACATACCTCTCCTGCTGCTGCTGCTGCTGGCTGTCCAGCAGCAGACTGAAGGTGGCTGCTGCTGTGCACAGGTATATAAAGGCTCAGAGCCTATTATGACACGCGCAGCCAGCGTTCCATTGCCACATTCCATCTACTGCAGGCAGGATACCTGGCTGGCTGAATGTCGCTGAGAAGCTCACAGAGACCGCCATAAGCAACAGTTTAACAGAATGCCACAGACTAATCAACCAAACTTTTTGGGTTGGGTTCTCTTTTATAGTCTGCAGGCATTAAATGAAAGAAGTCAGTGTTCCAGCAGAAGGAGACAACGTTTCAGAAAAGGCATTGTAGCAAACCAAAAAAGAAATTTTAAGCGCAGCAGAGTAACCAGCGCACATACCTGTTAGCTCAGGTGAGTTTAAAAGGCTGCTGTTGATAACAAGGGCATTTGCTAAATAGATGGTGTGTGTGCAACAATATACTGAAAGGTCAATTATATTGTGCAGCTTATCTCACCACCTGTAGTTATTTAGGTGAAAGCTCCAAAATGCTTGCCTAATATGTCTGTTTATCCAAAAGGAAGTAAAAAGGGAGAGCTAGAAAGATAGCATTGCATCACATTACATGGCAATGCAATGCACAGTTGCTGAAGTTGAACCAAAATGAGCTTGTAATCTGGCTTCTGCAACTTTGAACATGAAAAATCCAATGAGGAGAAGAAAAGCAAAGCCAAAGAGTCCATCCCAAAATCCGACAAACAAGCAAAATGAACAAAAAACATTGAATTCAATTCTTTCTGATTTTAGAAACTGCATTAAAGAAGGGGTGCACCGGTCCTGGAGATACTGCAATACCAGGTCAATGCGTGGAGTGGACAGAGCAAGCTCTTTTTCCATCTCCCTGTTCTAAAAATCCATTTAATATATGGTCCCCAGATAGGGGACGTATCAGATATTAAACTGATAAGAACAGATACTACACTTGATCTTAGCCAAAAGGCCGAGAAGCGATAACCAGAATTGGTTTCAAACTACGGAGCCACCCAAGGATCCTGAAAAGTCCATTTGTGGAGATGAGCTCCTGGACTCCCGTTAAGAAGACATGTTGTCAACCTCTAGATCCCTTACATGCCTGCACTTTTCGGCTTGCTGCTGCTGCAATCCACGCGTTTTAGATCTGCATAACTCCACCTCTTTAAACACAGCACCTTCACCCCCTGCTGTTCCCACCCGCCTCAACACCGTTGGAAGGGAGGAGAACCAATTAAGGCGGGGGGTGGGGTGGAACGAGCAGCTGTCTACCCTTAGCAGGAGGGCTCCTGATTACATACCTCTCCTGCTGCTGCTGCTGCTGGCTGTCCAGCAGCAGACTGAAGGTGGCTGCTGCTGTGCACAGGTATATAAAGGCTCAGAGCCTATTATGACACGCGCAGCCAGCGTTCCATTGCCACATTCCATCTACTGCAGGCAGGATACCTGGCTGGCTGAATGTCGCTGAGAAGCTCACAGAGACCGCCATAAGCAACAGTTTAACAGAATGCCACAGACTAATCAACCAAACTTTTTGGGTTGGGTTCTCTTTTATAGTCTGCAGGCATTAAATGAAAGAAGTCAGTGTTCCAGCAGAAGGAGACAACGTTTCAGAAAAGGCATTGTAGCAAACCAAAAAAGAAATTTTAAGCGCAGCAGAGTAACCAGCGCACATACCTGTTAGCTCAGGTGAGTTTAAAAGGCTGCTGTTGATAACAAGGGCATTTGCTAAATAGATGGTGTGTGTGCAACAATATACTGAAAGGTCAATTATATTGTGCAGCTTATCTCACCACCTGTAGTTATTTAGGTGAAAGCTCCAAAATGCTTGCCTAATATGTCTGTTTATCCAAAAGGAAGTAAAAAGGGAGAGCTAGAAAGATAGCATTGCATCACATTACATGGCAATGCAATGCACAGTTGCTGAAGTTGAACCAAAATGAGCTTGTAATCTGGCTTCTGCAACTTTGAACATGAAAAATCCAATGAGGAGAAGAAAAGCAAAGCCAAAGAGTCCATCCCAAAATCCGACAAACAAGCAAAATGAACAAAAAACATTGAATTCAATTCTTTCTGATTTTAGAAACTGCATTAAAGAAGGGGTGCACCGGTCCTGGAGATACTGCAATACCAGGTCAATGCGTGGAGTGGACAGAGCAAGCTCTTTTTCCATCTCCCTGTTCTAAAAATCCATTTAATATATGGTCCCCAGATAGGGGACGTATCAGATATTAAACTGATAAGAACAGATACTACACTTGATCTTAGCCAAAAGGCCGAGAAGCGATAACCAGAATTGGTTTCAAACTACGGAGCCACCCAAGGATCCTGAAAAGTCCATTTGTGGAGATGAGCTCCTGGACTCCCGTTAAGAAGACATGTTGTCAACCTCTAGATCCCTTACATGCCTGCACTTTTCGGCTTGCTGCTGCTGCAATCCACGCGTTTTAGATCTGCATAACTCCACCTCTTTAAACACAGCACCTTCACCCCCTGCTGTTCCCACCCGCCTCAACACCGTTGGAAGGGAGGAGAACCAATTAAGGCGGGGGGTGGGGTGGAACGAGCAGCTGTCTACCCTTAGCAGGAGGGCTCCTGATTACATACCTCTCCTGCTGCTGCTGCTGCTGGCTGTCCAGCAGCAGACTGAAGGTGGCTGCTGCTGTGCACAGGTATATAAAGGCTCAGAGCCTATTATGACACGCGCAGCCAGCGTTCCATTGCCACATTCCATCTACTGCAGCAGGATACCTGGCTGGCTGAATGTCGCTGAGAAGCTCACAGAGACCGCCATAAGCAACAGTTTAACAGAATGCCACAGACTAATCAACCAAACTTTTTGGGTTGGGTTCTCTTTTATAGTCTGCAGGCATTAAATGAAAGAAGTCAGTGTTCCAGCAGAAGGAGACAACGTTTCAGAAAAGGCATTGTAGCAAACCAAAAAAGAAATTTTAAGCGCAGCAGAGTAACCAGCGCACATACCTGTTAGCTCAGGTGAGTTTAAAAGGCTGCTGTTGATAACAAGGGCATTTGCTAAATAGATGGTGTGTGTGCAACAATATACTGAAAGGTCAATTATATTGTGCAGCTTATCTCACCACCTGTAGTTATTTAGGTGAAAGCTCCAAAATGCTTGCCTAATATGTCTGTTTATCCAAAAGGAAGTAAAAAGGGAGAGCTAGAAAGATAGCATTGCATCACATTACATGGCAATGCAATGCACAGTTGCTGAAGTTGAACCAAAATGAGCTTGTAATCTGGCTTCTGCAACTTTGAACATGAAAAATCCAATGAGGAGAAGAAAAGCAAAGCCAAAGAGTCCATCCCAAAATCCGACAAACAAGCAAAATGAACAAAAAACATTGAATTCAATTCTTTCTGATTTTAGAAACTGCATTAAAGAAGGGGTGCACCGGTCCTGGAGATACTGCAATACCAGGTCAATGCGTGGAGTGGACAGAGCAAGCTCTTTTTCCATCTCCCTGTTCTAAAAATCCATTTAATATATGGTCCCCAGATAGGGGACGTATCAGATATTAAACTGATAAGAACAGATACTACACTTGATCTTAGCCAAAAGGCCGAGAAGCGATAACCAGAATTGGTTTCAAACTACGGAGCCACCCAAGGATCCTGAAAAGTCCATTTGTGGAGATGAGCTCCTGGACTCCCGTTAAGAAGACATGTTGTCAACCTCTAGATCCCTTACATGCCTGCACTTTTCGGCTTGCTGCTGCTGCAATCCACGCGTTTTAGATCTGCATAACTCCACCTCTTTAAACACAGCACCTTCACCCCCTGCTGTTCCCACCCGCCTCAACACCGTTGGAAGGGAGGAGAACCAATTAAGGCGGGGGGTGGGGTGGAACGAGCAGCTGTCTACCCTTAGCAGGAGGGCTCCTGATTACATACCTCTCCTGCTGCTGCTGCTGCTGGCTGTCCAGCAGCAGACTGAAGGTGGCTGCTGCTGTGCACAGGTATATAAAGGCTCAGAGCCTATTATGACACGCGCAGCCAGCGTTCCATTGCCACATTCCATCTACTGCAGCAGGATACCTGGCTGGCTGAATGTCGCTGAGAAGCTCACAGAGACCGCCATAAGCAACAGTTTAACAGAATGCCACAGACTAATCAACCAAACTTTTTGGGTTGGGTTCTCTTTTATAGTCTGCAGGCATTAAATGAAAGAAGTCAGTGTTCCAGCAGAAGGAGACAACGTTTCAGAAAAGGCATTGTAGCAAACCAAAAAAGAAATTTTAAGCGCAGCAGAGTAACCAGCGCACATACCTGTTAGCTCAGGTGAGTTTAAAAGGCTGCTGTTGATAACAAGGGCATTTGCTAAATAGATGGTGTGTGTGCAACAATATACTGAAAGGTCAATTATATTGTGCAGCTTATCTCACCACCTGTAGTTATTTAGGTGAAAGCTCCAAAATGCTTGCCTAATATGTCTGTTTATCCAAAAGGAAGTAAAAAGGGAGAGCTAGAAAGATAGCATTGCATCACATTACATGGCAATGCAATGCACAGTTGCTGAAGTTGAACCAAAATGAGCTTGTAATCTGGCTTCTGCAACTTTGAACATGAAAAATCCAATGAGGAGAAGAAAAGCAAAGCCAAAGAGTCCATCCCAAAATCCGACAAACAAGCAAAATGAACAAAAAACATTGAATTCAATTCTTTCTGATTTTAGAAACTGCATTAAAGAAGGGGTGCACCGGTCCTGGAGATACTGCAATACCAGGTCAATGCGTGGAGTGGACAGAGCAAGCTCTTTTTCCATCTCCCTGTTCTAAAAATCCATTTAATATATGGTCCCCAGATAGGGGACGTATCAGATATTAAACTGATAAGAACAGATACTACACTTGATCTTAGCCAAAAGGCCGAGAAGCGATAACCAGAATTGGTTTCAAACTACGGAGCCACCCAAGGATCCTGAAAAGTCCATTTGTGGAGATGAGCTCCTGGACTCCCGTTAAGAAGACATGTTGTCAACCTCTAGATCCCTTACATGCCTGCACTTTTCGGCTTGCTGCTGCTGCAATCCACGCGTTTTAGATCTGCATAACTCCACCTCTTTAAACACAGCACCTTCACCCCCTGCTGTTCCCACCCGCCTCAACACCGTTGGAAGGGAGGAGAACCAATTAAGGCGGGGGGTGGGGTGGAACGAGCAGCTGTCTACCCTTAGCAGGAGGGCTCCTGATTACATACCTCTCCTGCTGCTGCTGCTGCTGGCTGTCCAGCAGCAGACTGAAGGTGGCTGCTGCTGTGCACAGGTATATAAAGGCTCAGAGCCTATTATGACACGCGCAGCCAGCGTTCCATTGCCACATTCCATCTACTGCAGGCAGGATACCTGGCTGGCTGAATGTCGCTGAGAAGCTCACAGAGACCGCCATAAGCAACAGTTTAACAAAATGCCACAGACTAATCAACCAAACTTTTTGGGTTGGGTTCTCTTTTATAGTCTGCAGGCATTAAATGAAAGAAGTCAGTGTTCCAGCAGAAGGAGACAACGTTTCAGAAAAGGCATTGTAGCAAACCAAAAAAGAAATTTTAAGCGCAGCAGAGTAACCAGCGCACATACCTGTTAGCTCAGGTGAGTTTAAAAGGCTGCTGTTGATAACAAGGGCATTTGCTAAATAGATGGTGTGTGTGCAACAATATACTGAAAGGTCAATTATATTGTGCAGCTTATCTCACCACCTGTAGTTATTTAGGTGAAAGCTCCAAAATGCTTGCCTAATATGTCTGTTTATCCAAAAGGAAGTAAAAAGGGAGAGCTAGAAAGATAGCATTGCATCACATTACATGGCAATGCAATGCACAGTTGCTGAAGTTGAACCAAAATGAGCTTGTAATCTGGCTTCTGCAACTTTGAACATGAAAAATCCAATGAGGAGAAGAAAAGCAAAGCCAAAGAGTCCATCCCAAAATCCGACAAACAAGCAAAATGAACAAAAAACATTGAATTCAATTCTTTCTGATTTTAGAAACTGCATTAAAGAAGGGGTGCACCGGTCCTGGAGATACTGCAATACCAGGTCAATGCGTGGAGTGGACAGAGCAAGCTCTTTTTCCATCTCCCTGTTCTAAAAATCCATTTAATATATGGTCCCCAGATAGGGGACGTATCAGATATTAAACTGATAAGAACAGATACTACACTTGATCTTAGCCAAAAGGCCGAGAAGCGATAACCAGAATTGGTTTCAAACTACGGAGCCACCCAAGGATCCTGAAAAGTCCATTTGTGGAGATGAGCTCCTGGACTCCCGTTAAGAAGACATGTTGTCAACCTCTAGATCCCTTACATGCCTGCACTTTTCGGCTTGCTGCTGCTGCAATCCACGCGTTTTAGATCTGCATAACTCCACCTCTTTAAACACAGCACCTTCACCCCCTGCTGTTCCCACCCGCCTCAACACCGTTGGAAGGGAGGAGAACCAATTAAGGCGGGGGGTGGGGTGGAACGAGCAGCTGTCTACCCTTAGCAGGAGGGCTCCTGATTACATACCTCTCCTGCTGCTGCTGCTGCTGGCTGTCCAGCAGCAGACTGAAGGTGGCTGCTGCTGTGCACAGGTATATAAAGGCTCAGAGCCTATTATGACACGCGCAGCCAGCGTTCCATTGTCACATTCCATCTACTGCAGGCAGGATACCTGGCTGGCTGAATGTCGCTGAGAAGCTCACAGAGACCGCCATAAGCAACAGTTTAACAGAATGCCACAGACTAATCAACCAAACTTTTTGGGTTGGGTTCTCTTTTATAGTCTGCAGGCATTAAATGAAAGAAGTCAGTGTTCCAGCAGAAGGAGACAACGTTTCAGAAAAGGCATTGTAGCAAACCAAAAAAGAAATTTTAAGCGCAGCAGAGTAACCAGCGCACATACCTGTTAGCTCAGGTGAGTTTAAAAGGCTGCTGTTGATAACAAGGGCATTTGCTAAATAGATGGTGTGTGTGCAACAATATACTGAAAGGTCAATTATATTGTGCAGCTTATCTCACCACCTGTAGTTATTTAGGTGAAAGCTCCAAAATGCTTGCCTAATATGTCTGTTTATCCAAAAGGAAGTAAAAAGGGAGAGCTAGAAAGATAGCATTGCATCACATTACATGGCAATGCAATGCACAGTTGCTGAAGTTGAACCAAAATGAGCTTGTAATCTGGCTTCTGCAACTTTGAACATGAAAAATCCAATGAGGAGAAGAAAAGCAAAGCCAAAGAGTCCATCCCAAAATCCGACAAACAAGCAAAATGAACAAAAAACATTGAATTCAATTCTTTCTGATTTTAGAAACTGCATTAAAGAAGGGGTGCACCGGTCCTGGAGATACTGCAATACCAGGTCAATGCGTGGAGTGGACAGAGCAAGCTCTTTTTCCATCTCCCTGTTCTAAAAATCCATTTAATATATGGTCCCCAGATAGGGGACGTATCAGATATTAAACTGATAAGAACAGATACTACACTTGATCTTAGCCAAAAGGCCGAGAAGCGATAACCAGAATTGGTTTCAAACTACGGAGCCACCCAAGGATCCTGAAAAGTCCATTTGTGGAGATGAGCTCCTGGACTCCCGTTAAGAAGACATGTTGTCAACCTCTAGATCCCTTACATGCCTGCACTTTTCGGCTTGCTGCTGCTGCAATCCACGCGTTTTAGATCTGCATAACTCCACCTCTTTAAACACAGCACCTTCACCCCCTGCTGTTCCCACCCGCCTCAACACCGTTGGAAGGGAGGAGAACCAATTAAGGCGGGGGGTGGGGTGGAACGAGCAGCTGTCTACCCTTAGCAGGAGGGCTCCTGATTACATACCTCTCCTGCTGCTGCTGCTGCTGGCTGTCCAGCAGCAGACTGAAGGTGGCTGCTGCTGTGCACAGGTATATAAAGGCTCAGAGCCTATTATGACACGCGCAGCCAGCGTTCCATTGCCACATTCCATCTACTGCAGGCAGGATACCTGGCTGGCTGAATGTCGCTGAGAAGCTCACAGAGACCGCCATAAGCAACAGTTTAACAGAATGCCACAGACTAATCAACCAAACTTTTTGGGTTGGGTTCTCTTTTATAGTCTGCAGGCATTAAATGAAAGAAGTCAGTGTTCCAGCAGAAGGAGACAACGTTTCAGAAAAGGCATTGTAGCAAACCAAAAAAGAAATTTTAAGCGCAGCAGAGTAACCAGCGCACATACCTGTTAGCTCAGGTGAGTTTAAAAGGCTGCTGTTGATAACAAGGGCATTTGCTAAATAGATGGTGTGTGTGCAACAATATACTGAAAGGTCAATTATATTGTGCAGCTTATCTCACCACCTGTAGTTATTTAGGTGAAAGCTCCAAAATGCTTGCCTAATATGTCTGTTTATCCAAAAGGAAGTAAAAAGGGAGAGCTAGAAAGATAGCATTGCATCACATTACATGGCAATGCAATGCACAGTTGCTGAAGTTGAACCAAAATGAGCTTGTAATCTGGCTTCTGCAACTTTGAACATGAAAAATCCAATGAGGAGAAGAAAAGCAAAGCCAAAGAGTCCATCCCAAAATCCGACAAACAAGCAAAATGAACAAAAAACATTGAATTCAATTCTTTCTGATTTTAGAAACTGCATTAAAGAAGGGGTGCACCGGTCCTGGAGATACTGCAATACCAGGTCAATGCGTGGAGTGGACAGAGCAAGCTCTTTTTCCATCTCCCTGTTCTAAAAATCCATTTAATATATGGTCCCCAGATAGGGGACGTATCAGATATTAAACTGATAAGAACAGATACTACACTTGATCTTAGCCAAAAGGCCGAGAAGCGATAACCAGAATTGGTTTCAAACTACGGAGCCACCCAAGGATCCTGAAAAGTCCATTTGTGGAGATGAGCTCCTGGACTCCCGTTAAGAAGACATGTTGTCAACCTCTAGATCCCTTACATGCCTGCACTTTTCGGCTTGCTGCTGCTGCAATCCACGCGTTTTAGATCTGCATAACTCCACCTCTTTAAACACAGCACCTTCACCCCCTGCTGTTCCCACCCGCCTCAACACCGTTGGAAGGGAGGAGAACCAATTAAGGCGGGGGGTGGGGTGGAACGAGCAGCTGTCTACCCTTAGCAGGAGGGCTCCTGATTACATACCTCTCCTGCTGCTGCTGCTGCTGGCTGTCCAGCAGCAGACTGAAGGTGGCTGCTGCTGTGCACAGGTATATAAAGGCTCAGAGCCTATTATGACACGCGCAGCCAGCGTTCCATTGCCACATTCCATCTACTGCAGGCAGGATACCTGGCTGGCTGAATATCGCTGAGAAGCTCACAGAGACCGCCATAAGCAACAGTTTAACAGAATGCCACAGACTAATCAACCAAACTTTTTGGGTTGGGTTCTCTTTTATAGTCTGCAGGCATTAAATGAAAGAAGTCAGTGTTCCAGCAGAAGGAGACAACGTTTCAGAAAAGGCATTGTAGCAAACCAAAAAAGAAATTTTAAGCGCAGCAGAGTAACCAGCGCACATACCTGTTAGCTCAGGTGAGTTTAAAAGGCTGCTGTTGATAACAAGGGCATTTGCTAAATAGATGGTGTGTGTGCAACAATATACTGAAAGGTCAATTATATTGTGCAGCTTATCTCACCACCTGTAGTTATTTAGGTGAAAGCTCCAAAATGCTTGCCTAATATGTCTGTTTATCCAAAAGGAAGTAAAAAGGGAGAGCTAGAAAGATAGCATTGCATCACATTACATGGCAATGCAATGCACAGTTGCTGAAGTTGAACCAAAATGAGCTTGTAATCTGGCTTCTGCAACTTTGAACATGAAAAATCCAATGAGGAGAAGAAAAGCAAAGCCAAAGAGTCCATCCCAAAATCCGACAAACAAGCAAAATGAACAAAAAACATTGAATTCAATTCTTTCTGATTTTAGAAACTGCATTAAAGAAGGGGTGCACCGGTCCTGGAGATACTGCAATACCAGGTCAATGCGTGGAGTGGACAGAGCAAGCTCTTTTTCCATCTCCCTGTTCTAAAAATCCATTTAATATATGGTCCCCAGATAGGGGACGTATCAGATATTAAACTGATAAGAACAGATACTACACTTGATCTTAGCCAAAAGGCCGAGAAGCGATAACCAGAATTGGTTTCAAACTACGGAGCCACCCAAGGATCCTGAAAAGTCCATTTGTGGAGATGAGCTCCTGGACTCCCGTTAAGAAGACATGTTGTCAACCTCTAGATCCCTTACATGCCTGCACTTTTCGGCTTGCTGCTGCTGCAATCCACGCGTTTTAGATCTGCATAACTCCACCTCTTTAAACACAGCACCTTCACCCCCTGCTGTTCCCACCCGCCTCAACACCGTTGGAAGGGAGGAGAACCAATTAAGGCGGGGGGTGGGGTGGAACGAGCAGCTGTCTACCCTTAGCAGGAGGGCTCCTGATTACATACCTCTCCTGCTGCTGCTGCTGCTGGCTGTCCAGCAGCAGACTGAAGGTGGCTGCTGCTGTGCACAGGTATATAAAGGCTCAGAGCCTATTATGACACGCGCAGCCAGCGTTCCATTGCCACATTCCATCTACTGCAGGCAGGATACCTGGCTGGCTGAATATCGCTGAGAAGCTCACAGAGACCGCCATAAGCAACAGTTTAACAGAATGCCACAGACTAATCAACCAAACTTTTTGGGTTGGGTTCTCTTTTATAGTCTGCAGGCATTAAATGAAAGAAGTCAGTGTTCCAGCAGAAGGAGACAACGTTTCAGAAAAGGCATTGTAGCAAACCAAAAAAGAAATTTTAAGCGCAGCAGAGTAACCAGCGCACATACCTGTTAGCTCAGGTGAGTTTAAAAGGCTGCTGTTGATAACAAGGGCATTTGCTAAATAGATGGTGTGTGTGCAACAATATACTGAAAGGTCAATTATATTGTGCAGCTTATCTCACCACCTGTAGTTATTTAGGTGAAAGCTCCAAAATGCTTGCCTAATATGTCTGTTTATCCAAAAGGAAGTAAAAAGGGAGAGCTAGAAAGATAGCATTGCATCACATTACATGGCAATGCAATGCACAGTTGCTGAAGTTGAACCAAAATGAGCTTGTAATCTGGCTTCTGCAACTTTGAACATGAAAAATCCAATGAGGAGAAGAAAAGCAAAGCCAAAGAGTCCATCCCAAAATCCGACAAACAAGCAAAATGAACAAAAAACATTGAATTCAATTCTTTCTGATTTTAGAAACTGCATTAAAGAAGGGGTGCACCGGTCCTGGAGATACTGCAATACCAGGTCAATGCGTGGAGTGGACAGAGCAAGCTCTTTTTCCATCTCCCTGTTCTAAAAATCCATTTAATATATGGTCCCCAGATAGGGGACGTATCAGATATTAAACTGATAAGAACAGATACTACACTTGATCTTAGCCAAAAGGCCGAGAAGCGATAACCAGAATTGGTTTCAAACTACGGAGCCACCCAAGGATCCTGAAAAGTCCATTTGTGGAGATGAGCTCCTGGACTCCCGTTAAGAAGACATGTTGTCAACCTCTAGATCCCTTACATGCCTGCACTTTTCGGCTTGCTGCTGCTGCAATCCACGCGTTTTAGATCTGCATAACTCCACCTCTTTAAACACAGCACCTTCACCCCCTGCTGTTCCCACCCGCCTCAACACCGTTGGAAGGGAGGAGAACCAATTAAGGCGGGGGGTGGGGTGGAACGAGCAGCTGTCTACCCTTAGCAGGAGGGCTCCTGATTACATACCTCTCCTGCTGCTGCTGCTGCTGGCTGTCCAGCAGCAGACTGAAGGTGGCTGCTGCTGTGCACAGGTATATAAAGGCTCAGAGCCTATTATGACACGCGCAGCCAGCGTTCCATTGCCACATTCCATCTACTGCAGGCAGGATACCTGGCTGGCTGAATATCGCTGAGAAGCTCACAGAGACCGCCATAAGCAACAGTTTAACAGAATGCCACAGACTAATCAACCAAACTTTTTGGGTTGGGTTCTCTTTTATAGTCTGCAGGCATTAAATGAAAGCAGTCAGTGTTCCAGCAGAAGGAGACAACGTTTCAGAAAAGGCATTGTAGCAAACCAAAAAAGAAATTTTAAGCGCAGCAGAGTAACCAGCGCACATACCTGTTAGCTCAGGTGAGTTTAAAAGGCTGCTGTTGATAACAAGGGCATTTGCTAAATAGATGGTGTGTGTGCAACAATATACTGAAAGGTCAATTATATTGTGCAGCTTATCTCACCACCTGTAGTTATTTAGGTGAAAGCTCCAAAATGCTTGCCTAATATGTCTGTTTATCCAAAAGGAAGTAAAAAGGGAGAGCTAGAAAGATAGCATTGCATCACATTACATGGCAATGCAATGCACAGTTGCTGAAGTTGAACCAAAATGAGCTTGTAATCTGGCTTCTGCAACTTTGAACATGAAAAATCCAATGAGGAGAAGAAAAGCAAAGCCAAAGAGTCCATCCCAAAATCCGACAAACAAGCAAAATGAACAAAAAACATTGAATTCAATTCTTTCTGATTTTAGAAACTGCATTAAAGAAGGGGTGCACCGGTCCTGGAGATACTGCAATACCAGGTCAATGCGTGGAGTGGACAGAGCAAGCTCTTTTTCCATCTCCCTGTTCTAAAAATCCATTTAATATATGGTCCCCAGATAGGGGACGTATCAGATATTAAACTGATAAGAACAGATACTACACTTGATCTTAGCCAAAAGGCCGAGAAGCGATAACCAGAATTGGTTTCAAACTACGGAGCCACCCAAGGATCCTGAAAAGTCCATTTGTGGAGATGAGCTCCTGGACTCCCGTTAAGAAGACATGTTGTCAACCTCTAGATCCCTTACATGCCTGCACTTTTCGGCTTGCTGCTGCTGCAATCCACGCGTTTTAGATCTGCATAACTCCACCTCTTTAAACACAGCACCTTCACCCCCTGCTGTTCCCACCCGCCTCAACACCGTTGGAAGGGAGGAGAACCAATTAAGGCGGGGGGTGGGGTGGAACGAGCAGCTGTCTACCCTTAGCAGGAGGGCTCCTGATTACATACCTCTCCTGCTGCTGCTGCTGCTGGCTGTCCAGCAGCAGACTGAAGGTGGCTGCTGCTGTGCACAGGTATATAAAGGCTCAGAGCCTATTATGACACGCGCAGCCAGCGTTCCATTGCCACATTCCATCTACTGCAGGCAGGATACCTGGCTGGCTGAATGTCGCTGAGAAGCTCACAGAGACCGCCATAAGCAACAGTTTAACAGAATGCCACAGACTAATCAACCAAACTTTTTGGGTTGGGTTCTCTTTTATAGTCTGCAGGCATTAAATGAAAGAAGTCAGTGTTCCAGCAGAAGGAGACAACGTTTCAGAAAAGGCATTGTAGCAAACCAAAAAAGAAATTTTAAGCGCAGCAGAGTAACCAGCGCACATACCTGTTAGCTCAGGTGAGTTTAAAAGGCTGCTGTTGATAACAAGGGCATTTGCTAAATAGATGGTGTGTGTGCAACAATATACTGAAAGGTCAATTATATTGTGCAGCTTATCACACCACCTGTAGTTATTTAGGTGAAAGCTCCAAAATGCTTGCCTAATATGTCTGTTTATCCAAAAGGAAGTAAAAAGGGAGAGCTAGAAAGATAGCATTGCATCACATTACATGGCAATGCAATGCACAGTTGCTGAAGTTGAACCAAAATGAGCTTGTAATCTGGCTTCTGCAACTTTGAACATGAAAAATCCAATGAGGAGAAGAAAAGCAAAGCCAAAGAGTCCATCCCAAAATCCGACAAACAAGCAAAATGAACAAAAAACATTGAATTCAATTCTTTCTGATTTTAGAAACTGCATTAAAGAAGGGGTGCACCGGTCCTGGAGATACTGCAATACCAGGTCAATGCGTGGAGTGGACAGAGCAAGCTCTTTTTCCATCTCCCTGTTCTAAAAATCCATTTAATATATGGTCCCCAGATAGGGGACGTATCAGATATTAAACTGATAAGAACAGATACTACACTTGATCTTAGCCAAAAGGCCGAGAAGCGATAACCAGAATTGGTTTCAAACTACGGAGCCACCCAAGGATCCTGAAAAGTCCATTTGTGGAGATGAGCTCCTGGACTCCCATTAAGAAGACATGTTGTCAACCTCTAGATCCCTTACATGCCTGCACTTTTCGGCTTGCTGCTGCTGCAATCCACGCGTTTTAGATCTGCATAACTCCACCTCTTTAAACACAGCACCTTCACCCCCTGCTGTTCCCACCCGCCTCAACACCGTTGGAAGGGAGGAGAACCAATTAAGGCGGGGGGTGGGGTGGAACGAGCAGCTGTCTACCCTTAGCAGGAGGGCTCCTGATTACATACCTCTCCTGCTGCTGCTGCTGCTGGCTGTCCAGCAGCAGACTGAAGGTGGCTGCTGCTGTGCACAGGTATATAAAGGCTCAGAGCCTATTATGACACGCGCAGCTAGCGTTCCATTGCCACATTCCATCTACTGCAGGCAGGATACCTGGCTGGCTGAATATCGCTGAGAAGCTCACAGAGACCGCCATAAGCAACAGTTTAACAGAATGCCACAGACTAATCAACCAAACTTTTTGGGTTGGGTTCTCTTTTATAGTCTGCAGGCATTAAATGAAAGAAGTCAGTGTTCCAGCAGAAGGAGACAACGTTTCAGAAAAGGCATTGTAGCAAACCAAAAAAGAAATTTTAAGCGCAGCAGAGTAACCAGCGCACATACCTTTTAGCTCAGGTGAGTTTAAAAGGCTGCTGTTGATAACAAGGGCATTTGCTAAATAGATGGTGTGTGTGCAACAATATACTGAAAGGTCAATTATATTGTGCAGCTTATCTCACCACCTGTAGTTATTTAGGTGAAAGCTCCAAAATGCTTGCCTAATATGTCTGTTTATCCAAAAGGAAGTAAAAAGGGAGAGCTAGAAAGATAGCATTGCATCACATTACATGGCAATGCAATGCACAGTTGCTGAAGTTGAACCAAAATGAGCTTGTAATCTGGCTTCTGCAACTTTGAACATGAAAAATCCAATGAGGAGAAGAAAAGCAAAGCCAAAGAGTCCATCCCAAAATCCGACAAACAAGCAAAATGAACAAAAAACATTGAATTCAATTCTTTCTGATTTTAGAAACTGCATTAAAGAAGGGGTGCACCGGTCCTGGAGATACTGCAATACCAGGTCAATGCGTGGAGTGGACAGAGCAAGCTCTTTTTCCATCTCCCTGTTCTAAAAATCCATTTAATATATGGTCCCCAGATAGGGGACGTATCAGATATTAAACTGATAAGAACAGATACTACACTTGATCTTAGCCAAAAGGCCGAGAAGCGATAACCAGAATTGGTTTCAAACTACGGAGCCACCCAAGGATCCTGAAAAGTCCATTTGTGGAGATGAGCTCCTGGACTCCCGTTAAGAAGACATGTTGTCAACCTCTAGATCCCTTACATGCCTGCACTTTTCGGCTTGCTGCTGCTGCAATCCACGCGTTTTAGATCTGCATAACTCCACCTCTTTAAACACAGCACCTTCACCCCCTGCTGTTCCCACCCGCCTCAACACCGTTGGAAGGGAGGAGAACCAATTAAGGCGGGGGGTGGGGTGGAACGAGCAGCTGTCTACCCTTAGCAGGAGGGCTCCTGATTACATACCTCTCCTGCTGCTGCTGCTGCTGGCTGTCCAGCAGCAGACTGAAGGTGGCTGCTGCTGTGCACAGGTATATAAAGGCTCAGAGCCTATTATGACACGCGCAGCCAGCGTTCCATTGCCACATTCCATCTACTGCAGGCAGGATACCTGGCTGGCTGAATGTCGCTGAGAAGCTCACAGAGACCGCCATAAGCAACAGTTTAACAGAATGCCACAGACTAATCAACCAAACTTTTTGGGTTGGGTTCTCTTTTATAGTCTGCAGGCATTAAATGAAAGAAGTCAGTGTTCCAGCAGAAGGAGACAACGTTTCAGAAAAGGCATTGTAGCAAACCAAAAAAGAAATTTTAAGCGCAGCAGAGTAACCAGCGCACATACCTGTTAGCTCAGGTGAGTTTAAAAGGCTGCTGTTGATAACAAGGGCATTTGCTAAATAGATGGTGTGTGTGCAACAATATACTGAAAGGTCAATTATATTGTGCAGCTTATCTCACCACCTGTAGTTATTTAGGTGAAAGCTCCAAAATGCTTGCCTAATATGTCTGTTTATCCAAAAGGAAGTAAAAAGGGAGAGCTAGAAAGATAGCATTGCATCACATTACATGGCAATGCAATGCACAGTTGCTGAAGTTGAACCAAAATGAGCTTGTAATCTGGCTTCTGCAACTTTGAACATGAAAAATCCAATGAGGAGAAGAAAAGCAAAGCCAAAGAGTCCATCCCAAAATCCGACAAACAAGCAAAATGAACAAAAAACATTGAATTCAATTCTTTCTGATTTTAGAAACTGCATTAAAGAAGGGGTGCACCGGTCCTGGAGATACTGCAATACCAGGTCAATGCGTGGAGTGGACAGAGCAAGCTCTTTTTCCATCTCCCTGTTCTAAAAATCCATTTAATATATGGTCCCCAGATAGGGGACGTATCAGATATTAAACTGATAAGAACAGATACTACACTTGATCTTAGCCAAAAGGCCGAGAAGCGATAACCAGAATTGGTTTCAAACTACGGAGCCACCCAAGGATCCTGAAAAGTCCATTTGTGGAGATGAGCTCCTGGACTCCCGTTAAGAAGACATGTTGTCAACCTCTAGATCCCTTACATGCCTGCACTTTTCGGCTTGCTGCTGCTGCAATCCACGCGTTTTAGATCTGCATAACTCCACCTCTTTAAACACAGCACCTTCACCCCCTGCTGTTCCCACCCGCCTCAACACCGTTGGAAGGGAGGAGAACCAATTAAGGCGGGGGGTGGGGTGGAACGAGCAGCTGTCTACCCTTAGCAGGAGGGCTCCTGATTACATACCTCTCCTGCTGCTGCTGCTGCTGACTGTCCAGCAGCAGACTGAAGGTGGCTGCTGCTGTGCACAGGTATATAAAGGCTCAGAGCCTATTATGACACGCGCAGCCAGCGTTCCATTGCCACATTCCATCTACTGCAGGCAGGATACCTGGCTGGCTGAATGTCGCTGAGAAGCTCACAGAGACCGCCATAAGCAACAGTTTAACAGAATGCCACAGACTAATCAACCAAACTTTTTGGGTTGGGTTCTCTTTTATAGTCTGCAGGCATTAAATGAAAGAAGTCAGTGTTCCAGCAGAAGGAGACAACGTTTCAGAAAAGGCATTGTAGCAAACCAAAAAAGAAATTTTAAGCGCAGCAGAGTAACCAGCGCACATACCTGTTAGCTCAGGTGAGTTTAAAAGGCTGCTGTTGATAACAAGGGCATTTGCTAAATAGATGGTGTGTGTGCAACAATATACTGAAAGGTCAATTATATTGTGCAGCTTATCTCACCACCTGTAGTTATTTAGGTGAAAGCTCCAAAATGCTTGCCTAATATGTCTGTTTATCCAAAAGGAAGTAAAAAGGGAGAGCTAGAAAGATAGCATTGCATCACATTACATGGCAATGCAATGCACAGTTGCTGAAGTTGAACCAAAATGAGCTTGTAATCTGGCTTCTGCAACTTTGAACATGAAAAATCCAATGAGGAGAAGAAAAGCAAAGCCAAAGAGTCCATCCCAAAATCCGACAAACAAGCAAAATGAACAAAAAACATTGAATTCAATTCTTTCTGATTTTAGAAACTGCATTAAAGAAGGGGTGCACCGGTCCTGGAGATACTGCAATACCAGGTCAATGCGTGGAGTGGACAGAGCAAGCTCTTTTTCCATCTCCCTGTTCTAAAAATCCATTTAATATATGGTCCCCAGATAGGGGACGTATCAGATATTAAACTGATAAGAACAGATACTACACTTGATCTTAGCCAAAAGGCCGAGAAGCGATAACCAGAATTGGTTTCAAACTACGGAGCCACCCAAGGATCCTGAAAAGTCCATTTGTGGAGATGAGCTCCTGGACTCCCGTTAAGAAGACATGTTGTCAACCTCTAGATCCCTTACATGCCTGCACTTTTCGGCTTGCTGCTGCTGCAATCCACGTGTTTTAGATCTGCATAACTCCACCTCTTTAAACACAGCACCTTCACCCCCTGCTGTTCCCACCCGCCTCAACACCGTTGGAAGGGAGGAGAACCAATTAAGGCGGGGGGTGGGGTGGAACGAGCAGCTGTCTACCCTTAGCAGGAGGGCTCCTGATTACATACCTCTCCTGCTGCTGCTGCTGCTGGCTGTCCAGCAGCAGACTGAAGGTGGCTGCTGCTGTGCACAGGTATATAAAGGCTCAGAGCCTATTATGACACGCGCAGCCAGCGTTCCATTGCCACATTCCATCTACTGCAGGCAGGATACCTGGCTGGCTGAATGTCGCTGAGAAGCTCACAGAGACCGCCATAAGCAACAGTTTAACAGAATGCCACAGACTAATCAACCAAACTTTTTGGGTTGGGTTCTCTTTTATAGTCTGCAGGCATTAAATGAAAGAAGTCAGTGTTCCAGCAGAAGGAGACAACGTTTCAGAAAAGGCATTGTAGCAAACCAAAAAAGAAATTTTAAGCGCAGCAGAGTAACCAGCGCACATACCTGTTAGCTCAGGTGAGTTTAAAAGGCTGCTGTTGATAACAAGGGCATTTGCTAAATAGATGGTGTGTGTGCAACAATATACTGAAAGGTCAATTATATTGTGCAGCTTATCTCACCACCTGTAGTTATTTAGGTGAAAGCTCCAAAATGCTTGCCTAATATGTCTGTTTATCCAAAAGGAAGTAAAAAGGGAGTGCTAGAAAGATAGCATTGCATCACATTACATGGCAATGCAATGCACAGTTGCTGAAGTTGAACCAAAATGAGCTTGTAATCTGGCTTCTGCAACTTTGAACATGAAAAATCCAATGAGGAGAAGAAAAGCAAAGCCAAAGAGTCCATCCCAAAATCCGACAAACAAGCAAAATGAACAAAAAACATTGAATTCAATTCTTTCTGATTTTAGAAACTGCATTAAAGAAGGGGTGCACCGGTCCTGGAGATACTGCAATACCAGGTCAATGCGTGGAGTGGACAGAGCAAGCTCTTTTTCCATCTCCCTGTTCTAAAAATCCATTTAATATATGGTCCCCAGATAGGGGACGTATCAGATATTAAACTGATAAGAACAGATACTACACTTGATCTTAGCCAAAAGGCCGAGAAGCGATAACCAGAATTGGTTTCAAACTACGGAGCCACCCAAGGATCCTGAAAAGTCCATTTGTGGAGATGAGCTCCTGGACTCCCGTTAAGAAGACATGTTGTCAACCTCTAGATCCCTTACATGCCTGCACTTTTCGGCTTGCTGCTGCTGCAATCCACGCGTTTTAGATCTGCATAACTCCACCTCTTTAAACACAGCACCTTCACCCCCTGCTGTTCCCACCTGCCTCAACACCGTTGGAAGGGAGGAGAACCAATTAAGGCGGGGGGTGGGGTGGAACGAGCAGCTGTCTACCCTTAGCAGGAGGGCTCCTGATTACATACCTCTCCTGCTGCTGCTGCTGCTGGCTGTCCAGCAGCAGACTGAAGGTGGCTGCTGCTGTGCACAGGTATATAAAGGCTCAGAGCCTATTATGACACGCGCAGCCAGCGTTCCATTGCCACATTCCATCTACTGCAGGCAGGATACCTGGCTGGCTGAATGTCGCTGAGAAGCTCACAGAGACCGCCATAAGCAACAGTTTAACAGAATGCCACAGACTAATCAACCAAACTTTTTGGGTTGGGTTCTCTTTTATAGTCTGCAGGCATTAAATGAAAGCAGTCAGTGTTCCAGCAGAAGGAGACAACGTTTCAGAAAAGGCATTGTAGCAAACCAAAAAAGAAATTTTAAGCGCAGCAGAGTAACCAGCGCACATACCTGTTAGCTCAGGTGAGTTTAAAAGGCTGCTGTTGATAACAAGGGCATTTGCTAAATAGATGGTGTGTGTGCAACAATATACTGAAAGGTCAATTATATTGTGCAGCTTATCTCACCACCTGTAGTTATTTAGGTGAAAGCTCCAAAATGCTTGCCTAGTATGTCTGTTTATCCAAAAGGAAGTAAAAAGGGAGAGCTAGAAAGATAGCATTGCATCACATTACATGGCAATGCAATGCACAGTTGCTGAAGTTGAACCAAAATGAGCTTGTAATCTGGCTTCTGCAACTTTGAACATGAAAAATCCAATGAGGAGAAGAAAAGCAAAGCCAAAGAGTCCATCCCAAAATCCGACAAACAAGCAAAATGAACAAAAAACATTGAATTCAATTCTTTCTGATTTTAGAAACTGCATTAAAGAAGGGGTGCACCGGTCCTGGAGATACTGCAATACCAGGTCAATGCGTGGAGTGGACAGAGCAAGCTCTTTTTCCATCTCCCTGTTCTAAAAATCCATTTAATATATGGTCCCCAGATAGGGGACGTATCAGATATTAAACTGATAAGAACAGATACTACACTTGATCTTAGCCAAAAGGCCGAGAAGCGATAACCAGAATTGGTTTCAAACTACGGAGCCACCCAAGGATCCTGAAAAGTCCATTTGTGGAGATGAGCTCCTGGACTCCCGTTAAGAAGACATGTTGTCAACCTCTAGATCCCTTACATGCCTGCACTTTTCGGCTTGCTGCTGCTGCAATCCACGCGTTTTAGATCTGCATAACTCCACCTCTTTAAACACAGCACCTTCACCCCCTGCTGTTCCCACCCGCCTCAACACCGTTGGAAGGGAGGAGAACCAATTAAGGCGGGGGGTGGGGTGGAACGAGCAGCTGTCTACCCTTAGCAGGAGGGCTCCTGATTACATACCTCTCCTGCTGCTGCTGCTGCTGGCTGTCCAGCAGCAGACTGAAGGTGGCTGCTGCTGTGCACAGGTATATAAAGGCTCAGAGCCTATTATGACACGCGCAGCCAGCGTTCCATTGCCACATTCCATCTACTGCAGGCAGGATACCTGGCTGGCTGAATGTCGCTGAGAAGCTCACAGAGACCGCCATAAGCAACAGTTTAACAGAATGCCACAGACTAATCAACCAAACTTTTTGGGTTGGGTTCTCTTTTATAGTCTGCAGGCATTAAATGAAAGAAGTCAGTGTTCCAGCAGAAGGAGACAACGTTTCAGAAAAGGCATTGTAGCAAACCAAAAAAGAAATTTTAAGCGCAGCAGAGTAACCAGCGCACATACCTGTTAGCTCAGGTGAGTTTAAAAGGCTGCTGTTGATAACAAGGGCATTTGCTAAATAGATGGTGTGTGTGCAACAATATACTGAAAGGTCAATTATATTGTGCAGCTTATCTCACCACCTGTAGTTATTTAGGTGAAAGCTCCAAAATGCTTGCCTAATATGTCTGTTTATCCAAAAGGAAGTAAAAAGGGAGAGCTAGAAAGATAGCATTGCATCACATTACATGGCAATGCAATGCACAGTTGCTGAAGTTGAACCAAAATGAGCTTGTAATCTGGCTTCTGCAACTTTGAACATGAAAAATCCAATGAGGAGAAGAAAAGCAAAGCCAAAGAGTCCATCCCAAAATCCGACAAACAAGCAAAATGAGCAAAAAACATTGAATTCAATTCTTTCTGATTTTAGAAACTGCATTAAAGAAGGGGTGCACCGGTCCTGGAGATACTGCAATACCAGGTCAATGCGTGGAGTGGACAGAGCAAGCTCTTTTTCCATCTCCCTGTTCTAAAAATCCATTTAATATATGGTCCCCAGATAGGGGACGTATCAGATATTAAACTGATAAGAACAGATACTACACTTGATCTTAGCCAAAAGGCCGAGAAGCGATAACCAGAATTGGTTTCAAACTACGGAGCCACCCAAGGATCCTGAAAAGTCCATTTGTGGAGATGAGCTCCTGGACTCCCGTTAAGAAGACATGTTGTCAACCTCTAGATCCCTTACATGCCTGCACTTTTCGGCTTGCTGCTGCTGCAATCCACGCGTTTTAGATCTGCATAACTCCACCTCTTTAAACACAGCACCTTCACCCCCTGCTGTTCCCACCCGCCTCAACACCGTTGGAAGGGAGGAGAACCAATTAAGGCGGGGGGTGGGGTGGAACGAGCAGCTGTCTACCCTTAGCAGGAGGGCTCCTGATTACATACCTCTCCTGCTGCTGCTGCTGCTGGCTGTCCAGCAGCAGACTGAAGGTGGCTGCTGCTGTGCACAGGTATATAAAGGCTCAGAGCCTATTATGACACGCGCAGCCAGCGTTCCATTGCCACATTCCATCTACTGCAGGCAGGATACCTGGCTGGCTGAATGTCGCTGAGAAGCTCACAGAGACCGCCATAAGCAACAGTTTAACAGAATGCCACAGACTAATCAACCAAACTTTTTGGGTTGGGTTCTCTTTTATAGTCTGCAGGCATTAAATGAAAGAAGTCAGTGTTCCAGCAGAAGGAGACAACGTTTCAGAAAAGGCATTGTAGCAAACCAAAAAAGAAATTTTAAGCGCAGCAGAGTAACCAGCGCACATACCTGTTAGCTCAGGTGAGTTTAAAAGGCTGCTGTTGATAACAAGGGCATTTGCTAAATAGATGGTGTGTGTGCAACAATATACTGAAAGGTCAATTATATTGTGCAGCTTATCTCACCACCTGTAGTTATTTAGGTGAAAGCTCCAAAATGCTTGCCTAATATGTCTGTTTATCCAAAAGGAAGTAAAAAGGGAGAGCTAGAAAGATAGCATTGCATCACATTACATGGCAATGCAATGCACAGTTGCTGAAGTTGAACCAAAATGAGCTTGTAATCTGGCTTCTGCAACTTTGAACATGAAAAATCCAATGAGGAGAAGAAAAGCAAAGCCAAAGAGTCCATCCCAAAATCCGACAAACAAGCAAAATGAACAAAAAACATTGAATTCAATTCTTTCTGATTTTAGAAATTGCATTAAAGAAGGGGTGCACCGGTCCTGGAGATACTGCAATACCAGGTCAATGCGTGGAGTGGACAGAGCAAGCTCTTTTTCCATCTCCCTGTTCTAAAAATCCATTTAATATATGGTCCCCAGATAGGGGACGTATCAGATATTAAACTGATAAGAACAGATACTACACTTGATCTTAGCCAAAAGGCCGAGAAGCGATAACCAGAATTGGTTTCAAACTACGGAGCCACCCAAGGATCCTGAAAAGTCCATTTGTGGAGATGAGCTCCTGGACTCCCGTTAAGAAGACATGTTGTCAACCTCTAGATCCCTTACATGCCTGCACTTTTCGGCTTGCTGCTGCTGCAATCCACGCGTTTTAGATCTGCATAACTCCACCTCTTTAAACACAGCACCTTCACCCCCTGCTGTTCCCACCCGCCTCAACACCGTTGGAAGGGAGGAGAACCAATTAAGGCGGGGGGTGGGGTGGAACGAGCAGCTGTCTACCCTTAGCAGGAGGGCTCCTGATTACATACCTCTCCTGCTGCTGCTGCTGCTGGCTGTCCAGCAGCAGACTGAAGGTGGCTGCTGCTGTGCACAGGTATATAAAGGCTCAGAGCCTATTATAACACGCGCAGCCAGCGTTCCATTGCCACATTCCATCTACTGCAGGCAGGATACCTGGCTGGCTGAATGTCGCTGAGAAGCTCACAGAGACCGCCATAAGCAACAGTTTAACAGAATGCCACAGACTAATCAACCAAACTTTTTGGGTTGGGTTCTCTTTTATAGTCTGCAGGCATTAAATGAAAGAAGTCAGTGTTCCAGCAGAAGGAGACAACGTTTCAGAAAAGGCATTGTAGCAAACCAAAAAAGAAATTTTAAGCGCAGCAGAGTAACCAGCGCACATACCTGTTAGCTCAGGTGAGTTTAAAAGGCTGCTGTTGATAACAAGGGCATTTGCTAAATAGATGGTGTGTGTGCAACAATATACTGAAAGGTCAATTATATTGTGCAGCTTATCTCACCACCTGTAGTTATTTAGGTGAAAGCTCCAAAATGCTTGCCTAATATGTCTGTTTATCCAAAAGGAAGTAAAAAGGGAGAGCTAGAAAGATAGCATTGCATCACATTACATGGCAATGCAATGCACATTTGCTGAAGTTGAACCAAAATGAGCTTGTAATCTGGCTTCTGCAACTTTGAACATGAAAAATCCAATGAGGAGAAGAAAAGCAAAGCCAAAGAGTCCATCCCAAAATCCGACAAACAAGCAAAATGAACAAAAAACATTGAATTCAATTCTTTCTGATTTTAGAAACTGCATTAAAGAAGGGGTGCACCGGTCCTGGAGATACTGCAATACCAGGTCAATGCGTGGAGTGGACAGAGCAAGCTCTTTTTCCATCTCCCTGTTCTAAAAATCCATTTAATATATGGTCCCCAGATAGGGGACGTATCAGATATTAAACTGATAAGAACAGATACTACACTTGATCTTAGCCAAAAGGCCGAGAAGCGATAACCAGAATTGGTTTCAAACTACGGAGCCACCCAAGGATCCTGAAAAGTCCATTTGTGGAGATGAGCTCCTGGACTCCCGTTAAGAAGACATGTTGTCAACCTCTAGATCCCTTACATGCCTGCACTTTTCGGCTTGCTGCTGCTGCAATCCACGCGTTTTAGATCTGCATAACTCCACCTCTTTAAACACAGCACCTTCACCCCCTGCTGTTCCCACCCGCCTCAACACCGTTGGAAGGGAGGAGAACCAATTAAGGCGGGGGGTGGGGTGGAACGAGCAGCTGTCTACCCTTAGCAGGAGGGCTCCTGATTACATACCTCTCCTGCTGCTGCTGCTGCTGGCTGTCCAGCAGCAGACTGAAGGTGGCTGCTGCTGTGCACAGGTATATAAAGGCTCAGAGCCTATTATGACACGCGCAGCCAGCGTTCCATTGCCACATTCCATCTACTGCAGGCAGGATACCTGGCTGGCTGAATGTCGCTGAGAAGCTCACAGAGACCGCCATAAGCAACAGTTTAACAGAATGCCACAGACTAATCAACCAAACTTTTTGGGTTGGGTTCTCTTTTATAGTCTGCAGGCATTAAATGAAAGAAGTCAGTGTTCCAGCAGAAGGAGACAACGTTTCAGAAAAGGCATTGTAGCAAACCAAAAAAGAAATTTTAAGCGCAGCAGAGTAACCAGCGCACATACCTGTTAGCTCAGGTGAGTTTAAAAGGCTGCTGTTGATAACAAGGGCATTTGCTAAATAGATGGTGTGTGTGCAACAATATACTGAAAGGTCAATTATATTGTGCAGCTTATCTCACCACCTGTAGTTATTTAGGTGAAAGCTCCAAAATGCTTGCCTAATATGTCTGTTTATCCAAAAGGAAGTAAAAAGGGAGAGCTAGAAAGATAGCATTGCATCACATTACATGGCAATGCAATGCACATTTGCTGAAGTTGAACCAAAATGAGCTTGTAATCTGGCTTCTGCAACTTTGAACATGAAAAATCCAATGAGGAGAAGAAAAGCAAAGCCAAAGAGTCCATCCCAAAATCCGACAAACAAGCAAAATGAACAAAAAACATTGAATTCAATTCTTTCTGATTTTAGAAACTGCATTAAAGAAGGGGTGCACCGGTCCTGGAGATACTGCAATACCAGGTCAATGCGTGGAGTGGACAGAGCAAGCTCTTTTTCCATCTCCCTGTTCTAAAAATCCATTTAATATATGGTCCCCAGATAGGGGACGTATCAGATATTAAACTGATAAGAACAGATACTACACTTGATCTTAGCCAAAAGGCCGAGAAGCGATAACCAGAATTGGTTTCAAACTACGGAGCCACCCAAGGATCCTGAAAAGTCCATTTGTGGAGATGAGCTCCTGGACTCCCGTTAAGAAGACATGTTGTCAACCTCTAGATCCCTTACATGCCTGCACTTTTCGGCTTGCTGCTGCTGCAATCCACGCGTTTTAGATCTGCATAACTCCACCTCTTTAAACACAGCACCTTCACCCCCTGCTGTTCCCACCCGCCTCAACACCGTTGGAAGGGAGGAGAACCAATTAAGGCGGGGGGTGGGGTGGAACGAGCAGCTGTCTACCCTTAGCAGGAGGGCTCCTGATTACATACCTCTCCTGCTGCTGCTGCTGCTGGCTGTCCAGCAGCAGACTGAAGGTGGCTGCTGCTGTGCACAGGTATATAAAGGCTCAGAGCCTATTATGACACGCGCAGCCAGCGTTCCATTGCCACATTCCATCTACTGCAGGCAGGATACCTGGCTGGCTGAATGTCGCTGAGAAGCTCACAGAGACCGCCATAAGCAACAGTTTAACAGAATGCCACAGACTAATCAACCAAACTTTTTGGGTTGGGTTCTCTTTTATAGTCTGCAGGCATTAAATGAAAGAAGTCAGTGTTCCAGCAGAAGGAGACAACGTTTCAGAAAAGGCATTGTAGCAAACCAAAAAAGAAATTTTAAGCGCAGCAGAGTAACCAGCGCACATACCTGTTAGCTCAGGTGAGTTTAAAAGGCTGCTGTTGATAACAAGGGCATTTGCTAAATAGATGGTGTGTGTGCAACAATATACTGAAAGGTCAATTATATTGTGCAGCTTATCTCACCACCTGTAGTTATTTAGGTGAAAGCTCCAAAATGCTTGCCTAATATGTCTGTTTATCCAAAAGGAAGTAAAAAGGGAGAGCTAGAAAGATAGCATTGCATCACATTACATGGCAATGCAATGCACAGTTGCTGAAGTTGAACCAAAATGAGCTTGTAATCTGGCTTCTGCAACTTTGAACATGAAAAATCCAATGAGGAGAAGAAAAGCAAAGCCAAAGAGTCCATCCCAAAATCCGACAAACAAGCAAAATGAACAAAAAACATTGAATTCAATTCTTTCTGATTTTAGAAACTGCATTAAAGAAGGGGTGCACCGGTCCTGGAGATACTGCAATACCAGGTCAATGCGTGGAGTGGACAGAGCAAGCTCTTTTTCCATCTCCCTGTTCTAAAAATCCATTTAATATATGGTCCCCAGATAGGGGACGTATCAGATATTAAACTGATAAGAACAGATACTACACTTGATCTTAGCCAAAAGGCCGAGAAGCGATAACCAGAATTGGTTTCAAACTACGGAGCCACCCAAGGATCCTGAAAAGTCCATTTGTGGAGATGAGCTCCTGGACTCCCGTTAAGAAGACATGTTGTCAACCTCTAGATCCCTTACATGCCTGCACTTTTCGGCTTGCTGCTGCTGCAATCCACGCGTTTTAGATCTGCATAACTCCACCTCTTTAAACACAGCACCTTCACCCCCTGCTGTTCCCACCCGCCTCAACACCGTTGGAAGGGAGGAGAACCAATTAAGGCGGGGGGTGGGGTGGAACGAGCAGCTGTCTACCCTTAGCAGGAGGGCTCCTGATTACATACCTCTCCTGCTGCTGCTGCTGCTGGCTGTCCAGCAGCAGACTGAAGGTGGCTGCTGCTGTGCACAGGTATATAAAGGCTCAGAGCCTATTATGACACGCGCAGCCAGCGTTCCATTGCCACATTCCATCTACTGCAGGCAGGATACCTGGCTGGCTGAATGTCGCTGAGAAGCTCACAGAGACCGCCATAAGCAACAGTTTAACAGAATGCCACAGACTAATCAACCAAACTTTTTGGGTTGGGTTCTCTTTTATAGTCTGCAGGCATTAAATGAAAGAAGTCAGTGTTCCAGCAGAAGGAGACAACGTTTCAGAAAAGGCATTGTAGCAAACCAAAAAAGAAATTTTAAGCGCAGCAGAGTAACCAGCGCACATACCTGTTAGCTCAGGTGAGTTTAAAAGGCTGCTGTTGATAACAAGGGCATTTGCTAAATAGATGGTGTGTGTGCAACAATATACTGAAAGGTCAATTATATTGTGCAGCTTATCTCACCACCTGTAGTTATTTAGGTGAAAGCTCCAAAATGCTTGCCTAATATGTCTGTTTATCCAAAAGGAAGTAAAAAGGGAGAGCTAGAAAGATAGCATTGCATCACATTACATGGCAATGCAATGCACATTTGCTGAAGTTGAACCAAAATGAGCTTGTAATCTGGCTTCTGCAACTTTGAACATGAAAAATCCAATGAGGAGAAGAAAAGCAAAGCCAAAGAGTCCATCCCAAAATCCGACAAACAAGCAAAATGAACAAAAAACATTGAATTCAATTCTTTCTGATTTTAGAAACTGCATTAAAGAAGGGGTGCACCGGTCCTGGAGATACTGCAATACCAGGTCAATGCGTGGAGTGGACAGAGCAAGCTCTTTTTCCATCTCCCTGTTCTAAAAATCCATTTAATATATGGTCCCCAGATAGGGGACGTATCAGATATTAAACTGATAAGAACAGATACTACACTTGATCTTAGCCAAAAGGCCGAGAAGCGATAACCAGAATTGGTTTCAAACTACGGAGCCACCCAAGGATCCTGAAAAGTCCATTTGTGGAGATGAGCTCCTGGACTCCCGTTAAGAAGACATGTTGTCAACCTCTAGATCCCTTACATGCCTGCACTTTTCGGCTTGCTGCTGCTGCAATCCACGCGTTTTAGATCTGCATAACTCCACCTCTTTAAACACAGCACCTTCACCCCCTGCTGTTCCCACCCGCCTCAACACCGTTGGAAGGGAGGAGAACCAATTAAGGCGGGGGGTGGGGTGGAACGAGCAGCTGTCTACCCTTAGCAGGAGGGCTCCTGATTACATACCTCTCCTGCTGCTGCTGCTGCTGGCTGTCCAGCAGCAGACTGAAGGTGGCTGCTGCTGTGCACAGGTATATAAAGGCTCAGAGCCTATTATGACACGCGCAGCCAGCGTTCCATTGCCACATTCCATCTACTGCAGGCAGGATACCTGGCTGGCTGAATGTCGCTGAGAAGCTCACAGAGACCGCCATAAGCAACAGTTTAACAGAATGCCACAGACTAATCAACCAAACTTTTTGGGTTGGGTTCTCTTTTATAGTCTGCAGGCATTAAATGAAAGAAGTCAGTGTTCCAGCAGAAGGAGACAACGTTTCAGAAAAGGCATTGTAGCAAACCAAAAAAGAAATTTTAAGCGCAGCAGAGTAACCAGCGCACATACCTGTTAGCTCAGGTGAGTTTAAAAGGCTGCTGTTGATAACAAGGGCATTTGCTAAATAGATGGTGTGTGTGCAACAATATACTGAAAGGTCAATTATATTGTGCAGCTTATCTCACCACCTGTAGTTATTTAGGTGAAAGCTCCAAAATGCTTGCCTAATATGTCTGTTTATCCAAAAGGAAGTAAAAAGGGAGAGCTAGAAAGATAGCATTGCATCACATTACATGGCAATGCAATGCACAGTTGCTGAAGTTGAACCAAAATGAGCTTGTAATCTGGCTTCTGCAACTTTGAACATGAAAAATCCAATGAGGAGAAGAAAAGCAAAGCCAAAGAGTCCATCCCAAAATCCGACAAACAAGCAAAATGAACAAAAAACATTGAATTCAATTCTTTCTGATTTTAGAAACTGCATTAAAGAAGGGGTGCACCGGTCCTGGAGATACTGCAATACCAGGTCAATGCGTGGAGTGGACAGAGCAAGCTCTTTTTCCATCTCCCTGTTCTAAAAATCCATTTAATATATGGTCCCCAGATAGGGGACGTATCAGATATTAAACTGATAAGAACAGATACTACACTTGATCTTAGCCAAAAGGCCGAGAAGCGATAACCAGAATTGGTTTCAAACTACGGAGCCACCCAAGGATCCTGAAAAGTCCATTTGTGGAGATGAGCTCCTGGACTCCCGTTAAGAAGACATGTTGTCAACCTCTAGATCCCTTACATGCCTGCACTTTTCGGCTTGCTGCTGCTGCAATCCACGCGTTTTAGATCTGCATAACTCCACCTCTTTAAACACAGCACCTTCACCCCCTGCTGTTCCCACCTGCCTCAACACCGTTGGAAGGGAGGAGAACCAATTAAGGCGGGGGGTGGGGTGGAACGAGCAGCTGTCTACCCTTAGCAGGAGGGCTCCTGATTACATACCTCTCCTGCTGCTGCTGCTGCTGGCTGTCCAGCAGCAGACTGAAGGTGGCTGCTGCTGTGCACAGGTATATAAAGGCTCAGAGCCTATTATGACACGCGCAGCCAGCGTTCCATTGCCACATTCCATCTACTGCAGGCAGGATACCTGGCTGGCTGAATGTCGCTGAGAAGCTCAAAGAGACCGCCATAAGCAACAGTTTAACAGAATGCCACAGACTAATCAACCAAACTTTTTGGGTTGGGTTCTCTTTTATAGTCTGCAGGCATTAAATGAAAGAAGTCAGTGTTCCAGCAGAAGGAGACAACGTTTCAGAAAAGGCATTGTAGCAAACCAAAAAAGAAATTTTAAGCGCAGCAGAGTAACCAGCGCACATACCTGTTAGCTCAGGTGAGTTTAAAAGGCTGCTGTTGATAACAAGGGCATTTGCTAAATAGATGGTGTGTGTGCAACAATATACTGAAAGGTCAATTATATTGTGCAGCTTATCTCACCACCTGTAGTTATTTAGGTGAAAGCTCCAAAATGCTTGCCTAATATGTCTGTTTATCCAAAAGGAAGTAAAAAGGGAGAGCTAGAAAGATAGCATTGCATCACATTACATGGCAATGCAATGCACAGTTGCTGAAGTTGAACCAAAATGAGCTTGTAATCTGGCTTCTGCAACTTTGAACATGAAAAATCCAATGAGGAGAAGAAAAGCAAAGCCAAAGAGTCCATCCCAAAATCCGACAAACAAGCAAAATGAACAAAAAACATTGAATTCAATTCTTTCTGATTTTAGAAACTGCATTAAAGAAGGGGTGCACCGGTCCTGGAGATACTGCAATACCAGGTCAATGCGTGGAGTGGACAGAGCAAGCTCTTTTTCCATCTCCCTGTTCTAAAAATCCATTTAATATATGGTCCCCAGATAGGGGACGTATCAGATATTAAACTGATAAGAACAGATACTACACTTGATCTTAGCCAAAAGGCCGAGAAGCGATAACCAGAATTGGTTTCAAACTACGGAGCCACCCAAGGATCCTGAAAAGTCCATTTGTGGAGATGAGCTCCTGGACTCCCGTTAAGAAGACATGTTGTCAACCTCTAGATCCCTTACATGCCTGCACTTTTCGGCTTGCTGCTGCTGCAATCCACGCGTTTTAGATCTGCATAACTCCACCTCTTTAAACACAGCACCTTCACCCCCTGCTGTTCCCACCCGCCTCAACACCGTTGGAAGGGAGGAGAACCAATTAAGGCGGGGGGTGGGGTGGAACGAGCAGCTGTCTACCCTTAGCAGGAGGGCTCCTGATTACATACCTCTCCTGCTGCTGCTGCTGCTGGCTGTCCAGCAGCAGACTGAAGGTGGCTGCTGCTGTGCACAGGTATATAAAGGCTCAGAGCCTATTATGACACGCGCAGCCAGCGTTCCATTGCCACATTCCATCTACTGCAGGCAGGATACCTGGCTGGCTGAATGTCGCTGAGAAGCTCACAGAGACCGCCATAAGCAACAGTTTAACAGAATGCCACAGACTAATCAACCAAACTTTTTGGGTTGGGTTCTCTTTTATAGTCTGCAGGCATTAAATGAAAGAAGTCAGTGTTCCAGCAGAAGGAGACAACGTTTCAGAAAAGGCATTGTAGCAAACCAAAAAAGAAATTTTAAGCGCAGCAGAGTAACCAGCGCACATACCTGTTAGCTCAGGTGAGTTTAAAAGGCTGCTGTTGATAACAAGGGCATTTGCTAAATAGATGGTGTGTGTGCAACAATATACTGAAAGGTCAATTATATTGTGCAGCTTATCTCACCACCTGTAGTTATTTAGGTGAAAGCTCCAAAATGCTTGCCTAATATGTCTGTTTATCCAAAAGGAAGTAAAAAGGGAGAGCTAGAAAGATAGCATTGCATCACATTACATGGCAATGCAATGCACAGTTGCTGAAGTTGAACCAAAATGAGCTTGTAATCTGGCTTCTGCAACTTTGAACATGAAAAATCCAATGAGGAGAAGAAAAGCAAAGCCAAAGAGTCCATCCCAAAATCCGACAAACAAGCAAAATGAACAAAAAACATTGAATTCAATTCTTTCTGATTTTAGAAACTGCATTAAAGAAGGGGTGCACCGGTCCTGGAGATACTGCAATACCAGGTCAATGCGTGGAGTGGACAGAGCAAGCTCTTTTTCCATCTCCCTGTTCTAAAAATCCATTTAATATATGGTCCCCAGATAGGGGACGTATCAGATATTAAACTGATAAGAACAAATACTACACTTGATCTTAGCCAAAAGGCCGAGAAGCGATAACCAGAATTGGTTTCAAACTACGGAGCCACCCAAGGATCCTGAAAAGTCCATTTGTGGAGATGAGCTCCTGGACTCCCGTTAAGAAGACATGTTGTCAACCTCTAGATCCCTTACATGCCTGCACTTTTCGGCTTGCTGCTGCTGCAATCCACGCGTTTTAGATCTGCATAACTCCACCTCTTTAAACACAGCACCTTCACCCCCTGCTGTTCCCACCCGCCTCAACACCGTTGGAAGGGAGGAGAACCAATTAAGGCGGGGGGTGGGGTGGAACGAGCAGCTGTCTACCCTTAGCAGGAGGGCTCCTGATTACATACCTCTCCTGCTGCTGCTGCTGCTGGCTGTCCAGCAGCAGACTGAAGGTGACTGCTGCTGTGCACAGGTATATAAAGGCTCAGAGCCTATTATGACACGCGCAGCCAGCGTTCCATTGCCACATTCCATCTACTGCAGGCAGGATACCTGGCTGGCTGAATGTCGCTGAGAAGCTCACAGAGACCGCCATAAGCAACAGTTTAACAGAATGCCACAGACTAATCAACCAAACTTTTTGGGTTGGGTTCTCTTTTATAGTCTGCAGGCATTAAATGAAAGAAGTCAGTGTTCCAGCAGAAGGAGACAACGTTTCAGAAAAGGCATTGTAGCAAACCAAAAAAGAAATTTTAAGCGCAGCAGAGTAACCAGCGCACATACCTGTTAGCTCAGGTGAGTTTAAAAGGCTGCTGTTGATAACAAGGGCATTTGCTAAATAGATGGTGTGTGTGCAACAATATACTGAAAGGTCAATTATATTGTGCAGCTTATCTCACCACCTGTAGTTATTTAGGTGAAAGCTCCAAAATGCTTGCCTAATATGTCTGTTTATCCAAAAGGAAGTAAAAAGGGAGAGCTAGAAAGATAGCATTGCATCACATTACATGGCAATGCAATGCACAGTTGCTGAAGTTGAACCAAAATGAGCTTGTAATCTGGCTTCTGCAACTTTGAACATGAAAAATCCAATGAGGAGAAGAAAAGCAAAGCCAAAGAGTCCATCCCAAAATCCGACAAACAAGCAAAATGAACAAAAAACATTGAATTCAATTCTTTCTGATTTTAGAAACTGCATTAAAGAAGGGGTGCACCGGTCCTGGAGATACTGCAATGCCAGGTCAATGAGTGGAGTGGACAGAGCAAGCTCTTTTTCCATCTCCCTGTTCTAAAAATCCATTTAATATATGGTCCCCAGATAGGGGACGTATCAGATATTAAACTGATAAGAACAGATACTACACTTGATCTTAGCCAAAAGGCCGAGAAGCGATAACCAGAATTGGTTTCAAACTACGGAGCCACCCAAGGATCCTGAAAAGTCCATTTGTGGAGATGAGCTCCTGGACTCCCGTTAAGAAGACATGTTGTCAACCTCTAGATCCCTTACATGCCTGCACTTTTCGGCTTGCTGCTGCTGCAATCCACGCGTTTTAGATCTGCATAACTCCACCTCTTTAAACACAGCACCTTCACCCCCTGCTGTTCCCACCCGCCTCAACACCGTTGGAAGGGAGGAGAACCAATTAAGGCGGGGGGTGGGGTGGAACGAGCAGCTGTCTACCCTTAGCAGGAGGGCTCCTGATTACATACCTCTCCTGCTGCTGCTGCTGCTGGCTGTCCAGCAGCAGACTGAAGGTGGCTGCTGCTGTGCACAGGTATATAAAGGCTCAGAGCCTATTATGACACGCGCAGCCAGCGTTCCATTGCCACATTCCATCTACTGCAGGCAGGATACCTGGCTGGCTGAATGTCGCTGAGAAGCTCACAGAGACCGCCATAAGCAACAGTTTAACAGAATGCCACAGACTAATCAACCAAACTTTTTGGGATGGGTTCTCTTTTATAGTCTGCAGGCATTAAATGAAAGAAGTCAGTGTTCCAGCAGAAGGAGACAACGTTTCAGAAAAGGCATTGTAGCAAACCAAAAAAGAAATTTTAAGCGCAGCAGAGTAACCAGCGCACATACCTGTTAGCTCAGGTGAGTTTAAAAGGCTGCTGTTGATAACAAGGGCATTTGCTAAATAGATGGTGTGTGTGCAACAATATACTGAAAGGTCAATTATATTGTGCAGCTTATCTCACCACCTGTAGTTATTTAGGTGAAAGCTCCAAAATGCTTGCCTAATATGTCTGTTTATCCAAAAGGAAGTAAAAAGGGAGAGCTAGAAAGATAGCATTGCATCACATTACATGGCAATGCAATGCACAGTTGCTGAAGTTGAACCAAAATGAGCTTGTAATCTGGCTTCTGCAACTTTGAACATGAAAAATCCAATGAGGAGAAGAAAAGCAAAGCCAAAGAGTCCATCCCAAAATCCGACAAACAAGCAAAATGAACAAAAAACATTGAATTCAATTCTTTCTGATTTTAGAAACTGCATTAAAGAAGGGGTGCACCGGTCCTGGAGATACTGCAATACCAGGTCAATGCGTGGAGTGGACAGAGCAAGCTCTTTTTCCATCTCCCTGTTCTAAAAATCCATTTAATATATGGTCCCCAGATAGGGGACGTATCAGATATTAAACTGATAAGAACAGATACTACACTTGATCTTAGCCAAAAGGCCGAGAAGCGATAACCAGAATTGGTTTCAAACTACGGAGCCACCCAAGGATCCTGAAAAGTCCATTTGTGGAGATGAGCTCCTGGACTCCCGTTAAGAAGACATGTTGTCAACCTCTAGATCCCTTACATGCCTGCACTTTTCGGCTTGCTGCTGCTGCAATCCACGCGTTTTAGATCTGCATAACTCCACCTCTTTAAACACAGCACCTTCACCCCCTGCTGTTCCCACCCGCCTCAACACCGTTGGAAGGGAGGAGAACCAATTAAGGCGGGGGGTGGGGTGGAACGAGCAGCTGTCTACCCTTAGCAGGAGGGCTCCTGATTACATACCTCTCCTGCTGCTGCTGCTGGCTGTCCAGCAGCAGACTGAAGGTGGCTGCTGCTGTGCACAGGTATATAAAGGCTCAGAGCCTATTATGACACGCGCAGCCAGCGTTCCATTGCCACATTCCATCTACTGCAGGCAGGATACCTGGCTGGCTGAATGTCGCTGAGAAGCTCACAGAGACCGCCATAAGCAACAGTTTAACAGAATGCCACAGACTAATCAACCAAACTTTTTGGGTTGGGTTCTCTTTTATAGTCTGCAGGCATTAAATGAAAGAAGTCAGTGTTCCAGCAGAAGGAGACAACGTTTCAGAAAAGGCATTGTAGCAAACCAAAAAAGAAATTTTAAGCGCAGCAGAGTAACCAGCGCACATGCCTGTTAGCTCAGGTGAGTTTAAAAGGCTGCTGTTGATAACAAGGGCATTTGCTAAATAGATGGTGTGTGTGCAACAATATACTGAAAGGTCAATTATATTGTGCAGCTTATCTCACCACCTGTAGTTATTTAGGTGAAAGCTCCAAAATGCTTGCCTAATATGTCTGTTTATCCAAAAGGAAGTAAAAAGGGAGAGCTAGAAAGATAGCATTGCATCACATTACATGGCAATGCAATGCACAGTTGCTGAAGTTGAACCAAAATGAGCTTGTAATCTGGCTTCTGCAACTTTGAACATGAAAAATCCAATGAGGAGAAGAAAAGCAAAGCCAAAGAGTCCATCCCAAAATCCGACAAACAAGCAAAATGAACAAAAAACATTGAATTCAATTCTTTCTGATTTTAGAAACTGCATTAAAGAAGGGGTGCACCGGTCCTGGAGATACTGCAATACCAGGTCAATGCGTGGAGTGGACAGAGCAAGCTCTTTTTCCATCTCCCTGTTCTAAAAATCCATTTAATATATGGTCCCCAGATAGGGGACGTATCAGATATTAAACTGATAAGAACAGATACTACACTTGATCTTAGCCAAAAGGCCGAGAAGCGATAACCAGAATTGGTTTCAAACTACGGAGCCACCCAAGGATCCTGAAAAGTCCATTTGTGGAGATGAGCTCCTGGACTCCCGTTAAGAAGACATGTTGTCAACCTCTAGATCCCTTACATGCCTGCACTTTTCGGCTTGCTGCTGCTGCAATCCACGCGTTTTAGATCTGCATAACTCCACCTCTTTAAACACAGCACCTTCACCCCCTGCTGTTCCCACCCGCCTCAACACCGTTGGAAGGGAGGAGAACCAATTAAGGCGGGGGGTGGGGTGGAACGAGCAGCTGTCTACCCTTAGCAGGAGGGCTCCTGATTACATACCTCTCCTGATGCTGCTGCTGGCTGTCCAGCAGCAGACTGAAGGTGGCTGCTGCTGTGCACAGGTATATAAAGGCTCAGAGCCTATTATGACACGCGCAGCCAGCGTTCCATTGCCACATTCCATCTACTGCAGGCAGGATACCTGGCTGGCTGAATGTCGCTGAGAAGCTCACAGAGACCGCCATAAGCAACAGTTTAACAGAATGCCACAGACTAATCAACCAAACTTTTTGGGTTGGGTTCTCTTTTATAGTCTGCAGGCATTAAATGAAAGAAGTCAGTGTTCCAGCAGAAGGAGACAACGTTTCAGAAAAGGCATTGTAGCAAACCAAAAAAGAAATTTTAAGCGCAGCAGAGTAACCAGCGCACATGCCTGTTAGCTCAGGTGAGTTTAAAAGGCTGCTGTTGATAACAAGGGCATTTGCTAAATAGATGGTGTGTGTGCAACAATATACTGAAAGGTCAATTATATTGTGCAGCTTATCTCACCACCTGTAGTTATTTAGGTGAAAGCTCCAAAATGCTTGCCTAATATGTCTGTTTATCCAAAAGGAAGTAAAAAGGGAGAGCTAGAAAGATAGCATTGCATCACATTACATGGCAATGCAATGCACAGTTGCTGAAGTTGAACCAAAATGAGCTTGTAATCTGGCTTCTGCAACTTTGAACATGAAAAATCCAATGAGGAGAAGAAAAGCAAAGCCAAAGAGTCCATCCCAAAATCCGACAAACAAGCAAAATGAACAAAAAACATTGAATTCAATTCTTTCTGATTTTAGAAACTGCATTAAAGAAGGGGTGCACCGGTCCTGGAGATACTGCAATACCAGGTCAATGCGTGGAGTGGACAGAGCAAGCTCTTTTTCCATCTCCCTGTTCTAAAAATCCATTTAATATATGGTCCCCAGATAGGGGACGTATCAGATATTAAACTGATAAGAACAGATACTACACTTGATCTTAGCCAAAAGGCCGAGAAGCGATAACCAGAATTGGTTTCAAACTACGGAGCCACCCAAGGATCCTGAAAAGTCCATTTGTGGAGATGAGCTCCTGGACTCCCGTTAAGAAGACATGTTGTCAACCTCTAGATCCCTTACATGCCTGCACTTTTCGGCTTGCTGCTGCTGCAATCCACGCGTTTTAGATCTGCATAACTCCACCTCTTTAAACACAGCACCTTCACCCCCTGCTGTTCCCACCCGCCTCCACACCGTTGGAAGGGAGGAGAACCAATTAAGGCGGGGGGTGGGGTGGAACGAGCAGCTGTCTACCCTTAGCAGGAGGGCTCCTGATTACATACCTCTCCTGCTGCTGCTGCTGCTGGCTGTCCAGCAGCAGACTGAAGGTGGCTGCTGCTGTGCACAGGTATATAAAGGCTCAGAGCCTATTATGACACGCGCAGCCAGCGTTCCATTGCCACATTCCATCTACTGCAGGCAGGATACCTGGCTGGCTGAATGTCGCTGAGAAGCTCACAGAGACCGCCATAAGCAACAGTTTAACAGAATGCCACAGACTAATCAACCAAACTTTTTGGGTTGGGTTCTCTTTTATAGTCTGCAGGCATTAAATGAAAGAAGTCAGTGTTCCAGCAGAAGGAGACAACGTTTCAGAAAAGGCATTGTAGCAAACCAAAAAAGAAATTTTAAGCGCAGCAGAGTAACCAGCGCACATACCTGTTAGCTCAGGTGAGTTTAAAAGGCTGCTGTTGATAACAAGGGCATTTGCTAAATAGATGGTGTGTGTGCAACAATATACTGAAAGGTCAATTATATTTTGCAGCTTATCTCACCACCTGTAGTTATTTAGGTGAAAGCTCCAAAATGCTTGCCTAATATGTCTGTTTATCCAAAAGGAAGTAAAAAGGGAGAGCTAGAAAGATAGCATTGCATCACATACATGGCAATGCAATGCACAGTTGCTGAAGTTGAACCAAAATGAGCTTGTAATCTGGCTTCTGCAACTTTGAACATGAAAAATCCAATGAGGAGAAGAAAAGCAAAGCCAAAGAGTCCATCCCAAAATCCGACAAACAAGCAAAATGAACAAAAAACATTGAATTCAATTCTTTCTGATTTTAGAAACTGCATTAAAGAAGGGGTGCACCGGTCCTGGAGATACTGCAATACCAGGTCAATGCGTGGAGTGGACAGAGCAAGCTCTTTTTCCATCTCCCTGTTCTAAAAATCCATTTAATATATGGTCCCCAGATAGGGGACGTATCAGATATTAAACTGATAAGAACAGATACTACACTTGATCTTAGCCAAAAGGCCGAGAAGCGATAACCAGAATTGGTTTCAAACTACGGAGCCACCCAAGGATCCTGAAAAGTCCATTTGTGGAGATGAGCTCCTGGACTCCCGTTAAGAAGACATGTTGTCAACCTCTAGATCCCTTACATGCCTGCACTTTTCGGCTTGCTGCTGCTGCAATCCACGCGTTTTAGATCTGCATAACTCCACCTCTTTAAACACAGCACCTTCACCCCCTGCTGTTCCCACCCGCCTCAACACCGTTGGAAGGGAGGAGAACCAATTAAGGCGGGGGGTGGGGTGGAACGAGCAGCTGTCTACCCTTAGCAGGAGGGCTCCTGATTACATACCTCTCCTGCTGCTGCTGCTGCTGGCTGTCCAGCAGCAGACTGAAGGTGGCTGCTGCTGTGCACAGGTATATAAAGGCTCAGAGCCTATTATGACACGCGCAGCCAGCGTTCCATTGCCACATTCCATCTACTGCAGGCAGGATACCTGGCTGGCTGAATGTCGCTGAGAAGCTCACAGAGACCGCCATAAGCAACAGTTTAACAGAATGCCACAGACTAATCAACCAAACTTTTTGGGTTGGGTTCTCTTTTATAGTCTGCAGGCATTAAATGAAAGAAGTCAGTGTTCCAGCAGAAGGAGACAGCGTTTCAGAAAAGGCATTGTAGCAAACCAAAAAAGAAATTTTAAGCGCAGCAGAGTAACCAGCGCACATACCTGTTAGCTCAGGTGAGTTTAAAAGGCTGCTGTTGATAACAAGGGCATTTGCTAAATAGATGGTGTGTGTGCAACAATATACTGAAAGGTCAATTATATTGTGCAGCTTATCTCACCACCTGTAGTTATTTAGGTGAAAGCTCCAAAATGCTTGCCTAATATGTCTGTTTATCCAAAAGGAAGTAAAAAGGGAGAGCTAGAAAGATAGCATTGCATCACATTACATGGCAATGCAATGCACAGTTGCTGAAGTTGAACCAAAATGAGCTTGTAATCTGGCTTCTGCAACTTTCAACATGAAAAATCCAATGAGGAGAAGAAAAGCAAAGCCAAAGAGTCCATCCCAAAATCCGACAAACAAGCAAAATGAACAAAAAACATTGAATTCAATTCTTTCTGATTTTAGAAACTGCATTAAAGAAGGGGTGCACCGGTCCTGGAGATACTGCAATACCAGGTCAATGCGTGGAGTGGACAGAGCAAGCTCTTTTTCCATCTCCCTGTTCTAAAAATCCATTTAATATATGGTCCCCAGATAGGGGACGTATCAGATATTAAACTGATAAGAACAGATACTACACTTGATCTTAGCCAAAAGGCCGAGAAGCGATAACCAGAATTGGTTTCAAACTACGGAGCCACCCAAGGATCCTGAAAAGTCCATTTGTGGAGATGAGCTCCTGGACTCCCGTTAAGAAGACATGTTGTCAACCTCTAGATCCCTTACATGCCTGCACTTTTCGGCTTGCTGCTGCTGCAATCCACGCGTTTTAGATCTGCATAACTCCACCTCTTTAAACACAGCACCTTCACCCCCTGCTGTTCCCACCCGCCTCAACACCGTTGGAAGGGAGGAGAACCAATTAAGGCGGGGGGTGGGGTGGAACGAGCAGCTGTCTACCCTTAGCAGGAGGGCTCCTGATTACATACCTCTCCTGCTGCTGCTGCTGCTGGCTGTCCAGCAGCAGACTGAAGGTGGCTGCTGCTGTGCACAGGTATATAAAGGCTCAGAGCCTATTATGACACGCGCAGCCAGCGTTCCATTGCCACATTCCATCTACTGCAGGCAGGATACCTGGCTGGCTGAATGTCGCTGAGAAGCTCACAGAGACCGCCATAAGCAACAGTTTAACAGAATGCCACAGACTAATCAACCAAACTTTTTGGGTTGGGTTCTCTTTTATAGTCTGCAGGCATTAAATGAAAGAAGTCAGTGTTCCAGCAGAAGGAGACAACGTTTCAGAAAAGGCATTGTAGCAAACCAAAAAAGAAATTTTAAGCGCAGCAGAGTAACCAGCGCACATACCTGTTAGCTCAGGTGAGTTTAAAAGGCTGCTGTTGATAACAAGGGCATTTGCTAAATAGATGGTGTGTGTGCAACAATATACTGAACGGTCAATAATATTGTGCAGCTTATCTCACCACCTGTAGTTATTTAGGTGAAAGCTCCAAAATGCTTGCCTAATATGTCTGTTTATCCAAAAGGAAGTAAAAAGGGAGAGCTAGAAAGATAGCATTGCATCACATTACATGGCAATGCAATGCACAGTTGCTGAAGTTGAACCAAAATGAGCTTGTAATCTGGCTTCTGCAACTTTGAACATGAAAAATCCAATGAGGAGAAGAAAAGCAAAGCCAAAGAGTCCATCCCAAAATCCGACAAACAAGCAAAATGAACAAAAAACATTGAATTCAATTCTTTCTGATTTTAGAAACTGCATTAAAGAAGGGGTGCACCGGTCCTGGAGATACTGCAATACCAGGTCAATGCGTGGAGTGGACAGAGCAAGCTCTTTTTCCATCTCCCTGTTCTAAAAATCCATTTAATATATGGTCCCCAGATAGGGAACGTATCAGATATTAAACTGATAAGAAAAGATACTACACTTGATCTTAGCCAAAAGGCCGAGAAGCGATAACCAGAATTGGTTTCAAACTACGGAGCCACCCAAGGATCCTGAAAAGTCCATTTGTGGAGATGAGCTCCTGGACTCCCGTTAAGAAGACATGTTGTCAACCTCTAGATCCCTTACATGCCTGCACTTTTCGGCTTGCTGCTGCTGCAATCCACGCGTTTTAGATCTGCATAACTCCACCTCTTTAAACACAGCACCTTCACCCCTGCTGTTCCCACCCGCCTCAACACCGTTGGAAGGGAGGAGAACCAATTAAGGCGGGGGGTGGGGTGGAACGAGCAGCTGTCTACCCTTAGCAGGAGGGCTCCTGATTACATACCTCTCCTGCTGCTGCTGCTGCTGGCTGTCCAGCAGCAGACTGAAGGTGGCTGCTGCTGTGCTCAGGTATATAAAGGCTCAGAGCCTATTATGACACGCGCAGCCAGCGTTCCATTGCCACATTCCATCTACTGCAGGCAGGATACCTGGCTGGCTGAATGTCGCTGAGAAGCTCACAGAGACCGCCATAAGCAACAGTTTAACAGAATGCCACAGACTAATCAACCAAACTTTTTGGGTTGGGTTCTCTTTTATAGTCTGCAGGCATTAAATGAAAGAAGTCAGTGTTCCAGCAGAAGGAGACAACGTTTCAGAAAAGGCATTGTAGCAAACCAAAAAAGAAATTTTAAGCGCAGCAGAGTAACCAGCGCACATACCTGTTAGCTCAGGTGAGTTTAAAAGGCTGCTGTTGATAACAAGGGCATTTGCTAAATAGATGGTGTGTGTGCAACAATATACTGAAAGGTCAATTATATTGTGCAGCTTATCTCACCACCTGTAGTTATTTAGGTGAAAGCTCCAAAATGCTTGCCTAATATGTCTGTTTATCCAAAAGGAAGTAAAAAGGGAGAGCTAGAAAGATAGCATTGCATCACATTACATGGCAATGCAATGCACAGTTGCTGAAGTTGAACCAAAATGAGCTTGTAATCTGGCTTCTGCAACTTTGAACATGAAAAATCCAATGAGGAGAAGAAAAGCAAAGCCAAAGAGTCCATCCCAAAATCCGACAAACAAGCAAAATGAACAAAAAACATTGAATTCAATTCTTTCTGATTTTAGAAACTGCATTAAAGAAGGGGTGCACCGGTCCTGGAGATACTGAAATACCAGGTCAATGCGTGGAGTGGACAGAGCAAGCTCTTTTTCCATCTCCCTGTTCTAAAAATCCATTTAATATATGGTCCCCAGATAGGGGACGTATCAGATATTAAACTGATAAGAACAGATACTACACTTGATCTTAGCCAAAAGGCCGAGAAGCGATAACCAGAATTGGTTTCAAACTACGGAGCCACCCAAGGATCCTGAAAAGTCCATTTGTGGAGATGAGCTCCTGGACTCCCGTTAAGAAGACATGTTGTCAACCTCTAGATCCCTTACATGCCTGCACTTTTCGGCTTGCTGCTGCTGCAATCCACGCGTTTTAGATCTGCATAACTCCACCTCTTTAAACACAGCACCTTCACCCCTGCTGTTCCCACCCGCCTCAACACCGTTGGAAGGGAGGAGAACCAATTAAGGCGGGGGGTGGGGTGGAACGAGCAGCTGTCTACCCTTAGCAGGAGGGCTCCTGATTACATACCTCTCCTGCTGCTGCTGCTGCTGGCTGTCCAGCAGCAGACTGAAGGTGGCTGCTGCTGTGCTCAGGTATATAAAGGCTCAGAGCCTATTATGACACGCGCAGCCAGCGTTCCATTGCCACATTCCATCTACTGCAGGCAGGATACCTGGCTGGCTGAATGTCGCTGAGAAGCTCACAGAGACCGCCATAAGCAACAGTTTAACAGAATGCCACAGACTAATCAACCAAACTTTTTGGGTTGGGTTCTCTTTTATAGTCTGCAGGCATTAAATGAAAGAACTCAGTGTTCCAGCAGAAGGAGACAACGTTTCAGAAAAGGCATTGTAGCAAACCAAAAAAGAAATTTTAAGCGCAGCAGAGTAACCAGCGCACATACCTGTTAGCTCAGGTGAGTTTAAAAGGCTGCTGTTGATAACAAGGGCATTTGCTAAATAGATGGTGTGTGTGCAACAATATACTGAAAGGTCAATTATATTGTGCAGCTTATTTCACCACCTGTAGTTATTTAGGTGAAAGCTCCAAAATGCTTGCCTAATATGTCTGTTTATCCAAAAGGAAGTAAAAAGGGAGAGCTAGAAAGATAGCATTGCATCACATTACATGGCAATGCAATGCACAGTTGCTGAAGTTGAACCAAAATGAGCTTGTAATCTGGCTTCTGCAACTTTGAACATGAAAAATCCAATGAGGAGAAGAAAAGCAAAGCCAAAGAGTCCATCCCAAAATCCGACAAACAAGCAAAATGAACAAAAAACATTGAATTCAATTCTTTCTGATTTTAGAAACTGCATTAAAGAAGGGGTGCACCGGTCCTGGAGATACTGCAATACCAGGTCAATGCGTGGAGTGGACAGAGCAAGCTCTTTTTCCATCTCCCTGTTCTAAAAATCCATTTAATATATGGTCCCCAGATAGGGGACGTATCAGATATTAAACTGATAAGAACAGATACTACACTTGATCTTAGCCAAAAGGACGAGAAGCGATAACCAGAATTGGTTTCAAACTACGGAGCCACCCAAGGATCCTGAAAAGTCCATTTGTGGAGATGAGCTCCTGGACTCCCGTTAAGAAGACATGTTGTCAACCTCTAGATCCCTTACATGCCTGCACTTTTCGGCTTGCTGCTGCTGCAATCCACGCATTTTAGATCTGCATAACTCCACCTCTTTAAACACAGCACCTTCACCCCCTGCTGTTCCCACCCGCCTCAACACCGTTGGAAGGGAGGAGAACCAATTAAGGCGGGGGGTGGGGTGGAACGAGCAGCTGTCTACCCTTAGCAGGAGGGCTCCTGATTACATACCTCTCCTGCTGCTGCTGCTGCTGGCTGTCCAGCAGCAGACTGAAGGTGGCTGCTGCTGTGCACAGGTATATAAAGGCTCAGAGCCTATTATGACACGCGCAGCCAGCGTTCCATTGCCACATTCCATCTACTGCAGGCAGGATACCTGGCTGGCTGAATGTCGCTGAGAAGCTCACAGAGACCGCCATAAGCAACAGTTTAACAGAATGCCACAGACTAATCAACCAAACTTTTTGGGTTGGGTTCTCTTTTATAGTCTGCAGGCATTAAATGAAAGAAGTCAGTGTTCCAGCAGAAGGAGACAACGTTTCAGAAAAGGCATTGTAGCAAACCAAAAAAGAAATTTTAAGCGCAGCAGAGTAACCAGCGCACATACCTGTTAGCTCAGGTGAGTTTAAAAGGCTGCTGTTGATAACAAGGGCATTTGCTAAATAGATGGTGTGTGTGCAACAATATACTGAAAGGTCAATTATATTGTGCAGCTTATCTCACCACCTGTAGTTATTTAGGTGAAAGCTCCAAAATGCTTGCCTAATATGTCTGTTTATCCAAAAGGAAGTAAAAAGGGAGAGCTAGAAAGATAGCATTGCATCACATTACATGGCAATGCAATGCACAGTTGCTGAAGTTGAACCAAAATGAGCTTGTAATCTGGCTTCTGCAACTTTGAACATGAAAAATCCAATGAGGAGAAGAAAAGCAAAGCCAAAGAGTCCATCCCAAAATCCGACAAACAAGCAAAATGAACAAAAAACATTGAATACAATTCTTTCTGATTTTAGAAACTGCATTAAAGAAGGGGTGCACCGGTCCTGGAGATACTGCAATACCAGGTCAATGCGTGGAGTGGACAGAGCAAGCTCTTTTTCCATCTCCCTGTTCTAAAAATCCATTTAATATATGGTCCCCAGATAGGGGACGTATCAGATATTAAACTGATAAGAACAGATACTACACTTGATCTTAGCCAAAAGGCCGAGAAGCGATAACCAGAATTGGTTTCAAACTACGGAGCCACCCAAGGATCCTGAAAAGTCCATTTGTGGAGATGAGCTCCTGGACTCCCGTTAAGAAGACATGTTGTCAACCTCTAGATCCCTTACATGCCTGCACTTTTCGGCTTGCTGCTGCTGCAATCCACGCGTTTTAGATCTGCATAACTCCACCTCTTTAAACACAGCACCTTCACCCCCTGCTGTTCCCACCCGCCTCAACACCGTTGGAAGGGAGGAGAACCAATTAAGGCGGGGGGTGGGGTGGAACGAGCAGCTGTCTACCCTTAGCAGGAGGGCTCCTGATTACATACCTCTCCTGCTGCTGCTGCTGCTGGCTGTCCAGCAGCAGACTGAAGGTGGCTGCTGCTGTGCACAGGTATATAAAGGCTCAGAGCCTATTATGACACGCGCAGCCAGCGTTCCATTGCCACATTCCATCTACTGCAGGCAGGATACCTGGCTGGCTGAATGTCGCTGAGAAGCTCACAGAGACCGCCATAAGCAACAGTTTAACAGAATGCCACAGACTAATCAACCAAACTTTTTGGGTTGGGTTCTCTTTTATAGTCTGCAGGCATTAAATGAAAGAAGTCAGTGTTCCAGCAGAAGGAGACAACGTTTCAGAAAAGGCATTGTAGCAAACCAAAAAAGAAATTTTAAGCGCAGCAGAGTAACCAGCGCACATACCTGTTAGCTCAGGTGAGTTTAAAAGGCTGCTGTTGATAACAAGGGCATTTGCTAAATAGATGGTGTGTGTGCAACAATATACTGAACGGTCAATTATATTGTGCAGCTTATCTCACCACCTGTAGTTATTTAGGTGAAAGCTCCAAAATGCTTGCCTAATATGTCTGTTTATCCAAAAGGAAGTAAAAAGGGAGAGCTAGAAAGATAGCATTGCATCACATTACATGGCAATGCAATGCACAGTTGCTGAAGTTGAACCAAAATGAGCTTGTAATCTGGCTTCTGCAACTTTGAACATGAAAAATCCAATGAGGAGAAGAAAAGCAAAGCCAAAGAGTCCATCCCAAAATCCGACAAACAAGCAAAATGAACAAAAAACATTGAATTCAATTCTTTCTGATTTTAGAAACTGCATTAAAGAAGGGGTGCACCGGTCCTGGAGATACTGCAATACCAGGTCAATGCGTGGAGTGGACAGAGCAAGCTCTTTTTCCATCTCCCTGTTCTAAAAATCCATTTAATATATGGTCCCCAGATAGGGAACGTATCAGATATTAAACTGATAAGAAAAGATACTACACTTGATCTTAGCCAAAAGGCCGAGAAGCGATAACCAGAATTGGTTTCAAACTACGGAGCCACCCAAGGATCCTGAAAAGTCCATTTGTGGAGATGAGCTCCTGGACTCCCGTTAAGAAGACATGTTGTCAACCTCTAGATCCCTTACATGCCTGCACTTTTCGGCTTGCTGCTGCTGCAATCCACGCGTTTTAGATCTGCATAACTCCACCTCTTTAAACACAGCACCTTCACCCCTGCTGTTCCCACCCGCCTCAACACCGTTGGAAGGGAGGAGAACCAATTAAGGCGGGGGGTGGGGTGGAACGAGCAGCTGTCTACCCTTAGCAGGAGGGCTCCTGATTACATACCTCTCCTGCTGCTGCTGCTGGCTGTCCAGCAGCAGACTGAAGGTGGCTGCTGCTGTGCTCAGGTATATAAAGGCTCAGAGCCTATTATGACACGCGCAGCCAGCGTTCCATTGCCACATTCCATCTACTGCAGGCAGGATACCTGGCTGGCTGAATGTCGCTGAGAAGCTCACAGAGACCGCCATAAGCAACAGTTTAACAGAATGCCACAGACTAATCAACCAAACTTTTTGGGTTGGGTTCTCTTTTATAGTCTGCAGGCATTAAATGAAAGAAGTCAGTGTTCCAGCAGAAGGAGACAACGTTTCAGAAAAGGCATTGTAGCAAACCAAAAAAGAAATTTTAAGCGCAGCAGAGTAACCAGCGCACATACCTGTTAGCTCAGGTGAGTTTAAAAGGCTGCTGTTGATAACAAGGGCATTTGCTAAATAGATGGTGTGTGTGCAACAATATACTGAAAGGTCAATTATATTGTGCAGCTTATCTCACCACCTGTAGTTATTTAGGTGAAAGCTCCAAAATGCTTGCCTAATATGTCTGTTTATCCAAAAGGAAGTAAAAAGGGAGAGCTAGAAAGATAGCATTGCATCACATTACATGGCAATGCAATGCACAGTTGCTGAAGTTGAACCAAAATGAGCTTGTAATCTGGCTTCTGCAACTTTGAACATGAAAAATCCAATGAGGAGAAGAAAAGCAAAGCCAAAGAGTCCATCCCAAAATCCGACAAACAAGCAAAATGAACAAAAAACATTGAATTCAATTCTTTCTGATTTTAGAAACTGCATTAAAGAAGGGGTGCACCGGTCCTGGAGATACTGAAATACCAGGTCAATGCGTGGAGTGGACAGAGCAAGCTCTTTTTCCATCTCCCTGTTCTAAAAATCCATTTAATATATGGTCCCCAGATAGGGGACGTATCAGATATTAAACTGATAAGAACAGATACTACACTTGATCTTAGCCAAAAGGCCGAGAAGCGATAACCAGAATTGGTTTCAAACTACGGAGCCACCCAAGGATCCTGAAAAGTCCATTTGTGGAGATGAGCTCCTGGACTCCCGTTAATAAGACATGTTGTCAACCTCTAGATCCCTTACATGCCTGCACTTTTCGGCTTGCTGCTGCTGCAATCCACGCGTTTTAGATCTGCATAACTCCACCTCTTTAAACACAGCACCTTCACCCCTGCTGTTCCCACCCGCCTCAACACCGTTGGAAGGGAGGAGAACCAATTAAGGCGGGGGGTGGGGTGGAACGAGCAGCTGTCTACCCTTAGCAGGAGGGCTCCTGATTACATACCTCTCCTGCTGCTGCTGCTGCTGGCTGTCCAGCAGCAGACTGAAGGTGGCTGCTGCTGTGCTCAGGTATATAAAGGCTCAGAGCCTATTATGACACGCGCAGCCAGCGTTCCATTGCCACATTCCATCTACTGCAGGCAGGATACCTGGCTGGCTGAATGTCGCTGAGAAGCTCACAGAGACCGCCATAAGCAACAGTTTAACAGAATGCCACAGACTAATCAACCAAACTTTTTGGGTTGGGTTCTCTTTTATAGTCTGCAGGCATTAAATGAAAGAAGTCAGTGTTCCAGCAGAAGGAGACAACGTTTCAGAAAAGGCATTGTAGCAAACCAAAAAAGAAATTTTAAGCGCAGCAGAGTAACCAGCGCACATACCTGTTAGCTCAGGTGAGTTTAAAAGGCTGCTGTTGATAACAAGGGCATTTGCTAAATAGATGGTGTGTGTGCAACAATATACTGAAAGGTCAATTATATTGTGCAGCTTATCTCACCACCTGTAGTTATTTAGGTGAAAGCTCCAAAATGCTTGCCTAATATGTCTGTTTATCCAAAAGGAAGTAAAAAGGGAGAGCTAGAAAGATAGCATTGCATCACATTACATGGCAATGCAATGCACAGTTGCTGAAGTTGAACCAAAATGAGCTTGTAATCTGGCTTCTGCAACTTTGAACATGAAAAATCCAATGAGGAGAAGAAAAGCAAAGCCAAAGAGTCCATCCCAAAATCCGACAAACAAGCAAAATGAACAAAAAACATTGAATTCAATTCTTTCTGATTTTAGAAACTGCATTAAAGAAGGGGTGCACCGGTCCTGGAGATACTGCAATACCAGGTCAATGCGTGGAGTGGACAGAGCAAGCTCTTTTTCCATCTCCCTGTTCTAAAAATCCATTTAATATATGGTCCCCAGATAGGGGACGTATCAGATATTAAACTGATAAGAACAGATACTACACTTGATCTTAGCCAAAAGGACGAGAAGCGATAACCAGAATTGGTTTCAAACTACGGAGCCACCCAAGGATCCTGAAAAGTCCATTTGTGGAGATGAGCTCCTGGACTCCCGTTAAGAAGACATGTTGTCAACCTCTAGATCCCTTACATGCCTGCACTTTTCGGCTTGCTGCTGCTGCAATCCACGCATTTTAGATCTGCATAACTCCACCTCTTTAAACACAGCACCTTCACCCCCTGCTGTTCCCACCCGCCTCAACACCGTTGGAAGGGAGGAGAACCAATTAAGGCGGGGGGTGGGGTGGAACGAGCAGCTGTCTACCCTTAGCAGGAGGGCTCCTGATTACATACCTCTCCTGCTGCTGCTGCTGCTGGCTGTCCAGCAGCAGACTGAAGGTGGCTGCTGCTGTGCACAGGTATATAAAGGCTCAGAGCCTATTATGACACGCGCAGCCAGCGTTCCATTGCCACATTCCATCTACTGCAGGCAGGATACCTGGCTGGCTGAATGTCGCTGAGAAGCTCACAGAGACCGCCATAAGCAACAGTTTAACAGAATGCCACAGACTAATCAACCAAACTTTTTGGGTTGGGTTCTCTTTTATAGTCTGCAGGCATTAAATGAAAGAAGTCAGTGTTCCAGCAGAAGGAGACAACGTTTCAGAAAAGGCATTGTAGCAAACCAAAAAAGAAATTTTAAGCGCAGCAGAGTAACCAGCGCACATACCTGTTAGCTCAGGTGAGTTTAAAAGGCTGCTGTTGATAACAAGGGCATTTGCTAAATAGATGGTGTGTGTGCAACAATATACTGAAAGGTCAATTATATTGTGCAGCTTATCTCACCACCTGTAGTTATTTAGGTGAAAGCTCCAAAATGCTTGCCTAATATGTCTGTTTATCCAAAAGGAAGTAAAAAGGGAGAGCTAGAAAGATAGCATTGCATCACATTACATGGCAATGCAATGCACAGTTGCTGAAGTTGAACCAAAATGAGCTTGTAATCTGGCTTCTGCAACTTTGAACATGAAAAATCCAATGAGGAGAAGAAAAGCAAAGCCAAAGAGTCCATCCCAAAATCCGACAAACAAGCAAAATGAACAAAAAACATTGAATACAATTCTTTCTGATTTTAGAAACTGCATTAAAGAAGGGGTGCACCGGTCCTGGAGATACTGCAATACCAGGTCAATGCGTGGAGTGGACAGAGCAAGCTCTTTTTCCATCTCCCTGTTCTAAAAATCCATTTAATATATGGTCCCCAGATAGGGGACGTATCAGATATTAAACTGATAAGAACAGATACTACACTTGATCTTAGCCAAAAGGCCGAGAAGCGATAACCAGAATTGGTTTCAAACTACGGAGCCACCCAAGGATCCTGAAAAGTCCATTTGTGGAGATGAGCTCCTGGACTCCCGTTAAGAAGACATGTTGTCAACCTCTAGATCCCTTACATGCCTGCACTTTTCGGCTTGCTGCTGCTGCAATCCACGCGTTTTAGATCTGCATAACTCCACCTCTTTAAACACAGCACCTTCACCCCCTGCTGTTCCCACCCGCCTCAACACCGTTGGAAGGGAGGAGAACCAATTAAGGCGGGGGGTGGGGTGGAACGAGCAGCTGTCTACCCTTAGCAGGAGGGCTCCTGATTACATACCTCTCCTGCTGCTGCTGCTGCTGGCTGTCCAGCAGCAGACTGAAGGTGGCTGCTGCTGTGCACAGGTATATAAAGGCTCAGAGCCTATTATGACACGCGCAGCCAGCGTTCCATTGCCACATTCCATCTACTGCAGGCAGGATACCTGGCTGGCTGAATGTCGCTGAGAAGCTCACAGAGACCGCCATAAGCAACAGTTTAACAGAATGCCACAGACTAATCAACCAAACTTTTTGGGTTGGGTTCTCTTTTATAGTCTGCAGGCATTAAATGAAAGAAGTCAGTGTTCCAGCAGAAGGAGACAACGTTTCAGAAAAGGCATTGTAGCAAACCAAAAAAGAAATTTTAAGCGCAGCAGAGTAACCAGCGCACATACCTGTTAGCTCAGGTGAGTTTAAAAGGCTGCTGTTGATAACAAGGGCATTTGCTAAATAGATGGTGTGTGTGCAACAATATACTGAAAGGTCAATTATATTGTGCAGCTTATCTCACCACCTGTAGTTATTTAGGTGAAAGCTCCAAAATGCTTGCCTAATATGTCTGTTTATCCAAAAGGAAGTAAAAAGGGAGAGCTAGAAAGATAGCATTGCATCACATTACATGGCAATGCAATGCACAGTTGCTGAAGTTGAACCAAAATGAGCTTGTAATCTGGCTTCTGCAACTTTGAACATGAAAAATCCAATGAGGAGAAGAAAAGCAAAGCCAAAGAGTCCATCCCAAAATCCGACAAACAAGCAAAATGAACAAAAAACATTGAATTCAATTCTTTCTGATTTTAGAAACTGCATTAAAGAAGGGGTGCACCGGTCCTGGAGATACTGAAATACCAGGTCAATGCGTGGAGTGGACAGAGCAAGCTCTTTTTCCATCTCCCTGTTCTAAAAATCCATTTAATATATGGTCCCCAGATAGGGGACGTATCAGATATTAAACTGATAAGAACAGATACTACACTTGATCTTAGCCAAAAGGCCGAGAAGCGATAACCAGAATTGGTTTCAAACTACGGAGCCACCCAAGGATCCTGAAAAGTCCATTTGTGGAGATGAGCTCCTGGACTCCCGTTAATAAGACATGTTGTCAACCTCTAGATCCCTTACATGCCTGCACTTTTCGGCTTGCTGCTGCTGCAATCCACGCGTTTTAGATCTGCATAACTCCACCTCTTTAAACACAGCACCTTCACCCCTGCTGTTCCCACCCGCCTCAACACCGTTGGAAGGGAGGAGAACCAATTAAGGCGGGGGGTGGGGTGGAACGAGCAGCTGTCTACCCTTAGCAGGAGGGCTCCTGATTACATACCTCTCCTGCTGCTGCTGCTGCTGGCTGTCCAGCAGCAGACTGAAGGTGGCTGCTGCTGTGCTCAGGTATATAAAGGCTCAGAGCCTATTATGACACGCGCAGCCAGCGTTCCATTGCCACATTCCATCTACTGCAGGCAGGATACCTGGCTGGCTGAATGTCGCTGAGAAGCTCACAGAGACCGCCATAAGCAACAGTTTAACAGAATGCCACAGACTAATCAACCAAACTTTTTGGGTTGGGTTCTCTTTTATAGTCTGCAGGCATTAAATGAAAGAAGTCAGTGTTCCAGCAGAAGGAGACAACGTTTCAGAAAAGGCATTGTAGCAAACCAAAAAAGAAATTTTAAGCGCAGCAGAGTAACCAGCGCACATACCTGTTAGCTCAGGTGAGTTTAAAAGGCTGCTGTTGATAACAAGGGCATTTGCTAAATAGATGGTGTGTGTGCAACAATATACTGAAAGGTCAATTATATTGTGCAGCTTATCTCACCACCTGTAGTTATTTAGGTGAAAGCTCCAAAATGCTTGCCTAATATGTCTGTTTATCCAAAAGGAAGTAAAAAGGGAGAGCTAGAAAGATAGCATTGCATCACATTACATGGCAATGCAATGCACAGTTGCTGAAGTTGAACCAAAATGAGCTTGTAATCTGGCTTCTGCAACTTTGAACATGAAAAATCCAATGAGGAGAAGAAAAGCAAAGCCAAAGAGTCCATCCCAAAATCCGACAAACAAGCAAAATGAACAAAAAACATTGAATTCAATTCTTTCTGATTTTAGAAACTGCATTAAAGAAGGGGTGCACCGGTCCTGGAGATACTGCAATACCAGGTCAATGCGTGGAGTGGACAGAGCAAGCTCTTTTTCCATCTCCCTGTTCTAAAAATCCATTTAATATATGGTCCCCAGATAGGGGACGTATCAGATATTAAACTGATAAGAACAGATACTACACTTGATCTTAGCCAAAAGGACGAGAAGTGATAACCAGAATTGGTTTCAAACTACGGAGCCACCCAAGGATCCTGAAAAGTCCATTTGTGGAGATGAGCTCCTGGACTCCCGTTAAGAAGACATGTTGTCAACCTCTAGATCCCTTACATGCCTGCACTTTTCGGCTTGCTGCTGCTGCAATCCACGCATTTTAGATCTGCATAACTCCACCTCTTTAAACACAGCACCTTCACCCCCTGCTGTTCCCACCCGCCTCAACACCGTTGGAAGGGAGGAGAACCAATTAAGGCGGGGGGTGGGGTGGAACGAGCAGCTGTCTACCCTTAGCAGGAGGGCTCCTGATTACATACCTCTCCTGCTGCTGCTGCTGCTGGCTGTCCAGCAGCAGACTGAAGGTGGCTGCTGCTGTGCACAGGTATATAAAGGCTCAGAGCCTATTATGACACGCGCAGCCAGCGTTCCATTGCCACATTCCATCTACTGCAGGCAGGATACCTGGCTGGCTGAATGTCGCTGAGAAGCTCACAGAGACCGCCATAAGCAACAGTTTAACAGAATGCCACAGACTAATCAACCAAACTTTTTGGGTTGGGTTCTCTTTTATAGTCTGCAGGCATTAAATGAAAGAAGTCAGTGTTCCAGCAGAAGGAGACAACGTTTCAGAAAAGGCATTGTAGCAAACCAAAAAAGAAATTTTAAGCGCAGCAGAGTAACCAGCGCACATACCTGTTAGCTCAGGTGAGTTTAAAAGGCTGCTGTTGATAACAAGGGCATTTGCTAAATAGATGGTGTGTGTGCAACAATATACTGAAAGGTCAATTATATTGTGCAGCTTATCTCACCACCTGTAGTTATTTAGGTGAAAGCTCCAAAATGCTTGCCTAATATGTCTGTTTATCCAAAAGGAAGTAAAAAGGGAGAGCTAGAAAGATAGCATTGCATCACATTACATGGCAATGCAATGCACAGTTGCTGAAGTTGAACCAAAATGAGCTTGTAATCTGGCTTCTGCAACTTTGAACATGAAAAATCCAATGAGGAGAAGAAAAGCAAAGCCAAAGAGTCCATCCCAAAATCCGACAAACAAGCAAAATGAACAAAAAACATTGAATACAATTCTTTCTGATTTTAGAAACTGCATTAAAGAAGGGGTGCACCGGTCCTGGAGATACTGCAATACCAGGTCAATGCGTGGAGTGGACAGAGCAAGCTCTTTTTCCATCTCCCTGTTCTAAAAATCCATTTAATATATGGTCCCCAGATAGGGGACGTATCAGATATTAAACTGATAAGAACAGATACTACACTTGATCTTAGCCAAAAGGCCGAGAAGCGATAACCAGAATTGGTTTCAAACTACGGAGCCACCCAAGGATCCTGAAAAGTCCATTTGTGGAGATGAGCTCCTGGACTCCCGTTAAGAAGACATGTTGTCAACCTCTAGATCCCTTACATGCCTGCACTTTTCGGCTTACTGCTGCTGCAATCCACGCGTTTTAGATCTGCATAACTCCACCTCTTTAAACACAGCACCTTCACCCCCTGCTGTTCCCACCCGCCTCAACACCGTTGGAAGGGAGGAGAACCAATTAAGGCGGGGGGTGGGGTGGAACGAGCAGCTGTCTACCCTTAGCAGGAGGGCTCCTGATTACATACCTCTCCTGCTGCTGCTGCTGCTGGCTGTCCAGCAGCAGACTGAAGGTGGCTGCTGCTGTGCACAGGTATATAAAGGCTCAGAGCCTATTATGACACGCGCAGCCAGCGTTCCATTGCCACATTCCATCTACTGCAGGCAGGATACCTGGCTGGCTGAATGTCGCTGAGAAGCTCACAGAGACCGCCATAAGCAACAGTTTAACAGAATGCCACAGACTAATCAACCAAACTTTTTGGGTTGGGTTCTCTTTTATAGTCTGCAGGCATTAAATGAAAGAAGTCAGTGTTCCAGCAGAAGGAGACAACGTTTCAGAAAAGGCATTGTAGCAAACCAAAAAAGAAATTTTAAGCGCAGCAGAGTAACCAGCGCACATACCTGTTAGCTCAGGTGAGTTTAAAAGGCTGCTGTTGATAACAAGGGCATTTGCTAAATAGATGGTGTGTGTGCAACAATATACTGAAAGGTCAATTATATTGTGCAGCTTATCTCACCACCTGTAGTTATTTAGGTGAAAGCTCCAAAATGCTTGCCTAATATGTCTGTTTATCCAAAAGGAAGTAAAAAGGGAGAGCTAGAAAGATAGCATTGCATCACATTACATGGCAATGCAATGCACAGTTGCTGAAGTTGAACCAAAATGAGCTTGTAATCTGGCTTCTGCAACTTTGAACATGAAAAATCCAATGAGGAGAAGAAAAGCAAAGCCAAAGAGTCCATCCCAAAATCCGACAAACAAGCAAAATGAACAAAAAACATTGAATTCAATTCTTTCTGATTTTAGAAACTGCATTAAAGAAGGGGTGCACCGGTCCTGGAGATACTGCAATACCAGGTCAATGCGTGGAGTGGACAGAGCAAGCTCTTTTTCCATCTCCCTGTTCTAAAAATCCATTTAATATATGGTCCCCAGATAGGGGACGTATCAGATATTAAACTGATAAGAACAGATTTTTTTTTTTTTTTTTTTTTTTTTTTTTTTTTTTTAAACCATTCAGGTTAGTTTTATAGCAAATCAGTAGGATATACCAAAACTGTTGCAAAAAAAAACTTCTCATCATCATGGCCATATTTATTAAGCATAAAGTAACCTAATATTACAGAAAGAAGAACATCTTATTAATATAAACCAAAAGATCACTGAAATTTTACAATATGCCTCCACTTTTTAAATTTCCATATTCCCTCGGCATCTGTTCCACCACCGCTACTACTATCCATCTTGTAAATCAAAAATAGCCTAGAAAGAATAATCCTAATACATTCATTTACTGTAATTGATTTCCTTTTAAATACACAAAGATTCCTCACATCCCACAAACTTTCTAACACACAAGCCATAATTAACCACAAAACTCTCTCCTTTACACGTCCACTTGCACCAATACCAAACATAACCACACGCCAATCCACAAAAGTCACTCCTGCCAAACTCCTACACAACCCCCCTACACATTTCCACACGTCTTGTGCAAAATCACAATTCCACATCAGATGCATAACCGTCTCACAACCATTACATCCATCTCTTGGACAAACATCCGACCTAATCAAACCTCTCTTCTTTTGAACATCTCTCACTGGAAGAATATTGTGAAACGCCATCCACACTACATCCTTCTGTTTGTTGGACATCCCATACATACCCAACTTTCTCCAAGCATCCGCAACCTCATTCCCTCTCAAACCAACAATATTAGACTCGACCTCATTTGCACACAATTTCCTATACACCCTCTTAGTCATTCTAAACTCATCCACCGGCACACTCAGCAAATCATACTTCTTGACAAACTTCTCAATCACCTCATACCACACCGGACACTTAAAAGACACAGGCACTCTCGCATCCCTCTTTCTCCAACCTAACCCATACAACATCCATCCTGCAGAATAACTTGCCATACATGCACCCTTATTACCTTTACCCAACAATACCACAATCGTCTTAATATAATGGAGCCCTAAAAAAACCTCAACATTAGGAAATCCCAAACCACCATGCTGGCAGGCCTTATAAAGGCTTTCCCTCTTCAGCTTCTCCATCTTGCTGCACCAGAAAAAGGAAAAAATCATTTTCTCAACTCTCTTCACTTTCCTAAAAGGGGATGGAAAAATTATGGCCACAAAAAGCAGAATGGGTAAGATCACTGCTTTGATAACTAGAACTTTGCCCCGCAAAGAAAGATCTCTCATTCTCCAAAAATTCAATTTTCGCTCAACACGCATACCACACTCGTCCCAACTCTCATTTCCTTTCAGATCATCATTGAAAAATACCCCTAAAACCTTAATTGCACTCTCCTCATACTTAACACCTTCCATACGAATACTGTCATCTCCAAAGCATTTGAAACTACACTTAGTCCAGTTAACTCTAAAACCTGATGCACCACAGAAAAAATCCAAAAGCAACCTCACCCTACTCATTGAAGCCATACTTTCACTCACCATCACAACATCATCCATGTAACCTAACACCTTCACATGCTTACCACCACTCCCAGGCACTAACAATCCTCTCATCATTTTCTCACATCTCACTAAACACAGCAAAGGCTCAATCACACATACAAACAAGACAGGGGACATAGGGCACCCCTGTCTTACACCAGACCTAATCATCACTTTGTCAGACAACCATCCATTCACTAAAAACTCACTTGACACATAATCATATAAAGACTTAACTCCATTCAGAAAAACCCTAGGGAAACCCATCCTCTCCAATACTTTAAACAGAAACACATGCGAAACTCTATCAAAAGCCTTTTCGAAATCAATTGCTAACACCATACACTTCTGCTTTCTAGTCTTACAATCCCCAAGCATATCCCTTAACAATAACAAATTATCACTTATACTCCGACCAGGCACGGCACACACTTGGTCATCCTCCACAACCCTACCAATCACCTCACGCATACGATTTGCTAACAATTTACTGTAGACCTTATAATCAGCGTTAAGCAATGATATGGGTCTCCAGTTCTCCAAACGCTTTTTCTCACCCTTCTTAAACACAAGAACCACTATACCCTCTTTCATACTGTCACACAAAACACCATTCATCCACATATACCTACAAACCTCAGTCAAGTCCTTACCCAAAAACTCCCAAGCTTTCACATACAGCTCCACAGGCAACCCATCCTTCCCAGGCGTCTTATTCTTTTTAGCACTCATAACAACATTCCTCACCTCATCCAAAATAACATCCTCACACAAAGCATCACATTCATCCGAACCAAGTCTCTTCTCCATACCACTCAATACATGCGACACAAGTCCAGGATCAATCCATTTCTCATCGTACAACTTACTATAGAAGCCATTCACCTCATTCAACACATTCTTCCCAACCACACTAGATCCATCTTCACCTACCACTTCACTCAAATCCAACTTCCTTCCATTCATTTTTTTAAAAAAGTACCTGGTGCACTTTTCATTCTTTTCCAAATGCTCTAACTTGGTACGGTAAATAATCTCTTTACCTTTTTCATCCAGAAGACATTTTAACTCATTCTTAGCAACCTCAAGCTGATCAGACATATCCATTCCTTTCCTAACACACCCACGCAACCAATCAATCCGTCTACTTAAGTCATTAAATCTATTACGATATCTGGCAGCTTTTTTGTAGCCCCATTTTTTAAAGAAAGTTTTTAACTGTAATTTCACCCAATCCCACCATTCAAGCACACTACCAAAATCACGCTTACGCCACCTCCAACTTGCATACCTTTTCTCCAACTCACTCATCACCTCCTCATCCTCCAACAACCTCGTATTCAATTTCCAAACCCCACCCCCAAACACCATGTCCCCATTCGCACTAAAAACTCCACGCAAACACTCATGATCAGAAAAAGGTACCTTATGTTGAACATAACTTGAACAAACCATATTTTTGGAAAATAACATCCTATCTATCCTCGATGAAATATTACCACGGTCAGCATAATATGTAGGCGGTGGTGGAATGCCATACTCAAGTATTGCAGCGTCTAAGAAAGAAAAATCAGAAATAAGTTGAGATAACTTTTTTCCCGTAATGTCCACATTACCTTCTGTGACACAATTACAGTCACCAACAAAAACTGTAGGAATTTTTCCAGGGAGAAAAAAACTCAATTTCTCAAGAAGAGCAAGCCGCTCCTCTTTTTTAGTAGGACAATATAAATTAATCATTCTAACCTTCCACCCCCTATAACTCAAAAAAACAATAATGCAGCGACCCACCTCCACAACCGTGTAACTATCAATAGTAATATTCTTATTACCAACTAAAATCCCCACACCATCATTTTTGTTAAAGCTGGACCCCGACCAAACATACTGGCCATAAGGCCAGTCCTTATCCCCTGGAGATTCAGTAATCCCACACTCTTGTAGACAATAGACATCTGCACTCAAACCCTTTAGATAATCCAGAACTGTTGTTCTTCGGGTAACAGATCTAATTTGCCTAACATTAAGGGACACAATGTCCCATCCAGAATGATGCGGCATAACTAAAGGGGATCACACATAACCTGAAAAAAAAAGAAAGAAAACATCAACTCAACCTTCATCAAGCAAAGCAAAGCTATTACCATCTGGCTGAATGCCAAATGTAACAATGTCAGGAGAAAATACATCTGACGGGTAAGCACGAGAGTCCACCGGGCTATCACACACGGCAGCAATGGATGAACACTCAGTCCTTGGCTTCTTCTTGACCACATCAGGATCCTCCTCATCAGAGAAACGGACAGCAGACAAGTCCCCTTGGCCACCGCCCCCGATCTCCTCTGAAGCAGTATTGCACCAAGATATGACAGGAGAATTGGACAAGTCCATTTCCCCCTCACCACGGACACCAAACTGGGGAGGGAAAGGTGACATCACCTCTGGAATCACCATGTCAAAGCCTCCTGACGCAGGAGGCTGAAGCTGGGCATCTTCAAATATGTCGTCCATCTGAGTGCCATCCTCTTCCTCTTGGGGAGCAGTTGCCTCCCCGACATCCGGAAGGGGACCTTGTGGAACCCTAGTAGAAGTCGAAGGAACAGCAGGCCCCTCCGCGACCACTTGAGCAAAAGACTTAGGAGTGGTTCTAGCTTGACACTGCCTAAGAACATGCCCCTCCTCACCACAAGCATCACACTTTACCTGGTTCTTGCAGTCTTTCGCCATATGACCAGACGTGTTACACCTCCTGCAGGTTGGCGGATACCTGCAGGACTCCTGGACATGACCATACTTGTTACATCTTCTGCAGAAAAAAGGAGCATCAGGAAAGTACAAGAAACCAGTGTCTCTCCCAATAGAGAAACTCATAGGAGGATAATGTATGCCCCCTGGCCCCTCGGGGTCTGTAGCAAAACGAACAAAGTACTTGTATTTGCCAGTCCACAAGCCTTCTTCATTCGAGATCTTGTGGGAAAAATGCACATAAGTACAATGCCTCCTCAAGAATACAGTAATGTCCTCCTGGGGGATAAAGGGATTGTGCATAAACACAACAACAGGAACATCCCCCTTTGAATAGAGGACAGTAAAAGTGAGTCCATCTAGGAGGGAGTTCTCAGTATGGCCTTTCAAGGTTCTATAAAGATTTTGGCAAGCAGCCATAGTAGAAAGAACCAGCACATACCTTCCATGACTTCTAAATTCCTGCAGGCAAAGAATGTCCGACTTCTTAATCTTCAATGCTTCATAGAAGATGGCATTCACCAGGTAGGACATGGAAAAATGTCCCTTCTTCTCCTCGGAAATCTCAATGCGAAATCCATTCTTGACCCGGGGGTCCCCGGTCCCAGCAAATTTCAGCTTGACTCCCATAGTCAGCCACGGAAATCGCCTTCCCGTTTCCTCCTCACTCTCCCCCTATAGCAGCATCCAGCTTAAGCCACCGGAGTGGCGATGCTGGAAGGCCGAGGGCTAGCACTCAAGGAACCTGATGTCCAGACACTTGATCTGAGCCAAAAGGCCGAGAAGCGATAACCAGAATTGGTTTCAAACTACGGAGCCACCCAAGGATCCTGAAAAGTCCATTTGTGGAGATGAGCTCCTGGACTCCCGTTAAGAAGACATGTTGTCAACCTCTAGATCCCTTACATGCCTGCACTTTTCGGCTTGCTGCTGCTGCAATCCACGCGTTTTAGATCTGCATAACTCCACCTCTTTAAACACAGCACCTTCACCCCCTGCTGTTCCCACCCGCCTCAACACCGTTGGAAGGGAGGAGAACCAATTAAGGCGGGGGGTGGGGTGGAACGAGCAGCTGTCTACCCTTAGCAGGAGGGCTCCTGATTACATACCTCTCCTGCTGCTGCTGCTGCTGGCTGTCCAGCAGCAGACTGAAGGTGGCTGCTGCTGTGCACAGGTATATAAAGGCTCAGAGCCTATTATGACACGCGCAGCCAGCGTTCCATTGCCACATTCCATCTACTGCAGGCAGGATACCTGGCTGGCTGAATGTCGCTGAGAAGCTCACAGAGACCGCCATAAGCAACAGTTTAACAGAATGCCACAGACTAATCAACCAAACTTTTTGGGTTGGGTTCTCTTTTATAGTCTGCAGGCATTAAATGAAAGAAGTCAGTGTTCCAGCAGAAGGAGACAACGTTTCAGAAAAGGCATTGTAGCAAACCAAAAAAGAAATTTTAAGCGCAGCAGAGTAACCAGCGCACATACCTGTTAGCTCAGGTGAGTTTAAAAGGCTGCTGTTGATAACAAGGGCATTTGCTAAATAGATGGTGTGTGTGCAACAATATACTGAAAGGTCAATTATATTGTGCAGCTTATCTCACCACCTGTAGTTATTTAGGTGAAAGCTCCAAAATGCTTGCCTAATATGTCTGTTTATCCAAAAGGAAGTAAAAAGGGAGAGCTAGAAAGATAGCATTGCATCACATTACATGGCAATGCAATGCACAGTTGCTGAAGTTGAACCAAAATGAGCTTGTAATCTGGCTTCTGCAACTTTGAACATGAAAAATCCAATGAGGAGAAGAAAAGCAAAGCCAAAGAGTCCATCCCAAAATCCGACAAACAAGCAAAATGAACAAAAAACATTGAATACAATTCTTTCTGATTTTAGAAACTGCATTAAAGAAGGGGTGCACCGGTCCTGGAGATACTGCAATACCAGGTCAATGCGTGGAGTGGACAGAGCAAGCTCTTTTTCCATCTCCCTGTTCTAAAAATCCATTTAATATATGGTCCCCAGATAGGGGACGTATCAGATATTAAACTGATAAGAACAGATACTACACTTGATCTTAGCCAAAAGGCCGAGAAGCGATAACCAGAATTGGTTTCAAACTACGGAGCCACCCAAGGATCCTGAAAAGTCCATTTGTGGAGATGAGCTCCTGGACTCCCGTTAAGAAGACATGTTGTCAACCTCTAGATCCCTTACATGCCTGCACTTTTCGGCTTGCTGCTGCTGCAATCCACGCGTTTTAGATCTGCATAACTCCACCTCTTTAAACACAGCACCTTCACCCCCTGCTGTTCCCACCCGCCTCAACACCGTTGGAAGGGAGGAGAACCAATTAAGGCGGGGGGTGGGGTGGAACGAGCAGCTGTCTACCCTTAGCAGGAGGGCTCCTGATTACATACCTCTCCTGCTGCTGCTGCTGCTGGCTGTCCAGCAGCAGACTGAAGGTGGCTGCTGCTGTGCACAGGTATATAAAGGCTCAGAGCCTATTATGACACGCGCAGCCAGCGTTCCATTGCCACATTCCATCTACTGCAGGCAGGATACCTGGCTGGCTGAATGTCGCTGAGAAGCTCACAGAGACCGCCATAAGCAACAGTTTAACAGAATGCCACAGACTAATCAACCAAACTTTTTGGGTTGGGTTCTCTTTTATAGTCTGCAGGCATTAAATGAAAGAAGTCAGTGTTCCAGCAGAAGGAGACAACGTTTCAGAAAAGGCATTGTAGCAAACCAAAAAAAGAAATTTTAAGCGCAGCAGAGTAACCAGCGCACATACCTGTTAGCTCAGGTGAGTTTAAAAGGCTGCTGTTGATAACAAGGGCATTTGCTAAATAGATGGTGTGTGTGCAACAATATACTGAAAGGTCAATTATATTGTGCAGCTTATCTCACCACCTGTAGTTATTTAGGTGAAAGCTCCAAAATGCTTGCCTAATATGTCTGTTTATCCAAAAGGAAGTAAAAAGGGAGAGCTAGAAAGATAGCATTGCATCACATTACATGGCAATGCAATGCACAGTTGCTGAAGTTGAACCAAAATGAGCTTGTAATCTGGCTTCTGCAACTTTGAACATGAAAAATCCAATGAGGAGAAGAAAAGCAAAGCCAAAGAGTCCATCCCAAAATCCGACAAACAAGCAAAATGAACAAAAAACATTGAATACAATTCTTTCTGATTTTAGAAACTGCATTAAAGAAGGGGTGCACCGGTCCTGGAGATACTGCAATACCAGGTCAATGCGTGGAGTGGACAGAGCAAGCTCTTTTTCCATCTCCCTGTTCTAAAAATCCATTTAATATATGGTCCCCAGATAGGGGACGTATCAGATATTAAACTGATAAGAACAGATACTACACTTGATCTTAGCCAAAAGGCCGAGAAGCGATAACCAGAATTGGTTTCAAACTACGGAGCCACCCAAGGATCCTGAAAAGTCCATTTGTGGAGATGAGCTCCTGGACTCCCGTTAAGAAGACATGTTGTCAACCTCTAGATCCCTTACATGCCTGCACTTTTCGGCTTGCTGCTGCTGCAATCCACGCGTTTTAGATCTGCATAACTCCACCTCTTTAAACACAGCACCTTCACCCCCTGCTGTTCCCACCCGCCTCAACACCGTTGGAAGGGAGGAGAACCAATTAAGGCGGGGGGTGGGGTGGAACGAGCAGCTGTCTACCCTTAGCAGGAGGGCTCCTGATTACATACCTCTCCTGCTGCTGCTGCTGCTGGCTGTCCAGCAGCAGACTGAAGGTGGCTGCTGCTGTGCACAGGTATATAAAGGCTCAGAGCCTATTATGACACGCGCAGCCAGCGTTCCATTGCCACATTCCATCTACTGCAGGCAGGATACCTGGCTGGCTGAATGTCGCTGAGAAGCTCACAGAGACCGACATAAGCAACAGTTTAACAGAATGCCACAGACTAATCAACCAAACTTTTTGGGTTGGGTTCTCTTTTATAGTCTGCAGGCATTAAATGAAAGAAGTCAGTGTTCCAGCAGAAGGAGACAACGTTTCAGAAAAGGCATTGTAGCAAACCAAAAAAAGAAATTTTAAGCGCAGCAGAGTAACCAGCGCACATACCTGTTAGCTCAGGTGAGTTTAAAAGGCTGCTGTTGATAACAAGGGCATTTGCTAAATAGATGGTGTGTGTGCAACAATATACTGAAAGGTCAATTATATTGTGCAGCTTATCTCACCACCTGTAGTTATTTAGGTGAAAGCTCCAAAATGCTTGCCTAATATGTCTGTTTATCCAAAAGGAAGTAAAAAGGGAGAGCTAGAAAGATAGCATTGCATCACATTACATGGCAATGCAATGCACAGTTGCTGAAGTTGAACCAAAATGAGCTTGTAATCTGGCTTCTGCAACTTTGAACATGAAAAATCCAATGAGGAGAAGAAAAGCAAAGCCAAAGAGTCCATCCCAAAATCCGACAAACAAGCAAAATGAACAAAAAACATTGAATTCAATTCTTTCTGATTTTAGAAACTGCATTAAAGAAGGGGTGCACCGGTCCTGGAGATACTGCAATACCAGGTCAATGCGTGGAGTGGACAGAGCAAGCTCTTTTTCCATCTCCCTGTTCTAAAAATCCATTTAATATATGGTCCCCAGATAGGGGACGTATCAGATATTAAACTGATAAGAACAGATACTACACTTGATCTTAGCCAAAAGGCCGAGAAGCGATAACCAGAATTGGTTTCAAACTACGGAGCCACCCAAGGATCCTGAAAAGTCCATTTGTGGAGATGAGCTCCTGGACTCCCGTTAAGAAGACATGTTGTCAACCTCTAGATCCCTTACATGCCTGCACTTTTCGGCTTGCTGCTGCTGCAATCCACGCGTTTTAGATCTGCATAACTCCACCTCTTTAAACACAGCACCTTCACCCCCTGCTGTTCCCACCCGCCTCAACACCGTTGGAAGGGAGGAGAACCAATTAAGGCGGGGGGTGGGGTGGAACGAGCAGCTGTCTACCCTTAGCAGGAGGGCTCCTGATTACATACCTCTCCTGCTGCTGCTGCTGCTGGCTGTCCAGCAGCAGACTGAAGGTGGCTGCTGCTGTGCACAGGTATATAAAGGCTCAGAGCCTATTATGACACGCGCAGCCAGCGTTCCATTGCCACATTCCATCTACTGCAGGCAGGATACCTGGCTGGCTGAATGTCGCTGAGAAGCTCACAGAGACCGCCATAAGCAACAGTTTAACAGAATGCCACAGACTAATCAACCAAACTTTTTGGGTTGGGTTCTCTTTTATAGTCTGCAGGCATTAAATGAAAGAAGTCAGTGTTCCAGCAGAAGGAGACAACGTTTCAGAAAAGGCATTGTAGCAAACCAAAAAAGAAATTTTAAGCGCAGCAGAGTAACCAGCGCACATACCTGTTAGCTCAGGTGAGTTTAAAAGGCTGCTGTTGATAACAAGGGCATTTGCTAAATAGATGGTGTGTGTGCAACAATATACTGAAAGGTCAATTATATTGTGCAGCTTATCTCACCACCTGTAGTTATTTAGGTGAAAGCTCCAAAATGCTTGCCTAATATGTCTGTTTATCCAAAAGGAAGTAAAAAGGGAGAGCTAGAAAGATAGCATTGCATCACATTACATGGCAATGCAATGCACAGTTGCTGAAGTTGAACCAAAATGAGCTTGTAATCTGGCTTCTGCAACTTTGAACATGAAAAATCCAATGAGGAGAAGAAAAGCAAAGCCAAAGAGTCCATCCCAAAATCCGACAAACAAGCAAAATGAACAAAAAACATTGAATTCAATTCTTTCTGATTTTAGAAACTGCATTAAAGAAGGGGTGCACCGGTCCTGGAGATACTGCAATACCAGGTCAATGCGTGGAGTGGACAGAGCAAGCTCTTTTTCCATCTCCCTGTTCTAAAAATCCATTTAATATATGGTCCCCAGATAGGGGACGTATCAGATATTAAACTGATAAGAACAGATACTACAATTGATCTTAGCCAAAAGGCCGAGAAGCGATAACCAGAATTGGTTTCAAACTACGGAGCCACCCAAGGATCCTGAAAAGTCCATTTGTGGAGATGAGCTCCTGGACTCCCGTTAAGAAGACATGTTGTCAACCTCTAGATCCCTTACATGCCTGCACTTTTCGGCTTGCTGCTGCTGCAATCCACGCGTTTTAGATCTGCATAACTCCACCTCTTTAAACACAGCACCTTCACCCCCTGCTGTTCCCACCCGCCTCAACACCGTTGGAAGGGAGGAGAACCAATTAAGGCGGGGGGTGGGGTGGAACGAGCAGCTGTCTACCCTTAGCAGGAGGGCTCCTGATTACATACCTCTCCTGCTGCTGCTGCTGCTGGCTGTCCAGCAGCAGACTGAAGGTGGCTGCTGCTGTGCACAGGTATATAAAGGCTCAGAGCCTATTATGACACGCGCAGCCAGCGTTCCATTGCCACATTCCATCTACTGCAGGCAGGATACCTGGCTGGCTGAATGTCGCTGAGAAGCTCACAGAGACCGCCATAAGCAACAGTTTAACAGAATGCCACAGACTAATCAACCAAACTTTTTGGGTTGGGTTCTCTTTTATAGTCTGCAGGCATTAAATGAAAGAAGTCAGTGTTCCAGCAGAAGGAGACAACGTTTCAGAAAAGGCATTGTAGCAAACCAAAAAAGAAATTTTAAGCGCAGCAGAGTAACCAGCGCACATACCTGTTAGCTCAGGTGAGTTTAAAAGGCTGCTGTTGATAACAAGGGCATTTGCTAAATAGATGGTGTGTGTGCAACAATACACTGAAAGGTCAATTATATTGTGCAGCTTATCTCACCACCTGTAGTTATTTAGGTGAAAGCTCCAAAATGCTTGCCTAATATGTCTGTTTATCCAAAAGGAAGTAAAAAGGGAGAGCTAGAAAGATAGCATTGCATCACATTACATGGCAATGCAATGCACAGTTGCTGAAGTTGAACCAAAATGAGCTTGTAATCTGGCTTCTGCAACTTTGAACATGAAAAATCCAATGAGGAGAAGAAAAGCAAAGCCAAAGAGTCCATCCCAAAATCCGACAAACAAGCAAAATGAACAAAAAACATTGAATTCAATTCTTTCTGATTTTAGAAACTGCATTAAAGAAGGGGTGCACCGGTCCTGGAGATACTGCAATACCAGGTCAATGCGTGGAGTGGACAGAGCAAGCTCTTTTTCCATCTCCCTGTTCTAAAAATCCATTTAATATATGGTCCCCAGATAGGGGACGTATCAGATATTAAACTGATAAGAACAGATACTACACTTGATCTTAGCCAAAAGGCCGAGAAGCGATAACCAGAATTGGTTTCAAACTACGGAGCCACCCAAGGATCCTGAAAAGTCCATTTGTGGAGATGAGCTCCTGGACTCCCGTTAAGAAGACATGTTGTCAACCTCTAGATCCCTTACATGCCTGCACTTTTCGGCTTGCTGCTGCTGCAATCCACGCGTTTTAGATCTGCATAACTCCACCTCTTTAAACACAGCACCTTCACCCCCTGCTGTTCCCACCCGCCTCAACACCGTTGGAAGGGAGGAGAACCAATTAAGGCGGGGGGTGGGGTGGAACGAGCAGCTGTCTACCCTTAGCAGGAGGGCTCCTGATTACATACCTCTCCTGCTGCTGCTGCTGGCTGTCCAGCAGCAGACTGAAGGTGGCTGCTGCTGTGCACAGGTATATAAAGGCTCAGAGCCTATTATGACACGCGCAGCCAGCGTTCCATTGCCACATTCCATCTACTGCAGGCAGGATACCTGGCTGGCTGAATGTCGCTGAGAAGCTCACAGAGACCGCCATAAGCAACAGTTTAACAGAATGCCACAGACTAATCAACCAAACTTTTTGGGTTGGGTTCTCTTTTATAGTCTGCAGGCATTAAATGAAAGAAGTCAGTGTTCCAGCAGAAGGAGACAACGTTTCAGAAAAGGCATTGTAGCAAACCAAAAAAGAAATTTTAAGCGCAGCAGAGTAACCAGCGCACATACCTGTTAGCTCAGGTGAGTTTAAAAGGCTGCTGTTGATAACAAGGGCATTTGCTAAATAGATGGTGTGTGTGCAACAATACACTGAAAGGTCAATTATATTGTGCAGCTTATCTCACCACCTGTAGTTATTTAGGTGAAAGCTCCAAAATGCTTGCCTAATATGTCTGTTTATCCAAAAGGAAGTAAAAAGGGAGAGCTAGAAAGATAGCATTGCATCACATTACATGGCAATGCAATGCACAGTTGCTGAAGTTGAACCAAAATGAGCTTGTAATCTGGCTTCTGCAACTTTGAACATGAAAAATCCAATGAGGAGAAGAAAAGCAAAGCCAAAGAGTCCATCCCAAAATCCGACAAACAAGCAAAATGAACAAAAAACATTGAATTCAATTCTTTCTGATTTTAGAAACTGCATTAAAGAAGGGGTGCACCGGTCCTGGAGATACTGCAATACCAGGTCAATGCGTGGAGTGGACAGAGCAAGCTCTTTTTCCATCTCCCTGTTCTAAAAATCCATTTAATATATGGTCCCCAGATAGGGGACGTATCAGATATTAAACTGATAAGAACAGATACTACAATTGATCTTAGCCAAAAGGCCGAGAAGCGATAACCAGAATTGGTTTCAAACTACGGAGCCACCCAAGGATCCTGAAAAGTCCATTTGTGGAGATGAGCTCCTGGACTCCCGTTAAGAAGACATGTTGTCAACCTCTAGATCCCTTACATGCCTGCACTTTTCGGCTTGCTGCTGCTGCAATCCACGCGTTTTAGATCTGCATAACTCCACCTCTTTAAACACAGCACCTTCACCCCCTGCTGTTCCCACCCGCCTCAACACCGTTGGAAGGGAGGAGAACCAATTAAGGCGGGGGGTGGGGTGGAACGAGCAGCTGTCTACCCTTAGCAGGAGGGCTCCTGATTACATACCTCTCCTGCTGCTGCTGCTGCTGGCTGTCCAGCAGCAGACTGAAGGTGGCTGCTGCTGTGCACAGGTATATAAAGGCTCAGAGCCTATTATGACACGCGCAGCCAGCGTTCCATTGCCACATTCCATCTACTGCAGGCAGGATACCTGGCTGGCTGAATGTCGCTGAGAAGCTCACAGAGACCGCCATAAGCAACAGTTTAACAGAATGCCACAGACTAATCAACCAAACTTTTTGGGTTGGGTTCTCTTTTATAGTCTGCAGGCATTAAATGAAAGAAGTCAGTGTTCCAGCAGAAGGAGACAACGTTTCAGAAAAGGCATTGTAGCAAACCAAAAAAGAAATTTTAAGCACAGCAGAGTAACCAGCGCACATACCTGTTAGCTCAGGTGAGTTTAAAAGGCTGCTGTTGATAACAAGGGCATTTGCTAAATAGATGGTGTGTGTGCAACAATACACTGAAAGGTCAATTATATTGTGCAGCTTATCTCACCACCTGTAGTTATTTAGGTGAAAGCTCCAAAATGCTTGCCTAATATGTCTGTTTATCCAAAAGGAAGTAAAAAGGGAGAGCTAGAAAGATAGCATTGCATCACATTACATGGCAATGCAATGCACAGTTGCTGAAGTTGAACCAAAATGAGCTTGTAATCTGGCTTCTGCAACTTTGAACATGAAAAATCCAATGAGGAGAAGAAAAGCAAAGCCAAAGAGTCCATCCCAAAATCCGACAAACAAGCAAAATGAACAAAAAACATTGAATTCAATTCTTTCTGATTTTAGAAACTGCATTAAAGAAGGGGTGCACCGGTCCTGGAGATACTGCAATACCAGGTCAATGCGTGGAGTGGACAGAGCAAGCTCTTTTTCCATCTCCCTGTTCTAAAAATCCATTTAATATATGGTCCCCAGATAGGGGACGTATCAGATATTAAACTGATAAGAACAGATACTACACTTGATCTTAGCCAAAAGGCCGAGAAGCGATAACCAGAATTGGTTTCAAACTACGGAGCCACCCAAGGATCCTGAAAAGTCCATTTGTGGAGATGAGCTCCTGGACTCCCGTTAAGAAGACATGTTGTCAACCTCTAGATCCCTTACATGCCTGCACTTTTCGGCTTGCTGCTGCTGCAATCCACGCGTTTTAGATCTGCATAACTCCACCTCTTTAAACACAGCACCTTCACCCCCTGCTGTTCCCACCCGCCTCAACACCGTTGGAAGGGAGGAGAACCAATTAAGGCGGGGGGTGGGGTGGAACGAGCAGCTGTCTACCCTTAGCAGGAGGGCTCCTGATTACATACCTCTCCTGCTGCTGCTGCTGCTGGCTGTCCAGCAGCAGACTGAAGGTGGCTGCTGCTGTGCACAGGTATATAAAGGCTCAGAGCCTATTATGACACGCGCAGCCAGCGTTCCATTGCCACATTCCATCTACTGCAGGCAGGATACCTGGCTGGCTGAATGTCGCTGAGAAGCTCACAGAGACCGCCATAAGCAACAGTTTAACAGAATGCCACAGACTAATCAACCAAACTTTTTGGGTTGGGTTCTCTTTTATAGTCTGCAGGCATTAAATGAAAGAAGTCAGTGTTCCAGCAGAAGGAGACAACGTTTCAGAAAAGGCATTGTAGCAAACCAAAAAAGAAATTTTAAGCGCAGCAGAGTAACCAGCGCACATACCTGTTAGCTCAGGTGAGTTTAAAAGGCTGCTGTTGATAACAAGGGCATTTGCTAAATAGATGGTGTGTGTGCAACAATACACTGAAAGGTCAATTATATTGTGCAGCTTATCTCACCACCTGTAGTTATTTAGGTGAAAGCTCCAAAATGCTTGCCTAATATGTCTGTTTATCCAAAAGGAAGTAAAAAGGGAGAGCTAGAAAGATAGCATTGCATCACATTACATGGCAATGCAATGCACAGTTGCTGAAGTTGAACCAAAATGAGCTTGTAATCTGGCTTCTGCAACTTTGAACATGAAAAATCCAATGAGGAGAAGAAAAGCAAAGCCAAAGAGTCCATCCCAAAATCCGACAAACAAGCAAAATGAACAAAAAACATTGAATTCAATTCTTTCTGATTTTAGAAACTGCATTAAAGAAGGGGTGCACCGGTCCTGGAGATACTGCAATACCAGGTCAATGCGTGGAGTGGACAGAGCAAGCTCTTTTTCCATCTCCCTGTTCTAAAAATCCATTTAATATATGGTCCCCAGATAGGGGACGTATCAGATATTAAACTGATAAGAACAGATACTACACTTGATCTTAGCCAAAAGGCCGAGAAGCGATAACCAGAATTGGTTTCAAACTACGGAGCCACCCAAGGATCCTGAAAAGTCCATTTGTGGAGATGAGCTCCTGGACTCCCGTTAAGAAGACATGTTGTCAACCTCTAGATCCCTTACATGCCTGCACTTTTCGGCTTGCTGCTGCTGCAATCCACGCGTTTTAGATCTGCATAACTCCACCTCTTTAAACACAGCACCTTCACCCCCTGCTGTTCCCACCCGCCTCAACACCGTTGGAAGGGAGGAGAACCAATTAAGGCGGGGGGTGGGGTGGAACGAGCAGCTGTCTACCCTTAGCAGGAGGGCTCCTGATTACATACCTCTCCTGCTGCTGCTGCTGCTGGCTGTCCAGCAGCAGACTGAAGGTGGCTGCTGCTGTGCACAGGTATATAAAGGCTCAGAGCCTATTATGACACGCGCAGCCAGCGTTCCATTGCCACATTCCATCTACTGCAGGCAGGATACCTGGCTGGCTGAATGTCGCTGAGAAGCTCACAGAGACCGCCATAAGCAACAGTTTAACAGAATGCCACAGACTAATCAACCAAACTTTTTGGGTTGGGTTCTCTTTTATAGTCTGCAGGCATTAAATGAAAGAAGTCAGTGTTCCAGCAGAAGGAGACAACGTTTCAGAAAAGGCATTGTAGCAAACCAAAAAAGAAATTTTAAGCGCAGCAGAGTAACCAGCGCACATACCTGTTAGCTCAGGTGAGTTTAAAAGGCTGCTGTTGATAACAAGGGCATTTGCTAAATAGATGGTGTGTGTGCAACAATACACTGAAAGGTCAATTATATTGTGCAGCTTATCTCACCACCTGTAGTTATTTAGGTGAAAGCTCCAAAATGCTTGCCTAATATGTCTGTTTATCCAAAAGGAAGTAAAAAGGGAGAGCTAGAAAGATAGCATTGCATCACATTACATGGCAATGCAATGCACAGTTGCTGAAGTTGAACCAAAATGAGCTTGTAATCTGGCTTCTGCAACTTTGAACATGAAAAATCCAATGAGGAGAAGAAAAGCAAAGCCAAAGAGTCCATCCCAAAATCCGACAAACAAGCAAAATAAACAAAAAACATTGAATTCAATTCTTTCTGATTTTAGAAACTGCATTAAAGAAGGGGTGCACCGGTCCTGGAGATACTGCAATACCAGGTCAATGCGTGGAGTGGACAGAGCAAGCTCTTTTTCCATCTCCCTGTTCTAAAAATCCATTTAATATATGGTCCCCAGATAGGGGACGTATCAGATATTAAACTGATAAGAACAGATACTACACTTGATCTTAGCCAAAAGGCCGAGAAGCGATAACCAGAATTGGTTTCAAACTACGGAGCCACCCAAGGATCCTGAAAAGTCCATTGGTGGAGATGAGCTCCTGGACTCCCGTTAAGAAGACATGTTGTCAACCTCTAGATCCCTTACATGCCTGCACTTTTCGGCTTGCTGCTGCTGCAATCCACGCGTTTTAGATCTGCATAACTCCACCTCTTTAAACACAGCACCTTCACCCCCTGCTGTTCCCACCCGCCTCAACACCGTTGGAAGGGAGGAGAACCAATTAAGGCGGGGGGTGGGGTGGAACGAGCAGCTGTCTACCCTTAGCAGGAGGGCTCCTGATTACATACCTCTCCTGCTGCTGCTGCTGCTGGCTGTCCAGCAGCAGACTGAAGGTGGCTGCTGCTGTGCACAGGTATATAAAGGCTCAGAGCCTATTATGACACGCGCAGCCAGCGTTCCATTGCCACATTCCATCTACTGCAGGCAGGATACCTGGCTGGCTGAATGTCGCTGAGAAGCTCACAGAGACCGCCATAAGCAACAGTTTAACAGAATGCCACAGACTAATCAACCAAACTTTTTTGATTGGGTTCTCTTTTATAGTCTGCAGGCATTAAATGAAAGAAGTCAGTGTTCCAGCAGAAGGAGACAACGTTTCAGAAAAGGCATTGTAGCAAACCAAAAAAGAAATTTTAAGCGCAGCAGAGTAACCAGCGCACATACCTGTTAGCTCAGGTGAGTTTAAAAGGCTGCTGTTGATAACAAGGGCATTTGCTAAATAGATGGTGTGTGTGCAACAATATACTGAAAGGTCAATTATATTGTGCAGCTTATCTCACCACCTGTAGTTATTTAGGTGAAAGCTCCAAAATGCTTGCCTAATATGTCTGTTTATCCAAAAGGAAGTAAAAAGGGAGAGCTAGAAAGATAGCATTGCATCACATTACATGGCAATGCAATGCACAGTTGCTGAAGTTGAACCAAAATGAGCTTGTAATCTGGCTTCTGCAACTTTGAACATGAAAAATCCAATGAGGAGAAGAAAAGCAAAGCCAAAGAGTCCATCCCAAAATCCGACAAACAAGCAAAATGAACAAAAAACATTGAATTCAATTCTTTCTGATTTTAGAAACTGCATTAAAGAAGGGGTGCACCGGTCCTGGAGATACTGCAATACCAGGTCAATGCGTGGAGTGGACAGAGCAAGCTCTTTTTCCATCTCCCTGTTCTAAAAATCCATTTAATATATGGTCCCCAGATAGGGGACGTATCAGATATTAAACTGATAAGAACAGATACTACACTTGATCTTAGCCAAAAGGCCGAGAAGCGATAACCAGAATTGGTTTCAAACTACGGAGCCACCCAAGGATCCTGAAAAGTCCATTTGTGGAGATGAGCTCCTGGACTCCCGTTAAGAAGACATGTTGTCAACCTCTAGATCCCTTACATGCCTGCACTTTTCGGCTTGCTGCTGCTGCAATCCACGCGTTTTAGATCTGCATAACTCCACCTCTTTAAACACAGCACCTTCACCCCCTGCTGTTCCCACCCGCCTCAACACCGTTGGAAGGGAGGAGAACCAATTAAGGCGGGGGGTGGGGTGGAACGAGCAGCTGTCTACCCTTAGCAGGAGGGCTCCTGATTACATACCTCTCCTGCTGCTGCTGCTGCTGGCTGTCCAGCAGCAGACTGAAGGTGGCTGCTGCTGTGCACAGGTATATAAAGGCTCAGAGCCTATTATGACACGCGCAGCCAGCGTTCCATTGCCACATTCCATCTACTGCAGGCAGGATACCTGGCTGGCTGAATGTCGCTGAGAAGCTCACAGAGACCGCCATAAGCAACAGTTTAACAGAATGCCACAGACTAATCAACCAAACTTTTTTGATTGGGTTCTCTTTTATAGTCTGCAGGCATTAAATGAAAGAAGTCAGTGTTCCAGCAGAAGGAGACAACGTTTCAGAAAAGGCATTGTAGCAAACCAAAAAAGAAATTTTAAGCGCAGCAGAGTAACCAGCGCACATACCTGTTAGCTCAGGTGAGTTTAAAAGGCTGCTGTTGATAACAAGGGCATTTGCTAAATAGATGGTGTGTGTGCAACAATATACTGAAAGGTCAATTATATTGTGCAGCTTATCTCACCACCTGTAGTTATTTAGGTGAAAGCTCCAAAATGCTTGCCTAATATGTCTGTTTATCCAAAAGGAAGTAAAAAGGGAGAGCTAGAAAGATAGCATTGCATCACATTACATGGCAATGCAATGCACAGTTGCTGAAGTTGAACCAAAATGAGCTTGTAATCTGGCTTCTGCAACTTTGAACATGAAAAATCCAATGAGGAGAAGAAAAGCAAAGCCAAAGAGTCCATCCCAAAATCCGACAAACAAGCAAAATGAACAAAAAACATTGAATTCAATTCTTTCTGATTTTAGAAACTGCATTAAAGAAGGGGTGCACCGGTCCTGGAGATACTGCAATACCAGGTCAATGCGTGGAGTGGACAGAGCAAGCTCTTTTTCCATCTCCCTGTTCTAAAAATCCATTTAATATATGGTCCCCAGATAGGGGACGTATCAGATATTAAACTGATAAGAACAGATCAGGTTTCAACATATTTTATTATGTGCGTAAAAGATGGTTTACAATCAAAAACAGCAACACAAATACATTAATAAAACACAGAATTCCACCCATAAAAACCCCATATACGATTAGCATCCCTCCTCCCAATACATTTGACATCCCTCAAGTAATAAATATACATCTGACTAAAAGCAATTTTAAGACAATCCTTCACAGAAATAGCATCACGTTTAAAAAGTAAAATATTGCGTGCCTTCCAAAGGGCGTCTTTAAAACAGTTAATCATACACCAACATATACAATACTGTTGAGGGGTCGGACATTTAAAAAGGCCATATAAAACATATTCATGGTTAAAATCTCTTAAACCGCAAGTCCATTTTAAAAGAATCCCAACTTTGTGCCAAAGTTCCTGTGCAAACGGGCAATTCCACATAAGGTGCAAGGTGGTTTCGTCATAAACACATGAGTCTCTGGGGCATTTGGCTCTGGCCACCAGGCCTCTCCTGTGTTGAAACTCTCTGGTGGGGAGGCACTGGTGGACCACCATCCATGCGATGTCCTTATGTCCATTTGCTAAAAATTTTCCGAAGACATTCTTCCAAACTTGCTTCGACCTCTCTTCTGAGAAATTTACTATGGGGGTCACATCTTCATTCCTCCTCAGAAAAGATAAAAGCTTCTTGCGGTCTTTAAAAATGTCCATTTTAAAATCACCAAGGCTATAAAATCGAACAGTCTTTTCTAAGATTGCTTGGTGTTTGGGGGGGCATAGTAAAACAGGGGAATTCAACGACAACTTAAACCATCTTTTAAAAATCATCCCACAAGTATATTTTAAAAAATAACTTAGCGCACTATTACCATTAAAATGTTTGAAACAAAAGCAGAAATAATTTAAATACAAATAAATATGTAAGTCGGGGACATCCCTTCCGCTGTTCATTTTATTCTTCCTCATTATTTCTCGCCTTAATTTTTCCATTTTGGAGTTCCATAAAAACATAAAGATCATCCTAGTCATTTTTTTAATTAAAACATCAGAGGGGGGGTACACCATAGCTATATACAGTATGAGGGGTAACAACACTGATTTTATAATTAAAATTTTCCCCTCCATTGTTAGGGACCTCAAACCCCAAAATGATATTTTCTTTGACATTTTTTCTATGACATTCTCCCAGCTTTGAGTTCCCACATTCTCCTCGTTAAAAACAACTCCAAGAATTTTTACATTGTCTCGTTTTATAGTGAGCTGCGGGAGTTGGGCGGTGTCCCAGGATCCCAAAGTCAGACATTCAGATTTATTTAAATTAAGTTTAAACCCGGATGCCTGGGAAAAAAATTCAATGCGCAACACCGCCCTCCGGAGGGAAGCAGGGTCCACGCACACAACCGTCACGTCATCCATGTAGCCAAAGACTCTCACATCACTGCCACCTCCGCCAGGAACAGGAACCCCTCTAATCACTTTGTCTTTCCTTATTGCGCTCAGCAGGGGCTCCATGGCGCAGATGAACAGGATGGGCGACAAGGGGCATCCCTGCTTCACTCCGGACTCAAGGGGAACTCCATCTGTTAAAAAGCCATTAAGAGAAATTTGACTAAAACAATTTTTATATAAAATCTTAATACAATTTAAAAGCATATTAGGGATACCCATTCTTTTTAAAACTCTAAAAAGAAATCTATGAGAGACTCTATCGAAAGCTTTTTCAAAATCTAGGGCTAAAAGAGCTACATTTTGACCCCGGTCTCTGGAATACCAAATTACATCCCTTAATACGTTTAAAACCTCTGAAATACTTCTGCCTGGTACACTACAAACCTGCTCAGGCTGGATTAGTTTGGCAATGACATTCCTGAGCCGGTTTGCAACCACCTTAGCAAGTACCTTGTAATCGACGTTTAGGAGAGTTATGGGTCTCCAATTCGCTAGAGCACTGCGATCACCTTTTTTATATATCAAAGACACCACTCCTCTCCTCCACGAAAATGGCAACTGTTCACAAATAAAAACTTCTTTAAAAAGCATAAAAAGGTCCTCTTTTAAAATGTCCCAAAAAGTAAGATAAAACTCTACAGGTAGTCCGTCACACCCAGGTGCTTTACCCTTAGAGAAACTTTTAAAAACATAAAATAATTCCTCTAAAACAATATCGCGTTCTAAAAACTCCTGGTCTGTAAAATTTAACTTAAAATCGAGATCATTAAGAGCATCAGATAAAAAGGACTCATCTATACACTTTTTACTAAAAAGATGCTTATAAAAGTTAAAAGTAGCATTCAACATTCCCTGCATAGATGTTTCACCCTCTAGATTTGTGATCACTTCTCTTTTATCCATGACTTTTTTGAAGAAGAAGCGAGAGCACTTCTCCCCCTCCTCCAAGTGCTGCACTCTAGAGTTAAAAATAATCTCTTTCCCCTTTGTGTCTATGCAGTTCTGAATTTCAGTTTTTAGGCCAGCAATATCATCTCCCACCTCCACCCCTAGCTCTTTGAATTTAAAAAGTGTTTGTAGTTTGGTGTTAAGATCACTAAAACATCTTTTTTTCTCTCTAGCTTTACGTCTCCCTGCTTTTATAAAAAACATTCTGACTTTTTTTTTCAAATTTTCCCACCAGGTTACCATAGGGGTATCAGAAGGTTTTTGTCGCCGCCAGGCTTGATAGGCTTTACCAAAGTCTTGTCGAATCAGAGGGTCCTCCAGCAAGTAAGTACTTAGACGCCAGAGGCCCCTGTTGACCCTCTGTTCATCCCGGTATTCTAGGTGCACCTCCAAGCCCTTATGGTCAGAAAATATATTTGATGTTAAAACACATTTTACAGGGTTAAAATCATCTGATAGGAAAATAAAATCGATCCTGGAGGACACCCCTCTTCCGGACCACGTATAACCAGGGTCCGTCGGCAGGAGTGACCTCCACGCATCGCATAATTTAAAATCAGTTATAAAATCTTTCAATAGATGACATGACTTATCCAATTTGCGTAAAGGGTCACCCCCCGCTCGTTGTTCACTAGCACAAAGACAATTAAAATCACCCCCTACGATCAGGGGAGATGACCCAGTACAGTACAATGGCAATATCCCAAATAAATTAATTCTCTCTTGCTTATCAGGGGAAGCATAAACATTCATTACACGTAGGGTAAAACCATTAAATTTAAAATGCACTAAAACCACTCTGCCGGGTACTATTTCTGTGACAGTATTTATAGCAATATTTCTCCCACGACAGAGGAAGCCCACCCCCGCTGACTTGTTGTCATTGGAGCCAGACCAGATGGAGGGCCCCAGTCTCCAATCTGTCTTGATGTCATTATAATTTAGTGCATGTTGTATCCCGCATTCCTGTAATAAACATATGTCAAAGTCAGTGGTTTCTAAGTACTTAAATAGAGCAGCCCTACGAACTGGGCTCTTTAATGACCTCACATTCAGTGAGACAAGTCTTAATGTGGGCATTCATAGGTCAGGGTGGTGGATCTTCCATGAGGACACCTGACTCAAAGCCCTGTATGCCAAATTGCTCCAGGACATCCGGGCTAGAGGACCCAAATGACTCGATATTCTGTGAGCCGGCGGTTGCCCCCTCGTAGGTCACGGTTCCCAGCCACATTCCAGGAGACGCTGGGGCTTCGACATTCCGTCTCTTTTTCGGGGCAGACTCCACTAGGTCACTGGTGCAGTCCTCCTCTTCCTCCACCTCCTCCAGGGGGAGAGACTGGTCCATCAGGATGAGATCACCAACACAGATTCCCTGATGTTCGCCACCTAGAAGCAAAGCCCCCTCATCTGGCTGGCTAATCGCCCTGGAAGATCCTGAGGCCATCGCTGCGTGGTCCCCTGTAGCCAACCGCACAGGGGCACCACCCTCCAGCCCAACAGGATCGGTATCGGGAACCATCGACACGGAGGATACCCTCCCAGAAGGAGGACCCCTCCGCTCCGGTCCATGCGAGGTCCGCCCATCGTTAAGGGACTTCGATGCAGGGGCCGCCCCAGAGGGGCCTCCGGCTCCCTGCTCCATCCCAGCCTTCTCGCCCTTCGAACCGCCCTCCGACGCCGGCCCGCCAGTGAAGACCGGCGGGCGCATCGGCTCAGCTGCAGAAGATGCAGCTTCTGCGTAAGTCCTGGTCCTGGTCCTGTTGGGGCATCCTCGGAACATGTGCCCCGCCTCACCACAAAGATTGCATTTCCTCCCAGCGGGACAGTCCTTCATTAAATGTCCGTAACAGCTGCAATTATTGCAGCGGTCTACTTTCCTGCCCGTGCAGGACATTTGGGTATGACCCATTTGTCCACAGTTCCTGCAACATACCGGCATTCCAGGGTAAAATAAGTAGCCTCTGCTCTTACCGATCACAAATGTTGAGGGAGGGTGTAGCATTCCTCCCACTCCGCTTGGGTCCCTCTTTAGACGGGCCATGTACCTCCTCTTGCCGCACCAGAAGCCTACCGCGTTCTTCACAGTGCCCAGGTATCTCAGATCATCACAATAACGGATAAGGTAGGTCGAGATGTCTGCAGCCTCCACAAAGGGGTTCGGGAAATGCACCACGATAGGGATCTCGTCATAGGCATACAAGAGACAAAAGGTTAGTCCATCCAATTCATCTAAGTAGTTTTTCTCATTTACCTTTTGTACGAGTTGGTGACAGCATCCCTGGCTCTTGAAGGTGATGGTGTAAGTCCCCTTGTACTCATTGTCCTGGAAGCAGAATATGTCTTCCCGCCGAAACTCCAGAACTCCAAGCAGAATCCTATGGCAGATGTAGTCCAAGTTCTTCTCTGTCCTCGATCCTGCTCCAACTTCAATCCTCACGGTGTTCCGCATCCGGGCATCACCCGATGAATATGTGAGCGTTGCCGGCATCCTTCACTCAGGAACGTACCGACTCTTCTCTCTGAAAGGCGCAAGCCTTCATGGGATCCCTTCCCGTTGCTCCCGGACTAATCCTTCCTCCCAATAGCAGCAGGGGGGTTAAGTCCCTCCGAAGAGGAACGATCCCCCCAGGCCGAGAGAAAGGGTACCAAGAGCACCTCACAGGCAAGACCACACAGGTAAACCTGATAGATCGTGCCAAAAGGCCGAGAAGCGATAACCAGAATTGGTTTCAAACTACGGAGCCACCCAAGGATCCTGAAAAGTCCATTTGTGGAGATGAGCTCCTGGACTCCCGTTAAGAAGACATGTTGTCAACCTCTAGATCCCTTACATGCCTGCACTTTTCGGCTTGCTGCTGCTGCAATCCACGCGTTTTAGATCTGCATAACTCCACCTCTTTAAACACAGCACCTTCACCCCCTGCTGTTCCCACCCGCCTCAACACCGTTGGAAGGGAGGAGAACCAATTAAGGTGGGGGGTGGGGTGGAACGAGCAGCTGTCTACCCTTAGCAGGAGGGCTCCTGATTACATACCTCTCCTGCTGCTGCTGCTGCTGGCTGTCCAGCAGCAGACTGAAGGTGGCTGCTGCTGTGCACAGGTATATAAAGGCTCAGAGCCTATTATGACACGCGCAGCCAGCGTTCCATTGCCACATTCCATCTACTGCAGGCAGGATACCTCGCTGGCTGAATGTCGCTGAGAAGCTCACAGAGACCGCCATAAGCAACAGTTTAACAGAATGCCACAGACTAATCAACCAAACTTTTTGGGTTGGGTTCTCTTTTATAGTCTGCAGGCATTAAATGAAAGAAGTCAGTGTTCCAGCAGAAGGAGACAACGTTTCAGAAAAGGCATTGTAGCAAACCAAAAAAGAAATTTTAAGCGCAGCAGAGTAACCAGCGCACATACCTGTTAGCTCAGGTGAGTTTAAAAGGCTGCTGTTGATAACAAGGGCATTTGCTAAATAGATGGTGTGTGTGCAACAATATACTGAAAGGTCAATTATATTGTGCAGCTTATCTCACCACCTGTAGTTATTTAGGTGAAAGCTCCAAAATGCTTGCCTAATATGTCTGTTTATCCAAAAGGAAGTAAAAAGGGAGAGCTAGAAAGATAGCATTGCATCACATTACATGGCAATGCAATGCACAGTTGCTGAAGTTGAACCAAAATGAGCTTGTAATCTGGCTTCTGCAACTTTGAACATGAAAAATCCAATGAGGAGAAGAAAAGCAAAGCCAAAGAGTCCATCCCAAAATCCGACAAACAAGCAAAATGAACAAAAAACATTGAATTCAATTCTTTCTGATTTTAGAAACTGCATTAAAGAAGGGGTGCACCGGTCCTGGAGATACTGCAATACCAGGTCAATGCGTGGAGTGGACAGAGCAAGCTCTTTTTCCATCTCCCTGTTCTAAAAATCCATTTAATATATGGTCCCCAGATAGGGGACGTATCAGATATTAAACTGATAAGAACAGATACTACACTTGATCTTAGCCAAAAGGCCGAGAAGCGATAACCAGAATTGGTTTCAAACTACGGAGCCACCCAAGGATCCTGAAAAGTCCATTTGTGGAGATGAGCTCCTGGACTCCCGTTAAGAAGACATGTTGTCAACCTCTAGATCCCTTACATGCCTGCACTTTTCGGCTTGCTGCTGCTGCAATCCACGCGTTTTAGATCTGCATAACTCCACCTCTTTAAACACAGCACCTTCACCCCCTGCTGTTCCCACCCGCCTCAACACCGTTGGAAGGGAGGAGAACCAATTAAGGCGGGGGGTGGGGTGGAACGAGCAGCTGTCTACCCTTAGCAGGAGGGCTCCTGATTACATACCTCTCCTGCTGCTGCTGCTGCTGGCTGTCCAGCAGCAGACTGAAGGTGGCTGCTGCTGTGCACAGGTATATAAAGGCTCAGAGCCTATTATGACACGCGCAGCCAGCGTTCCATTGCCACATTCCATCTACTGCAGGCAGGATACCTGGCTGGTTGAATGTCGCTGAGAAGCTCACAGAGACCGCCATAAGCAACAGTTTAACAGAATGCCACAGACTAATCAACCAAACTTTTTGGGTTGGGTTCTCTTTTATAGTCTGCAGGCATTAAATGAAAGAAGTCAGTGTTCCAGCAGAAGGAGACAACGTTTCAGAAAAGGCATTGTAGCAAACCAAAAAAGAAATTTTAAGCGCAGCAGAGTAACCAGCGCACATACCTGTTAGCTCAGGTGAGTTTAAAAGGCTGCTGTTGATAACAAGGGCATTTGCTAAATAGATGGTGTGTGTGCAACAATATACTGAAAGGTCAATTATATTGTGCAGCTTATCTCACCACCTGTAGTTATTTAGATGAAAGCTCCAAAATGCTTGCCTAATATGTCTGTTTATCCAAAAGGAAGTAAAAAGGGAGAGCTAGAAAGATAGCATTGCATCACATTACATGGCAATGCAATGCACAGTTGCTGAAGTTGAACCAAAATGAGCTTGTAATCTGGCTTCTGCAACTTTGAACATGAAAAATCCAATGAGGAGAAGAAAAGCAAAGCCAAAGAGTCCATCCCAAAATCCGACAAACAAGCAAAATGAACAAAAAACATTGAATTCAATTCTTTCTGATTTTAGAAACTGCATTAAAGAAGGGGTGCACCGGTCCTGGAGATACTGCAATACCAGGTCAATGCGTGGAGTGGACAGAGCAAGCTCTTTTTCCATCTCCCTGTTCTAAAAATCCATTTAATATATGGTCCCCAGATAGGGGACGTATCAGATATTAAACTGATAAGAACAGATACTACACTTGATCTTAGCCAAAAGGCCGAGAAGCAATAACCAGAATTGGTTTCAAACTACGGAGCCACCCAAGGATCCTGAAAAGTCCATTTGTGGAGATGAGCTCCTGGACTCCCGTTAAGAAGACATGTTGTCAACCTCTAGATCCCTTACATGCCTGCACTTTTCGGCTTGCTGCTGCTGCAATCCACGCGTTTTAGATCTGCATAACTCCACCTCTTTAAACACAGCACCTTCACCCCCTGCTGTTCCCACCTGCCTCAACACCGTTGGAAGGGAGGAGAACCAATTAAGGCGGGGGGTGGGGTGGAACGAGCAGCTGTCTACCCTTAGCAGGAGGGCTCCTGATTACATACCTCTCCTGCTGCTGCTGCTGCTGGCTGTCCAGCAGCAGACTGAAGGTGGCTGCTGCTGTGCACAGGTATATAAAGGCTCAGAGCCTATTATGACACGCGCAGCCAGCGTTCCATTGCCACATTCCATCTACTGCAGGCAGGATACCTGGCTGGCTGAATGTCGCTGAGAAGCTCACAGAGACCGCCATAAGCAACAGTTTAACAGAATGCCACAGACTAATCAACCAAACTTTTTGGGTTGGGTTCTCTTTTATAGTCTGCAGGCATTAAATGAAAGAAGTCAGTGTTCCAGCAGAAGGAGACAACGTTTCAGAAAAGGCATTGTAGCAAACCAAAAAAGAAATTTTAAGCGCAGCAGAGTAACCAGCGCACATACCTGTTAGCTCAGGTGAGTTTAAAAGGCTGCTGTTGATAACAAGGGCATTTGCTAAATAGATGGTGTGTGTGCAACAATATACTGAAAGGTCAATTATATTGTGCAGCTTATCTCACCACCTGTAGTTATTTAGGTGAAAGCTCCAAAATGCTTGCCTAATATGTCTGTTTATCCAAAAGGAAGTAAAAAGGGAGAGCTAGAAAGATAGCATTGCATCACATTACATGGCAATGCAATGCACAGTTGCTGAAGTTGAACCAAAATGAGCTTGTAATCTGGCTTCTGCAACTTTGAACATGAAAAATCCAATGAGGAGAAGAAAAGCAAAGCCAAAGAGTCCATCCCAAAATCCGACAAACAAGCAAAATGAACAAAAAACATTGAATTCAATTCTTTCTGATTTTAGAAACTGCATTAAAGAAGGGGTGCACCGGTCCTGGAGATACTGCAATACCAGGTCAATGCGTGGAGTGGACAGAGCAAGCTCTTTTTCCATCTCCCTGTTCTAAAAATCCATTTAATATATGGTCCCCAGATAGGGGACGTATCAGATATTAAACTGATAAGAACAGATACTACACTTGATCTTAGCCAAAAGGCCGAGAAGCGATAACCAGAATTGGTTTCAAACTACGGAGCCACCCAAGGATCCTGAAAAGTCCATTTGTGGAGATGAGCTCCTGGACTCCCGTTAAGAAGACATGTTGTCAACCTCTAGATCCCTTACATGCCTGCACTTTTCGGCTTGCTGCTGCTGCAATCCACGCGTTTTAGATCTGCATAACTCCACCTCTTTAAACACAGCACCTTCACCCCCTGCTGTTCCCACCCGCCTCAACACCGTTGGAAGGGAGGAGAACCAATTAAGGTGGGGGGTGGGGTGGAACGAGCAGCTGTCTACCCTTAGCAGGAGGGCTCCTGATTACATACCTCTCCTGCTGCTGCTGCTGCTGGCTGTCCAGCAGCAGACTGAAGGTGGCTGCTGCTGTGCACAGGTATATAAAGGCTCAGAGCCTATTATGACACGCGCAGCCAGCGTTCCATTGCCACATTCCATCTACTGCAGGCAGGATACCTGGCTGGCTGAATGTCGCTGAGAAGCTCACAGAGACCGCCATAAGCAACAGTTTAACAGAATGCCACAGACTAATCAACCAAACTTTTTGGGTTGGGTTCTCTTTTATAGTCTGCAGGCATTAAATGAAAGAAGTCAGTGTTCCAGCAGAAGGAGACAACGTTTCAGAAAAGGCATTGTAGCAAACCAAAAAAGAAATTTTAAGCGCAGCAGAGTAACCAGCGCACATACCTGTTAGCTCAGGTGAGTTTAAAAGGCTGCTGTTGATAACAAGGGCATTTGCTAAATAGATGGTGTGTGTGCAACAATATACTGAAAGGTCAATTATATTGTGCAGCTTATCTCACCACCTGTAGTTATTTAGGTGAAAGCTCCAAAATGCTTGCCTAATATGTCTGTTTATCCAAAAGGAAGTAAAAAGGGAGAGCTAGAAAGATAGCATTGCATCACATTACATGGCAATGCAATGCACAGTTGCTGAAGTTGAACCAAAATGAGCTTGTAATCTGGCTTCTGCAACTTTGAACATGAAAAATCCAATGAGGAGAAGAAAAGCAAAGCCAAAGAGTCCATCCCAAAATCCGACAAACAAGCAAAATGAACAAAAAACATTGAATTCAATTCTTTCTGATTTTAGAAACTGCATTAAAGAAGGGGTGCACCGGTCCTGGAGATACTGCAATACCAGGTCAATGCGTGGAGTGGACAGAGCAAGCTCTTTTTCCATCTCCCTGTTCTAAAAATCCATTTAATATATGGTCCCCAGATAGGGGACGTATCAGATATTAAACTGATAAGAACAGATACTACACTTGATCTTAGCCAAAAGGCCGAGAAGCGATAACCAGAATTGGTTTCAAACTACGGAGCCACCCAAGGATCCTGAAAAGTCCATTTGTGGAGATGAGCTCCTGGACTCCCGTTAAGAAGACATGTTGTCAACCTCTAGATCCCTTACATGCCTGCACTTTTCGGCTTGCTGCTGCTGCAATCCACGCGTTTTAGATCTGCATAACTCCACCTCTTTAAACACAGCACCTTCACCCCCTGCTGTTCCCACCCGCCTCAACACCGTTGGAAGGGAGGAGAACCAATTAAGGTGGGGGGTGGGGTGGAACGAGCAGCTGTCTACCCTTAGCAGGAGGGCTCCTGATTACATACCTCTCCTGCTGCTGCTGCTGCTGGCTGTCCAGCAGCAGACTGAAGGTGGCTGCTGCTGTGCACAGGTATATAAAGGCTCAGAGCCTATTATGACACGCGCAGCCAGCGTTCCATTGCCACATTCCATCTACTGCAGGCAGGATACCTGGCTGGCTGAATGTCGCTGAGAAGCTCACAGAGACCGCCATAAGCAACAGTTTAACAGAATGCCACAGACTAATCAACCAAACTTTTTGGGTTGGGTTCTCTTTTATAGTCTGCAGGCATTAAATGAAAGAAGTCAGTGTTCCAGCAGAAGGAGACAACGTTTCAGAAAAGGCATTGTAGCAAACCAAAAAAGAAATTTTAAGCGCAGCAGAGTAACCAGCGCACATACCTGTTAGCTCAGGTGAGTTTAAAAGGCTGCTGTTGATAACAAGGGCATTTGCTAAATAGATGGTGTGTGTGCAACAATATACTGAAAGGTCAATTATATTGTGCAGCTTATCTCACCACCTGTAGTTATTTAGGTGAAAGCTCCAAAATGCTTGCCTAATATGTCTGTTTATCCAAAAGGAAGTAAAAAGGGAGAGCTAGAAAGATAGCATTGCATCACATTACATGGCAATGCAATGCACAGTTGCTGAAGTTGAACCAAAATGAGCTTGTAATCTGGCTTCTGCAACTTTGAACATGAAAAATCCAATGAGGAGAAGAAAAGCAAAGCCAAAGAGTCCATCCCAAAATCCGACAAACAAGCAAAATGAACAAAAAACATTGAATTCAATTCTTTCTGATTTTAGAAACTGCATTAAAGAAGGGGTGCACCGGTCCTGGAGATACTGCAATACCAGGTCAATGCGTGGAGTGGACAGAGCAAGCTCTTTTTCCATCTCCCTGTTCTAAAAATCCATTTAATATATGGTCCCCAGATAGGGGACGTATCAGATATTAAACTGATAAGAACAGATACTACACTTGATCTTAGCCAAAAGGCCGAGAAGCGATAACCAGAATTGGTTTCAAACTACGGAGCCACCCAAGGATCCTGAAAAGTCCATTTGTGGAGATGAGCTCCTGGACTCCCGTTAAGAAGACATGTTGTCAACCTCTAGATCCCTTACATGCCTGCACTTTTCGGCTTGCTGCTGCTGCAATCCACGCGTTTTAGATCTGCATAACTCCACCTCTTTAAACACAGCACCTTCACCCCCTGCTGTTCCCACCCGCCTCAACACCGTTGGAAGGGAGGAGAACCAATTAAGGCGGGGGGTGGGGTGGAACGAGCAGCTGTCTACCCTTAGCAGGAGGGCTCCTGATTACATACCTCTCCTGCTGCTGCTGCTGCTGGCTGTCCAGCAGCAGACTGAAGGTGGCTGCTGCTGTGCACAGGTATATAAAGGCTCAGAGCCTATTATGACACGCGCAGCCAGCGTTCCATTGCCACATTCCATCTACTGCAGGCAGGATACCTGGCTGGCTGAATGTCGCTGAGAAGCTCACAGAGACCGCCATAAGCAACAGTTTAACAGAATGCCACAGACTAATCAACCAAACTTTTTGGGTTGGGTTCTCTTTTATAGTCTGCAGGCATTAAATGAAAGAAGTCAGTGTTCCAGCAGAAGGAGACAACGTTTCAGAAAAGGCATTGTAGCAAACCAAAAAAGAAATTTTAAGCGCAGCAGAGTAACCAGCGCACATACCTGTTAGCTCAGGTGAGTTTAAAAGGCTGCTGTTGATAACAAGGGCATTTGCTAAATAGATGGTGTGTGTGCAACAATATACTGAAAGGTCAATTATATTGTGCAGCTTATCTCACCACCTGTAGTTATTTAGGTGAAAGCTCCAAAATGCTTGCCTAATATGTCTGTTTATCCAAAAGGAAGTAAAAAGGGAGAGCTAGAAAGATAGCATTGCATCACATTACATGGCAATGCAATGCACAGTTGCTGAAGTTGAACCAAAATGAGCTTGTAATCTGGCTTCTGCAACTTTGAACATGAAAAATCCAATGAGGAGAAGAAAAGCAAAGCCAAAGAGTCCATCCCAAAATCCGACAAACAAGCAAAATGAACAAAAAACATTGAATTCAATTCTTTCTGATTTTAGAAACTGCATTAAAGAAGGGGTGCACCGGTCCTGGAGATACTGCAATACCAGGTCAATGCGTGGAGTGGACAGAGCAAGCTCTTTTTCCATCTCCCTGTTCTAAAAATCCATTTAATATATGGTCCCCAGATAGGGGACGTATCAGATATTAAACTGATAAGAACAGATACTACACTTGATCTTAGCCAAAAGGCCGAGAAGCGATAACCAGAATTGGTTTCAAACTACGGAGCCACCCAAGGATCCTGAAAAGTCCATTTGTGGAGATGAGCTCCTGGACTCCCGTTAAGAAGACATGTTGTCAACCTCTAGATCCCTTACATGCCTGCACTTTTCGGCTTGCTGCTGCTGCAATCCACGCGTTTTAGATCTGCATAACTCCACCTCTTTAAACACAGCACCTTCACCCCCTGCTGTTCCCACCCGCCTCAACACCGTTGGAAGGGAGGAGAACCAATTAAGGCGGGGGGTGGGGTGGAACGAGCAGCTGTCTACCCTTAGCAGGAGGGCTCCTGATTACATACCTCTCCTGCTGCTGCTGCTGCTGCTGGCTGTCCAGCAGCAGACTGAAGGTGGCTGCTGCTGTGCACAGGTATATAAAGGCTCAGAGCCTATTATGACACGCGCAGCCAGCGTTCCATTGCCACATTCCATCTACTGCAGGCAGGATACCTGGCTGGCTGAATGTCGCTGAGAAGCTCACAGAGACCGCCATAAGCAACAGTTTAACAGAATGCCACAGACTAATCAACCAAACTTTTTGGGTTGGGTTCTCTTTTATAGTCTGCAGGCATTAAATGAAAGAAGTCAGTGTTCCAGCAGAAGGAGACAACGTTTCAGAAAAGGCATTGTAGCAAACCAAAAAAGAAATTTTAAGCGCAGCAGAGTAACCAGCGCACATACCTGTTAGCTCAGGTGAGTTTAAAAGGCTGCTGTTGATAACAAGGGCATTTGCTAAATAGATGGTGTGTGTGCAACAATATACTGAAAGGTCAATTATATTGTGCAGCTTATCTCACCACCTGTAGTTATTTAGGTGAAAGCTCCAAAATGCTTGCCTAATATGTCTGCTTATCCAAAAGGAAGTAAAAAGGGAGAGCTAGAAAGATAGCATTGCATCACATTACATGGCAATGCAATGCACAGTTGCTGAAGTTGAACCAAAATGAGCTTGTAATCTGGCTTCTGCAACTTTGAACATGAAAAATCCAATGAGGAGAAGAAAAGCAAAGCCAAAGAGTCCATCCCAAAATCCGACAAACAAGCAAAATGAACAAAAAACATTGAATTCAATTCTTTCTGATTTTAGAAACTGCATTAAAGAAGGGGTGCACCGGTCCTGGAGATACTGCAATACCAGGTCAATGCGTGGAGTGGACAGAGCAAGCTCTTTTTCCATCTCCCTGTTCTAAAAATCCATTTAATATATGGTCCCCAGATAGGGGACGTATCAGATATTAAACTGATAAGAACAGATACTACACTTGATCTTAGCCAAAAGGCCGAGAAGCGATAACCAGAATTGGTTTCAAACTACGGAGCCACCCAAGGATCCTGAAAAGTCCATTTGTGGAGATGAGCTCCTGGACTCCCGTTAAGAAGACATGTTGTCAACCTCTAGATCCCTTACATGCCTGCACTTTTCGGCTTGCTGCTGCTGCAATCCACGCGTTTTAGATCTGCATAACTCCACCTCTTTAAACACAGCACCTTCACCCCCTGCTGTTCCCACCCGCCTCAACACCGTTGGAAGGGAGGAGAACCAATTAAGGCGGGGGGTGGGGTGGAACGAGCAGCTGTCTACCCTTAGCAGGAGGGCTCCTGATTACATACCTCTCCTGCTGCTGCTGCTGCTGGCTGTCCAGCAGCAGACTGAAGGTGGCTGCTGCTGTGCACAGGTATATAAAGGCTCAGAGCCTATTATGACACGCGCAGCCAGCGTTCCATTGCCACATTCCATCTACTGCAGGCAGGATACCTGGCTGGCTGAATGTCGCTGAGAAGCTCACAGAGACCGCCATAAGCAACAGTTTAACAGAATGCCACAGACTAATCAACCAAACTTTTTGGGTTGGGTTCTCTTTTATAGTCTGCAGGCATTAAATGAAAGAAGTCAGTGTTCCAGCAGAAGGAGACAACGTTTCAGAAAAGGCATTGTAGCAAACCAAAAAAGAAATTTTAAGCGCAGCAGAGTAACCAGCGCACATACCTGTTAGCTCAGGTGAGTTTAAAAGGCTGCTGTTCATAACAAGGGCATTTGCTAAATAGATGGTGTGTGTGCAACAATATACTGAAAGGTCAATTATATTGTGCAGCTTATCTCACCACCTGTAGTTATTTAGGTGAAAGCTCCAAAATGCTTGCCTAATATGTCTGTTTATCCAAAAGGAAGTAAAAAGGGAGAGCTAGAAAGATAGCATTGCATCACATTACATGGCAATGCAATGCACAGTTGCTGAAGTTGAACCAAAATGAGCTTGTAATCTGGCTTCTGCAACTTTGAACATGAAAAATCCAATGAGGAGAAGAAAAGCAAAGCCAAAGAGTCCATCCCAAAATCCGACAAACAAGCAAAATGAACAAAAAACATTGAATTCAATTCTTTCTGATTTTAGAAACTGCATTAAAGAAGGGGTGCACCGGTCCTGGAGATACTGCAATACCAGGTCAATGCGTGGAGTGGACAGAGCAAGCTCTTTTTCCATCTCCCTGTTCTAAAAATCCATTTAATATATGGTCCCCAGATAGGGGACGTATCAGATATTAAACTGATAAGAACAGATACTACACTTGATCTTAGCCAAAAGGCCGAGAAGCGATAACCAGAATTGGTTTCAAACTACGGAGCCACCCAAGGATCCTGAAAAGTCCATTTGTGGAGATGAGCTCCTGGACTCCCGTTAAGAAGACATGTTGTCAACCTCTAGATCCCTTACATGCCTGCACTTTTCGGCTTGCTGCTGCTGCAATCCACGCGTTTTAGATCTGCATAACTCCACCTCTTTAAACACAGCACCTTCACCCCCTGCTGTTCCCACCCGCCTCAACACCGTTGGAAGGGAGGAGAACCAATTAAGGCGGGGGGTGGGGTGGAACGAGCAGCTGTCTACCCTTAGCAGGAGGGCTCCTGATTACATACCTCTCCTGCTGCTGCTGCTGCTGCTGGCTGTCCAGCAGCAGACTGAAGGTGGCTGCTGCTGTGCACAGGTATATAAAGGCTCAGAGCCTATTATGACACGCGCAGCCAGCGTTCCATTGCCACATTCCATCTACTGCAGGCAGGATACCTGGCTGGCTGAATGTCGCTGAGAAGCTCACAGAGACCGCCATAAGCAACAGTTTAACAGAATGCCACAGACTAATCAACCAAACTTTTTGGGTTGGGTTCTCTTTTATAGTCTGCAGGCATTAAATGAAAGAAGTCAGTGTTCCAGCAGAAGGAGACAACGTTTCAGAAAAGGCATTGTAGCAAACCAAAAAAGAAATTTTAAGCGCAGCAGAGTAACCAGCGCACATACCTGTTAGCTCAGGTGAGTTTAAAAGGCTGCTGTTGATAACAAGGGCATTTGCTAAATAGATGGTGTGTGTGCAACAATATACTGAAAGGTCAATTATATTGTGCAGCTTATCTCACCACCTGTAGTTATTTAGGTGAAAGCTCCAAAATGCTTGCCTAATATGTCTGTTTATCCAAAAGGAAGTAAAAAGGGAGAGCTAGAAAGATAGCATTGCATCACATTACATGGCAATGCAATGCACAGTTGCTGAAGTTGAACCAAAATGAGCTTGTAATCTGGCTTCTGCAACTTTGAACATGAAAAATCCAATGAGGAGAAGAAAAGCAAAGCCAAAGAGTCCATCCCAAAATCCGACAAACAAGCAAAATGAACAAAAAACATTGAATTCAATTCTTTCTGATTTTAGAAACTGCATTAAAGAAGGGGTGCACCGGTCCTGGAGATACTGCAATACCAGGTCAATGCGTGGAGTGGACAGAGCAAGCTCTTTTTCCATCTCCCTGTTCTAAAAATCCATTTAATATATGGTCCCCAGATAGGGGACGTATCAGATATTAAACTGATAAGAACAGATACTACACTTGATCTTAGCCAAAAGGCCGAGAAGCGATAACCAGAATTGGTTTCAAACTACGGAGCCACCCAAGGATCCTGAAAAGTCCATTTGTGGAGATGAGCTCCTGGACTCCCGTTAAGAAGACATGTTGTCAACCTCTAGATCCCTTACATGCCTGCACTTTTCGGCTTGCTGCTGCTGCAATCCACGCGTTTTAGATCTGCATAACTCCACCTCTTTAAACACAGCACCTTCACCCCCTGCTGTTCCCACCCGCCTCAACACCGTTGGAAGGGAGGAGAACCAATTAAGGCGGGGGGTGGGGTGGAACGAGCAGCTGTCTACCCTTAGCAGGAGGGCTCCTGATTACATACCTCTCCTGCTGCTGCTGCTGCTGCTGGCTGTCCAGCAGCAGACTGAAGGTGGCTGCTGCTGTGCACAGGTATATAAAGGCTCAGAGCCTATTATGACACGCGCAGCCAGCGTTCCATTGCCACATTCCATCTACTGCAGGCAGGATACCTGGCTGGCTGAATGTCGCTGAGAAGCTCACAGAGACCGCCATAAGCAACAGTTTAACAGAATGCCACAGACTAATCAACCAAACTTTTTGGGTTGGGTTCTCTTTTATAGTCTGCAGGCATTAAATGAAAGAAGTCAGTGTTCCAGCAGAAGGAGACAACGTTTCAGAAAAGGCATTGTAGCAAACCAAAAAAGAAATTTTAAGCGCAGCAGAGTAACCAGCGCACATACCTGTTAGCTCAGGTGAGTTTAAAAGGCTGCTGTTCATAACAAGGGCATTTGCTAAATAGATGGTGTGTGTGCAACAATATACTGAAAGGTCAATTATATTGTGCAGCTTATCTCACCACCTGTAGTTATTTAGGTGAAAGCTCCAAAATGCTTGCCTAATATGTCTGTTTATCCAAAAGGAAGTAAAAAGGGAGAGCTAGAAAGATAGCATTGCATCACATTACATGGCAATGCAATGCACAGTTGCTGAAGTTGAACCAAAATGAGCTTGTAATCTGGCTTCTGCAACTTTGAACATGAAAAATCCAATGAGGAGAAGAAAAGCAAAGCCAAAGAGTCCATCCCAAAATCCGACAAACAAGCAAAATGAACAAAAAACATTGAATTCAATTCTTTCTGATTTTAGAAACTGCATTAAAGAAGGGGTGCACCGGTCCTGGAGATACTGCAATACCAGGTCAATGCATGGAGTGGACAGAGCAAGCTCTTTTTCCATCTCCCTGTTCTAAAAATCCATTTAATATATGGTCCCCAGATAGGGGACGTATCAGATATTAAACTGATAAGAACAGATACTACACTTGATCTTAGCCAAAAGGCCGAGAAGCGATAACCAGAATTGGTTTCAAACTACGGAGCCACCCAAGGATCCTGAAAAGTCCATTTGTGGAGATGAGCTCCTGGACTCCCGTTAAGAAGACATGTTGTCAACCTCTAGATCCCTTACATGCCTGCACTTTTCGGCTTGCTGCTGCTGCAATCCACGCGTTTTAGATCTGCATAACTCCACCTCTTTAAACACAGCACCTTCACCCCCTGCTGTTCCCACCCGCCTCAACACCGTTGGAAGGGAGGAGAACCAATTAAGGCGGGGGGTGGGGTGGAACGAGCAGCTGTCTACCCTTAGCAGGAGGGCTCCTGATTACATACCTCTCCTGCTGCTGCTGCTGCTGGCTGTCCAGCAGCAGACTGAAGGTGGCTGCTGCTGTGCACAGGTATATAAAGGCTCAGAGCCTATTATGACACGCGCAGCCAGCGTTCCATTGCCACATTCCATCTACTGCAGGCAGGATACCTGGCTGGCTGAATGTCGCTGAGAAGCTCACAGAGACCGCCATAAGCAACAGTTTAACAGAATGCCACAGACTAATCAACCAAACTTTTTGGGTTGGGTTCTCTTTTATAGTCTGCAGGCATTAAATGAAAGAAGTCAGTGTTCCAGCAGAAGGAGACAACGTTTCAGAAAAGGCATTGTAGCAAACCAAAAAAGAAATTTTAAGCGCAGCAGAGTAACCAGCGCACATACCTGTTAGCTCAGGTGAGTTTAAAAGGCTGCTGTTGATAACAAGGGCATTTGCTAAATAGATGGTGTGTGTGCAACAATATACTGAAAGGTCAATTATATTGTGCAGCTTATCTCACCACCTGTAGTTATTTAGGTGAAAGCTCCAAAATGCTTGCCTAATATGTCTGTTTATCCAAAAGGAAGTAAAAAGGGAGAGCTAGAAAGATAGCATTGCATCACATTACATGGCAATGCAATGCACAGTTGCTGAAGTTGAACCAAAATGAGCTTGTAATCTGGCTTCTGCAACTTTGAACATGAAAAATCCAATGAGGAGAAGAAAAGCAAAGCCAAAGAGTCCATCCCAAAATCCGACAAACAAGCAAAATGAACAAAAAACATTGAATTCAATTCTTTCTGATTTTAGAAACTGCATTAAAGAAGGGGTGCACCGGTCCTGGAGATACTGCAATACCAGGTCAATGCATGGAGTGGACAGAGCAAGCTCTTTTTCCATCTCCCTGTTCTAAAAATCCATTTAATATATGGTCCCCATATAGGGGACGTATCAGATATTAAACTGATAAGAACAGATACTACACTTGATCTTAGCCAAAAGGCCGAGAAGCGATAACCAGAATTGGTTTCAAACTACGGAGCCACCCAAGGATCCTGAAAAGTCCATTTGTGGAGATGAGCTCCTGGACTCCCGTTAAGAAGACATGTTGTCAACCTCTAGATCCCTTACATGCCTGCACTTTTCGGCTTGCTGCTGCTGCAATCCACGCGTTTTAGATCTGCATAACTCCACCTCTTTAAACACAGCACCTTCACCCCCTGCTGTTCCCACCCGCCTCAACACCGTTGGAAGGGAGGAGAACCAATTAAGGCGGGGGGTGGGGTGGAACGAGCAGCTGTCTACCCTTAGCAGGAGGGCTCCTGATTACATACCTCTCCTGCTGCTGCTGCTGCTGCTGGCTGTCCAGCAGCAGACTGAAGGTGGCTGCTGCTGTGCACAGGTATATAAAGGCTCAGAGCCTATTATGACACGCGCAGCCAGCGTTCCATTGCCACATTCCATCTACTGCAGGCAGGATACCTGGCTGGCTGAATGTCGCTGAGAAGCTCACAGAGACCGCCATAAGCAACAGTTTAACAGAATGCCACAGACTAATCAACCAAACTTTTTGGGTTGGGTTCTCTTTTATAGTCTGCAGGCATTAAATGAAAGAAGTCAGTGTTCCAGCAGAAGGAGACAACGTTTCAGAAAAGGCATTGTAGCAAACCAAAAAAGAAATTTTAAGCGCAGCAGAGTAACCAGCGCACATACCTGTTAGCTCAGGTGAGTTTAAAAGGCTGCTGTTGATAACAAGGGCATTTGCTAAATAGATGGTGTGTGTGCAACAATATACTGAAAGGTCAATTATATTGTGCAGCTTATCTCACCACCTGTAGTTATTTAGGTGAAAGCTCCAAAATGCTTGCCTAATATGTCTGTTTATCCAAAAGGAAGTAAAAAGGGAGAGCTAGAAAGATAGCATTGCATCACATTACATGGCAATGCAATGCACAGTTGCTGAAGTTGAACCAAAATGAGCTTGTAATCTGGCTTCTGCAACTTTGAACATGAAAAATCCAATGAGGAGAAGAAAAGCAAAGCCAAAGAGTCCATCCCAAAATCCGACAAACAAGCAAAATGAACAAAAAACATTGAATTCAATTCTTTCTGATTTTAGAAACTGCATTAAAGAAGGGGTGCACCGGTCCTGGAGATACTGCAATACCAGGTCAATGCGTGGAGTGGACAGAGCAAGCTCTTTTTCCATCTCCCTGTTCTAAAAATCCATTTAATATATGGTCCCCAGATAGGGGACGTATCAGATATTAAACTGATAAGAACAGATACTACACTTGATCTTAGCCAAAAGGCCGAGAAGCGATAACCAGAATTGGTTTCAAACTACGGAGCCACCCAAGGATCCTGAAAAGTCCATTTGTGGAGATGAGCTCCTGGACTCCCGTTAAGAAGACATGTTGTCAACCTCTAGATCCCTTACATGCCTGCACTTTTCGGCTTGCTGCTGCTGCAATCCACGCGTTTTAGATCTGCATAACTCCACCTCTTTAAACACAGCACCTTCACCCCCTGCTGTTCCCACCCGCCTCAACACCGTTGGAAGGGAGGAGAACCAATTAAGGCGGGGGGTGGGGTGGAACGAGCAGCTGTCTACCCTTAGCAGGAGGGCTCCTGATTACATACCTCTCCTGCTGCTGCTGCTGCTGCTGGCTGTCCAGCAGCAGACTGAAGGTGGCTGCTGCTGTGCACAGGTATATAAAGGCTCAGAGCCTATTATGACACGCGCAGCCAGCGTTCCATTGCCACATTCCATCTACTGCAGGCAGGATACCTGGCTGGCTGAATGTCGCTGAGAAGCTCACAGAGACCGCCATAAGCAACAGTTTAACAGAATGCCACAGACTAATCAACCAAACTTTTTGGGTTGGGTTCTCTTTTATAGTCTGCAGGCATTAAATGAAAGAAGTCAGTGTTCCAGCAGAAGGAGACAACGTTTCAGAAAAGGCATTGTAGCAAACCAAAAAAGAAATTTTAAGCGCAGCAGAGTAACCAGCGCACATACCTGTTAGCTCAGGTGAGTTTAAAAGGCTGCTGTTCATAACAAGGGCATTTGCTAAATAGATGGTGTGTGTGCAACAATATACTGAAAGGTCAATTATATTGTGCAGCTTATCTCACCACCTGTAGTTATTTAGGTGAAAGCTCCAAAATGCTTGCCTAATATGTCTGTTTATCCAAAAGGAAGTAAAAAGGGAGAGCTAGAAAGATAGCATTGCATCACATTACATGGCAATGCAATGCACAGTTGCTGAAGTTGAACCAAAATGAGCTTGTAATCTGGCTTCTGCAACTTTGAACATGAAAAATCCAATGAGGAGAAGAAAAGCAAAGCCAAAGAGTCCATCCCAAAATCCGACAAACAAGCAAAATGAACAAAAAACATTGAATTCAATTCTTTCTGATTTTAGAAACTGCATTAAAGAAGGGGTGCACCGGTCCTGGAGATACTGCAATACCAGGTAAATGCATGGAGTGGACAGAGCAAGCTCTTTTTCCATCTCCCTGTTCTAAAAATCCATTTAATATATGGTCCCCAGATAGGGGACGTATCAGATATTAAACTGATAAGAACAGATACTACACTTGATCTTAGCCAAAAGGCCGAGAAGCGATAACCAGAATTGGTTTCAAACTACGGAGCCACCCAAGGATCCTGAAAAGTCCATTTGTGGAGATGAGCTCCTGGACTCCCGTTAAGAAGACATGTTGTCAACCTCTAGATCCCTTACATGCCTGCACTTTTCGGCTTGCTGCTGCTGCAATCCACGCGTTTTAGATCTGCATAACTCCACCTCTTTAAACACAGCACCTTCACCCCCTGCTGTTCCCACCCGCCTCAACACCGTTGGAAGGGAGGAGAACCAATTAAGGCGGGGGGTGGGGTGGAACGAGCAGCTGTCTACCCTTAGCAGGAGGGCTCCTGATTACATACCTCTCCTGCTGCTGCTGCTGCTGGCTGTCCAGCAGCAGACTGAAGGTGGCTGCTGCTGTGCACAGGTATATAAAGGCTCAGAGCCTATTATGACACGCGCAGCCAGCGTTCCATTGCCACATTCCATCTACTGCAGGCAGGATACCTGGCTGGCTGAATGTCGCTGAGAAGCTCACAGAGACCGCCATAAGCAACAGTTTAACAGAATGCCACAGACTAATCAACCAAACTTTTTGGGTTGGGTTCTCTTTTATAGTCTGCAGGCATTAAATGAAAGAAGTCAGTGTTCCAGCAGAAGGAGACAACGTTTCAGAAAAGGCATTGTAGCAAACCAAAAAAGAAATTTTAAGCGCAGCAGAGTAACCAGCGCACATACCTGTTAGCTCAGGTGAGTTTAAAAGGCTGCTGTTGATAACAAGGGCATTTGCTAAATAGATGGTGTGTGTGCAACAATATACTGAAAGGTCAATTATATTGTGCAGCTTATCTCACCACCTGTAGTTATTTAGGTGAAAGCTCCAAAATGCTTGCCTAATATGTCTGTTTATCCAAAAGGAAGTAAAAAGGGAGAGCTAGAAAGATAGCATTGCATCACATTACATGGCAATGCAATGCACAGTTGCTGAAGTTGAACCAAAATGAGCTTGTAATCTGGCTTCTGCAACTTTGAACATGAAAAATCCAATGAGGAGAAGAAAAGCAAAGCCAAAGAGTCCATCCCAAAATCCGACAAACAAGCAAAATGAACAAAAAACATTGAATTCAATTCTTTCTGATTTTAGAAACTGCATTAAAGAAGGGGTGCACCGGTCCTGGAGATACTGCAATACCAGGTCAATGCGTGGAGTGGACAGAGCAAGCTCTTTTTCCATCTCCCTGTTCTAAAAATCCATTTAATATATGGTCCCCATATAGGGGACGTATCAGATATTAAACTGATAAGAACAGATTTTGCGTTTATATTTAAAATATCGTAGTCTTTATCTTTTCTTCAGAGCTTTAAAATAACATCTTCCATAGGTGATAGTTCCATATACTCAGGGCTCTTTTCTTTCCAAGCTTCTTCATATCCATTAGGTAGTACATATAAATTTCACTTAATGCCAGTCTTATACAATCCTTGACTTCTATATAGTCTCTTTTAAACAACAATATGTTTCTGGTCTTCCATAGAGCACTTTTAACACAACTCAAAGTGCACCATAAAACTCTCTCTTTTTCTTTCGTCATGTTTGGTAAAATCCCATATAAAACCACTTCATGGCTTAAAAAATTAAGACCAGATAAAAATTTTAAAAGCTCACCACAGTCTTTCCACACTTGCTGTGCAAAATCACAATTCCAAATAAGGTGCATAGTAGTCTCATCATTATTGCACTGATGCCTCGGGCAGGTTTGTATAGTGCTAAGTCTTCTTTTATACTGGAAATCACGAGTCGGTAAACATTCCTGCACAATCATCCAAGCTAAGTCTTTATGTTGATTCATCAGGTAAGGTGCATTTGTTAAATTCCATATTTTAGTGACTCTGCTATATGAATAATGGCTTATGGGCGTCAAAGTTTCTTTCTTTTTTAATTGCTGCAGCAGCTTCCTTGCATTCTTCAATGTCTCCATCTCAAAAGAATCTAGGCCATATAATCTGATAACTTTCTCCAGGATGGCATATTGTTGTGGAGGTGATAACAACACTGGGCTTGTTAAAGAAATGGATATCCACTTTCGCCTCCTAAAAATGTGGCCAGCTGCATATCTTAAAAAATGTGCCCAAGGGCTTGAAGCAAACATATATTTAAAACAGAGGCTAAAAAACTTGGAGTATAAAAACAGTTTGACGTTGGGAACATCCTTACCACCAAGGTGGTGCATCTTGTACATTGTTTCTCTCTTCACCTTTTCGAACTTAGAGTTCCACACAAATTCAAACAGCATTCTCTGTAATCTTCTCGCTGTAAGGTCACTTGGGGGATAAACATAACTGAGATATAACATGACAGGAAGCAGAAGGGCCTTAATAATTAAAACTTTACCTTCGATTGTTAATTTTCTTAATTTCCAAAAGTCAATCTTCTTTTGTATTTTGTCCCTTACTCCATCCCAGCTCTTCATTCCATCATTCTGTCGATCAAAAATCACGCCCAGAATTTTAATCTTCTCTGACTGCATCGGGAGATCAGGGATGGACACATCCGCCCAATTGCCACGGACAAAACAATCACATTTCTCAATGTTTAACTTAAAACCTGAGGCTTCACAAAAAAAATTGGTCGTTCTTATAGCTCTCCTGAGAGCGGCAGGTGATGAACAAAAAATAGTAATATCATCCATGTAGCCCATTACCTTCACATCTCTTCCATGTCCTCCAGGGATAGGGACACCTTTAATCACTTTATCCTCTCGTAGCATAGATAAAAGAGGCTCTATTGCACATATAAATAGCACTGGGGACAAAGGGCAGCCTTGCTTCACACCTGAATGCAAAAACACTTCATTAGACAAAAATCCATTGATTAAAATTTTACTAAAAGAGTTCTTATATAAAAGTGCCACTTGCTTGATAAAAATTTCAGGGAAGCCCATTTTTTTTAAAACCAACCATAAAAAACAATGAGAGACACGATCAAAAGCCTTTTGAAAATCCAACGATAAAATTGCTAAGTCTTGCTTCCTGGATTGCTGGTACCATATGACATCGCGGATGGTATTGAGATGCTCCGCAACTCCTCTTCCTGGCACCCCACATACCTGGTTTTCATAAATAACTTTGGATAAAACTTTTTTAAAACGGTTCACTAAAATTTTGGACATCAACTTGTAATCAACATTCAACAGTGTGATTGGTCTCCAGTTTGCCAGATGGGATTTGGCTCCTTTTTTAAAAATCAGGGAGACCAGACCACTTCTCCAAGATATAGGCAGGATATCACACTTAAAAGCTTCTTTGATTACTAAAAACAAGTCGGGTTTTAAAAAATTCCAAAATTCACGATAAAATTCAACAGGCAAACCGTCAGAACCAGGGGTTTTCCCATAGGAAAAACTTTTGATAGCAGCATCTACTTCCGACAAGGTGACTTCAGTGCATAACAATTCTTGGTCTTCGCGGCTCAGACTATTTTTTAATGAATTAAGGGCATCTTCAGTAAAAGACTGGTCTATAGTTTTCTCATTAAAAAGCTGCTGATAAAACTGGTGAGCTTGGTTGAGCATACCTTCAGTTGTAGTTTCACCCTCTAATTCTGTTATCATTTCCTTAGCAGCAACTACTTTTTTAAAAAAAAATCTTGAGCACTTTTCATTTTTCTCCATCACTTCAATTTTTGAGTTATAAATTATTTCCTTACCCTTCGACTCTATACTCTTTTTAATTTCTTTTTTTGTTGCTTCAATTAAATCGTCCATTTCAAGTCCCACATCTCTTAGTTGATAACAGGTCTGCAATTTAGTAATAAGCCTTTTATGCCAAGCGGACTTTTCTCTTGCATTGGCTATGCTGACCTTGATAAAAAAACTTTTTATCTTCATCTTGCTGTATTCCCACCATTCTAGCAGAGTTAAAAATTTTTGTTGTTTTGTTCTTAAATAATTAAAAAACGCTTTAAAATCTGTTCTTACCTTAGGATCTTGTAACAATGTTGTATTTAGCCTCCAAACTCCTCTTGCCTTGACAAGCCCAGGTAATTCTAACTCTGATAGCAACATCTTATGATCTGAAAAAATGTTTGGGATTAAGACAACAGATTTGACATTCACATATTGGGACATGAAAATAAAATCAATACGAGATTTAGAAGAAGAGTTCTCCCAAGTATAACCGGGATCATTACTACGGATCTCTTTCCAGGAGTCTCTAAGAAAAAAATCAGTTAACAAATCCTTTAGTTGTTTCTCTGTTTTGTCTTTTTTAGGAACGGTGGAACTCCCGCTTCTCCCTTCACCAGGCAAGACACAATTGAAATCCCCACAGAACATCAGAGGCGATGAACCAGGTAGGTAATATTGCACATCTTCAAACAACTGATGTCTCTCTTCCTTCACCGGAGAAGCATAAATGTTCAAAAGTCTAAAGTCCACACCTTTAAAACTAATATTTAAGAAAAGAGCACGTCCAGAAGAAATGTCCACAAAACAGTTGATTTTAAAGTCATGCGACCTAAACAGCACTCCAATGCCAGAGGAACGATTTTCATTATCTCCGGACCAGATAGAGGGCCCATGAGGCCAATCTTTTCTTAAATCTGCATAATTCATATCAAAGTCAATGTTACATTCTTGCAAACAAAAGACATCACAGTCCACTGTTGACAGGTAGGAAAACAAAGCAGCCCTTCTTGTAGAGCCCCTTATACTCCTCACATTGAGCGAGGCTACTTTAATTGATGAGGTCATGATAGGATAGTTCAGGTCACACTACTGTCAGAATCAGACATAAAGCCCACCGATGTTAACGGGCTCTGCACTTCTGAGTCCGAAAAAGAAATGTTTATAGGGTCTGAAGGCCTTGGCTCCTCAGGAGGGGCAGCGGGAGCCATTGGCTTGTATTGCAGAAGACTTGGTTTTAATGGACACTTCTTGGAAGTCTCCCTGGCCACATTCTCATCAGACCTATCATCTGTTTTCCTTTTCCTACGAGTTTCCAGCTCCATTGCTTCTTCCTCCGAGCTAAATGTCCCGATTTCAGCAGAGGGACTCCCCTCCACCACCATATCACCCGGATCAGAATCAGCAGCCCAGTCCTTAGATGAAGCTTCCCTCCTCTCAGGACGGACAGGTTTCTCAGCTGGAGGTTTCTGCATAGACGTGGGCTTATGCGCAGCAGGAATAGGAGAACTGGCAGGTTTTCCCTGCGCAGCAGGCACTGAAGTGCTTGTGGACCCGCCTACAGGGGGTTGTGTTCGCACAGTAGATACAGGAGCACCGGTGGGACCCCCCTTAGCAGCAGGAGCAGGAGGGTTGGTTGGCTTCCTCTGTGCAGCAGGTGCAGACGTACCACCTGATGTACTAGCAGGCTTGGTCTGTGGAGCAGGTACTGGAGAGCTAGAAGACTGCCCCCGCGCTGTAGACGCACCCGCAGGAGCAGGAACAGCAGAGGGTTGCCTCTGCCCCCCGGGAGCAGATGGAGGCACACGGGCAGGTTGCTTTGCCAGCGTTTCAGCATAGGTTTCCGCCTTTTTCTTCAAAGGACACTCCCGGAAGGAGTGACCTGGGACCCGGCAGATGTTGCACACCATCTCATTGGTACAGTCCATTGTGGCATGTCCATGCTTGTAGCACTTCTTACAGATTGCCACCTCCTCCTTGCAGTTCTCATAAGTGTGACCGAAACACATGCATTTCCGGCAGAAGAGGGGCATGTCCGGGTAGAAGAGGCGCCCCCGCTCCCTACCGATCAGGAAACTTGACGGAGGATGACGCTGACCACCAATGCCATTTGGATCTTCACAAAATTTAACAAAAAATTTATGCTTTCCCGTCCAGAGGTTTTCCTCATTCATGACCTTGTGGGAATACCGCAGTTCTGGGAAATAGTTTTGAAGAAAGCAAATAATATTAACTAAGGGAACATGAGGGTTGCTCATCTGAACCACGAGCGGCTTCTCTCCACCGGAGTAAAGGATGACAAAGGTGAGTCCTTTAAGATCCTCATCTGAAAGGTGCAGGTGAATCTGGCGGAAGAGGTTCTGGCACGCATACTCCGACTCCAGAGTCAAAGTGAAGGAACCGGGGCGATCTTGAAGGGCCAGGATGTCTTCCCTCTTTACTCCTAGGATCTCCAGCAGCACTCTCCTCACGAAAAACTTCAAGGTCAACTTCTCCTTGGATGCATCGTCCACTTCGATCTTGAAAGAGTTCTTGATGCGAAGGTCACCAGCTCTGGCATAGCGCACTGCGGCCGCTACTGCTGATGCCATCTTCAAAAGGTAGATAGGGTCGATCGCCTTCTTGGTTTCTTTGCGTATCTGCCCCCTAAAGCAGCATGAGGCTTAAGACGGCTTTTACACCGCCGATGCCTCAAGGCCAAGGGCACGATTGGCTTAGAATCCTTCTGGCAAGATGTGGTATCTTAGCCAAAAGGCCGAGAAGCGATAACCAGAATTGGTTTCAAACTACGGAGCCACCCAAGGATCCTGAAAAGTCCATTTGTGGAGATGAGCTCCTGGACTCCCGTTAGGAAGACATGTTGTCAACCTCTAGATCCCTTACATGCCTGCACTTTTCGGCTTGCTGCTGCTGCAATCCACGCGTTTTAGATCTGCATAACTCCACCTCTTTAAACACAGCACCTTCACCCCCTGCTGTTCCCACCCGCCTCAACACCGTTGGAAGGGAGGAGAACCAATTAAGGCGGGGGGTGGGGTGGAACGAGCAGCTGTCTACCCTTAGCAGGAGGGCTCCTGATTACATACCTCTCCTGCTGCTGCTGCTGCTGGCTGTCCAGCAGCAGACTGAAGGTGGCTGCTGCTGTGCACAGGTATATAAAGGCTCAGAGCCTATTATGACACGCGCAGCCAGCGTTCCATTGCCACATTCCATCTACTGCAGGCAGGATACCTGGCTGGCTGAATGTCGCTGAGAAGCTCACAGAGACCGCCATAAGCAACAGTTTAACAGAATGCCACAGACTAATCAACCAAACTTTTTGGGTTGGGTTCTCTTTTATAGTCTGCAGACATTAAATGAAAGAAGTCAGTGTTCCAGCAGAAGGAGACAACGTTTCAGAAAAGGCATTGTAGCAAACCAAAAAAGAAATTTTAAGCGCAGCAGAGTAACCAGCGCACATACCTGTTAGCTCAGGTGAGTTTAAAAGGCTGCTGTTGATAACAAGGGCATTTGCTAAATAGATGGTGTGTGTGCAACAATATACTGAAAGGTCAATTATATTGTGCAGCTTATCTCACCACCTGTAGTTATTTAGGTGAAAGCTCCAAAATGCTTGCCTAATATGTCTGTTTATCCAAAAGGAAGTAAAAAGGGAGAGCTAGAAAGATAGCATTGCATCACATTACATGGCAATGCAATGCACAGTTGCTGAAGTTGAACCAAAATGAGCTTGTAATCTGGCTTCTGCAACTTTGAACATGAAAAATCCAATGAGGAGAAGAAAAGCAAAGCCAAAGAGTCCATCCCAAAATCCGACAAACAAGCAAAATGAACAAAAAACATTGAATTCAATTCTTTCTGATTTTAGAAACTGCATTAAAGAAGGAGTGCACCGGTCCTGGAGATACTGCAATACCAGGTCAATGCATGGAGTGGACAGAGCAAGCTCTTTTTCCATCTCCCTGTTCTAAAAATCCATTTAATATATGGTCCCCAGATAGGGGACGTATCAGATATTAAACTGATAAGAACAGATACTACACTTGATCTTAGCCAAAAGGCCGAGAAGCGATAACCAGAATTGGTTTCAAACTACGGAGCCACCCAAGGATCCTGAAAAGTCCATTTGTGGAGATGAGCTCCTGGACTCCCGTTAAGAAGACATGTTGTCAACCTCTAGATCCCTTACATGCCTGCACTTTTCGGCTTGCTGCTGCTGCAATCCACGCGTTTTAGATCTGCATAACTCCACCTCTTTAAACACAGCACCTTCACCCCCTGCTGTTCCCACCCGCCTCAACACCGTTGGAAGGGAGGAGAACCAATTAAGGCGGGGGGTGGGGTGGAACGAGCAGCTGTCTACCCTTAGCAGGAGGGCTCCTGATTACATACCTCTCCTGCTGCTGCTGCTGCTGGCTGTCCAGCAGCAGACTGAAGGTGGCTGCTGCTGTGCACAGGTATATAAAGGCTCAGAGCCTATTATGACACGCGCAGCCAGCGTTCCATTGCCACATTCCATCTACTGCAGGCAGGATACCTGGCTGGCTGAATGTCGCTGAGAAGCTCACAGAGACCGCCATAAGCAACAGTTTAACAGAATGCCACAGACTAATCAACCAAACTTTTTGGGTTGGGTTCTCTTTTATAGTCTGCAGGCATTAAATGAAAGAAGTCAGTGTTCCAGCAGAAGGAGACAACGTTTCAGAAAAGGCATTGTAGCAAACCAAAAAAGAAATTTTAAGCGCAGCAGAGTAACCAGCGCACATACCTGTTAGCTCAGGTGAGTTTAAAAGGCTGCTGTTGATAACAAGGGCATTTGCTAAATAGATGGTGTGTGTGCAACAATATACTGAAAGGTCAATTATATTGTGCAGCTTATCTCACCACCTGTAGTTATTTAGGTGAAAGCTCCAAAATGCTTGCCTAATATGTCTGTTTATCCAAAAGGAAGTAAAAAGGGAGAGCTAGAAAGATAGCATTGCATCACATTACATGGCAATGCAATGCACAGTTGCTGAAGTTGAACCAAAATGAGCTTGTAATCTGGCTTCTGCAACTTTGAACATGAAAAATCCAATGAGGAGAAGAAAAGCAAAGCCAAAGAGTCCATCCCAAAATCCGACAAACAAGCAAAATGAACAAAAAACATTGAATTCAATTCTTTCTGATTTTAGAAACTGCATTAAAGAAGGGGTGCACCGGTCCTGGAGATACTGCAATACCAGGTCAATGCGTGGAGTGGACAGAGCAAGCTCTTTTTCCATCTCCCTGTTCTAAAAATCCATTTAATATATGGTCCCCAGATAGGGGACGTATCAGATATTAAACTGATAAGAACAGATACTACACTTGATCTTAGCCAAAAGGCCGAGAAGCGATAACCAGAATTGGTTTCAAACTACGGAGCCACCCAAGGATCCTGAAAAGTCCATTTGTGGAGATGAGCTCCTGGACTCCCGTTAAGAAGACATGTTGTCAACCTCTAGATCCCTTACATGCCTGCACTTTTCGGCTTGCTGCTGCTGCAATCCACGCGTTTTAGATCTGCATAACTCCACCTCTTTAAACACAGCACCTTCACCCCCTGCTGTTCCCACCCGCCTCAACACCGTTGGAAGGGAGGAGAACCAATTAAGGCGGGGGGTGGGGTGGAACGAGCAGCTGTCTACCCTTAGCAGGAGGGCTCCTGATTACATACCTCTCCTGCTGCTGCTGCTGCTGGCTGTCCAGCAGCAGACTGAAGGTGGCTGCTGCTGTGCACAGGTATATAAAGGCTCAGAGCCTATTATGACACGCGCAGCCAGCGTTCCATTGCCACATTCCATCTACTGCAGGCAGGATACATGGCTGGCTGAATGTCGCTGAGAAGCTCACAGAGACCGCCATAAGCAACAGTTTAACAGAATGCCACAGACTAATCAACCAAACTTTTTGGGTTGGGTTCTCTTTTATAGTCTGCAGGCATTAAATGAAAGAAGTCAGTGTTCCAGCAGAAGGAGACAACGTTTCAGAAAAGGCATTGTAGCAAACCAAAAAAGAAATTTTAAGCGCAGCAGAGTAACCAGCGCACATACCTGTTAGCTCAGGTGAGTTTAAAAGGCTGCTGTTGATAACAAGGGCATTTGCTAAATAGATGGTGTGTGTGCAACAATATACTGAAAGGTCAATTATATTGTGCAGCTTATCTCACCACCTGTAGTTATTTAGGTGAAAGCTCCAAAATGCTTGCCTAATATGTCTGTTTATCCAAAAGGAAGTAAAAAGGGAGAGCTAGAAAGATAGCATTGCATCACATTACATGGCAATGCAATGCACAGTTGCTGAAGTTGAACCAAAATGAGCTTGTAATCTGGCTTCTGCAACTTTGAACATGAAAAATCCAATGAGGAGAAGAAAAGCAAAGCCAAAGAGTCCATCCCAAAATCCGACAAACAAGCAAAATGAACAAAAAACATTGAATTCAATTCTTTCTGATTTTAGAAACTGCATTAAAGAAGGGGTGCACCGGTCTTGGAGATACTGCAATACCAGGTCAATGCGTGGAGTGGACAGAGCAAGCTCTTTTTCCATCTCCCTGTTCTAAAAATCCATTTAATATATGGTCCCCAGATAGGGGACGTATCAGATATTAAACTCATAAGAACAGATTTTTTTTTTTTTAAATTGAATGCGTCAGAAGACGCGACATAAATTTAAATTTCCATATTTACATGGACAACAAAAATGTCGCCTACGCCTTCATCACTCGTATTCAACATATTTTTCTTTAAGAAAATTTATAAATAAATATAACACAAACATAACAAATCTTTTCCACAAGAAAAACTCAATCTTTTAACACAATAACAAAAGAAAACAATTAAATACTCTATCCTATCTTAAACCCAGCTTTACTAGCTGAGTAGAAAAGGATGTCCCACCAATCTTCATGGAGCTTTCCACTTTCCCCATATAACTCTAATACTTGTGTTGCAATATCCATCGGAATCTTGTACATTTCGCAAAATCTCTTCGGGTAAGACTTAAAATTTTTCTCAATGCTGAATCTCATCAACTTCAATTTACCTGGCTCTAAGGACTTCCTCACTTTCTTGATCACTTCAGGCCATTCTTCTTTAGTGGTCTTGGGTGCCTCAGCACCAGACTCCTTCTTTTCACTTGTACTCTTTTCCTTCTTTTTACCTTTTCCCTTCTTTTCTTCCCTTTTATATCTTCCTGGACAATCTTTAAAACTATGATCTGTATCCCAGCATAAATTACATGATTTCTCTTCCGTACAGTCTTTGGCCAAATGTCCTTCACCTTTACATTCTCTGCAAATTATTTTCTTACAGTCTGCAGCATGATGACCTTTGTCAGAACACTTCCTACAGAGTCTTTCAACACCATCATAAAAGACTGTACCCCAGACACCTCCAATTCTGATGCTCATATCCAAAAGACATAATGAGCCTGCTTCATTTTCCTTGAAAGTTACTAAGAACTTCCATTTTCCGGACCAAAATCCATACTCATTATTTATCTTCCCTTGAATCTCTGCAGCTGCACATTGCAACAAAAGCCTGGTTCTAATATCTTCCACTTCTACTTTAGGTGACGCCATCCGCACAATCACAGTCTTAATCTTCCTAGGAAAATGGGGAGTCATAATCACCCCCTCATATTCCACTGCTTTGCTCAAAGAAAACCATGTTCTTTCCACATTCTCGCATGGACTTTTAGTTTCAAAACATACATCATATATTCCTTTCTTGGGGTAGTCCAGAATGGCGAGGACATTACTCCTCTCCACTCCCAGGGGCCCCAAAAGTACTCTCACCAGCCATCCAAGTCCTTTTTCTCTCCTGTGTTCTTCTGTGACGAAGAAACGCAGAGCGTCACGAATCCTCTCTGCTTTCGGGATTCCTCCCTGTGGACTGCCTCCTGAAGCCGACATCCCCATCTCTGGATCCATCTTCTCCACGTCAGAAGGTCACCTCCACAAAACACAAAGGAATTGCAAGGTATTGATCACTCCTCGTTGTCTGGGGACTAATCCGCCTGCCCACAGCAACAAGGGGGTGAAGTCATCTGTTACAAGGACAATCCCCCAAGGCCAACAAGACGGGTACCCCAGACACCTCAGGTCAGACCAGATGCAGCAACTGGTAGATCACTACACCTGATCTTAGCCAAAAGGCCGAGAAGCGATAACCAGAATTGGTTTCAAACTACGGAGCCACCCAAGGATCCTGAAAAGTCCATTTGTGGAGATGAGCTCCTGGACTCCCGTTAAGAAGACATGTTGTCAACCTCTAGATCCCTTACATGCCTGCACTTTTCGGCTTGCTGCTGCTGCAATCCACGCGTTTTAGATCTGCATAACTCCACCTCTTTAAACACAGCACCTTCACCCCCTGCTGTTCCCACCCGCCTCAACACCGTTGGAAGGGAGGAGAACCAATTAAGGCGGGGGGTGGGGTGGAACGAGCAGCTGTCTACCCTTAGCAGGAGGGCTCCTGATTACATACCTCTCCTGCTGCTGCTGCTGGCTGTCCAGCAGCAGACTGAAGGTGGCTGCTGCTGTGCACAGGTATATAAAGGCTCAGAGCCTATTATGACACGCGCAGCCAGCGTTCCATTGCCACATTCCATCTACTGCAGGCAGGATACCTGGCTGGCTGAATGTCGCTGAGAAGCTCACAGAGACCGCCATAAGCAACAGTTTAACAGAATGCCACAGACTAATCAACCAAACTTTTTGGGTTGGGTTCTCTTTTATAGTCTGCAGGCATTAAATGAAAGAAGTCAGTGTTCCAGCAGAAGGAGACAACGTTTCAGAAAAGGCATTGTAGCAAACCAAAAAAGAAATTTTAAGCGCAGCAGAGTAACCAGCGCACATACCTGTTAGCTCAGGTGAGTTTAAAAGGCTGCTGTTGATAACAAGGGCATTTGCTAAATAGATGGTGTGTGTGCAACAATATACTGAAAGGTCAATTATATTGTGCAGCTTATCTCACCACCTGTAGTTATTTAGGTGAAAGCTCCAAAATGCTTGCCTAATATGTCTGTTTATCCAAAAGGAAGTAAAAAGGGAGAGCTAGAAAGATAGCATTGCATCACATTACATGGCAATGCAATGCACAGTTGCTGAAGTTGAACCAAAATGAGCTTGTAATCTGGCTTCTGCAACTTTGAACATGAAAAATCCAATGAGGAGAAGAAAAGCAAAGCCAAAGAGTCCATCCCAAAATCCGACAAACAAGCAAAATGAACAAAAAACATTGAATTCAATTCTTTCTGATTTTAGAAACTGCATTAAAGAAGGGGTGCACCGGTCCTGGAGATACTGCAATACCAGGTCAATGCGTGGAGTGGACAGAGCAAGCTCTTTTTCCATCTCCCTGTTCTAAAAATCCATTTAATATATGGTCCCCAGATAGGGGACGTATCAGATATTAAACTGATAAGAACAGATACTACACTTGATCTTAGCCAAAAGGCCGAGAAGCGATAACCAGAATTGGTTTCAAACTACGGAGCCACCCAAGGATCCTGAAAAGTCCATTTGTGGAGATGAGCTCCTGGACTCCCGTTAAGAAGACATGTTGTCAACCTCTAGATCCCTTACATGCCTGCACTTTTCGGCTTGCTGCTGCTGCAATCCACGCGTTTTAGATCTGCATAACTCCACCTCTTTAAACACAGCACCTTCACCCCCTGCTGTTCCCACCCGCCTCAACACCGTTGGAAGGGAGGAGAACCAATTAAGGCGGGGGGTGGGGTGGAACGAGCAGCTGTCTACCCTTAGCAGGAGGGCTCCTGATTACATACCTCTCCTGCTGCTGCTGCTGCTGGCTGTCCAGCAGCAGACTGAAGGTGGCTGCTGCTGTGCACAGGTATATAAAGGCTCAGAGCCTATTATGACACGCGCAGCCAGCGTTCCATTGCCACATTCCATCTACTGCAGGCAGGATACCTGGCTGGCTGAATGTCGCTGAGAAGCTCACAGAGACCGCCATAAGCAACAGTTTAACAGAATGCCACAGACTAATCAACCAAACTTTTTGGGTTGGGTTCTCTTTTATAGTCTGCAGGCATTAAATGAAAGAAGTCAGTGTTCCAGCAGAAGGAGACAACGTTTCAGAAAAGGCATTGTAGCAAACCAAAAAAGAAATTTTAAGCGCAGCAGAGTAACCAGCGCACATACCTGTTAGCTCAGGTGAGTTTAAAAGGCTGCTGTTGATAACAAGGGCATTTGCTAAATAGATGGTGTGTGTGCAACAATATACTGAAAGGTCAATTATATTGTGCAGCTTATCTCACCACCTGTAGTTATTTAGGTGAAAGCTCCAAAATGCTTGCCTAATATGTCTGTTTATCCAAAAGGAAGTAAAAAGGGAGAGCTAGAAAGATAGCATTGCATCACATTACATGGCAATGCAATGCACAGTTGCTGAAGTTGAACCAAAATGAGCTTGTAATCTGGCTTCTGCAACTTTGAACATGAAAAATCCAATGAGGAGAAGAAAAGCAAAGCCAAAGAGTCCATCCCAAAATCCGACAAACAAGCAAAATGAACAAAAAACATTGAATTCAATTCTTTCTGATTTTAGAAACTGCATTAAAGAAGGGGTGCACCGGTCCTGGAGATACTGCAATACCAGGTCAATGCGTGGAGTGGACAGAGCAAGCTCTTTTTCCATCTCCCTGTTCTAAAAATCCATTTAATATATGGTCCCCAGATAGGGGACGTATCAGATATTAAACTGATAAGAACAGATACTACACTTGATCTTAGCCAAAAGGCCGAGAAGCGATAACCAGAATTGGTTTCAAACTACGGAGCCACCCAAGGATCCTGAAAAGTCCATTTGTGGAGATGAGCTCCTGGACTCCCGTTAAGAAGACATGTTGTCAACCTCTAGATCCCTTACATGCCTGCACTTTTCGGCTTGCTGCTGCTGCAATCCACGCGTTTTAGATCTGCATAACTCCACCTCTTTAAACACAGCACCTTCACCCCCTGCTGTTCCCACCCGCCTCAACACCGTTGGAAGGGAGGAGAACCAATTAAGGCGGGGGGTGGGGTGGAACGAGCAGCTGTCTACCCTTAGCAGGAGGGCTCCTGATTACATACCTCTCCTGCTGCTGCTGCTGCTGGCTGTCCAGCAGCAGACTGAAGGTGGCTGCTGCTGTGCACAGGTATATAAAGGCTCAGAGCCTATTATGACACGCGCAGCCAGCGTTCCATTGCCACATTCCATCTACTGCAGGCAGGATACCTGGCTGGCTGAATGTCGCTGAGAAGCTCACAGAGACCGCCATAAGCAACAGTTTAACAGAATGCCACAGACTAATCAACCAAACTTTTTGGGTTGGGTTCTCTTTTATAGTCTGCAGGCATTAAATGAAAGAAGTCAGTGTTCCAGCAGAAGGAGACAACGTTTCAGAAAAGGCATTGTAGCAAACCAAAAAAGAAATTTTAAGCGCAGCAGAGTAACCAGCGCACATACCTGTTAGCTCAGGTGAGTTTAAAAGGCTGCTGTTGATAACAAGGGCATTTGCTAAATAGATGGTGTGTGTGCAACAATATACTGAAAGGTCAATTATATTGTGCAGCTTATCTCACCACCTGTAGTTATTTAGGTGAAAGCTCCAAAATGCTTGCCTAATATGTCTGTTTATCCAAAAGGAAGTAAAAAGGGAGAGCTAGAAAGATAGCATTGCATCACATTACATGGCAATGCAATGCACAGTTGCTGAAGTTGAACCAAAATGAGCTTGTAATCTGGCTTCTGCAACTTTGAACATGAAAAATCCAATGAGGAGAAGAAAAGCAAAGCCAAAGAGTCCATCCCAAAATCCGACAAACAAGCAAAATGAACAAAAAACATTGAATTCAATTCTTTCTGATTTTAGAAACTGCATTAAAGAAGGGGTGCACCGGTCCTGGAGATACTGCAATACCAGGTCAATGCGTGGAGTGGACAGAGCAAGCTCTTTTTCCATCTCCCTGTTCTAAAAATCCATTTAATATATGGTCCCCAGATAGGGGACGTATCAGATATTAAACTGATAAGAACAGATACTACACTTGATCTTAGCCAAAAGGCCGAGAAGCGATAACCAGAATTGGTTTCAAACTACGGAGCCACCCAAGGATCCTGAAAAGTCCATTTGTGGAGATGAGCTCCTGGACTCCCGTTAAGAAGACATGTTGTCAACCTCTAGATCCCTTACATGCCTGCACTTTTCGGCTTGCTGCTGCTGCAATCCACGCGTTTTAGATCTGCATAACTCCACCTCTTTAAACACAGCACCTTCACCCCCTGCTGTTCCCACCCGCCTCAACACCGTTGGAAGGGAGGAGAACCAATTAAGGCGGGGGGTGGGGTGGAACGAGCAGCTGTCTACCCTTACCAGGAGGGCTCCTGATTACATACCTCTCCTGCTGCTGCTGCTGCTGGCTGTCCAGCAGCAGACTGAAGGTGGCTGCTGCTGTGCACAGGTATATAAAGGCTCAGAGCCTATTATGACACGCGCAGCCAGCATTCCATTGCCACATTCCATCTAGTGCAGGCAGGATACCTGGCTGGCTGAATGTCGCTGAGAAGCTCACAGAGACCGCCATAAGCAACAGTTTAACAGAATGCCACAGACTAATCAACCAAACTTTTTGGGTTGGGTTCTCTTTTATAGTCTGCAGGCATTAAATGAAAGAAGTCAGTGTTCCAGCAGAAGGAGACAACGTTTCAGAAAAGGCATTGTAGCAAACCAAAAAAGAAATTTTAAGCGCAGCAGAGTAACCAGCGCACATACCTGTTAGCTCAGGTGAGTTTAAAAGGCTGCTGTTGATATCAAGGGCATTTGCTAAATAGATGGTGTGTGTGCAACAATATACTGAAAGGTCAATTATATTGTGCAGCTTATCTCACCACCTGTAGTTATTTAGGTGAAAGCTCCAAAATGCTTGCCTAATATGTCTGTTTATCCAAAAGGAAGTAAAAAGGGAGAGCTAGAAAGATAGCATTGCATCACATTACATGGCAATGCAATGCACAGTTGCTGAAGTTGAACCAAAATGAGCTTGTAATCTGGCTTCTGCAACTTTGAACATGAAAAATCCAATGAGGAGAAGAAAAGCAAAGCCAAAGAGTCCATCCCAAAATCCGACAAACAAGCAAAATGAACAAAAAACATTGAATTCAATTCTTTCTGATTTTAGAAACTGCATTAAAGAAGGGGTGCACCGGTCCTGGAGATACTGCAATACCAGGTCAATGCGTGGAGTGGACAGAGCAAGCTCTTTTTCCATCTCCCTGTTCTAAAAATCCATTTAATATATGGTCCCCAGATAGGGGACGTATCAGATATTAAACTGATAAGAACAGATACTACACTTGATCTTAGCCAAAAGGCCGAGAAGCGATAACAAGAATTGGTTTCAAACTACGGAGCCACCCAAGGATCCTGAAAAGTCCATTTGTGGAGATGAGCTCCTGGACTCCCGTTAAGAAGACATGTTGTCAACCTCTAGATCCCTTACATGCCTGCACTTTTCGGCTTGCTGCTGCTGCAATCCACGCGTTTTAGATCTGCATAACTCCACCTCTTTAAACACAGCACCTTCACCCCCTGCTGTTCCCACCCGCCTCAACACCGTTGGAAGGGAGGAGAACCAATTAAGGCGGGGGGTGGGGTGGAACGAGCAGCTGTCTACCCTTAGCAGGAGGGCTCCTGATTACATACCTCTCCTGCTGCTGCTGCTGCTGGCTGTCCAGCAGCAGACTGAAGGTGGCTGCTGCTGTGCACAGGTATATAAAGGCTCAGAGCCTATTATGACACGCGCAGCCAGCGTTCCATTGCCACATTCCATCTACTGCAGGCAGGATACCTGGCTGGCTGAATGTCGCTGAGAAGCTCACAGAGACCGCCATAAGCAACAGTTTAACAGAATGCCACAGACTAATCAACCAAACTTTTTGGGTTGGGTTCTCTTTTATAGTCTGCAGGCATTAAATGAAAGAAGTCAGTGTTCCAGCAGAAGGAGACAACATTTCAGAAAAGGCATTGTAGCAAACCAAAAAAGAAATTTTAAGCGCAGCAGAGTAACCAGCGCACATACCTGTTAGCTCAGGTGAGTTTAAAAGGCTGCTGTTGATAACAAGGGCATTTGCTAAATAGATGGTGTGTGTGCAACAATATACTGAAAGGTCAATTATATTGTGCAGCTTATCTCACCACCTGTAGTTATTTAGGTGAAAGCTCCAAAATGCTTGCCTAATATGTCTGTTTATCCAAAAGGAAGTAAAAAGGGAGAGCTAGAAAGATAGCATTGCATCACATTACATGGCAATGCAATGCACAGTTGCTGAAGTTGAACCAAAATGAGCTTGTAATCTGGCTTCTGCAACTTTGAACATGAAAAATCCAATGAGGAGAAGAAAAGCAAAGCCAAAGAGTCCATCCCAAAATCCGACAAACAAGCAAAATGAACAAAAAACATTGAATTCAATTCTTTCTGATTTTAGAAACTGCATTAAAGAAGGGGTGCACCGGTCCTGGAGATACTGCAATACCAGGTCAATGCGTGGAGTGGACAGAGCAAGCTCTTTTTCCATCTCCCTGTTCTAAAAATCCATTTAATATATGGTCCCCAGATAGGGGACGTATCAGATATTAAACTGATAAGAACAGATACTACACTTGATCTTAGCCAAAAGGCCGAGAAGCGATAACCAGAATTGGTTTCAAACTACGGAGCCACCCAAGGATCCTGAAAAGTCCATTTGTGGAGATGAGCTCCTGGACTCCCGTTAAGAAGACATGTTGTCAACCTCTAGATCCCTTACATGCCTGCACTTTTCGGCTTGCTGCTGCTGCAATCCACGCGTTTTAGATCTGCATAACTCCACCTCTTTAAACACAGCACCTTCACCCCCTGCTGTTCCCACCCGCCTCAACACCGTTGGAAGGGAGGAGAACCAATTAAGGCGGGGGGTGGGGTGGAACGAGCAGCTGTCTACCCTTAGCAGGAGGGCTCCTGATTACATACCTCTCCTGCTGCTGCTGCTGCTGGCTGTCCAGCAGCAGACTGAAGGTGGCTGCTGCTGTGCACAGGTATATAAAGGCTCAGAGCCTATTATGACACGCGCAGCCAGCGTTCCATTGCCACATTCCATCTACTGCAGGCAGGATACCTGGCTGGCTGAATGTCGCTGAGAAGCTCACAGAGACCGCCATAAGCAACAGTTTAACAGAATGCCACAGACTAATCAACCAAACTTTTTGGGTTGGGTTCTCTTTTATAGTCTGCAGGCATTAAATGAAAGAAGTCAGTGTTCCAGCAGAAGGAGACAACGTTTCAGAAAAGGCATTGTAGCAAACCAAAAAAGAAATTTTAAGCGCAGCAGAGTAACCAGCGCACATACCTGTTAGCTCAGGTGAGTTTAAAAGGCTGCTGTTGATAACAAGGGCATTTGCTAAATAGATGGTGTGTGTGCAACAATATACTGAAAGGTCAATTATATTGTGCAGCTTATCTCACCACCTGTAGTTATTTAGGTGAAAGCTCCAAAATGCTTGCCTAATATGTCTGTTTATCCAAAAGGAAGTAAAAAGGGAGAGCTAGAAAGATAGCATTGCATCACATTACATGGCAATGCAATGCACAGTTGCTGAAGTTGAACCAAAATGAGCTTGTAATCTGGCTTCTGCAACTTTGAACATGAAAAATCCAATGAGGAGAAGAAAAGCAAAGCCAAAGAGTCCATCCCAAAATCCGACAAACAAGCAAAATGAACAAAAAACATTGAATTCAATTCTTTCTGATTTTAGAAACTGCATTAAAGAAGGGGTGCACCGGTCCTGGAGATACTGCAATACCAGGTCAATGCGTGGAGTGGACAGAGCAAGCTCTTTTTCCATCTCCCTGTTCTAAAAATCCATTTAATATATGGTCCCCAGATAGGGGACGCATCAGATATTAAACTGATAAGAACAGATACTACACTTGATCTTAGCCAAAAGGCCGAGAAGCGATAACCAGAATTGGTTTCAAACTACGGAGCCACCCAAGGATCCTGAAAAGTCCATTTGTGGAGATGAGCTCCTGGACTCCCGTTAAGAAGACATGTTGTCAACCTCTAGATCCCTTACATGCCTGCACTTTTCGGCTTGCTGCTGCTGCAATCCACGCGTTTTAGATCTGCATAACTCCACCTCTTTAAACACAGCACCTTCACCCCCTGCTGTTCCCACCCGCCTCAACACCGTTGGAAGGGAGGAGAACCAATTAAGGCGGGGGGTGGGGTGGAACGAGCAGCTGTCTACCCTTAGCAGGAGGGCTCCTGATTACATACCTCTCCTGCTGCTGCTGCTGCTGGCTGTCCAGCAGCAGACTGAAGGTGGCTGCTGCTGTGCACAGGTATATAAAGGCTCAGAGCCTATTATGACACGCGCAGCCAGCGTTCCATTGCCACATTCCATCTACTGCAGGCAGGATACCTGGCTGGCTGAATGTCGCTGAGAAGCTCACAGAGACCGCCATAAGCAACAGTTTAACAGAATGCCACAGACTAATCAACCAAACTTTTTGGGTTGGGTTCTCTTTTATAGTCTGCAGGCATTAAGTGAAAGAAGTCAGTGTTCCAGCAGAAGGAGACAACGTTTCAGAAAAGGCATTGTAGCAAACCAAAAAAGAAATTTTAAGCGCAGCAGAGTAACCAGCGCACATACCTGTTAGCTCAGGTGAGTTTAAAAGGCTGCTGTTGATAACAAGGGCATTTGCTAAATAGATGGTGTGTGTGCAACAATATACTGAAAGGTCAATTACATTGTGCAGCTTATCTCACCACCTGTAGTTATTTAGGTGAAAGCTCCAAAATGCTTGCCTAATATGTCTGTTTATCCAAAAGGAAGTAAAAAGGGAGAGCTAGAAAGATAGCATTGCATCACATTACATGGCAATGCAATGCACAGTTGCTGAAGTTGAACCAAAATGAGCTTGTAATCTGGCTTCTGCAACTTTGAACATGAAAAATCCAATGAGGAGAAGAAAAGCAAAGCCAAAGAGTCCATCCCAAAATCCGACAAACAAGCAAAATGAACAAAAAACATTGAATTCAATTCTTTCTGATTTTAGAAACTGCATTAAAGAAGGGGTGCACCGGTCCTGGAGATACTGCAATACCAGGTCAATGCGTGGAGTGGACAGAGCAAGCTCTTTTTCCATCTCCCTGTTCTAAAAATCCATTTAATATATGGTCCCCAGATAGGGGACGTATCAGATATTAAACTGATAAGAACAGATACTACACTTGATCTTAGCCAAAAGGCCGAGAAGCGATAACCAGAATTGGTTTCAAACTACGGAGCCACCCAAGGATCCTGAAAAGTCCATTTGTGGAGATGAGCTCCTGGACTCCCGTTAAGAAGACATGTTGTCAACCTCTAGATCCCTTACATGCCTGCACTTTTCGGCTTGCTGCTGCTGCAATCCACGCGTTTTAGATCTGCATAACTCCACCTCTTTAAACACAGCACCTTCACCCCCTGCTGTTCCCACCCGCCTCAACACCGTTGGAAGGGAGGAGAACCAATTAAGGCGGGGGGTGGGGTGGAACGAGCAGCTGTCTACCCTTAGCAGGAGGGCTCCTGATTACATACCTCTCCTGCTGCTGCTGCTGCTGCTGGCTGTCCAGCAGCAGACTGAAGGTGGCTGCTGCTGTGCACAGGTATATAAAGGCTCAGAGCCTATTATGACACGCGCAGCCAGCGTTCCATTGCCACATTCCATCTACTGCAGGCAGGATACCTGGCTGGCTGAATGTCGCTGAGAAGCTCACAGAGACCGCCATAAGCAACAGTTTAACAGAATGCCACAGACTAATCAACCAAACTTTTTGGGTTGGGTTCTCTTTTATAGTCTGCAGGCATTAAATGAAAGAAGTCAGTGTTCCAGCAGAAGGAGACAACGTTTCAGAAAAGGCATTGTAGCAAACCAAAAAAGAAATTTTAAGCGCAGCAGAGTAACCAGCGCACATACCTGTTAGCTCAGGTGAGTTTAAAAGGCTGCTGTTGATAACAAGGGCATTTGCTAAATAGATGGTGTGTGTGCAACAATATACTGAAAGGTCAATTATATTGTGCAGCTTATCTCACCACCTGTAGTTATTTAGGTGAAAGCTCCAAAATGCTTGCCTAATATGTCTGTTTATCCAAAAGGAAGTAAAAAGGGAGAGCTAGAAAGATAGCATTGCATCACATTACATGGCAATGCAATGCACAGTTGCTGAAGTTGAACCAAAATGAGCTTGTAATCTGGCTTCTGCAACTTTGAACATGAAAAATCCAATGAGGAGAAGAAAAGCAAAGCCAAAGAGTCCATCCCAAAATCCGACAAACAAGCAAAATGAACAAAAAACATTGAATTCAATTCTTTCTGATTTTAGAAACTGCATTAAAGAAGGGGTGCACCGGTCCTGGAGATACTGCAATACCAGGTCAATGCGTGGAGTGGACAGAGCAAGCTCTTTTTCCATCTCCCTGTTCTAAAAATCCATTTAATATATGGTCCCCAGATAGGGGACGTATCAGATATTAAACTGATAAGAACAGATACTACACTTGATCTTAGCCAAAAGGCCGAGAAGCGATAACCAGAATTGGTTTCAAACTACGGAGCCACCCAAGGATCCTGAAAAGTCCATTTGTGGAGATGAGCTCCTGGACTCCCGTTAAGAAGACATGTTGTCAACCTCTAGATCCCTTACATGCCTGCACTTTTCGGCTTGCTGCTGCTGCAATCCACGCGTTTTAGATCTGCATAACTCCACCTCTTTAAACACAGCACCTTCACCCCCTGCTGTTCCCACCCGCCTCAACACCGTTGGAAGGGAGGAGAACCAATTAAGGCGGGGGGTGGGGTGGAACGAGCAGCTGTCTACCCTTAGCAGGAGGGCTCCTGATTACATACCTCTCCTGCTGCTGCTGCTGCTGGCTGTCCAGCAGCAGACTGAAGGTGGCTGCTGCTGTGCACAGGTATATAAAGGCTCAGAGCCTATTATGACACGCGCAGCCAGCGTTCCATTGCCATATTCCATCTACTGCAGGCAGGATACCTGGCTGGCTGAATGTCGCTGAGAAGCTCACAGAGACCGCCATAAGCAACAGTTTAACAGAATGCCACAGACTAATCAACCAAACTTTTTGGGTTGGGTTCTCTTTTATAGTCTGCAGGCATTAAATGAAAGAAGTCAGTGTTCCAGCAGAAGGAGACAACGTTTCAGAAAAGGCATTGTAGCAAACCAAAAAAGAAATTTTAAGCGCAGCAGAGTAACCAGCGCACATACCTGTTAGCTCAGGTGAGTTTAAAAGGCTGCTGTTGATAACAAGGGCATTTGCTAAATAGATGGTGTGTGTGCAACAATATACTGAAAGGTCAATTATATTGTGCAGCTTATCTCACCACCTGTAGTTATTTAGGTGAAAGCTCCAAAATGCTTGCCTAATATGTCTGTTTATCCAAAAGGAAGTAAAAAGGGAGAGCTAGAAAGATAGCATTGCATCACATTACATGGCAATGCAATGCACAGTTGCTGAAGTTGAACCAAAATGAGCTTGTAATCTGGCTTCTGCAACTTTGAACATGAAAAATCCAATGAGGAGAAGAAAAGCAAAGCCAAAGAGTCCATCCCAAAATCCGACAAACAAGCAAAATGAACAAAAAACATTGAATTCAATTCTTTCTGATTTTAGAAACTGCATTAAAGAAGGGGTGCACCGGTCCTGGAGATACTGCAATACCAGGTCAATGCGTGGAGTGGACAGAGCAAGCTCTTTTTCCATCTCCCTGTTCTAAAAATCCATTTAATATATGGTTCCCAGATAGGGGACGTATCAGATATTAAACTGATAAGAACAGATACTACACTTGATCTTAGCCAAAAGGCCGAGAAGCGATAACCAGAATTGGTTTCAAACTACGGAGCCACCCAAGGATCCTGAAAAGTCCATTTGTGGAGATGAGCTCCTGGACTCCCGTTAAGAAGACATGTTGTCAACCTCTAGATCCCTTACATGCCTGCACTTTTCGGCTTGCTGCTGCTGCAATCCACGCGTTTTAGATCTGCATAACTCCACCTCTTTAAACACAGCACCTTCACCCCCTGCTGTTCCCACCCGCCTCAACACCGTTGGAAGGGAGGAGAACCAATTAAGGCGGGGGGTGGGGTGGAACGAGCAGCTGTCTACCCTTAGCAGGAGGGCTCCTGATTACATACCTCTCCTGCTGCTGCTGCTGCTGGCTGTCCAGCAGCAGACTGAAGGTGGCTGCTGCTGTGCACAGGTATATAAAGGCTCAGAGCCTATTATGACACGCGCAGCCAGCGTTCCATTGCCACATTCCATCTACTGCAGGCAGGATACCTGGCTGGCTGAATGTCGCTGAGAAGCTCACAGAGACCGCCATAAGCAACAGTTTAACAGAATGCCACAGACTAATCAACCAAACTTTTTGGGTTGGGTTCTCTTTTATAGTCTGCAGGCATTAAATGAAAGAAGTCAGTGTTCCAGCAGAAGGAGACAACGTTTCAGAAAAGGCATTGTAGCAAACCAAAAAAGAAATTTTAAGCGCAGCAGAGTAACCAGCGCACATACCTGTTAGCTCAGGTGAGTTTAAAAGGCTGCTGTTGATAACAAGGGCATTTGCTAAATAGATGGTGTGTGTGCAACAATATACTGAAAGGTCAATTATATTGTGCAGCTTATCTCACCACCTGTAGTTATTTAGGTGAAAGCTCCAAAATGCTTGCCTAATATGTCTGTTTATCCAAAAGGATGTAAAAAGGGAGAGCTAGAAAGATAGCATTGCATCACATTACATGGCAATGCAATGCACAGTTGCTGAAGTTGAACCAAAATGAGCTTGTAATCTGGCTTCTGCAACTTTGAACATGAAAAATCCAATGAGGAGAAGAAAAGCAAAGCCAAAGAGTCCATCCCAAAATCCGACAAACAAGCAAAATGAACAAAAAACATTGAATTCAATTCTTTCTGATTTTAGAAACTGCATTAAAGAAGGGGTGCACCGGTCCTGGAGATACTGCAATACCAGGTCAATGCGTGGAGTGGACAGAGCAAGCTCTTTTTCCATCTCCCTGTTCTAAAAATCCATTTAATATATGGTCCCCAGATAGGGGACGTATCAGATATTAAACTGATAAGAACAGATACTACACTTGATCTTAGCCAAAAGGCCGAGAAGCGATAACCAGAATTGGTTTCAAACTACGGAGCCACCCAAGGATCCTGAAAAGTCCATTTGTGGAGATGAGCTCCTGGACTCCCGTTAAGAAGACATGTTGTCAACCTCTAGATCCCTTACATGCCTGCACTTTTCGGCTTGCTGCTGCTGCAATCCACGCGTTTTAGATCTGCATAACTCCACCTCTTTAAACACAGCACCTTCACCCCCTGCTGTTCCCACCCGCCTCAACACCGTTGGAAGGGAGGAGAACCAATTAAGGCGGGGGGTGGGGTGGAACGAGCAGCTGTCTACCCTTAGCAGGAGGGCTCCTGATTACATACCTCTCCTGCTGCTGCTGCTGCTGGCTGTCCAGCAGCAGACTGAAGGTGGCTGCTGCTGTGCACAGGTATATAAAGGCTCAGAGCCTATTATGACACGCGCAGCCAGCGTTCCATTGCCACATTCCATCTACTGCAGGCAGGATACCTGGCTGGCTGAATGTCGCTGAGAAGCTCACAGAGACCGCCATAAGCAACAGTTTAACAGAATGCCACAGACTAATCAACCAAACTTTTTGGGTTGGGTTCTCTTTTATAGTCTGCAGGCATTAAATGAAAGAAGTCAGTGTTCCAGCAGAAGGAGACAACGTTTCAGAAAAGGCATTGTAGCAAACCAAAAAAGAAATTTTAAGCGCAGCAGAGTAACCAGCGCACATACCTGTTAGCTCAGGTGAGTTTAAAAGGCTGCTGTTGATAACAAGGGCATTTGCTAAATAGATGGTGTGTGTGCAACAATATACTGAAAGGTCAATTATATTGGGCAGCTTATCTCACCACCTGTAGTTATTTAGGTGAAAGCTCCAAAATGCTTGCCTAATATGTCTGTTTATCCAAAAGGAAGTAAAAAGGGAGAGCTAGAAAGATAGCATTGCATCACATTACATGGCAATGCAATGCACAGTTGCTGAAGTTGAACCAAAATGAGCTTGTAATCTGGCTTCTGCAACTTTGAACATGAAAAATCCAATGAGGAGAAGAAAAGCAAAGCCAAAGAGTCCATCCCAAAATCCGACAAACAAGCAAAATGAACAAAAAACATTGAATTCAATTCTTTCTGATTTTAGAAACTGCATTAAAGAAGGGGTGCACCGGTCCTGGAGATACTGCAATACCAGGTCAATGCGTGGAGTGGACAGAGCAAGCTCTTTTTCCATCTCCCTGTTCTAAAAATCCATTTAATATATGGTCCCCAGATAGGGGACGTATCAGATATTAAACTGATAAGAACAGATACTACACTTGATCTTAGCCAAAAGGCCGAGAAGCGATAACCAGAATTGGTTTCAAACTACGGAGCCACCCAAGGATCCTGAAAAGTCCATTTGTGGAGATGAGCTCCTGGACTCCCGTTAAGAAGACATGTTGTCAACCTCTAGATCCCTTACATGCCTGCACTTTTCGGCTTGCTGCTGCTGCAATCCACGCGTTTTAGATCTGCATAACTCCACCTCTTTAAACACAGCACCTTCACCCCCTGCTGTTCCCACCCGCCTCAACACCGTTGGAAGGGAGGAGAACCAATTAAGGCGGGGGGTGGGGTGGAACGAGCAGCTGTCTACCCTTAGCAGGAGGGCTCCTGATTACATACCTCTCCTGCTGCTGCTGCTGCTGGCTGTCCAGCAGCAGACTGAAGGTGGCTGCTGCTGTGCACAGGTATATAAAGGCTCAGAGCCTATTATGACACGCGCAGCCAGCGTTCCATTGCCACATTCCATCTACTGCAGGCAGGATACCTGGCTGGCTGAATGTCGCTGAGAAGCTCACAGAGACCGCCATAAGCAACAGTTTAACAGAATGCCACAGACTAATCAACCAAACTTTTTGGGTTGGGTTCTCTTTTATAGTCTGCAGGCATTAAATGAAAGAAGTCAGTGTTCCAGCAGAAGGAGACAACGTTTCAGAAAAGGCATTGTAGCAAACCAAAAAAGAAATTTTAAGCGCAGCAGAGTAACCAGCGCACATACCTGTTAGCTCAGGTGAGTTTAAAAGGCTGCTGTTGATAACAAGGGCATTTGCTAAATAGATGGTGTGTGTGCAACAATATACTGAAAGGTCAATTATATTGTGCAGCTTATCTCACCACCTGTAGTTATTTAGGTGAAAGCTCCAAAATGCTTGCCTAATATGTCTGTTTATCCAAAAGGAAGTAAAAAGGGAGAGCTAGAAAGATAGCATTGCATCACATTACATGGCAATGCAATGCACAGTTGCTGAAGTTGAACCAAAATGAGCTTGTAATCTGGCTTCTGCAACTTTGAACATGAAAAATCCAATGAGGAGAAGAAAAGCAAAGCCAAAGAGTCCATCCCAAAATCCGACAAACAAGCAAAATGAACAAAAAACATTGAATTCAATTCTTTCTGATTTTAGAAACTGCATTAAAGAAGGGGTGCACCGGTCCTGGAGATACTGCAATACCAGGTCAATGCGTGGAGTGGACAGAGCAAGCTCTTTTTCCATCTCCCTGTTCTAAAAATCCATTTAATATATGGTCCCCAGATAGGGGACGTATCAGATATTAAACTGATAAGAACAGATACTACACTTGATCTTAGCCAAAAGGCCGAGAAGCGATAACCAGAATTGGTTTCAAACTACGGAGCCACCCAAGGATCCTGAAAAGTCCATTTGTGGAGATGAGCTCCTGGACTCCCGTTAAGAAGACATGTTGTCAACCTCTAGATCCCTTACATGCCTGCACTTTTCGGCTTGCTGCTGCTGCAATCCACGCGTTTTAGATCTGCATAACTCCACCTCTTTAAACACAGCACCTTCACCCCCTGCTGTTCCCACCCGCCTCAACACCGTTGGAAGGGAGGAGAACCAATTAAGGCGGGGGGTGGGGTGGAACGAGCAGCTGTCTACCCTTAGCAGGAGGGCTCCTGATTACATACCTCTCCTGCTGCTGCTGCTGCTGGCTGTCCAGCAGCAGACTGAAGGTGGCTGCTGCTGTGCACAGGTATATAAAGGCTCAGAGCCTATTATGACACGCGCAGCCAGCGTTCCATTGCCACATTCCATCTACTGCAGGCAGGATACCTGGCTGGCTGAATATCGCTGAGAAGCTCACAGAGACCGCCATAAGCAACAGTTTAACAGAATGCCACAGACTAATCAACCAAACTTTTTGGGTTGGGTTCTCTTTTATAGTCTGCAGGCATTAAATGAAAGAAGTCAGTGTTCCAGCAGAAGGAGACAACGTTTCAGAAAAGGCATTGTAGCAAACCAAAAAAGAAATTTTAAGCGCAGCAGAGTAACCAGCGCACATACCTGTTAGCTCAGGTGAGTTTAAAAGGCTGCTGTTGATAACAAGGGCATTTGCTAAATAGATGGTGTGTGTGCAACAATATACTGAAAGGTCAATTATATTGTGCAGCTTATCTCACCACCTGTAGTTATTTAGGTGAAAGCTCCAAAATGCTTGCCTAATATGTCTGTTTATCCAAAAGGAAGTAAAAAGGGAGAGCTAGAAAGATAGCATTGCATCACATTACATGGCAATGCAATGCACAGTTGCTGAAGTTGAACCAAAATGAGCTTGTAATCTGGCTTCTGCAACTTTGAACATGAAAAATCCAATGAGGAGAAGAAAAGAAAAGCCAAAGAGTCCATCCCAAAATCCGACAAACAAGCAAAATGAACAAAAAACATTGAATTCAATTCTTTCTGATTTTAGAAACTGCATTAAAGAAGGGGTGCACCGGTCCTGGAGATACTGCAATACCAGGTCAATGCGTGGAGTGGACAGAGCAAGCTCTTTTTCCATCTCCCTGTTCTAAAAATCCATTTAATATATGGTCCCCAGATAGGGGACGTATCAGATATTAAACTGATAAGAACAGATACTACACTTGATCTTAGCCAAAAGGCCGAGAAGCGATAACCAGAATTGGTTTCAAACTACGGAGCCACCCAAGGATCCTGAAAAGTCCATTTGTGGAGATGAGCTCCTGGACTCCCGTTAAGAAGACATGTTGTCAACCTCTAGATCCCTTACATGCCTGCACTTTTCGGCTTGCTGCTGCTGCAATCCACGCGTTTTAGATCTGCATAACTCCACCTCTTTAAACACAGCACCTTCACCCCCTGCTGTTCCCACCCGCCTCAACACCGTTGGAAGGGAGGAGAACCAATTAAGGCGGGGGGTGGGGTGGAACGAGCAGCTGTCTACCCTTAGCAGGAGGGCTCCTGATTACATACCTCTCCTGCTGCTGCTGCTGCTGGCTGTCCAGCAGCAGACTGAAGGTGGCTGCTGCTGTGCACAGGTATATAAAGGCTCAGAGCCTATTATGACACGCGCAGCCAGCGTTCCATTGCCACATTCCATCTACTGCAGGCAGGATACCTGGCTGGCTGAATGTCGCTGAGAAGCTCACAGAGACCGCCATAAGCAACAGTTTAACAGAATGCCACAGACTAATCAACCAAACTTTTTGGGTTGGGTTCTCTTTTATAGTCTGCAGGCATTAAATGAAAGAAGTCAGTGTTCCAGCAGAAGGAGACAACGTTTCAGAAAAGGCATTGTAGCAAACCAAAAAAGAAATTTTAAGCGCAGCAGAGTAACCAGCGCACATACCTGTTAGCTCAGGTGAGTTTAAAAGGCTGCTGTTGATAACAAGGGCATTTGCTAAATAGATGGTGTGTGTGCAACAATATACTGAAAGGTCAATTATATTGGGCAGCTTATCTCACCACCTGTAGTTATTTAGGTGAAAGCTCCAAAATGCTTGCCTAATATGTCTGTTTATCCAAAAGGAAGTAAAAAGGGAGAGCTAGAAAGATAGCATTGCATCACATTACATGGCAATGCAATGCACAGTTGCTGAAGTTGAACCAAAATGAGCTTGTAATCTGGCTTCTGCAACTTTGAACATGAAAAATCCAATGAGGAGAAGAAAAGCAAAGCCAAAGAGTCCATCCCAAAATCCGACAAACAAGCAAAATGAACAAAAAACATTGAATTCAATTCTTTCTGATTTTAGAAACTGCATTAAAGAAGGGGTGCACCGGTCCTGGAGATACTGCAATACCAGGTCAATGCGTGGAGTGGACAGAGCAAGCTCTTTTTCCATCTCCCTGTTCTAAAAATCCATTTAATATATGGTCCCCAGATAGGGGACGTATCAGATATTAAACTGATAAGAACAGATACTACACTTGATCTTAGCCAAAAGGCCGAGAAGCGATAACCAGAATTGGTTTCAAACTACGGAGCCACCCAAGGATCCTGAAAAGTCCATTTGTGGAGATGAGCTCCTGGACTCCCGTTAAGAAGACATGTTGTCAACCTCTAGATCCCTTACATGCCTGCACTTTTCGGCTTGCTGCTGCTGCAATCCACGCGTTTTAGATCTGCATAACTCCACCTCTTTAAACACAGCACCTTCACCCCCTGCTGTTCCCACCCGCCTCAACACCGTTGGAAGGGAGGAGAACCAATTAAGGCGGGGGGTGGGGTGGAACGAGCAGCTGTCTACCCTTAGCAGGAGGGCTCCTGATTACATACCTCTCCTGCTGCTGCTGCTGCTGGCTGTCCAGCAGCAGACTGAAGGTGGCTGCTGCTGTGCACAGGTATATAAAGGCTCAGAGCCTATTATGACACGCGCAGCCAGCGTTCCATTGCCACATTCCATCTACTGCAGGCAGGATACCTGGCTGGCTGAATGTCGCTGAGAAGCTCACAGAGACCGCCATAAGCAACAGTTTAACAGAATGCCACAGACTAATCAACCAAACTTTTTGGGTTGGGTTCTCTTTTATAGTCTGCAGGCATTAAATGAAAGAAGTCAGTGTTCCAGCAGAAGGAGACAACGTTTCAGAAAAGGCATTGTAGCAAACCAAAAAAGAAATTTTAAGCGCAGCAGAGTAACCAGCGCACATACCTGTTAGCTCAGGTGAGTTTAAAAGGCTGCTGTTGATAACAAGGGCATTTGCTAAATAGATGGTGTGTGTGCAACAATATACTGAAAGGTCAATTATATTGGGCAGCTTATCTCACCACCTGTAGTTATTTAGGTGAAAGCTCCAAAATGCTTGCCTAATATGTCTGTTTATCCAAAAGGAAGTAAAAAGGGAGAGCTAGAAAGATAGCATTGCATCACATTACATGGCAATGCAATGCACAGTTGCTGAAGTTGAACCAAAATGAGCTTGTAATCTGGCTTCTGCAACTTTGAACATGAAAAATCCAATGAGGAGAAGAAAAGCAAAGCCAAAGAGTCCATCCCAAAATCCGACAAACAAGCAAAATGAACAAAAAACATTGAATTCAATTCTTTCTGATTTTAGAAACTGCATTAAAGAAGGGGTGCACCGGTCCTGGAGATACTGCAATACCAGGTCAATGCGTGGAGTGGACAGAGCAAGCTCTTTTTCCATCTCCCTGTTCTAAAAATCCATTTAATATATGGTCCCCAGATAGGGGACGTATCAGATATTAAACTGATAAGAACAGATACTACACTTGATCTTAGCCAAAAGGCCGAGAAGCGATAACCAGAATTGGTTTCAAACTACGGAGCCACCCAAGGATCCTGAAAAGTCCATTTGTGGAGATGAGCTCCTGGACTCCCGTTAAGAAGACATGTTGTCAACCTCTAGATCCCTTACATGCCTGCACTTTTCGGCTTGCTGCTGCTGCAATCCACGCGTTTTAGATCTGCATAACTCCACCTCTTTAAACACAGCACCTTCACCCCCTGCTGTTCCCACCCGCCTCAACACCGTTGGAAGGGAGGAGAACCAATTAAGGCGGGGGGTGGGGTGGAACGAGCAGCTGTCTACCCTTAGCAGGAGGGCTCCTGATTACATACCTCTCCTGCTGCTGCTGCTGCTGGCTGTCCAGCAGCAGACTGAAGGTGGCTGCTGCTGTGCACAGGTATATAAAGGCTCAGAGCCTATTATGACACGCGCAGCCAGCGTTCCATTGCCACATTCCATCTACTGCAGGCAGGATACCTGGCTGGCTGAATGTCGCTGAGAAGCTCACAGAGACCGCCATAAGCAACAGTTTAACAGAATGCCACAGACTAATCAACCAAACTTTTTGGGTTGGGTTCTCTTTTATAGTCTGCAGGCATTAAATGAAAGAAGTCAGTGTTCCAGCAGAAGGAGACAACGTTTCAGAAAAGGCATTGTAGCAAACCAAAAAAGAAATTTTAAGCGCAGCAGAGTAACCAGCGCACATACCTGTTAGCTCAGGTGAGTTTAAAAGGCTGCTGTTGATAACAAGGGCATTTGCTAAATAGATGGTGTGTGTGCAACAATATACTGAAAGGTCAATTATATTGTGCAGCTTATCTCACCACCTGTAGTTATTTAGGTGAAAGCTCCAAAATGCTTGCCTAATATGTCTGTTTATCCAAAAGGAAGTAAAAAGGGAGAGCTAGAAAGATAGCATTGCATCACATTACATGGCAATGCAATGCACAGTTGCTGAAGTTGAACCAAAATGAGCTTGTAATCTGGCTTCTGCAACTTTGAACATGAAAAATCCAATGAGGAGAAGAAAAGCAAAGCCAAAGAGTCCATCCCAAAATCCGACAAACAAGCAAAATGAACAAAAAACATTGAATTCAATTCTTTCTGATTTTAGAAACTGCATTAAAGAAGGGGTGCACCGGTCCTGGAGATACTGCAATACCAGGTCAATGCGTGGAGTGGACAGAGCAAGCTCTTTTTCCATCTCCCTGTTCTAAAAATCCATTTAATATATGGTCCCCAGATAGGGGACGTATCAGATATTAAACTGATAAGAACAGATACTACACTTGATCTTAGCCAAAAGGCCGAGAAGCGATAACCAGAATTGGTTTCAAACTACGGAGCCACCCAAGGATCCTGAAAAGTCCATTTGTGGAGATGAGCTCCTGGACTCCCGTTAAGAAGACATGTTGTCAACCTCTAGATCCCTTACATGCCTGCACTTTTCGGCTTGCTGCTGCTGCAATCCACGCGTTTTAGATCTGCATAACTCCACCTCTTTAAACACAGCACCTTCACCCCCTGCTGTTCCCACCCGCCTCAACACCGTTGGAAGGGAGGAGAACCAATTAAGGCGGGGGGTGGGGTGGAACGAGCAGCTGTCTACCCTTAGCAGGAGGGCTCCTGATTACATACCTCTCCTGCTGCTGCTGCTGCTGGCTGTCCAGCAGCAGACTGAAGGTGGCTGCTGCTGTGCACAGGTATATAAAGGCTCAGAGCCTATTATGACACGCGCAGCCAGCGTTCCATTGCCACATTCCATCTACTGCAGGCAGGATACCTGGCTGGCTGAATGTCGCTGAGAAGCTCACAGAGACCGCCATAAGCAACAGTTTAACAGAATGCCACAGACTAATCAACCAAACTTTTTGGGTTGGGTTCTCTTTTATAGTCTGCAGGCATTAAATGAAAGAAGTCAGTGTTCCAGCAGAAGGAGACAACGTTTCAGAAAAGGCATTGTAGCAAACCAAAAAAGAAATTTTAAGCGCAGCAGAGTAACCAGCGCACATACCTGTTAGCTCAGGTGAGTTTAAAAGGCTGCTGTTGATAACAAGGGCATTTGCTAAATAGATGGTGTGTGTGCAACAATATACTGAAAGGTCAATTATATTGTGCAGCTTATCTCACCACCTGTAGTTATTTAGGTGAAAGCTCCAAAATGCTTGCCTAATATGTCTGTTTATCCAAAAGGAAGTAAAAAGGGAGAGCTAGAAAGATAGCATTGCATCACATTACATGGCAATGCAATGCACAGTTGCTGAAGTTGAACCAAAATGAGCTTGTAATCTGGCTTCTGCAACTTTGAACATGAAAAATCCAATGAGGAGAAGAAAAGCAAAGCCAAAGAGTCCATCCCAAAATCCGACAAACAAGCAAAATGAACAAAAAACATTGAATTCAATTCTTTCTGATTTTAGAAACTGCATTAAAGAAGGGGTGCACCGGTCCTGGAGATACTGCAATACCAGGTCAATGCGTGGAGTGGACAGAGCAAGCTCTTTTTCCATCTCCCTGTTCTAAAAATCCATTTAATATATGGTCCCCAGATAGGGGACGTATCAGATATTAAACTGATAAGAACAGATACTACACTTGATCTTAGCCAAAAGGCCGAGAAGCGATAACCAGAATTGGTTTCAAACTACGGAGCCACCCAAGGATCCTGAAAAGTCCATTTGTGGAGATGAGCTCCTGGACTCCCGTTAAGAAGACATGTTATCAACCTCTAGATCCCTTACATGCCTGCACTTTTCGGCTTGCTGCTGCTGCAATCCACGCGTTTTAGATCTGCATAACTCCACCTCTTTAAACACAGCACCTTCACCCCCTGCTGTTCCCACCCGCCTCAACACCGTTGGAAGGGAGGAGAACCAATTAAGGCGGGGGGTGGGGTGGAACGAGCAGCTGTCTACCCTTAGCAGGAGGGCTCCTGATTACATACCTCTCCTGCTGCTGCTGCTGCTGGCTGTCCAGCAGCAGACTGAAGGTGGCTGCTGCTGTGCACAGGTATATAAAGGCTCAGAGCCTATTATGACACGCGCAGCCAGCGTTCCATTGCCACATTCCATCTACTGCAGGCAGGATACCTGGCTGGCTGAATGTCGCTGAGAAGCTCACAGAGACCGCCATAAGCAACAGTTTAACAGAATGCCACAGACTAATCAACCAAACTTTTTGGGTTGGGTTCTCTTTTATAGTCTGCAGGCATTAAATGAAAGAAGTCAGTGTTCCAGCAGAAGGAGACAATGTTTCAGAAAAGGCATTGTAGCAAACCAAAAAAGAAATTTTAAGCGCAGCAGAGTAACCAGCGCACATACCTGTTAGCTCAGGTGAGTTTAAAAGGCTGCTGTTGATAACAAGGGCATTTGCTAAATAGATGGTGTGTGTGCAACAATATACTGAAAGGTCAATTATATTGTGCAGCTTATCTCACCACCTGTAGTTATTTAGGTGAAAGCTCCAAAATGCTTGCCTAATATGTCTGTTTATCCAAAAGGAAGTAAAAAGGGAGAGCTAGAAAGATAGCATTGCATCACATTACATGGCAATGCAATGCACAGTTGCTGAAGTTGAACCAAAATGAGCTTGTAATCTGGCTTCTGCAATTTTGAACATGAAAAATCCAATGAGGAGAAGAAAAGCAAAGCCAAAGAGTCCATCCCAAAATCCGACAAACAAGCAAAATGAACAAAAAACATTGAATTCAATTCTTTCTGATTTTAGAAACTGCATTAAAGAAGGGGTGCACCGGTCCTGGAGATACTGCAATACCAGGTCAATGCGTGGAGTGGACAGAGCAAGCTCTTTTTCCATCTCCCTGTTCTAAAAATCCATTTAATATATGGTCCCCAGATAGGGGACGTATCAGATATTAAACTGATAAGAACAGATACTACACTTGATCTTAGCCAAAAGGCCGAGAAGCGATAACCAGAATTGGTTTCAAACTACGGAGCCACCCAAGGATCCTGAAAAGTCCATTTGTGGAGATGAGCTCCTGGACTCCCGTTAAGAAGACATGTTGTCAACCTCTAGATCCCTTACATGCCTGCACTTTTCGGCTTGCTGCTGCTGCAATCCACGCGTTTTAGATCTGCATAACTCCACCTCTTTAAACACAGCACCTTCACCCCCTGCTGTTCCCACCCGCCTCAACACCGTTGGAAGGGAGGAGAACCAATTAAGGCGGGGGGTGGGGTGGAACGAGCAGCTGTCTACCCTTAGCAGGAGGGCTCCTGATTACATACCTCTCCTGCTGCTGCTGCTGCTGGCTGTCCAGCAGCAGACTGAAGGTGGCTGCTGCTGTGCACAGGTATATAAAGGCTCAGAGCCTATTATGACACGCGCAGCCAGCGTTCCATTGCCACATTCCATCTACTGCAGGCAGGATACCTGGCTGGCTGAATGTCGCTGAGAAGCTCACAGAGACCGCCATAAGCAACAGTTTAACAAAATGCCACAGACTAATCAACCAAACTTTTTGGGTTGGGTTCTCTTTTATAGTCTGCAGGCATTAAATGAAAGAAGTCAGTGTTCCAGCAGAAGGAGACAACGTTTCAGAAAAGGCATTGTAGCAAACCAAAAAAGAAATTTTAAGCGCAGCAGAGTAACCAGCGCACATACCTGTTAGCTCAGGTGAGTTTAAAAGGCTGCTGTTGATAACAAGGGCATTTGCTAAATAGATGGTGTGTGTGCAACAATATACTGAAAGGTCAATTATATTGTGCAGCTTATCTCACCACCTGTAGTTATTTAGGTGAAAGCTCCAAAATACTTGCCTAATATGTCTGTTTATCCAAAAGGAAGTAAAAAGGGAGAGCTAGAAAGATAGCATTGCATCACATTACATGGCAATGCAATGCACAGTTGCTGAAGTTGAACCAAAATGAGCTTGTAATCTGGCTTCTGCAACTTTGAACATGAAAAATCCAATGAGGAGAAGAAAAGCAAAGCCAAAGAGTCCATCCCAAAATCCGACAAACAAGCAAAATGAACAAAAAACATTGAATTCAATTCTTTCTGATTTTAGAAACTGCATTAAAGAAGGGGTGCACCGGTCCTGGAGATACTGCAATACCAGGTCAATGCGTGGAGTGGACAGAGCAAGCTCTTTTTCCATCTCCCTGTTCTAAAAATCCATTTAATATATGGTCCCCAGATAGGGGACGTATCAGATATTAAACTGATAAGAACAGATACTACACTTGATCTTAGCCAAAAGGCCGAGAAGCGATAACCAGAATTGGTTTCAAACTACGGAGCCACCCAAGGATCCTGAAAAGTCCATTTGTGGAGATGAGCTCCTGGACTCCCGTTAAGAAGACATGTTGTCAACCTCTAGATCCCTTACATGCCTGCACTTTTCGGCTTGCTGCTGCTGCAATCCACGCGTTTTAGATCTGCATAACTCCACCTCTTTAAACACAGCACCTTCACCCCCTGCTGTTCCCACCCGCCTCAACACCGTTGGAAGGGAGGAGAACCAATTAAGGCGGGGGGTGGGGTGGAACGAGCAGCTGTCTACCCTTAGCAGGAGGGCTCCTGATTACATACCTCTCCTGCTGCTGCTGCTGCTGGCTGTCCAGCAGCAGACTGAAGGTGGCTGCTGCTGTGCACAGGTATATAAAGGCTCAGAGCCTATTATGACACGCGCAGCCAGCGTTCCATTGCCACATTCCATCTACTGCAGGCAGGATACCTGGCTGGCTGAATGTCGCTGAGAAGCTCACAGAGACCGCCATAAGCAACAGTTTAACAGAATGCCACAGACTAATCAACCAAACTTTTTGGGTTGGGTTCTCTTTTATAGTCTGCAGGCATTAAATGAAAGAAGTCAGTGTTCCAGCAGAAGGAGACAACGTTTCAGAAAAGGCATTGTAGCAAACCAAAAAAGAAATTTTAAGCGCAGCAGAGTAACCAGCGCACATACCTGTTAGCTCAGGTGAGTTTAAAAGGCTGCTGTTGATAACAAGGGCATTTGCTAAATAGATGGTGTGTGTGCAACAATATACTGAAAGGTCAATTATATTGTGCAGCTTATCTCACCACCTGTAGTTATTTAGGTGAAAGCTCCAAAATGCTTGCCTAATATGTCTGTTTATCCAAAAGGAAGTAAAAAGGGAGAGCTAGAAAGATAGCATTGCATCACATTACATGGCAATGCAATGCACAGTTGCTGAAGTTGAACCAAAATGAGCTTGTAATCTGGCTTCTGCAACTTTGAACATGAAAAATCCAATGAGGAGAAGAAAAGCAAAGCCAAAGAGTCCATCCCAAAATCCGACAAACAAGCAAAATGAACAAAAAACATTGAATTCAATTCTTTCTGATTTTAGAAACTGCATTAAAGAAGGGGTGCACCGGTCCTGGAGATACTGCAATACCAGGTCAATGCGTGGAGTGGACAGAGCAAGCTCTTTTTCCATCTCCCTGTTCTAAAAATCCATTTAATATATGGTCCCCAGATAGGGGACGTATCAGATATTAAACTGATAAGAACAGATACTACACTTGATCTTAGCCAAAAGGCCGAGAAGCGATAACCAGAATTGGTTTCAAACTACGGAGCCACCCAAGGATCCTGAAAAGTCCATTTGTGGAGATGAGCTCCTGGACTCCCGTTAAGAAGACATGTTGTCAACCTCTAGATCCCTTACATGCCTGCACTTTTCGGCTTGCTGCTGCTGCAATCCACGCGTTTTAGATCTGCATAACTCCACCTCTTTAAACACAGCACCTTCACCCCCTGCTGTTCCCACCCGCCTCAACACCATTGGAAGGGAGGAGAACCAATTAAGGCGGGGGGTGGGGTGGAACGAGCAGCTGTCTACCCTTAGCAGGAGGGCTCCTGATTACATACCTCTCCTGCTGCTGCTGCTGCTGGCTGTCCAGCAGCAGACTGAAGGTGGCTGCTGCTGTGCACAGGTATATAAAGGCTCAGAGCCTATTATGACACGCGCAGCCAGCGTTCCATTGCCACATTCCATCTACTGCAGGCAGGATACCTGGCTGGCTGAATGTCGCTGAGAAGCTCACAGAGACCGCCATAAGCAACAGTTTAACAGAATGCCACAGACTAATCAACCAAACTTTTTGGGTTGGGTTCTCTTTTATAGTCTGCAGGCATTAAATGAAAGAAGTCAGTGTTCCAGCAGAAGGAGACAACGTTTCAGAAAAGGCATTGTAGCAAACCAAAAAAGAAATTTTAAGCGCAGCAGAGTAACCAGCGCACATACCTGTTAGCTCAGGTGAGTTTAAAAGGCTGCTGTTGATAACAAGGGCATTTGCTAAATAGATGGTGTGTGTGCAACAATATACTGAAAGGTCAATTATATTGTGCAGCTTATCTCACCACCTGTAGTTATTTAGGTGAAAGCTCCAAAATGCTTGCCTAATATGTCTGTTTATCCAAAAGGAAGTAAAAAGGGAGAGCTAGAAAGATAGCATTGCATCACATTACATGGCAATGCAATGCACAGTTACTGAAGTTGAACCAAAATGAGCTTGTAATCTGGCTTCTGCAACTTTGAACATGAAAAATCCAATGAGGAGAAGAAAAGCAAAGCCAAAGAGTCCATCCCAAAATCCGACAAACAAGCAAAATGAACAAAAAACATTGAATTCAATTCTTTCTGATTTTAGAAACTGCATTAAAGAAGGGGTGCACCGGTCCTGGAGATACTGCAATACCAGGTCAATGCGTGGAGTGGACAGAGCAAGCTCTTTTTCCATCTCCCTGTTCTAAAAATCCATTTAATATATGGTCCCCAGATAGGGGACGTATCAGATATTAAACTGATAAGAACAGATACTACACTTGATCTTAGCCAAAAGGCCGAGAAGCGATAACCAGAATTGGTTTCAAACTACGGAGCCACCCAAGGATCCTGAAAAGTCCATTTGTGGAGATGAGCTCCTGGACTCCCGTTAAGAAGACATGTTGTCAACCTCTAGATCCCTTACATGCCTGCACTTTTCGGCTTGCTGCTGCTGCAATCCACGCGTTTTAGATCTGCATAACTCCACCTCTTTAAACACAGCACCTTCACCCCCTGCTGTTCCCACCCGCCTCAACACCGTTGGAAGGGAGGAGAACCAATTAAGGCGGGGGGTGGGGTGGAACGAGCAGCTGTCTACCCTTAGCAGGAGGGCTCCTGATTACATACCTCTCCTGCTGCTGCTGCTGCTGGCTGTCCAGCAGCAGACTGAAGGTGGCTGCTGCTGTGCACAGGTATATAAAGGCTCAGAGCCTATTATGACACGCGCAGCCAGCGTTCCATTGCCACATTCCATCTACTGCAGGCAGGATACCTGGCTGGCTGAATGTCGCTGAGAAGCTCACAGAGACCGCCATAAGCAACAGTTTAACAGAATGCCACAGACTAATCAACCAAACTTTTTGGGTTGGGTTCTCTTTTATAGTCTGCAGGCATTAAATGAAAGAAGTCAGTGTTCCAGCAGAAGGAGACAACGTTTCAGAAAAGGCATTGTAGCAAACCAAAAAAGAAATTTTAAGCGCAGCAGAGTAACCAGCGCACATACCTGTTAGCTCAGGTGAGTTTAAAAGGCTGCTGTTGATAACAAGGGCATTTGCTAAATAGATGGTGTGTGTGCAACAATATACTGAAAGGTCAATTATATTGTGCAGCTTATCTCACCACCTGTAGTTATTTAGGTGAAAGCTCCAAAATGCTTGCCTAATATGTCTGTTTATCCAAAAGGAAGTAAAAAGGGAGAGCTAGAAAGATAGCATTGCATCACATTACATGGCAATGCAATGCACAGTTGCTGAAGTTGAACCAAAATGAGCTTGTAATCTGGCTTCTGCAACTTTGAACATGAAAAATCCAATGAGGAGAGGAAAAGCAAAGCCAAAGAGTCCATCCCCAAATCCGACAAACAAGCAAAATGAACAAAAAACATTGAATTCAATTCTTTCTGATTTTAGAAACTGCATTAAAGAAGGGGTGCACCGGTCCTGGAGATACTGCAATACCAGGTCAATGCGTGGAGTGGACAGAGCAAGCTCTTTTTCCATCTCCCTGTTCTAAAAATCCATTTAATATATGGTCCCCAGATAGGGGACGTATCAGATATTAAACTGATAAGAACAGATACTACACTTGATCTTAGCCAAAAGGCCGAGAAGCGATAACCAGAATTGGTTTCAAACTACGGAGCCACCCAAGGATCCTGAAAAGTCCATTTGTGGAGATGAGCTCCTGGACTCCCGTTAAGAAGACATGTTGTCAACCTCTAGATCCCTTACATGCCTGCACTTTTCGGCTTGCTGCTGCTGCAATCCACGCGTTTTAGATCTGCATAACTCCACCTCTTTAAACACAGCACCTTCACCCCCTGCTGTTCCCACCCGCCTCAACACCGTTGGAAGGGAGGAGAACCAATTAAGTCGGGGGGTGGGGTGGAACGAGCAGCTGTCTACCCTTAGCAGGAGGGCTCCTGATTACATACCTCTCCTGCTGCTGCTGCTGCTGGCTGTCCAGCAGCAGACTGAAGGTGGCTGCTGCTGTGCACAGGTATATAAAGGCTCAGAGCCTATTATGACACGCGCAGCCAGCGTTCCATTGCCACATTCCATCTACTGCAGGCAGGATACCTGGCTGGCTGAATGTCGCTGAGAAGCTCACAGAGACCGCCATAAGCAACAGTTTAACAGAATGCCACAGACTAATCAACCAAACTTTTTGGGTTGGGTTCTCTTTTATAGTCTGCAGGCATTAAATGAAAGAAGTCAGTGTTCCAGCAGAAGGAGACAACGTTTCAGAAAAGGCATTGTAGCAAACCAAAAAAGAAATTTTAAGCGCAGCAGAGTAACCAGCGCACATACCTGTTAGCTCAGGTGAGTTTAAAAGGCTGCTGTTGATAACAAGGGCATTTGCTAAATAGATGGTGTGTGTGCAACAATATACTGAAAGGTCAATTATATTGTGCAGCTTATCTCACCACCTGTATTTATTTAGGTGAAAGCTCCAAAATGCTTGCCTAATATGTCTGTTTATCCAAAAGGAAGTAAAAAGGGAGAGCTAGAAAGATAGCATTGCATCACATTACATGGCAATGCAATGCACAGTTGCTGAAGTTGAACCAAAATGAGCTTGTAATCTGGCTTCTGCAACTTTGAACATGAAAAATCCAATGAGGAGAAGAAAAGCAAAGCCAAAGAGTCCATCCCAAAATCCGACAAACAAGCAAAATGAACAAAAAACATTGAATTCAATTCTTTCTGATTTTAGAAACTGCATTAAAGAAGGGGTGCACCGGTCCTGGAGATACTGCAATACCAGGTCAATGCGTGGAGTGGACAGAGCAAGCTCTTTTTCCATCTCCCTGTTCTAAAAATCCATTTAATATATGGTCCCCAGATAGGGGACGTATCAGATATTAAACTGATAAGAACAGATCAGGTTTCAACATAATTTATTAAGTGCGTAAAAGATGGTTTACAATCAAAACAACAACACAAACAGTACATTATTAAAACACAGAATTCCACCCATAAAAACCCCATATACGATTAGCATCCCTCCTCCCAATACATTTGACATCCCTCAAGTAATAAATATACATCTGGCTAAAAGCAATTTTAAGACAATCCTTCACAGAAATAGCATCACGTTTAAAAAGTAAAATATTGCGTGCCTTCCAAAGGGCGTCTTTAAAACAGTTAATCATACACCAACATATACAATACTGTTGAGGGGTCGGACATTTAAAAAGGCCATATAAAACATATTCATGGTTAAAATCTCTTAAACCGCAAGTCCATTTTAAAAGAATCCCAACTTTGTGCCAAAGTTCCTGTGCAAATGGGCAATTCCACATAAGGTGCAAGGTGGTTTCGTCATTAACACATGAGTCTCTAGGGCATTTGGCTCTGGCCACCAGGCCTCTCCTGTGTTGAAACTCTCTGGTGGGGAGGCACTGGTGGACCACTATCCATGCGATGTCCTTATGTCCATTTGCTAAGAATTTCCCGAAGACATTCTTCCAAACTTGCTTCGATCTCTCTTCTGAGAAATTTACTATGGGGGTCACATCTTCATTCCTCCTCAGAAAAGATAAAAGCTTCTTGCGGTCTTTAAAAATGTCCATATTAAAATCACCAAGGCTATAAAATCGAACAGTCTTTTCTAAGATTGCTTGGTGTTTGGGGGGGCATAGTAAAACAGGGGAATTCAACGACAACTTAAACCATCTTTTAAAAATCATCCCACAAGTATATTTTAAAAAATAACTTAGCGCACTATTACCATTAAAATGTTTGAAACAAAAGCAGAAATAATTTAAATACAAATAAATATGTAAATCGGGGACATCCCTTCCGCCGTTCATTTTATTCTTCCTCATTATTTCTCGCCTTAATTTTTCCATTTTGGAGTTCCATAAAAACATAAAGATCATCCTAGTCATTTTTTTAATTAAAACATCAGAGGGGGGGTACACCATAGCTATATACAGTATGAGGGGTAACAACACTGATTTTATAATTAAAATTTTCCCCTCCATTGTTAGGGACCTCAAACCCCAAAATGATATTTTCTTTGACATTTTTTCTATGACATTCTCCCAGCTTTGAGTTCCCACATTCTCCTCGTTAAAAACAACTCCAAGAATTTTTACATTGTCTCGTTTTATAGTGAGCTGCGGGAGTTGGGCGGTGTCCCAGGATCCCAAAGTCAGACATTCAGATTTATTTAAATTAAGTTTAAAACCGGATGCCTGGGAAAAAAAATCAATGCGCAACACCGCCCTCCGGAGGGAAGCAGGGTCCACGCACACAACCGTCACGTCATCCATGTAGCCAAAGACTCTCACATCACTGCCACCTCCGCCTGGAACAGGAACCCCTCTAATCACTTTGTCTTTCCTTATTGCGCTCAGCAGGGGCTCCATGGCGCAGATGAACAGGATGGGCGACAAGGGGCATCCCTGCTTCACTCCGGACTCAAGGGGAACTCCATCTGTTAAAAAGCCATTAAGAGAAATTTGACTAAAACAATTTTTATATAAAATCTTAATACAATTTAAAAGCATATTAGGGATACCCATTCTTTTTAAAACTCTAAAAAGAAATCTATGAGAGACTCTATCGAAAGCTTTTTCAAAATCTAGGGCTAAAAGAGCTACATTTTGACCCCGGTCTCTGGAATACCAAATTACATCCCTTAATACGTTTAAAACCTCTGAAATACTTCTGCCTGGTACACTACAAACCTGCTCAGGCTGGATTAGTTTGGCAATGACACTCCTGAGCCGGTCTGCAACCACCTTAGCAAGTACCTTGTAATCAACATTTAGGAGAGTTATGGGTCTCCAATTCGCTAGAGTACTGCGGTCACCTTTTTTATATATCAAAGACACCACTCCTCTCCTCCACGAAAATGGCAACTGTTCACAAATAAAAACTTCTTTAAAAAGCATAAAAAGGTCCTCTTTTAAAATGTCCCAAAAAGTAAGGTAAAATTCTACAGGTAGTCCGTCACACCCAGGTGCTTTACCCTTAGAGAAACTTTTAAAAACATAAAATAATTCCTCTAAAACAATATCGCGTTCTAAAAACTCCTGGTCTGTAAAATTTAACTTAAAATCGAGATCATTAAGAGCATCTGATAAAAAGGACTCATCTATACACTTTTTACTAAAAAGATGCTTATAAAAGTTAAAAGTAGCATTCAACATTCCCTGCATAGATGTTTCACCCTCTAGATTTGTGATCACTTCTCTTTTATCCATGACTTTTTTGAAGAAGAAGCGAGAGCACTTCTCCCCCTCCTCCAAGTGCTGCACTCTAGAGTTAAAAATAATCTCTTTCCCCTTTGTGTCTATGCAGTTCTGAATTTCAGTTTTTAGGCTAGCAATATCATCTCCCACCTCCACCCCTAGCTCTTTGAATTTAAAAAGTGTTTGTAGTTTGGTGTTAAGATCACTAAAACATCTTTTTTTCTCTCTAGCTTTACGTCTCCCTGCTTTTATAAAAAACATTCTGACTTTTTTTTTCAAATTTTCCCACCAGGTTACCATAGGGGCATCAGAAGGTTTTTGTCGTCGCCAGGCTTGATAGGCTTTACCAAAGTCTTGTCGAATCAGAGGGTCCTCCAGCAGGTAAGTACTTAGACGTCAGAGGCCCCTGTTGACCCTCTGTTCATCCCGGTATTCTAGATGCACCTCCAAGCCCTTATGGTCAGAAAATATATTTGATGTTAAAACACATTTAACAGGGTTAAAATCATCTGATAGGAAAATAAAATCGATCCTGGAGGACACCCCTCTTCCGGACCACGTATAACCAGGGTCCGTCGGCAGGAGTGACCTCCACGCATCGCATAATTTAAAATCAGTTATAAAATCTTTCAATAGATGACATGACTTATCCAATTTGCGTAAAGGGTCACCCCCTGCTCGTTGTTCACTAGCACAAAGACAATTAAAATCACCCCCTACGATCAGGGGAGATGACCCAGTACAGTACAATGGCAATATCCCAAATAAATTAATTCTCTCTTGCTTATCAGGGGGAGCATAAATATTCATTACACGTAGGGTAAAACCATTAAATTTAAAATGCACTAAAACCACTCTGCCTGGTACTATTTCTGTGACAGCATTTATAGTAATATTTCTCCCACGACAGAGGAAGCCCACCCCCGCTGACTTGTTGTCATTGGAGCCAGACCAGATGGAGGGCCCCAGTCTCCAATCTGTCTTGATATCATTATAATTTAGTGCATGTTGTATCCCGCATTCCTGTAATAAACATATGTCAAAGTCAGTGGTTTCTAAATACTTGAATAGAGCAGCCCTACGAACTGGGCTCTTTAATGACCTCACATTCAGTGAGACAAGTCTTAATGTGGGCATTCATAGGTCAGGGTGGTGGATCTTCCATGAGGACACCTGACTCAAAGCCCTGTATATCAAATTGCTCCAGGACATCCGGGCTAGAGGACCCAAACGACTCGATATTCTGTGAGCCGGCGGTTGCCCCCTCGTAGGTCACGGTTCCCAGCCACATTCCAGGAGACGCTGGGGCTTCGACATTCCGTCTCTTTTTCGGGGCAGACTCCACTAGGTCACTGGTGCAGTCCTCCTCTTCCTCCACCTCCTCCAGGGGGGGAGACTGGTCCATCAGGACAAGATCAGCAACACAGATTTTCTGATGTTCGCCACCTAGAAGCAAAGCCCCCTCATCTGGCTGGCTAATCGCCCTGGAAGATCCCGAGGCCATCGCTGCGTGGTCCCCTGTAGCCAACCGCACAGGGGCACCACCCTCCAGCCCAACAGGATCGGTATCGGCAACCATCGATACGGAGGATACCCTCCCAGAAGGAGGACCCCCCCGCTCCGGTCCATGCGAGGTCCGCCCATCGTTAAGGGACTTTGATGCAGGTGCCGCCCCAGAGGGGCCTCCGGCTCCCTGCTCCATCCCAGCCTTCTCGCCCTTCGAACCGCCCTCCGACGCCGGCCTGCCAGTGAAGACCGGTGGGCGCATCGGCTCAGCTTCAGAAGATGCAGCTTCTGCGTAGGTCCTGGTCCTGGTCCTGTTGGGGCATCCTCGGAACATGTGCCCCGCCTCACCGCAGAGATTACATTTCCTCCCAGCGGGACAGTCCTTCATTAAATGTCCATAACAGCTGCAATTATTGCAGCGGTCTACTTTCCTGCCCGTGCAGGACGTTTGGGTATGACCCATTTGTCCACAGTTCCTGCAACATACTGGCATTCCAGGATAAAATAAGTAGCCTCTGCTCTTACCGATTACGAAGGTAGAGGGAGGGTGTAGCATTCCTCCCACTCCACTAAGGTCCCTCTTTAGACGGGCCATATACCTTCTCTTGCCGCACCAGAAGCCTACCGCGTTCTTCACAGTACCCAGGTATCTCAGATCATCACAATAGCGGGTAAGGTAGGTCGAGATGTCTGCAGCTTCCGCAAAGGGGTTCGGGAAATGCACCACGATGGGGATCTCGTCATAAGCATACAAGAGACAAAAGGTTAGTCCATCCAATTCATCTAAGTAGTTTTTCTCGTTTACCTTTTGTACGAGTTGCTGACAGCATCCCTGGCTCTTGAAGGTGATGGTGTATGTCCCCTTGTACTCGTTGTCCTGGAAGCAGAATATGTCTTCCCGCCGAAACTCCAGAACTCCAAGAAGAATCCTATGGCAGATGTAGTCCAAATTCTTCTCCATCCTCGATGCTGCTCCAACTTCAATCCTCACGGTGTTCCGCATCCGGGCATCACCCGATGAATATGTGAGCGTTGCCGGCATCCTTCACTCAGGAACGTACCGACTCTTCTCTCTGAAAGGCGCAAGCCTTCATGGGATCTCTTCCCGTTGCTCCCGGACTAATCCTTCCTCCCAATAGCAGCAGGGGGGTTAAGTCCCTCCGAAGAGGAACGATCCCCCCAGGCCGAGAGAAAGGGTACCAAGAGCACCTCACAGGCAAGACCACGCAGGTAAACCTGATAGATCGTGCCAAAAGGCCGAGAAGCGATAACCAGAATTGGTTTCAAACTACGGAGCCACCCAAGGATCCTGAAAAGTCCATTTGTGGAGATGAGCTCCTGGACTCCCGTTAAGAAGACATGTTGTCAACCTCTAGATCCCTTACATGCCTGCACTTTTCGGCTTGCTGCTGCTGCAATCCACGCGTTTTAGATCTGCATAACTCCACCTCTTTAAACACAGCACCTTCACCCCCTGCTGTTCCCACCCGCCTCAACACCGTTGGAAGGGAGGAGAACCAATTAAGGCGGGGGGTGGGGTGGAACGAGCAGCTGTCTACCCTTAGCAGGAGGGCTCCTGATTACATACCTCTCCTGCTGCTGCTGCTGCTGGCTGTCCAGCAGCAGACTGAAGGTGGCTGCTGCTGTGCACAGGTATATAAAGGCTCAGAGCCTATTATGACACGCGCAGCCAGCGTTCCATTGCCACATTCCATCTACTGCAGGCAGGATACCTGGCTGGCTGAATGTCGCTGAGAAGCTCACAGAGACCGCCATAAGCAACAGTTTAACAGAATGCCACAGACTAATCAACCAAACTTTTTGGGTTGGGTTCTCTTTTATATTCTGCAGGCATTAAATGAAAGAAGTCAGTGTTCCAGCAGAAGGAGACAACGTTTCAGAAAAGGCATTGTAGCAAACCAAAAAAGAAATTTTAAGCGCAGCAGAGTAACCAGCGCACATACCTGTTAGCTCAGGTGAGTTTAAAAGGCTGCTGTTGATAACAAGGGCATTTGCTAAATAGATGGTGTGTGTGCAACAATATACTGAAAGGTCAATTATATTGTGCAGCTTATCTCACCACCTGTAGTTATTTAGGTGAAAGCTCCAAAATGCTTGCCTAATATGTCTGTTTATCCAAAAGGAAGTAAAAAGGGAGAGCTAGAAAGATAGCATTGCATCACATTACATGGCAATGCAATGCACAGTTGCTGAAGTTGAACCAAAATGAGCTTGTAATCTGGCTTCTGCAACTTTGAACATGAAAAATCCAATGAGGAGAAGAAAAGCAAAGCCAAAGAGTCCATCCCAAAATCCGACAAACAAGCAAAATGAACAAAAAACATTGAATTCAATTCTTTCTGATTTTAGAAACTGCATTAAAGAAGGGGTGCACCGGTCCTGGAGATACTGCAATACCAGGTCAATGCGTGGAGTGGACAGAGCAAGCTCTTTTTCCATCTCCCTGTTCTAAAAATCCATTTAATATATGGTCCCCAGATAGGGGACGTATCAGATATTAAACTGATAAGAACAGATACTACACTTGATCTTAGCCAAAAGGCCGAGAAGCGATAACCAGAATTGGTTTCAAACTACGGAGCCACCCAAGGATCCTGAAAAGTCCATTTGTGGAGATGAGCTCCTGGACTCCCGTTAAGAAGACATGTTGTCAACCTCTAGATCCCTTACATGCCTGCACTTTTCGGCTTGCTGCTGCTGCAATCCACGCGTTTTAGATCTGCATAACTCCACCTCTTTAAACACAGCACCTTCACCCCCTGCTGTTCCCACCCGCCTCAACACCGTTGGAAGGGAGGAGAACCAATTAAGGCGGGGGGTGGGGTGGAACGAGCAGCTGTCTACCCTTAGCAGGAGGGCTCCTGATTACATACCTCTCCTGCTGCTGCTGCTGCTGGCTGTCCAGCAGCAGACTGAAGGTGGCTGCTGCTGTGCACAGGTATATAAAGGCTCAGAGCCTATTATGACACGCGCAGCCAGCGTTCCATTGCCACATTCCATCTACTGCAGGCAGGATACCTGGCTGGCTGAATGTCGCTGAGAAGCTCACAGAGACCGCCATAAGCAACAGTTTAACAGAATGCCACAGACTAATCAACCAAACTTTTTGGGTTGGGTTCTCTTTTATAGTCTGCAGGCATTAAATGAAAGAAGTCAGTGTTCCAGCAGAAGGAGACAACGTTTCAGAAAAGGCATTGTAGCAAACCAAAAAAGAAATTTTAAGCGCAGCAGAGTAACCAGCGCACATACCTGTTAGCTCAGGTGAGTTTAAAAGGCTGCTGTCGATAACAAGGGCATTTGCTAAATAGATGGTGTGTGTGCAACAATATACTGAAAGGTCAATTATATTGTGCAGCTTATCTCACCACCTGTAGTTATTTAGGTGAAAGCTCCAAAATGCTTGCCTAATATGTCTGTTTATCCAAAAGGAAGTAAAAAGGGAGAGCTAGAAAGATAGCATTGCATCACATTACATGGCAATGCAATGCACAGTTGCTGAAGTTGAACCAAAATGAGCTTGTAATCTGGCTTCTGCAACTTTGAACATGAAAAATCCAATGAGGAGAAGAAAAGCAAAGCCAAAGAGTCCATCCCAAAATCCGACAAACAAGCAAAATGAACAAAAAACATTGAATTCAATTCTTTCTGATTTTAGAAACTGCATTAAAGAAGGGGTGCACCGGTCCTGGAGATACTGCAATACCAGGTCAATGCGTGGAGTGGACAGAGCAAGCTCTTTTTCCATCTCCCTGTTCTAAAAATCCATTTAATATATGGTCCCCAGATAGGGGACGTATCAGATATTAAACTGATAAGAACAGATACTACACTTGATCTTAGCCAAAAGGCCGAGAAGCGATAACCAGAATTGGTTTCAAACTACGGAGCCACCCAAGGATCCTGAAAAGTCCATTTGTGGAGATGAGCTCCTGGACTCCCGTTAAGAAGACATGTTGTCAACCTCTAGATCCCTTACATGCCTGCACTTTTCGGCTTGCTGCTGCTGCAATCCACGCGTTTTAGATCTGCATAACTCCACCTCTTTAAACACAGCACCTTCACCCCCTGCTGTTCCCACCCGCCTCAACACCGTTGGAAGGGAGGAGAACCAATTAAGGCGGGGGGTGGGGTGGAACGAGCAGCTGTCTACCCTTAGCAGGAGGGCTCCTGATTACATACCTCTCCTGCTGCTGCTGCTGCTGGCTGTCCAGCAGCAGACTGAAGGTGGCTGCTGCTGTGCACAGGTATATAAAGGCTCAGAGCCTATTATGACACGCGCAGCCAGCGTTCCATTGCCACATTCCATCTACTGCAGGCAGGATACCTGGCTGGCTGAATGTCGCTGAGAAGCTCACAGAGACCGCCATAAGCAACAGTTTAACAGAATGCCACAGACTAATCAACCAAACTTTTTGGGTTGGGTTCTCTTTTATAGTCTGCAGGCATTAAATGAAAGAAGTCAGTGTTCCAGCAGAAGGAGACAACGTTTCAGAAAAGGCATTGTAGCAAACCAAAAAAGAAATTTTAAGCGCAGCAGAGTAACCAGCGCACATACCTGTTAGCTCAGGTGAGTTTAAAAGGCTGCTGTTGATAACAAGGGCATTTGCTAAATAGATGGTGTGTGTGCAACAATATACTGAAAGGTCAATTATATTGTGCAGCTTATCTCACCACCTGTAGTTATTTAGGTGAAAGCTCCAAAATGCTTGCCTAATATGTCTGTTTATCCAAAAGGAAGTAAAAAGGGAGAGCTAGAAAGATAGCATTGCATCACATTACATGGCAATGCAATGCACAGTTGCTGAAGTTGAACCAAAATGAGCTTGTAATCTGGCTTCTGCAACTTTGAACATGAAAAATCCAATGAGGAGAAGAAAAGCAAAGCCAAAGAGTCCATCCCAAAATCCGACAAACAAGCAAAATGAACAAAAAACATTGAATTCAATTCTTTCTGATTTTAGAAACTGCATTAAAGAAGGGGTGCACCGGTCCTGGAGATACTGCAATACCAGGTCAATGCGTGGAGTGGACAGAGCAAGCTCTTTTTCCATCTCCCTGTTCTAAAAATCCATTTAATATATGGTCCCCAGATAGGGGACGTATCAGATATTAAACTGATAAGAACAGATACTACACTTGATCTTAGCCAAAAGGCCGAGAAGCGATAACCAGAATTGGTTTCAAACTACGGAGCCACCCAAGGATCCTGAAAAGTCCATTTGTGGAGATGAGCTCCTGGACTCCCGTTAAGAAGACATGTTGTCAACCTCTAGATCCCTTACATGCCTGCACTTTTCGGCTTGCTGCTGCTGCGATCCACGCGTTTTAGATCTGCATAACTCCACCTCTTTAAACACAGCACCTTCACCCCCTGCTGTTCCCACCCGCCTCAACACCGTTGGAAGGGAGGAGAACCAATTAAGGCGGGGGGTGGGGTGGAACGAGCAGCTGTCTACCCTTAGCAGGAGGGCTCCTGATTACATACCTCTCCTGCTGCTGCTGCTGCTGGCTGTCCAGCAGCAGACTGAAGGTGGCTGCTGCTGTGCACAGGTATATAAAGGCTCAGAGCCTATTATGACACGCGCAGCCAGCGTTCCATTGCCACATTCCATCTACTGCAGGCAGGATACCTGGCTGGCTGAATGTCGCTGAGAAGCTCACAGAGACCGCCATAAGCAACAGTTTAACAGAATGCCACAGACTAATCAACCAAACTTTTTGGGTTGGGTTCTCTTTTATAGTCTGCAGGCATTAAATGAAAGAAGTCAGTGTTCCAGTAGAAGGAGACAACGTTTCAGAAAAGGCATTGTAGCAAACCAAAAAAGAAATTTTAAGCGCAGCAGAGTAACCAGCGCACATACCTGTTAGCTCAGGTGAGTTTAAAAGGCTGCTGTCGATAACAAGGGCATTTGCTAAATAGATGGTGTGTGTGCAACAATATACTGAAAGGTCAATTATATTGTGCAGCTTATCTCACCACCTGTAGTTATTTAGGTGAAAGCTCCAAAATGCTTGCCTAATATGTCTGTTTATCCAAAAGGAAGTAAAAAGGGAGAGCTAGAAAGATAGCATTGCATCACATTACATGGCAATGCAATGCACAGTTGCTGAAGTTGAACCAAAATGAGCTTGTAATCTGGCTTCTGCAACTTTGAACATGAAAAATCCAATGAGGAGAAGAAAAGCAAAGCCAAAGAGTCCATCCCAAAATCCGACAAACAAGCAAAATGAACAAAAAACATTGAATTCAATTCTTTCTGATTTTAGAAACTGCATTAAAGAAGGGGTGCACCGGTCCTGGAGATACTGCAATACCAGGTCAATGCGTGGAGTGGACAGAGCAAGCTCTTTTTCCATCTCCCTGTTCTAAAAATCCATTTAATATATGGTCCCCAGATAGGGGACGTATCAGATATTAAACTGATAAGAACAGATACTACACTTGATCTTAGCCAAAAGGCCGAGAAGCGATAACCAGAATTGGTTTCAAACTAGGGAGCCACCCAAGGATCCTGAAAAGTCCATTTGTGGAGATGAGCTCCTGGACTCCCGTTAAGAAGACATGTTGTCAACCTCTAGATCCCTTACATGCCTGCACTTTTCGGCTTGCTGCTGCTGCGATCCACGCGTTTTAGATCTGCATAACTCCACCTCTTTAAACACAGCACCTTCACCCCCTGCTGTTCCCACCCGCCTCAACACCGTTGGAAGGGAGGAGAACCAATTAAGGCGGGGGGTGGGGTGGAACGAGCAGCTGTCTACCCTTAGCAGGAGGGCTCCTGATTACATACCTCTCCTGCTGCTGCTGCTGCTGGCTGTCCAGCAGCAGACTGAAGGTGGCTGCTGCTGTGCACAGGTATATAAAGGCTCAGAGCCTATTATGACACGCGCAGCCAGCGTTCCATTGCCACATTCCATCTACTGCAGGCAGGATACCTGGCTGGCTGAATGTCGCTGAGAAGCTCACAGAGACCGCCATAAGCAACAGTTTAACAGAATGCCACAGACTAATCAACCAAACTTTTTGGGTTGGGTTCTCTTTTATAGTCTGCAGGCATTAAATGAAAGAAGTCAGTGTTCCAGCAGAAGGAGACAACGTTTCAGAAAAGGCATTGTAGCAAACCAAAAAAGAAATTTTAAGCGCAGCAGAGTAACCAGCGCACATACCTGTTAGCTCAGGTGAGTTTAAAAGGCTGCTGTTGATAACAAGGGCATTTGCTAAATAGATGGTGTGTGTGCAACAATATACTGAAAGGTCAATTATATTGTGCAGCTTATCTCACCACCTGTAGTTATTTAGGTGAAAGCTCCAAAATGCTTGCCTAATATGTCTGTTTATCCAAAAGGAAGTAAAAAGGGAGAGCTAGAAAGATAGCATTGCATCACATTACATGGCAATGCAATGCACAGTTGCTGAAGTTGAACCAAAATGAGCTTGTAATCTGGCTTCTGCAACTTTGAACATGAAAAATCCAATGAGGAGAAGAAAAGCAAAGCCAAAGAGTCCATCCCAAAATCCGACAAACAAGCAAAATGAACAAAAAACATTGAATTCAATTCTTTCTGATTTTAGAAACTGCATTAAAGAAGGGGTGCACCGGTCCTGGAGATACTGCAATACCAGGTCAATGCGTGGAGTGGACAGAGCAAGCTCTTTTTCCATCTCCCTGTTCTAAAAATCCATTTAATATATGGTCCCCAGATAGGGGACGTATCAGATATTAAACTGATAAGAACAGATACTACACTTGATCTTAGCCAAAAGGCCGAGAAGCGATAACCAGAATTGGTTTCAAACTACGGAGCCACCCAAGGATCCTGAAAAGTCCATTTGTGGAGATGAGCTCCTGGACTCCCGTTAAGAAGACATGTTGTCAACCTCTAGATCCCTTACATGCCTGCACTTTTCGGCTTGCTGCTGCTGCGATCCACGCGTTTTAGATCTGCATAACTCCACCTCTTTAAACACAGCACCTTCACCCCCTGCTGTTCCCACCCGCCTCAACACCGTTGGAAGGGAGGAGAACCAATTAAGGCGGGGGGTGGGGTGGAACGAGCAGCTGTCTACCCTTAGCAGGAGGGCTCCTGATTACATACCTCTCCTGCTGCTGCTGCTGCTGGCTGTCCAGCAGCAGACTGAAGGTGGCTGCTGCTGTGCACAGGTATATAAAGGCTCAGAGCCTATTATGACACGCGCAGCCAGCGTTCCATTGCCACATTCCATCTACTGCAGGCAGGATACCTGGCTGGCTGAATGTCGCTGAGAAGCTCACAGAGACCGCCATAAGCAACAGTTTAACAGAATGCCACAGACTAATCAACCAAACTTTTTGGGTTGGGTTCTCTTTTATAGTCTGCAGGCATTAAATGAAAGAAGTCAGTGTTCCAGTAGAAGGAGACAACGTTTCAGAAAAGGCATTGTAGCAAACCAAAAAAGAAATTTTAAGCGCAGCAGAGTAACCAGCGCACATACCTGTTAGCTCAGGTGAGTTTAAAAGGCTGCTGTCGATAACAAGGGCATTTGCTAAATAGATGGTGTGTGTGCAACAATATACTGAAAGGTCAATTATATTGTGCAGCTTATCTCACCACCTGTAGTTATTTAGGTGAAAGCTCCAAAATGCTTGCCTAATATGTCTGTTTATCCAAAAGGAAGTAAAAAGGGAGAGCTAGAAAGATAGCATTGCATCACATTACATGGCAATGCAATGCACAGTTGCTGAAGTTGAACCAAAATGAGCTTGTAATCTGGCTTCTGCAACTTTGAACATGAAAAATCCAATGAGGAGAAGAAAAGCAAAGCCAAAGAGTCCATCCCAAAATCCGACAAACAAGCAAAATGAACAAAAAACATTGAATTCAATTCTTTCTGATTTTAGAAACTGCATTAAAGAAGGGGTGCACCGGTCCTGGAGATACTGCAATACCAGGTCAATGCGTGGAGTGGACAGAGCAAGCTCTTTTTCCATCTCCCTGTTCTAAAAATCCATTTAATATATGGTCCCCAGATAGGGGACGTATCAGATATTAAACTGATAAGAACAGATACTAAACTTGATCTTAGCCAAAAGGCCGAGAAGCGATAACCAGAATTGGTTTCAAACTAGGGAGCCACCCAAGGATCCTGAAAAGTCCATTTGTGGAGATGAGCTCCTGGACTCCCGTTAAGAAGACATGTTGTCAACCTCTAGATCCCTTACATGCCTGCACTTTTCGGCTTGCTGCTGCTGCGATCCACGCGTTTTAGATCTGCATAACTCCACCTCTTTAAACACAGCACCTTCACCCCCTGCTGTTCCCACCCGCCTCAACACCGTTGGAAGGGAGGAGAACCAATTAAGGCGGGGGGTGGGGTGGAACGAGCAGCTGTCTACCCTTAGCAGGAGGGCTCCTGATTACATACCTCTCCTGCTGCTGCTGCTGCTGGCTGTCCAGCAGCAGACTGAAGGTGGCTGCTGCTGTGCACAGGTATATAAAGGCTCAGAGCCTATTATGACACGCGCAGCCAGCGTTCCATTGCCACATTCCATCTACTGCAGGCAGGATACCTGGCTGGCTGAATGTCGCTGAGAAGCTCACAGAGACCGCCATAAGCAACAGTTTAACAGAATGCCACAGACTAATCAACCAAACTTTTTGGGTTGGGTTCTCTTTTATAGTCTGCAGGCATTAAATGAAAGAAGTCAGTGTTCCAGCAGAAGGAGACAACGTTTCAGAAAAGGCATTGTAGCAAACCAAAAAAGAAATTTTAAGCGCAGCAGAGTAACCAGCGCACATACCTGTTAGCTCAGGTGAGTTTAAAAGGCTGCTGTTGATAACAAGGGCATTTGCTAAATAGATGGTGTGTGTGCAACAATATACTGAAAGGTCAATTATATTGTGCAGCTTATCTCACCACCTGTAGTTATTTAGGTGAAAGCTCCAAAATGCTTGCCTAATATGTCTGTTTATCCAAAAGGAAGTAAAAAGGGAGAGCTAGAAAGATAGCATTGCATCACATTACATGGCAATGCAATGCACAGTTGCTGAAGTTGAACCAAAATGAGCTTGTAATCTGGCTTCTGCAACTTTGAACATGAAAAATCCAATGAGGAGAAGAAAAGCAAAGCCAAAGAGTCCATCCCAAAATCCGACAAACAAGCAAAATGAACAAAAAACATTGAATTCAATTCTTTCTGATTTTAGAAACTGCATTAAAGAAGGGGTGCACCGGTCCTGGAGATACTGCAATACCAGGTCAATGCGTGGAGTGGACAGAGCAAGCTCTTTTTCCATCTCCCTGTTCTAAAAATCCATTTAATATATGGTCCCCAGATAGGGGACGTATCAGATATTAAACTGATAAGAACAGATACTACACTTGATCTTAGCCAAAAGGCCGAGAAGCGATAACCAGAATTGGTTTCAAACTACGGAGCCACCCAAGGATCCTGAAAAGTCCATTTGTGGAGATGAGCTCCTGGACTCCCGTTAAGAAGACATGTTGTCAACCTCTAGATCCCTTACATGCCTGCACTTTTCGGCTTGCTGCTGCTGCAATCCACGCGTTTTAGATCTGCATAACTCCACCTCTTTAAACACAGCACCTTCACCCCCTGCTGTTCCCACCCGCCTCAACACCGTTGGAAGGGAGGAGAACCAATTAAGGCGGGGGGTGGGGTGGAACGAGCAGCTGTCTACCCTTAGCAGGAGGGCTCCTGAATACATACCTCTCCTGCTGCTGCTGCTGCTGGCTGTCCAGCAGCAGACTGAAGGTGGCTGCTGCTGTGCACAGGTATATAAAGGCTCAGAGCCTATTATGACACGCGCAGCCAGCGTTCCATTGCCACATTCCATCTACTGCAGGCAGGATACCTGGCTGGCTGAATGTCGCTGAGAAGCTCACAGAGACCGCCATAAGCAACAGTTTAACAGAATGCCACAGACTAATCAACCAAACTTTTTGGGTTGGGTTCTCTTTTATAGTCTGCAGGCATTAAATGAAAGAAGTCAGTGTTCCAGCAGAAGGAGACAACGTTTCAGAAAAGGCATTGTAGCAAACCAAAAAAGAAATTTTAAGCGCAGCAGAGTAACCAGCGCACATACCTGTTAGCTCAGGTGAGTTTAAAAGGCTGCTGTTGATAACAAGGGCATTTGCTAAATAGATGGTGTGTGTGCAACAATATACTGAAAGGTCAATTATATTGTGCAGCTTATCTCACCACCTGTAGTTATTTAGGTGAAAGCTCCAAAATGCTTGCCTAATATGTCTGTTTATCCAAAAGGAAGTAAAAAGGGAGAGCTAGAAAGATAGCATTGCATCACATTACATGGCAATGCAATGCACAGTTGCTGAAGTTGAACCAAAATGAGCTTGTAATCTGGCTTCTGCAACTTTGAACATGAAAAATCCAATGAGGAGAAGAAAAGCAAAGCCAAAGAGTCCATCCCAAAATCCGACAAACAAGCAAAATGAACAAAAAACATTGAATTCAATTCTTTCTGATTTTAGAAACTGCATTAAAGAAGGGGTGCACCGGTCCTGGAGATACTGCAATACCAGGTCAATGCGTGGAGTGGACAGAGCAAGCTCTTTTTCCATCTCCCTGTTCTAAAAATCCATTTAATATATGGTCCCCAGATAGGGGACGTATCAGATATTAAACTGATAAGAACAGATACTACACTTGATCTTAGCCAAAAGGCCGAGAAGCGATAACCAGAATTGGTTTCAAACTAGGGAGCCACCCAAGGATCCTGAAAAGTCCATTTGTGGAGATGAGCTCCTGGACTCCCGTTAAGAAGACATGTTGTCAACCTCTAGATCCCTTACATGCCTGCACTTTTCGGCTTGCTGCTGCTGCAATCCACGCGTTTTAGATCTGCATAACTCCACCTCTTTAAACACAGCACCTTCACCCCCTGCTGTTCCCACCCGCCTCAACACCGTTGGAAGGGAGGAGAACCAATTAAGGCGGGGGGTGGGGTGGAACGAGCAGCTGTCTACCCTTAGCAGGAGGGCTCCTGATTACATACCTCTCCTGCTGCTGCTGCTGCTGGCTGTCCAGCAGCAGACTGAAGGTGGCTGCTGCTGTGCACAGGTATATAAAGGCTCAGAGCCTATTATGACACGCGCAGCCAGCGTTCCATTGCCACATTCCATCTACTGCAGGCAGGATACCTGGCTGGCTGAATGTCGCTGAGAAGCTCACAGAGACCGCCATAAGCAACTGTTTAACAGAATGCCACAGACTAATCAACCAAACTTTTTGGGTTGGGTTCTCTTTTATAGTCTGCAGGCATTAAATGAAAGAAGTCAGTGTTCCAGCAGAAGGAGACAACGTTTCAGAAAAGGCATTGTAGCAAACCAAAAAAGAAATTTTAAGCGCAGCAGAGTAACCAGCGCACATACCTGTTAGCTCAGGTGAGTTTAAAAGGCTGCTGTTGATAACAAGGGCATTTGCTAAATAGATGGTGTGTGTGCAACAATATACTGAAAGGTCAATTATATTGTGCAGCTTATCTCACCACCTGTAGTTATTTAGGTGAAAGCTCCAAAATGCTTGCCTAATATGTCTGTTTATCCAAAAGGAAGTAAAAAGGGAGAGCTAGAAAGATAGCATTGCATCACATTACATGGCAATGCAATGCACAGTTGCTGAAGTTGAACCAAAATGAGCTTGTAATCTGGCTTCTGCAACTTTGAACATGAAAAATCCAATGAGGAGAAGAAAAGCAAAGCCAAAGAGTCCATCCCAAAATCCGACAAACAAGCAAAATGAACAAAAAACATTGAATTCAATTCTTTCTGATTTTAGAAACTGCATTAAAGAAGGGGTGCACCGGTCCTGGAGATACTGCAATACCAGGTCAATGCGTGGAGTGGACAGAGCAAGCTCTTTTTCCATCTCCCTGTTCTAAAAATCCATTTAATATATGGTCCCCAGATAGGGGACGTATCAGATATTAAACTGATAAGAACAGATACTACACTTGATCTTAGCCAAAAGGCCGAGAAGCGATAACCAGAATTGGTTTCAAACTAGGGAGCCACCCAAGGATCCTGAAAAGTCCATTTGTGGAGATGAGCTCCTGGACTCCCGTTAAGAAGACATGTTGTCAACCTCTAGATCCCTTACATGCCTGCACTTTTCGGCTTGCTGCTGCTGCAATCCACGCGTTTTAGATCTGCATAACTCCACCTCTTTAAACACAGCACCTTCACCCCCTGCTGTTCCCACCCGCCTCAACACCGTTGGAAGGGAGGAGAACCAATTAAGGCGGGGGGTGGGGTGGAACGAGCAGCTGTCTACCCTTAGCAGGAGGGCTCCTGATTACATACCTCTCCTGCTGCTGCTGCTGCTGGCTGTCCAGCAACAGACTGAAGGTGGCTGCTGCTGTGCACAGGTATATAAAGGCTCAGAGCCTATTATGACACGCGCAGCCAGCGTTCCATTGCCACATTCCATCTACTGCAGGCAGGATACCTGGCTGGCTGAATGTCGCTGAGAAGCTCACAGAGACCGCCATAAGCAACAGTTTAACAGAATGCCACAGACTAATCAACCAAACTTTTTGGGTTGGGTTCTCTTTTATAGTCTGCAGGCATTAAATGAAAGAAGTCAGTGTTCCAGCAGAAGGAGACAACGTTTCAGAAAAGGCATTGTAGCAAACCAAAAAAGAAATTTTAAGCGCAGCAGAGTAACCAGCGCACATACCTGTTAGCTCAGGTGAGTTTAAAAGGCTGCTGTTGATAACAAGGGCATTTGCTAAATAGATGGTGTGTGTGCAACAATATACTGAAAGGTCAATTATATTGTGCAGCTTATCTCACCACCTGTAGTTATTTAGGTGAAAGCTCCAAAATGCTTGCCTAATATGTCTGTTTATCCAAAAGGAAGTAAAAAGGGAGAGCTAGAAAGATAGCATTGCATCACATTACATGGCAATGCAATGCACAGTTGCTGAAGTTGAACCAAAATGAGCTTGTAATCTGGCTTCTGCAACTTTGAACATGAAAAATCCAATGAGGAGAAGAAAAGCAAAGCCAAAGAGTCCATCCCAAAATCCGACAAACAAGCAAAATGAACAAAAAACATTGAATTCAATTCTTTCTGATTTTAGAAACTGCATTAAAGAAGGGGTGCACCGGTCCTGGAGATACTGCAATACCAGGTCAATGCGTGGAGTGGACAGAGCAAGCTCTTTTTCCATCTCCCTGTTCTAAAAATCCATTTAATATATGGTCCCCAGATAGGGGAAGTATCAGATATTAAACTGATAAGAACAGATACTACACTTGATCTTAGCCAAAAGGCCGAGAAGCGATAACCAGAATTGGTTTCAAACTAGGGAGCCACCCAAGGATCCTGAAAAGTCCATTTGTGGAGATGAGCTCCTGGACTCCCGTTAAGAAGACATGTTGTCAACCTCTAGATCCCTTACATGCCTGCACTTTTCGGCTTGCTGCTGCTGCAATCCACGCGTTTTAGATCTGCATAACTCCACCTCTTTAAACACAGCACCTTCACCCCCTGCTGTTCCCACCCGCCTCAACACCGTTGGAAGGGAGGAGAACCAATTAAGGCGGGGGGTGGGGTGGAACGAGCAGCTGTCTACCCTTAGCAGGAGGGCTCCTGATTACATACCTCTCCTGCTGCTGCTGCTGCTGGCTGTCCAGCAGCAGACTGAAGGTGGCTGCTGCTGTGCACAGGTATATAAAGGCTCAGAGCCTATTATGACACGCGCAGCCAGCGTTCCATTGCCACATTCCATCTACTGCAGGCAGGATACCTGGCTGGCTGAATGTCGCTGAGAAGCTCACAGAGACCGCCATAAGCAACAGTTTAACAGAATGCCACAGACTAATCAACCAAACTTTTTGGGTTGGGTTCTCTTTTATAGTCTGCAGGCATTAAATGAAAGAAGTCAGTGTTCCAGCAGAAGGAGACAACGTTTCAGAAAAGGCATTGTAGCAAACCAAAAAAGAAATTTTAAGCGCAGCAGAGTAACCAGCGCACATACCTGTTAGCTCAGGTGAGTTTAAAAGGCTGCTGTTGATAACAAGGGCATTTGCTAAATAGATGGTGTGTGTGCAACAATATACTGAAAGGTCAATTATATTGTGCAGCTTATCTCACCACCTGTAGTTATTTAGGTGAAAGCTCCAAAATGCTTGCCTAATATGTCTGTTTATCCAAAAGGAAGTAAAAAGGGAGAGCTAGAAAGATAGCATTGCATCACATTACATGGCAATGCAATGCACAGTTGCTGAAGTTGAACCAAAATGAGCTTGTAATCTGGCTTCTGCAACTTTGAACATGAAAAATCCAATGAGGAGAAGAAAAGCAAAGCCAAAGAGTCCATCCCAAAATCCGACAAACAAGCAAAATGAACAAAAAACATTGAATTCAATTCTTTCTGATTTTAGAAACTGCATTAAAGAAGGGGTGCACCGGTCCTGGAGATACTGCAATACCAGGTCAATGCGTGGAGTGGACAGAGCAAGCTCTTTTTCCATCTCCCTGTTCTAAAAATCCATTTAATATATGGTCCCCAGATAGGGGACGTATCAGATATTAAACTGATAAGAACAGATACTACACTTGATCTTAGCCAAAAGGCCGAGAAGCGATAACCAGAATTGGTTTCAAACTACGGAGCCACCCAAGGATCCTGAAAAGTCCATTTGTGGAGATGAGCTCCTGGACTCCCGTTAAGAAGACATGTTGTCAACCTCTAGATCCCTTACATGCCTGCACTTTTCGGCTTGCTGCTGCTGCAATCCACGCGTTTTAGATCTGCATAACTCCACCTCTTTAAACACAGCACCTTCACCCCCTGCTGTTCCCACCCGCCTCAACACCGTTGGAAGGGAGGAGAACCAATTAAGGCGGGGGGTGGGGTGGAACGAGCAGCTGTCTACCCTTAGCAGGAGGGCTCCTGATTACATACCTCTCCTGCTGCTGCTGCTGCTGGCTGTCCAGCAGCAGACTGAAGGTGGCTGCTGCTGTGCACAGGTATATAAAGGCTCAGAGCCTATTATGACACGCGCAGCCAGCGTTCCATTGCCACATTCCATCTACTGCAGGCAGGATACCTGGCTGGCTGAATGTCGCTGAGAAGCTCACAGAGACCGCCATAAGCAACAGTTTAACAGAATGCCACAGACTAATCAACCAAACTTTTTGGGTTGGGTTCTCTTTTATAGTCTGCAGGCATTAAATGAAAGAAGTCAGTGTTCCAGCAGAAGGAGACAACGTTTCAGAAAAGGCATTGTAGCAAACCAAAAAAGAAATTTTAAGCGCAGCAGAGTAACCAGCGCACATACCTGTTAGCTCAGGTGAGTTTAAAAGGCTGCTGTTGATAACAAGGGCATTTGCTAAATAGATGGTGTGTGTGCAACAATATACTGAAAGGTCAATTATATTGTGCAGCTTATCTCACCACCTGTAGTTATTTAGGTGAAAGCTCCAAAATGCTTGCCTAATATGTCTGTTTATCCAAAAGGAAGTAAAAAGGGAGAGCTAGAAAGATAGCATTGCATCACATTACATGGCAATGCAATGCACAGTTGCTGAAGTTGAACCAAAATGAGCTTGTAATCTGGCTTCTGCAACTTTGAACATGAAAAATCCAATGAGGAGAAGAAAAGCAAAGCCAAAGAGTCCATCCCAAAATCCGACAAACAAGCAAAATGAACAAAAAACATTGAATTCAATTCTTTCTGATTTTAGAAACTGCATTAAAGAAGGGGTGCACCGGTCCTGGAGATACTGCAATACCAGGTCAATGCGTGGAGTGGACAGAGCAAGCTCTTTTTCCATCTCCCTGTTCTAAAAATCCATTTAATATATGGTCCCCAGATAGGGGACGTATCAGATATTAAACTGATAAGAACAGATACTACACTTGATCTTAGCCAAAAGGCCGAGAAGCGATAACCAGAATTGGTTTCAAACTACGGAGCCACCCAAGGATCCTGAAAAGTCCATTTGTGGAGATGAGCTCCTGGACTCCCGTTAAGAAGACATGTTGTCAACCTCTAGATCCCTTACATGCCTGCACTTTTCGGCTTGCTGCTGCTGCAATCCACGCGTTTTAGATCTGCATAACTCCACCTCTTTAAACACAGCACCTTCACCCCCTGCTGTTCCCACCCGCCTCAACACCGTTGGAAGGGAGGAGAACCAATTAAGGCGGGGGGTGGGGTGGAACGAGCAGCTGTCTACCCTTAGCAGGAGGGCTCCTGATTACATACCTCTCCTGCTGCTGCTGCTGCTGGCTGTCCAGCAGCAGACTGAAGGTGGCTGCTGCTGTGCACAGGTATATAAAGGCTCAGAGCCTATTATGACACGCGCAGCCAGCGTTCCATTGCCACATTCCATCTACTGCAGGCAGGATACCTGGCTGGCTGAATGTCGCTGAGAAGCTCACAGAGACCGCCATAAGCAACAGTTTAACAGAATGCCACAGACTAATCAACCAAACATTTTGGATTGGGTTCTCTTTTATAGTCTGCATGCATTAAATGAAAGAAGTCAGTGTTCCAGCAGAAGGAGACAACGTTTCAGAAAAGGCATTGTAGCAAACCAAAAAAGAAATTTTAAGCGCAGCAGAGTAACCAGCGCACATACCTGTTAGCTCAGGTGAGTTTAAAAGGCTACTGTTGATAACAAGGGCATTTGCTAAATAGATGGTGTGTGTGCAACAATATACTGAAAGGTCAATTATATTGTGCAGCTTATCTCACCACCTGTAGTTATTTAGGTGAAAGCTCCAAAATGCTTGCCTAATATGTCTGTTTATCCAAAAGGAAGTAAAAAGGGAGAGCTAGAAAGATAGCATTGCATCACATTACATGGCAATGCAATGCACAGTTGCTGAAGTTGAACCAAAATGAGCTTGTAATCTGGCTTCTGCAACTTTGAACATGAAAAATCCAATGAGGAGAAGAAAAGCAAAGCCAAAGAGTCCATCCCAAAATCTGACAAACAAGCAAAATGAACAAAAAACATTGAATTCAATTCTTTCTGATTTTAGAAACTGCATTAAAGAAGGGGTGCACCGGTCCTGGAGATACTGCAATACCAGGTCAATGCGTGGAGTGGACAGAGCAAGCTCTTTTTCCATCTCCCTGTTCTAAAAATCCATTTAATATATGGTCCCCAGATAGGGGACGTATCAGATATTAAACTGATAAGAACAGATTTTTTTTTTTTTTTTTTTTTTTTTTTCCAAACACTCAGAAATTAAGTTTTATAATCTTAAATCATATATCACTAAACTCAAGATTTTAGTTCCATCATCGTGTTTAGATATTATATTTATATTTTTTCATTTGAATTAATATATATAAAGTTAAACATAACAATTCCTTTACAGTTTCAACAGTTTCCAAACAAATCACAACTGACATTACTTCACCCGGTTTCCCAAACTAAATATCCCCTTTTTCCCTTTTACTTTCCTCCCAACAAAACCCCTTAACTTCTTTTCTTCCTCCTCATGCTCTAACCGCATTATGCAAATTTTCTTCTCCTGTTGTCCACACCAAAAAACGTCTCTTTCCGTTCCAAATACCAACTTTGTTCCTGTATAATTTCTGAAACTTTACCATCTTACATTTAGATTCCAAAAAAAACATTATCTCCTCTATTTCCACAAACGGATTGTCCATGTAAATTATCACACTCTTCGGTTTCCCCATGAATGATGCACTTACTCCAATTTTCCCAGAATCCTCTTCACTCCAGCATTTGAAAAAATGAATGCACTTTTCCTCAGAAACTAGAGTCACATCACAAACTTTACCTTGCTTTATTTCTTGCATACAGTAGATATCCTTCTCCAAAACTTCATGTTTCCTCAAAATTTCCAGAATCCATTTTTCTTCCAAAAAAGTTTCTTCCGTCTCCCGTTTCACAAAAAAACGTAAGCATCTCTTCTTTTTCCAAAACTCCATCTCAACAATCCGTTTTCCTTCCGTTTTTCCTTTTAATCCTCCAAATGTTGCCACCACAGCTATGTGTGGCGACAGTTGCCCCCCACAGCTATGTGTGGTGACAAGGTGATCGCCTCTCGTTGCCCAGGGACTAATCCGACTCCCTAATAGCAGCAGGGGGGTTTAGCTCCACCGATGAGTGTAGCGATCCCCCCAGGCCAAGGAGCCGGGTACCCCAAGCACCTCCCAGTCAAGACCAAGGCAGCAACCGCTAGATCACTGCACTTGATCTTAGCCAAAAGGCCGAGAAGCGAAAACCAGAATTGGTTTCAAACTACGGAGCCACCCAAGGATCCTGAAAAGTCCATTTGTGGAGATGAGCTCCTGGACTCCCGTTAAGAAGACATGTTGTCAACCTCTAGATCCCTTACATGCCTGCACTTTTCGGCTTGCTGCTGCTGCAATCCACGCGTTTTAGATCTGCATAACTCCACCTCTTTAAACACAGCACCTTCACCCCCTGCTGTTCCCACCCGCCTCAACACCGTTGGAAGGGAGGAGAACCAATTAAGGCGGGGGGTGGGGTGGAACGAGCAGCTGTCTACCCTTAGCAGGAGGGCTCCTGATTACATACCTCTCCTGCTGCTGCTGCTGCTGGCTGTCCAGCAGCAGACTGAAGGTGGCTGCTGCTGTGCACAGGTATATAAAGGCTCAGAGCCTATTATGACACGCGCAGCCAGCGTTCCATTGCCACATTCCATCTACTGCAGGCAGGATACCTGGCTGGCTGAATGTCGCTGAGAAGCTCACAGAGACCGCCATAAGCAACAGTTTAACAGAATGCCACAGACTAATCAACCAAACTTTTTGGGTTGGGTTCTCTTTTATAGTCTGCAGGCATTAAATGAAAGAAGTCAGTGTTCCAGCAGAAGGAGACAACGTTTCAGAAAAGGCATTGTAGCAAACCAAAAAAGAAATTTTAAGCGCAGCAGAGTAACCAGCGCACATACCTGTTAGCTCAGGTGAGTTTAAAAGGCTGCTGTTGATAACAAGGGCATTTGCTAAATAGATGGTGTGTGTGCAACAATATACTGAAAGGTCAATTATATTGTGCAGCTTATCTCACCACCTGTAGTTATTTAGGTGAAAGCTCCAAAATGCTTGCCTAATATGTCTGTTTATCCAAAAGGAAGTAAAAAGGGAGAGCTAGAAAGATAGCATTGCATCACATTACATGGCAATGCAATGCACAGTTGCTGAAGTTGAACCAAAATGAGCTTGTAATCTGGCTTCTGCAACTTTGAACATGAAAAATCCAATGAGGAGAAGAAAAGCAAAGCCAAAGAGTCCATCCCAAAATCCGACAAACAAGCAAAATGAACAAAAAACATTGAATTCAATTCTTTCTGATTTTAGAAACTGCATTAAAGAAGGGGTGCACCGGTCCTGGAGATACTGCAATACCAGGTCAATGCGTGGAGTGGACAGAGCAAGCTCTTTTTCCATCTCCCTGTTCTAAAAATCCATTTAATATATGGTCCCCAGATAGGGGACGTATCAGATATTAAACTGATAAGAACAGATTTTTTTTTTTTTTTTTTTCCACTCAGATTACAAGTCCCATATTTACCATTTCATGCTTTGCAATGATTTCCAAATGGTATTAGGTTGTTATCCATCATTGTGGGTCATATATCCATTTTTACAATCTTATTTTATATATATACGTTTATATTATCACAATACAGTTATTCCATATTCTTTACATCACAACATTACAATCTTTACCATTACGATTTAAGGCAACATTCCTCTCTTCAGGCCATATGCTGCCAAGGCATTCAAAAGCCTTCCATCCAGAAACCGACCATCCCAAGCTTCTTCTACCTCTTTAGCCAACGACTGAGGTATTCTGTAAGTTGAAAAAAAACGATGCATATCGCTATAAATGTTATTCCACACTTTGCGCCTTAGACTAGCCTGACTCCCCCCTTCACAACTCTTTAGCATTTTCAACACTTCTTGTCTCTCCTCCATCTCCCTCATATTTTTTTCTGAAACATCCTTTGCTTTACTAGAGTCCTTCCCAGATGACAAAACTCCTTCAATTTCTTCTCTGGCTTCACATGCGACATCCTCTCTTTCTTCTTCACTAGTTTCTTCACCCTCCTCCTCCTCTTCCATATTACTTACAGCACCTTCCTTTTCATCCTGACTGGAGGACTCACTTTCCTCCTGATCTTCTGACTCCCTATCCACCTCCACTTCTTCTTCCAAGCTAGTATTTTCAATCTCAACGTCTGTGATATCACTCTCAGTATCTTCTTCCATATGATCACCTTCTTTTCTTATATCTCTTATTTGTTCCTCCTTCTTTTGAGATATGTTCTCTTCCGTTTCATCATGGGGGGCAGCTTCAGACTCTTCTTCTTTTCCATCTTCCTTGTCAACTGACTTCTCCTCCCTTTTATTGACAGGACAGCAATCATATAAATGACCACTGCCACCACATAGATTACATTTCTTACTTTTTTCACAATTCTCTGCCTTATGTCCCACTTCTTCACACTTGGCACACCACTGTAATGTACAGGAATCCTTTTCATGGCCATACTGTTTACAATGCCTACAAAACTTCGGCATACCTGTAAAGAACATATCTCCATTAACTGTCCCGATTTTGAATCTACTTGGTGGGAGTACCACAACACCATCCGAACTTTCCTTGAACTTGACCAGGAACCTCCACCTCGTGGTCCAAAAACCATATCGGTTAAACATTTTGCCAGCAGAACTCACTTTCTCACAGTACCGGGATAAAAAGGTCATGATCTCTTCTTCCAATATGAAAGGACTATACATCCTTATTACTATTAGCCTTTCCTTCCTAGGAAAATGCGACACAAAAAAAACACCTTCAAGTATCGAATCTTCCTTCACTAGATCCATTCTCTTCCAAAAGTCAGAAAAGATATCTTCTGAACAAAAAATAACATCATATATCCCTCTCTTCGGGAACTCCAACATAGACAAAACTTGTTCCATTTGAACTTCCAATAGTCCAAACAAAATCTTCTCTACCAAAAAAAACAAGCCAGACTTCTTCTTCTCTGGATCCAAAAAAATAAACCGCACTGCATTCTTCAATCTTGCAAAAACTGGGACCTCTTCACAGGTCAGCATATTTGGGCTTCTCCCGTCCATATCTTCACACCAAAGGTGGCAAAAATCCTCCTCGCCTACTTAAAAAAAGCAGGCAGGCTGATCGCCCCTCGTTGCCCCGGGACTAATCCGGCTCCCCAAAAGCAGCAAGGGGGTGAAGCCGCACTGCTACATGCAGCGATCCCCCGAGGCCAAGGAGCCGGGTACCCAAGGCACCTCTCAGCCAAGACCAAGGCAGCAACCGGTAGATCACTGCACTTGATCTTAGCCAAAAGGCCGAGAAGCGATAACCAGAATTGGTTTCAAACTACGGAGCCACCCAAGGATCCTGAAAAGTCCATTTGTGGAGATGAGCTCCTGGACTCCCGTTAAGAAGACATGTTGTCAACCTCTAGATCCCTTACATGCCTGCACTTTTCGGCTTGCTGCTGCTGCAATCCACGCGTTTTAGATCTGCATAACTCCACCTCTTTAAACACAGCACCTTCACCCCCTGCTGTTCCCACCCGCCTCAACACCGTTGGAAGGGAGGAGAACCAATTAAGGCGGGGGGTGGGGTGGAACGAGCAGCTGTCTACCCTTAGCAGGAGGGCTCCTGATTACATACCTCTCCTGCTGCTGCTGCTGCTGGCTGTCCAGCAGCAGACTGAAGGTGGCTGCTGCTGTGCACAGGTATATAAAGGCTCAGAGCCTATTATGACACGCGCAGCCAGCGTTCCATTGCCACATTCCATCTACTGCAGGCAGGATACCTGGCTGGCTGAATGTCGCTGAGAAGCTCACAGAGACCGCCATAAGCAACAGTTTAACAGAATGCCACAGACTAATCAACCAAACTTTTTGGGTTGGGTTCTCTTTTATAGTCTGCAGGCATTAAATGAAAGAAGTCAGTGTTCCAGCAGAAGGAGACAACGTTTCAGAAAAGGCATTGTAGCAAACCAAAAAAGAAATTTTAAGCGCAGCAGAGTAACCAGCGCACATACCTGTTAGCTCAGGTGAGTTTAAAAGACTGCTGTTGATAACAAGGGCATTTGCTAAATAGATGGTGTGTGTGCAACAATATACTGAAAGGTCAATTATATTGTGCAGCTTATCTCACCACCTGTAGTTATTTAGGTGAAAGCTCCAAAATGCTTGCCTAATATGTCTGTTTATCCAAAAGGAAGTAAAAAGGGAGAGCTAGAAAGATAGCATTGCATCACATTACATGGCAATGCAATGCACAGTTGCTGAAGTTGAACCAAAATGAGCTTGTAATCTGGCTTCTGCAACTTTGAACATGAAAAATCCAATGAGGAGAAGAAAAGCGAAGCCAAAGAGTCCATCCCAAAATCCGACAAACAAGCAAAATGAACAAAAAACATTGAATTCAATTCTTTCTGATTTTAGAAACTGCATTAAAGAAGGGGTGCACCGGTCCTGGAGATACTGCAATACCAGGTCAATGCGTGGAGTGGACAGAGCAAGCTCTTTTCCCATCTCCCTGTTCTAAAAATCCATTTAATATATGGTCCCCAGATAGGGGACGTATCAGATATTAAACTGATAAGAACAGATACTACACTTGATCTTAGCCAAAAGGCCGAGAAGCGATAACCAGAATTGGTTTCAAACTACGGAGCCACCCAAGGATCCTGAAAAGTCCATTTGTGGAGATGAGCTCCTGGACTCCCGTTAAGAAGACATGTTGTCAACCTCTAGATCCCTTACATGCCTGCACTTTTCGGCTTGCTGCTGCTGCAATCCACGCGTTTTAGATCTGCATAACTCCACCTCTTTAAACACAGCACCTTCACCCCCTGCTGTTCCCACCCGCCTCAACACCGTTGGAAGGGAGGAGAACCAATTAAGGCGGGGGGTGGGGTGGAACGAGCAGCTGTCTACCCTTAGCAGGAGGGCTCCTGATTACATACCTCTCCTGCTGCTGCTGCTGCTGGCTGTCCAGCAGCAGACTGAAGGTGGCTGCTGCTGTGCACAGGTATATAAAGGCTCAGAGCCTATTATGACACGCGCAGCCAGCGTTCCATTGCCACATTCCATCTACTGCAGGCAGGATACCTGGCTGGCTGAATGTCGCTGAGAAGCTCACAGAGACCGCCATAAGCAACAGTTTAACAGAATGCCACAGACTAATCAACCAAACTTTTTGGGTTGGGTTCTCTTTTATAGTCTGCAGGCATTAAATGAAAGAAGTCAGTGTTCCAGCAGAAGGAGACAACGTTTCAGAAAAGGCATTGTAGCAAACCAAAAAAGAAATTTTAAGCGCAGCAGAGTAACCAGCGCACATACCTGTTAGCTCAGGTGAGTTTAAAAGGCTGCTGTTGATAACAAGGGCATTTGCTAAATAGATGGTGTGTGTGCAACAATATACTGAAAGGTCAATTATATTGTGCAGCTTATCTCACCACCTGTAGTTATTTAGGTGAAAGCTCCAAAATGCTTGCCTAATATGTCTGTTTATCCAAAAGGAAGTAAAAAGGGAGAGCTAGAAAGATAGCATTGCATCACATTACATGGCAATGCAATGCACAGTTGCTGAAGTTGAACCAAAATGAGCTTGTAATCTGGCTTCTGCAACTTTGAACATGAAAAATCCAATGAGGAGAAGAAAAGCAAAGCCAAAGAGTCCATCCCAAAATCCGACAAACAAGCAAAATGAACAAAAAACATTGAATTCAATTCTTTCTGATTTTAGAAACTGCATTAAAGAAGGGGTGCACCGGTCCTGGAGATACTGCAATACCAGGTCAATGCGTGGAGTGGACAGAGCAAGCTCTTTTTCCATCTCCCTGTTCTAAAAATCCATTTAATATATGGTCCCCAGATAGGGGACGTATCAGATATTAAACTGATAAGAACAGATACTACACTTGATCTTAGCCAAAAGGCCGAGAAGCGATAACCAGAATTGGTTTCAAACTACGGAGCCACCCAAGGATCCTGAAAAGTCCATTTGTGGAGATGAGCTCCTGGACTCCCGTTAAGAAGACATGTTGTCAACCTCTAGATCCCTTACATGCCTGCACTATTCGGCTTGCTGCTGCTGCAATCCACGCGTTTTAGATCTGCATAACTCCACCTCTTTAAACACAGCACCTTCACCCCCTGCTGTTCCCACCCGCCTCAACACCGTTGGAAGGGAGGAGAACCAATTAAGGCGGGGGGTGGGGTGGAACGAGCAGCTGTCTACCCTTAGCAGGAGGGCTCCTGATTACATACCTCTCCTGCTGCTGCTGCTGCTGCTGGCTGTCCAGCAGCAGACTGAAGGTGGCTGCTGCTGTGCACAGGTATATAAAGGCTCAGAGCCTATTATGACACGCGCAGCCAGCGTTCCATTGCCACATTCCATCTACTGCAGGCAGGATACCTGGCTGGCTGAATGTCGCTGAGAAGCTCACAGAGACCGCCATAAGCAACAGTTTAACAGAATGCCACAGACTAATCAACCAAACTTTTTGGGTTGGGTTCTCTTTTATAGTCTGCAGGCATTAAATGAAAGAAGTCAGTGTTCCAGCAGAAGGAGACAACGTTTCAGAAAAGGCATTGTAGCAAACCAAAAAAGAAATTTTAAGCGCAGCAGAGTAACCAGCGCACATACCTGTTAGCTCAGGTGAGTTTAAAAGGCTGCTGTTGATAACAAGGGCATTTGCTAAATAGATGGTGTGTGTGCAACAATATACTGAAAGGTCAATTATATTGTGCAGCTTATCTCACCACCTGTAGTTATTTAGGTGAAAGCTCCAAAATGCTTGCCTAATATGTCTGTTTATCCAAAAGGAAGTAAAAAGGGAGAGCTAGAAAGATAGCATTGCATCACATTACATGGCAATGCAATGCACAGTTGCTGAAGTTGAACCAAAATGAGCTTGTAATCTGGCTTCTGCAACTTTGAACAAGAAAAATCCAATGAGGAGAAGAAAAGCAAAGCCAAAGAGTCCATCCCAAAATCCGACAAACAAGCAAAATGAACAAAAAACATTGAATTCAATTCTTTCTGATTTTAGAAACTGCATTAAAGAAGGGGTGCACCGGTCCTGGAGATACTGCAATACCAGGTCAATGCGTGGAGTGGACAGAGCAAGCTCTTTTTCCATCTCCCTGTTCTAAAAATCCATTTAATATATGGTCCCCAGATAGGGGACGTATCAGATATTAAACTGATAAGAACAGATACTACACTTGATCTTAGCCAAAAGGCCGAGAAGCGATAACCAGAATTGGTTTCAAACTACGGAGCCACCCAAGGATCCTGAAAAGTCCATTTGTGGAGATGAGCTCCTGGACTCCCGTTAAGAAGACATGTTGTCAACCTCTAGATCCCTTACATGCCTGCACTTTTCGGCTTGCTGCTGCTGCAATCCACGCGTTTTAGATCTGCATAACTCCACCTCGTTAAACACAGCACCTTCACCCCCTGCTGTTCCCACCCGCCTCAACACCGTTGGAAGGGAGGAGAACCAATTAAGGCGGGGGGTGGGGTGGAACGAGCAGCTGTCTACCCTTAGCAGGAGGGCTCCTGATTACATACCTCTCCTGCTGCTGCTGCTGCTGGCTGTCCAGCAGCAGACTGAAGGTGGCTGCTGCTGTGCACAGGTATATAAAGGCTCAGAGCCTATTATGACACGCGCAGCCAGCGTTCCATTGCCACATTCCATCTACTGCAGGCAGGATACCTGGCTGGCTGAATGTCGCTGAGAAGCTCACAGAGACCGCCATAAGCAACAGTTTAACAGAATGCCACAGACTAATCAACCAAACTTTTTGGGTTGTGTTCTCTTTTATAGTCTGCAGGCATTAAATGAAAGAAGTCAGTGTTCCAGCAGAAGGAGACAACGTTTCAGAAAAGGCATTGTAGCAAACCAAAAAAGAAATTTTAAGCGCAGCAGAGTAACCAGCGCACATACCTGTTAGCTCAGGTGAGTTTAAAAGGCTGCTGTTGATAACAAGGGCATTTGCTAAATAGATGGTGTGTGTGCAACAATATACTGAAAGGTCAATTATATTGTGCAGCTTATCTCACCACCTGTAGTTATTTAGGTGAAAGCTCCAAAATGCTTGCCTAATATGTCTGTTTATCCAAAAGGAAGTAAAAAGGGAGAGCTAGAAAGATAGCATTGCATCACATTACATGGCAATGCAATGCACAGTTGCTGAAGTTGAACCAAAATGAGCTTGTAATCTGGCTTCTGCAACTTTGAACATGAAAAATCCAATGAGGAGAAGAAAAGCAAAGCCAAAGAGTCCATCCCAAAATCCGACAAACAAGCAAAATGAACAAAAAACATTGAATTCAATTCTTTCTGATTTTAGAAACTGCATTAAAGAAGGGGTGCACCGGTCCTGGAGATACTGCAATACCAGGTCAATGCGTGGAGTGGACAGAGCAAGCTCTTTTTCCATCTCCCTGTTCTAAAAATCCATTTAATATATGGTCCCCAGATAGGGGACGTATCAGATATTAAACTGATAAGAACAGATACTACACTTGATCTTAGCCAAAAGGCCGAGAAGCGATAACCAGAATTGGTTTCAAACTACGGAGCCACCCAAGGATCCTGAAAAGTCCATTTGTGGAGATGAGCTCCTGGACTCCCGTTAAGAAGACATGTTGTCAACCTCTAGATCCCTTACATGCCTGCACTTTTCGGCTTGCTGCTGCTGCAATCCACGCGTTTTAGATCTGCATAACTCCACCTCTTTAAACACAGCACCTTCACCCCCTGCTGTTCCCACCCGCCTCAACACCGTTGGAAGGGAGGAGAACCAATTAAGGCGGGGGGTGGGGTGGAACAAGCAGCTGTCTACCCTTAGCAGGAGGGCTCCTGATTACATACCTCTCCTGCTGCTGCTGCTGCTGGCTGTCCAGCAGCAGACTGAAGGTGGCTGCTGCTGTGCACAGGTATATAAAGGCTCAGAGCCTATTATGACACGCGCAGCCAGCGTTCCATTGCCACATTCCATCTACTGCAGGCAGGATACCTGGCTGGCTGAATGTCGCTGAGAAGCTCACAGAGACCGCCATAAGCAACAGTTTAACAGAATGCCACAGACTAATCAACCAAACTTTTTGGGTTGGGTTCTCTTTTATAGTCTGCAGGCATTAAATGAAAGAAGTCAGTGTTCCAGCAGAAGGAGACAACGTTTCAGAAAAGGCATTGTAGCAAACCAAAAAAGAAATTTTAAGCGCAGCAGAGTAACCAGCGCACATACCTGTTAGCTCAGGTGAGTTTAAAAGGCTGCTGTTGATAACAAGGGCATTTGCTAAATAGATGGTGTGTGTGCAACAATATACTGAAAGGTCAATTATATTGTGCAGCTTATCTCACCACCTGTAGTTATTTAGGTGAAAGCTCCAAAATGCTTGCCTAATATGTCTGTTTATCCAAAAGGAAGTAAAAAGGGAGAGCTAGAAAGATAGCATTGCATCACATTACATGGCAATGCAATGCACAGTTGCTGAAGTTGAACCAAAATGAGCTTGTAATCTGGCTTCTGCAACTTTGAACATGAAAAATCCAATGAGGAGAAGAAAAGCAAAGCCAAAGAGTCCATCCCAAAATCCGACAAACAAGCAAAATGAACAAAAAACATTGAATTCAATTCTTTCTGATTTTAGAAACTGCATTAAAGAAGGGGTGCACCGGTCCTGGAGATACTGCAATACCAGGTCAATGCGTGGAGTGGACAGAGCAAGCTCTTTTTCCATCTCCCTGTTCTAAAAATCCATTTAATATATGGTCCCCAGATAGGGGACGTATCAGATATTAAACTGATAAGAACAGATACTACACTTGATCTTAGCCAAAAGGCCGAGAAGCGATAACCAGAATTGGTTTCAAACTACGGAGCCACCCAAGGATCCTGAAAAGTCCATTTGTGGAGATGAGCTCCTGGACTCCCGTTAAGAAGACATGTTGTCAACCTCTAGATCCCTTACATGCCTGCACTTTTCGGCTTGCTGCTGCTGCAATCCACGCGTTTTAGATCTGCATAACTCCACCTCTTTAAACACAGCACCTTCACCCCCTGCTGTTCCCACCCGCCTCAACACCGTTGGAAGGGAGGAGAACCAATTAAGGCGGGGGGTGGGGTGGAACGAGCAGCTGTCTACCCTTAGCAGGAGGGCTCCTGATTACATACCTCTCCTGCTGCTGCTGCTGCTGCTGGCTGTCCAGCAGCAGACTGAAGGTGGCTGCTGCTGTGCACAGGTATATAAAGGCTCAGAGCCTATTATGACACGCGCAGCCAGCGTTCCATTGCCACATTCCATCTACTGCAGGCAGGATACCTGGCTGGCTGAATGTCGCTGAGAAGCTCACAGAGACCGCCATAAGCAACAGTTTAACAGAATGCCACAGACTAATCAACCAAACTTTTTGGGTTGGGTTCTCTTTTATAGTCTGCAGGCATTAAATGAAAGAAGTCAGTGTTCCAGCAGAAGGAGACAACGTTTCAGAAAAGGCATTGTAGCAAACCAAAAAAGAAATTTTAAGCGCAGCAGAGTAACCAGCGCACATACCTGTTAGCTCAGGTGAGTTTAAAAGGCTGCTGTTGATAACAAGGGCATTTGCTAAATAGATGGTGTGTGTGCAACAATATACTGAAAGGTCAATTATATTGTGCAGCTTATCTCACCACCTGTAGTTATTTAGGTGAAAGCTCCAAAATGCTTGCCTAATATGTCTGTTTATCCAAAAGGAAGTAAAAAGGGAGAGCTAGAAAGATAGCATTGCATCACATTACATGGCAATGCAATGCACAGTTGCTGAAGTTGAACCAAAATGAGCTTGTAATCTGGCTTCTGCAACTTTGAACATGAAAAATCCAATGAGGAGAAGAAAAGCAAAGCCAAAGAGTCCATCCCAAAATCCGACAAACAAGCAAAATGAACAAAAAACATTGAATTCAATTCTTTCTGATTTTAGAAACTGCATTAAAGAAGGGGTGCACCGGTCCTGGAGATACTGCAATACCAGGTCAATGCGTGGAGTGGACAGAGCAAGCTCTTTTTCCATCTCCCTGTTCTAAAAATCCATTTAATATATGGTCCCCAGATAGGGGACGTATCAGATATTAAACTGATAAGAACAGATACTACACTTGATCTTAGCCAAAAGGCCGAGAAGCGATAACCAGAATTGGTTTCAAACTACGGAGCCACCCAAGGATCCTGAAAAGTCCATTTGTGGAGATGAGCTCCTGGACTCCCGTTAAGAAGACATGTTGTCAACCTCTAGATCCCTTACATGCCTGCACTTTTCGGCTTGCTGCTGCTGCAATCCACGCGTTTTAGATCTGCATAACTCCACCTCTTTAAACACAGCACCTTCACCCCCTGCTGTTCCCACCCGCCTCAACACCGTTGGAAGGGAGGAGAACCAATTAAGGCGGGGGGTGGGGTGGAACGAGCAGCTGTCTACCCTTAGCAGGAGGGCTCCTGATTACATACCTCTCCTGCTGCTGCTGCTGCTGCTGGCTGTCCAGCAGCAGACTGAAGGTGGCTGCTGCTGTGCACAGGTATATAAAGGCTCAGAGCCTATTATGACACGCGCAGCCAGCGTTCCATTGCCACATTCCATCTACTGCAGGCAGGATACCTGGCTGGCTGAATGTCGCTGAGAAGCTCACAGAGACCGCCATAAGCAACAGTTTAACAGAATGCCACAGACTAATCAACCAAACTTTTTGGGTTGGGTTCTCTTTTATAGTCTGCAGGCATTAAATGAAAGAAGTCAGTGTTCCAGCAGAAGGAGACAACGTTTCAGAAAAGGCATTGTAGCAAACCAAAAAAGAAATTTTAAGCGCAGCAGAGTAACCAGCGCACATACCTGTTAGCTCAGGTGAGTTTAAAAGGCTGCTGTTGATAACAAGGGCATTTGCTAAATAGATGGTGTGTGTGCAACAATATACTGAAAGGTCAATTATATTGTGCAGCTTATCTCACCACCTGTAGTTATTTAGGTGAAAGCTCCAAAATGCTTGCCTAATATGTCTGTTTATCCAAAAGGAAGTAAAAAGGGAGAGCTAGAAAGATAGCATTGCATCACATTACATGGCAATGCAATGCACAGTTGCTGAAGTTGAACCAAAATGAGCTTGTAATCTGGCTTCTGCAACTTTGAACATGAAAAATCCAATGAGGAGAAGAAAAGCAAAGCCAAAGAGTCCATCCCAAAATCCGACAAACAAGCAAAATGAACAAAAAACATTGAATTCAATTCTTTCTGATTTTAGAAACTGCATTAAAGAAGGGGTGCACCGGTCCTGGAGATACTGCAATACCAGGTCAATGCGTGGAGTGGACAGAGCAAGCTCTTTTTCCATCTCCCTGTTCTAAAAATCCATTTAATATATGGTCCCCAGATAGGGGACGTATCAGATATTAAACTGATAAGAACAGATACTACACTTGATCTTAGCCAAAAGGCCGAGAAGCGATAACCAGAATTGGTTTCAAACTACGGAGCCACCCAAGGATCCTGAAAAGTCCATTTGTGGAGATGAGCTCCTGGACTCCCGTTAAGAAGACATGTTGTCAACCTCTAGATCCCTTACATGCCTGCACTTTTCGGCTTGCTGCTGCTGCAATCCACGCGTTTTAGATCTGCATAACTCCACCTCTTTAAACACAGCACCTTCACCCCCTGCTGTTCCCACCCGCCTCAACACCGTTGGAAGGGAGGAGAACCAATTAAGGCGGGGGGTGGGGTGGAACGAGCAGCTGTCTACCCTTAGCAGGAGGGCTCCTGATTACATACCTCTCCTGCTGCTGCTGCTGCTGGCTGTCCAGCAGCAGACTGAAGGTGGCTGCTGCTGTGCACAGGTATATAAAGGCTCAGAGCCTATTATGACACGCGCAGCCAGCGTTCCATTGCCACATTCCATCTACTGCAGGCAGGATACCTGGCTGGCTGAATGTCGCTGAGAAGCTCACAGAGACCGCCATAAGCAACAGTTTAACAGAATGCCACAGACTAATCAACCAAACTTTTTGGGTTGGGTTCTCTTTTATAGTCTGCAGGCATTAAATGAAAGAAGTCAGTGTTCCAGCAGAAGGAGACAACGTTTCAGAAAAGGCATTGTAGCAAACCAAAAAAGAAATTTTAAGCGCAGCAGAGTAACCAGCGCACATACCTGTTAGCTCAGGTGAGTTTAAAAGGCTGCTGTTGATAACAAGGGCATTTGCTAAATAGATGGTGTGTGTGCAACAATATACTGAAAGGTCAATTATATTGTGCAGCTTATCTCACCACCTGTAGTTATTTAGGTGAAAGCTCCAAAATGCTTGCCTAATATGTCTGTTTATCCAAAAGGAAGTAAAAAGGGAGAGCTAGAAAGATAGCATTGCATCACATTACATGGCAATGCAATGCACAGTTGCTGAAGTTGAACCAAAATGAGCTTGTAATCTGGCTTCTGCAACTTTGAACATGAAAAATCCAATGAGGAGAAGAAAAGCAAAGCCAAAGAGTCCATCCCAAAATCCGACAAACAAGCAAAATGAACAAAAAACATTGAATTCAATTCTTTCTGATTTTAGAAACTGCATTAAAGAAGGGGTGCACCGGTCCTGGAGATACTGCAATACCAGGTCAATGCGTGGAGTGGACAGAGCAAGCTCTTTTTCCATCTCCCTGTTCTAAAAATCCATTTAATATATGGTCCCCAGATAGGGGACGTATCAGATATTAAACTGATAAGAACAGATACTACACTTGATCTTAGCCAAAAGGCCGAGAAGCGATAACCAGAATTGGTTTCAAACTACGGAGCCACCCAAGGATCCTGAAAAGTCCATTTGTGGAGATGAGCTCCTGGACTCCCGTTAAGAAGACATGTTGTCAACCTCTAGATCCCTTACATGCCTGCACTTTTCGGCTTGCTGCTGCTGCAATCCACGCGTTTTAGATCTGCATAACTCCACCTCTTTAAACACAGCACCTTCACCCCCTGCCGTTCCCACCCGCCTCAACACCGTTGGAAGGGAGGAGAACCAATTAAGGCGGGGGGTGGGGTGGAACGAGCAGCTGTCTACCCTTAGCAGGAGGGCTCCTGATTACATACCTCTCCTGCTGCTGCTGCTGCTGGCTGTCCAGCAGCAGACTGAAGGTGGCTGCTGCTGTGCACAGGTATATAAAGGCTCAGAGCCTATTATGACACGCGCAGCCAGCGTTCCATTGCCACATTCCATCTACTGCAGGCAGGATACCTGGCTGGCTGAATGTCGCTGAGAAGCTCACAGAGACCGCCATAAGCAACAGTTTAACAGAATGCCACAGACTAATCAACCAAACTTTTTGGGTTGGGTTCTCTTTTATAGTCTGCAGGCATTAAATGAAAGAAGTCAGTGTTCCAGCAGAAGGAGACAACGTTTCAGAAAAGGCATTGTAGCAAACCAAAAAAGAAATTTTAAGCGCAGCAGAGTAACCAGCGCACATACCTGTTAGCTCAGGTGAGTTTAAAAGGCTGCTGTTGATAACAAGGGCATTTGCTAAATAGATGGTGTGTGTGCAACAATATACTGAAAGGTCAATTATATTGTGCAGCTTATCTCACCACCTGTAGTTATTTAGGTGTAAGCTCCAAAATGCTTGCCTAATATGTCTGTTTATCCAAAAGGAAGTAAAAAGGGAGAGCTAGAAAGACAGCATTGCATCACATTACATGGCAATGCAATGCACAGTTGCTGAAGTTGAACCAAAATGAGCTTGTAATCTGGCTTCTGCAACTTTGAACATGAAAAATCCAATGAGGAGAAGAAAAGCAAAGCCAAAGAGTCCATCCCAAAATCTGACAAACAAGCAAAATGAACAAAAAACATTGAATTCAATTCTTTCTGATTTTAGAAACTGCATTAAAGAAGGGGTGCACCGGTCCTGGAGATACTGCAATACCAGGTCAATGCGTGGAGTGGACAGAGCAAGCTCTTTTTCCATCTCCCTGTTCTAAAAATCCATTTAATATATGGTCCCCAGATAGGGGACGTATCAGATATTAAACTGATAAGAACAGATACTACACTTGATCTTAGCCAAAAGGCCGAGAAGCGATAACCAGAATTGGTTTCAAACTACGGAGCCACCCAAGGATCCTGAAAAGTCCATTTGTGGAGATGAGCTCCTGGACTCCCGTTAAGAAGACATGTTGTCAACCTCTAGATCCCTTACATGCCTGCACTTTTCGGCTTGCTGCTGCTGCAATCCACGCGTTTTAGATCTGCATAACTCCACCTCTTTAAACACAGCACCTTCACCCCCTGCTGTTCCCACCCGCCTCAACACCGTTGGAAGGGAGGAGAACCAATTAAGGCGGGGGGTGGGGTGGAACGAGCAGCTGTCTACCCTTAGCAGGAGGGCTCCTGATTACATACCTCTCCTGCTGCTGCTGCTGCTGGCTGTCCAGCAGCAGACTGAAGGTGGCTGCTGCTGTGCACAGGTATATAAAGGCTCAGAGCCTATTATGACACGCGCAGCCAGCGTTCCATTGCCACATTCCATCTACTGCAGGCAGGATACCTGGCTGGCTGAATGTCGCTGAGAAGCTCACAGAGACCGCCATAAGCAACAGTTTAACAGAATGCCACAGACTAATCAACCAAACTTTTTGGGTTGGGTTCTCTTTTATAGTCTGCAGGCATTAAATGAAAGAAGTCAGTGTTCCAGCAGAAGGAGACAACGTTTCAGAAAAGGCATTGTAGCAAACCAAAAAAGAAATTGTAAGCGCAGCAGAGTAACCAGCGCACATACCTGTTAGCTCAGGTGAGTTTAAAAGGCTGCTGTTGATAACAAGGGCATTTGCTAAATAGATGGTGTGTGTGCAACAATATACTGAAAGGTCAATTATATTGTGCAGCTTATCTCACCACCTGTAGTTATTTAGGTGTAAGCTCCAAAATGCTTGCCTAATATGTCTGTTTATCCAAAAGGAAGTAAAAAGGGAGAGCTAGAAAGACAGCATTGCATCACATTACATGGCAATGCAATGCACAGTTGCTGAAGTTGAACCAAAATGAGCTTGTAATCTGGCTTCTGCAACTTTGAACATGAAAAATCCAATGAGGAGAAGAAAAGCAAAGCCAAAGAGTCCATCCCAAAATCCGACAAACAAGCAAAATGAACAAAAAACATTGAATTCAATTCTTTCTGATTTTAGAAACTGCATTAAAGAAGGGGTGCACCGGTCCTGGAGATACTGCAATACCAGGTCAATGCGTGGAGTGGACAGAGCAAGCTCTTTTTCCATCTCCCTGTTCTAAAAATCCATTTAATATATGGTCCCCAGATAGGGGACGTATCAGATATTAAACTGATAAGAACAGATACTACACTTGATCTTAGCCAAAAGGCCGAGAAGCGATAACCAGAATTGGTTTCAAACTACGGAGCCACCCAAGGATCCTGAAAAGTCCATTTGTGGAGATGAGCTCCTGGACTCCCGTTAAGAAGACATGTTGTCAACCTCTAGATCCCTTACATGCCTGCACTTTTCGGCTTGCTGCTGCTGCAATCCACGCGTTTTAGATCTGCATAACTCCACCTCTTTAAACACAGCACCTTCACCCCCTGCTGTTCCCACCCGCCTCAACACCGTTGGAAGGGAGGAGAACCAATTAAGGCGGGGGGTGGGGTGGAACGAGCAGCTGTCTACCCTTAGCAGGAGGGCTCCTGATTACATACCTCTCCTGCTGCTGCTGCTGCTGGCTGTCCAGCAGCAGACTGAAGGTGGCTGCTGCTGTGCACAGGTATATAAAGGCTCAGAGCCTATTATGACACGCGCAGCCAGCGTTCCATTGCCACATTCCATCTACTGCAGGCAGGATACCTGGCTGGCTGAATGTCGCTGAGAAGCTCACAGAGACCGCCATAAGCAACAGTTTAACAGAATGCCACAGACTAATCAACCAAACTTTTTGGGTTGGGTTCTCTTTTATAGTCTGCAGGCATTAAATGAAAGAAGTCAGTGTTCCAGCAGAAGGAGACAACGTTTCAGAAAAGGCATTGTAGCAAACCAAAAAAGAAATTTTAAGCGCAGCAGAGTAACCAGCGCACATACCTGTTAGCTCAGGTGAGTTTAAAAGGCTGCTGTTGATAACAAGGGCATTTGCTAAATAGATGGTGTGTGTGCAACAATATACTGAAAGGTCAATTATATTGTGCAGCTTATCTCACCACCTGTAGTTATTTAGGTGTAAGCTCCAAAATGCTTGCCTAATATGTCTGTTTATCCAAAAGGAAGTAAAAAGGGAGAGCTAGAAAGACAGCATTGCATCACATTACATGGCAATGCAATGCACAGTTGCTGAAGTTGAACCAAAATGAGCTTGTAATCTGGCTTCTGCAACTTTGAACATGAAAAATCCAATGAGAAGAAAAGCAAAGCCAAAGAGTCCATCCCAAAATCTGACAAACAAGCAAAATGAACAAAAAACATTGAATTCAATTCTTTCTGATTTTAGAAACTGCATTAAAGAAGGGGTGCACCGGTCCTGGAGATACTGCAATACCAGGTCAATGCGTAGAGTGGACAGAGCAAGCTCTTTTTCCATCTCCCTGTTCTAAAAATCCATTTAATATATGGTCCCCAGATAGGGGACGTATCAGATATTAAACTGATAAGAACAGATACTACACTTGATCTTAGCCAAAAGGCCGAGAAGCGATAACCAGAATTGGTTTCAAACTACGGAGCCACCCAAGGATCCTGAAAAGTCCATTTGTGGAGATGAGCTCCTGGACTCCCGTTAAGAAGACATGTTGTCAACCTCTAGATCCCTTACATGCCTGCACTTTTCGGCTTGCTGCTGCTGCAATCCACGCGTTTTAGATCTGCATAACTCCACCTCTTTAAACACAGCACCTTCACCCCCTGCTGTTCCCACCCGCCTCAACACCGTTGGAAGGGAGGAGAACCAATTAAGGCGGGGGGTGGGGTGGAACGAGCAGCTGTCTACCCTTAGCAGGAGGGCTCCTGATTACATACCTCTCCTGCTGCTGCTGCTGCTGGCTGTCCAGCAGCAGACTGAAGGTGGCTGCTGCTGTGCACAGGTATATAAAGGCTCAGAGCCTATTATGACACGCGCAGCCAGCGTTCCATTGCCACATTCCATCTACTGCAGGCAGGATACCTGGCTGGCTGAATGTCGCTGAGAAGCTCACAGAGACCGCCATAAGCAACAGTTTAACAGAATGCCACAGACTAATCAACCAAACTTTTTGGGTTGGGTTCTCTTTTATAGTCTGCAGGCATTAAATGAAAGAAGTCAGTGTTCCAGCAGAAGGAGACAACGTTTCAGAAAAGGCATTGTAGCAAACCAAAAAAGAAATTTTAAGCGCAGCAGAGTAACCAGCGCACATACCTGTTAGCTCAGGTGAGTTTAAAAGGCTGCTGTTGATAACAAGGGCATTTGCTAAATAGATGGTGTGTGTGCAACAATATACTGAAAGGTCAATTATATTGTGCAGCTTATCTCACCACCTGTAGTTATTTAGGTGAAAGCTCCAAAATGCTTGCCTAATATGTCTGTTTATCCAAAAGGAAGTAAAAAGGGAGAGCTAGAAAGATAGCATTGCATCACATTACATGGCAATGCAATGCACAGTTGCTGAAGTTGAACCAAAATGAGCTTGTAATCTGGCTTCTGCAACTTTGAACATGAAAAATCCAATGAGGAGAAGAAAAGCAAAGCCAAAGAGTCCATCCCAAAATCCGACAAACAAGCAAAATGAACAAAAAACATTGAATTCAATTCTTTCTGATTTTAGAAACTGCATTAAAGAAGGGGTGCACCGGTCCTGGAGATACTGCAATACCAGGTCAATGCGTGGAGTGGACAGAGCAAGCTCTTTTTCCATCTCCCTGTTCTAAAAATCCATTTAATATATGGTCCCCAGATAGGGGACGTATCAGATATTAAACTGATAAGAACAGATACTACACTTGATCTTAGCCAAAAGGCCGAGAAGCGATAACCAGAATTGGTTTCAAACTACGGAGCCACCCAAGGATCCTGAAAAGTCCATTTGTGGAGATGAGCTCCTGGACTCCCGTTAAGAAGACATGTTGTCAACCTCTAGATCCCTTACATGCCTGCACTTTTCGGCTTGCTGCTGCTGCAATCCACGCGTTTTAGATCTGCATAACTCCACCTCTTTAAACACAGCACCTTCACCCCCTGCTGTTCCCACCCGCCTCAACACCGTTGGAAGGGAGGAGAACCAATTAAGGCGGGGGGTGGGGTGGAACGAGCAGCTGTCTACCCTTAGCAGGAGGGCTCCTGATTACATACCTCTCCTGCTGCTGCTGCTGCTGGCTGTCCAGCAGCAGACTGAAGGTGGCTGCTGCTGTGCACAGGTATATCAAGGCTCAGAGCCTATTATGACACGCGCAGCCAGCGTTCCATTGCCACATTCCATCTACTGCAGGCAGGATACCTGGCTGGCTGAATGTCGCTGAGAAGCTCACAGAGACCGCCATAAGCAACAGTTTAACAGAATGCCACAGACTAATCAACCAAACTTTTTGGGTTGGGTTCTCTTTTATAGTCTGCAGGCATTAAATGAAAGAAGTCAGTGTTCCAGCAGAAAGAGACAACGTTTCAGAAAAGGCATTGTAGCAAACCAAAAAAGAAATTTTAAGCGCAGTAGAGTAACCAGCGCACATACCTGTTAGCTCAGGTGAGTTTAAAAGGCTGCTGTTGATAACAAGGGCATTTGCTAAATAGATGGTGTGTGTGCAACAATATACTGAAAGGTCAATTATATTGTGCAGCTTATCTCACCACCTGTAGTTATTTAGGTGAAAGCTCCAAAATGCTTGCCTAATATGTCTGTTTATCCAAAAGGAAGTAAAAAGGGAGAGCTAGAAAGATAGCATTGCATCACATTACATGGCAATGCAATGCACAGTTGCTGAAGTTGAACCAAAATGAGCTTGTAATCTGGCTTCTGCAACTTTGAACATGAAAAATCCAATGAGGAGAAGAAAAGCAAAGCCAAAGAGTCCATCCCAAAATCCGACAAACAAGCAAAATGAACAAAAAACATTGAATTCAATTCTTTCTGATTTTAGAAACTGCATTAAAGAAGAGGTGCACCGGTCCTGGAGATACTGCAATACCAGGTCAATGCGTGGAGTGGACGGAGCAAGCTCTTTTTCCATCTCCCTGTTCTAAAAATCCATTTAATATATGGTCCCCAGATAGGGGACGTATCAGATATTAAACTGATAAGAACAGATACTACACTTGATCTTAGCCAAAAGGCCGAGAAGCGATAACCAGAATTGGTTTCAAACTACGGAGCCACCCAAGGATCCTGAAAAGTCCATTTGTGGAGATGAGCTCCTGGACTCCCGTTAAGAAGACATGTTGTCAACCTCTAGATCCCTTACATGCCTGCACTTTTCGGCTTGCTGCTGCTGCAATCCACGCGTTTTAGATCTGCATAACTCCACCTCTTTAAACACAGCACCTTCACCCCCTGCTGTTCCCACCCGCCTCAACACCGTTGGAAGGGAGGAGAACCAATTAAGGCGGGGGGTGGGGTGGAACGAGCAGCTGTCTACCCTTAGCAGGAGGGCTCCTGATTACATACCTCTCCTGCTGCTGCTGCTGCTGGCTGTCCAGCAGCAGACTGAAGGTGGCTGCTGCTGTGCACAGGTATATAAAGGCTCAGAGCCTATTATGACACGCGCAGCCAGCGTTCCATTGCCACATTCCATCTACTGCAGGCAGGATACCTGGCTGGCTGAATGTCGCTGAGAAGCTCACAGAGACCGCCATAAGCAACAGTTTAACAGAATGCCACAGACTAATCAACCAAACTTTTTGGGTTGGGTTCTCTTTTATAGTCTGCAGGCATTAAATGAAAGAAGTCAGTGTTCCAGCAGAAGGAGACAACGTTTCAGAAAAGGCATTGTAGCAAACCAAAAAAGAAATTTTAAGCGCAGCAGAGTAACCAGCGCACATACCTGTTAGCTCAGGTGAGTTTAAAAGGCTGCTGTTGATAACAAGGGCATTTGCTAAATAGATGGTGTGTGTGCAACAATATACTGAAAGGTCAATTATATTGTGCAGCTTATCTCACCACCTGTAGTTATTTAGGTGAAAGCTCCAAAATGCTTGCCTAATATGTCTGTTTATCCAAAAGGAAGTAAAAAGGGAGAGCTAGAAAGATAGCATTGCATCACATTACATGGCAATGCAATGCACAGTTGCTGAAGTTGAACCAAAATGAGCTTGTAATCTGGCTTCTGCAACTTTGAACATGAAAAATCCAATGAGGAGAAGAAAAGCAAAGCCAAAGAGTCCATCCCAAAATCCGACAAACAAGCAAAATGAACAAAAAACATTGAATTCAATTCTTTCTGATTTTAGAAACTGCATTAAAGAAGAGGTGCACCGGTCCTGGAGATACTGCAATACCAGGTCAATGCGTGGAGTGGACGGAGCAAGCTCTTTTTCCATCTCCCTGTTCTAAAAATCCATTTAATATATGGTCCCCAGATAGGGGACGTATCAGATATTAAACTGATAAGAACAGATACTACACTTGATCTTAGCCAAAAGGCCGAGAAGCGATAACCAGAATTGGTTTCAAACTACGGAGCCACCCAAGGATCCTGAAAAGTCCATTTGTGGAGATGAGCTCCTGGACTCCCGTTAAGAAGACATGTTGTCAACCTCTAGATCCCTTACATGCCTGCACTTTTCGGCTTGCTGCTGCTGCAATCCACGCGTTTTAGATCTGCATAACTCCACCTCTTTAAACACAGCACCTTCACCCCCTGCTGTTCCCACCCGCCTCAACACCGTTGGAAGGGAGGAGAACCAATTAAGGCGGGGGGTGGGGTGGAACGAGCAGCTGTCTACCCTTAGCAGGAGGGCTCCTGATTACATACCTCTCCTGCTGCTGCTGCTGCTGGCTGTCCAGCAGCAGACTGAAGGTGGCTGCTGCTGTGCACAGGTATATAAAGGCTCAGAGCCTATTATGACACGCGCAGCCAGCGTTCCATTGCCACATTCCATCTACTGCAGGCAGGATACCTGGCTGGCTGAATGTCGCTGAGAAGCTCACAGAGACCGCCATAAGCAACAGTTTAACAGAATGCCACAGACTAATCAACCAAACTTTTTGGGTTGGGTTCTCTTTTATAGTCTGCAGGCATTAAATGAAAGAAGTCAGTGTTCCAGCAGAAGGAGACAACGTTTCAGAAAAGGCATTGTAGCAAACCAAAAAAGAAATTTTAAGCGCAGCAGAGTAACCAGCGCACATACCTGTTAGCTCAGGTGAGTTTAAAAGGCTGCTGTTGATAACAAGGGCATTTGCTAAATAGATGGTGTGTGTGCAACAATATACTGAAAGGTCAATTATATTGTGCAGCTTATCTCACCACCTGTAGTTATTTAGGTGAAAGCTCCAAAATGCTTGCCTAATATGTCTGTTTATCCAAAAGGAAGTAAAAAGGGAGAGCTAGAAAGATAGCATTGCATCACATTACATGGCAATGCAATGCACAGTTGCTGAAGTTGAACCAAAATGAGCTTGTAATCTGGCTTCTGCAACTTTGAACATGAAAAATCCAATGAGGAGAAGAAAAGCAAAGCCAAAGAGTCCATCCCAAAATCCGACAAACAAGCAAAATGAACAAAAAACATTGAATTCAATTCTTTCTGATTTTAGAAACTGCATTAAAGAAGGGGTGCACCGGTCCTGGAGATACTGCAATACCAGGTCAATGCGTGGAGTGGACAGAGCAAGCTCTTTTTCCATCTCCCTGTTCTAAAAATCCATTTAATATATGGTCCCCAGATAGGGGACGTATCAGATATTAAACTGATAAGAACAGATACTACACTTGATCTTAGCCAAAAGGCCGAGAAGCGATAACCAGAATTGGTTTCAAACTACGGAGCCACCCAAGGATCCTGAAAAGTCCATTTGTGGAGATGAGCTCCTGGACTCCCGTTAAGAAGACATGTTGTCAACCTCTAGATCCCTTACATGCCTGCACTTTTCGGCTTGCTGCTGCTGCAATCCACGCGTTTTAGATCTGCATAACTCCACCTCTTTAAACACAGCACCTTCACCCCCTGCTGTTCCCACCCGCCTCAACACCGTTGGAAGGGAGGAGAACCAATTAAGGCGGGGGGTGGGGTGGAACGAGCAGCTGTCTACCCTTAGCAGGAGGGCTCCTGATTACATACCTCTCCTGCTGCTGCTGCTGCTGCTGGCTGTCCAGCAGCAGACTGAAGGTGGCTGCTGCTGTGCACAGGTATATAAAGGCTCAGAGCCTATTATGACACGCGCAGCCAGCGTTCCATTGCCACATTCCATCTACTGCAGGCAGGATACCTGGCTGGCTGAATGTCGCTGAGAAGCTCACAGAGACCGCCATAAGCAACAGTTTAACAGAATGCCACAGACTAATCAACCAAACTTTTTGGGTTGGGTTCTCTTTTATAGTCTGCAGGCATTAAATGAAAGAAGTCAGTGTTCCAGCAGAAGGAGACAACGTTTCAGAAAAGGCATTGTAGCAAACCAAAAAAGAAATTTTAAGCGCAGCAGAGTAACCAGCGCACATACCTGTTAGCTCAGGTGAGTTTAAAAGGCTGCTGTTGATAACAAGGGCATTTGCTAAATAGATGGTGTGTGTGCAACAATATACTGAAAGGTCAATTATATTGTGCAGCTTATCTCACCACCTGTAGTTATTTAGGTGTAAGCTCCAAAATGCTTGCCTAATATGTCTGTTTATCCAAAAGGAAGTAAAAAGGGAGAGCTAGAAAGATAGCATTGCATCACATTACATGGCAATGCAATGCACAGTTGCTGAAGTTGAACCAAAATGAGCTTGTAATCTGGCTTCTGCAACTTTGAACATGAAAAATCCAATGAGGAGAAGAAAAGCAAAGCCAAAGAGTCCATCCCAAAATCCGACAAACAAGCAAAATGAACAAAAAACATTGAATTCAATTCTTTCTGATTTTAGAAACTGCATTAAAGAAGGGGTGCACCGGTCCTGGAGATACTGCAATACCAGGTCAATGCGTGGAGTGGACAGAGCAAGCTCTTTTTCCATCTCCCTGTTCTAAAAATCCATTTAATATATGGTCCCCAGATAGGGGACGTATCAGATATTAAACTGATAAGAACAGATACTACACTTGATCTTAGCCAAAAGGCCGAGAAGCGATAACCAGAATTGGTTTCAAACTACGGAGCCACCCAAGGATCCTGAAAAGTCCATTTGTGGAGATGAGCTCCTGGACTCCCGTTAAGAAGACATGTTGTCAACCTCTAGATCCCTTACATGCCTGCACTTTTCGGCTTGCTGCTGCTGCAATCCACGCGTTTTAGATCTGCATAACTCCACCTCTTTAAACACAGCACCTTCACCCCCTGCTGTTCCCACCCGCCTCAACACCGTTGGAAGGGAGGAGAACCAATTAAGGCGGGGGGTGGGGTGGAACGAGCAGCTGTCTACCCTTAGCAGGAGGGCTCCTGATTACATACCTCTTCTGCTGCTGCTGCTGCTGGCTGTCCAGCAGCAGACTGAAGGTGGCTGCTGCTGTGCACAGGTATATAAAGGCTCAGAGCCTATTATGACACGCGCAGCCAGCGTTCCATTGCCACATTCCATCTACTGCAGGCAGGATACCTGGCTGGCTGAATGTCGCTGAGAAGCTCACAGAGACCGCCATAAGCAACAGTTTAACAGAATGCCACAGACTAATCAACCAAACTTTTTGGGTTGGGTTCTCTTTTATAGTCTGCAGGCATTAAATGAAAGAAGTCAGTGTTCCAGCAGAAGGAGACAACGTTTCAGAAAAGGCATTGTAGCAAACCAAAAAAGAAATTTTAAGCGCAGCAGAGTAACCAGCGCACATACCTGTTAGCTCAGGTGAGTTTAAAAGGCTGCTGTTGATAACAAGGGCATTTGCTAAATAGATGGTGTGTGTGCAACAATATACTGAAAGGTCAATTATATTGTGCAGCTTATCTCACCACCTGTAGTTATTTAGGTGAAAGCTCCAAAATGCTTGCCTAATATGTCTGTTTATCCAAAAGGAAGTAAAAAGGGAGAGCTAGAAAGATAGCATTGCATCACATTACATGGCAATGCAATGCACAGTTGCTGAAGTTGAACCAAAATGAGCTTGTAATCTGGCTTCTGCAACTTTGAACATGAAAAATCCAATGAGGAGAAGAAAAGCAAAGCCAAAGAGTCCATCCCAAAATCCGACAAACAAGCAAAATGAACAAAAAACATTGAATTCAATTCTTTCTGATTTTAGAAACTGCATTAAAGAAGGGGTGCACCGGTCCTGGAGATACTGCAATACCAGGTCAATGCGTGGAGTGGACAGAGCAAGCTCTTTTTCCATCTCCCTGTTCTAAAAATGCATTTAATATATGGTCCCCAGATAGGGGACGTATCAGATATTAAACTGATAAGAACAGATACTACACTTGATCTTAGCCAAAAGGCCGAGAAGCGATAACCAGAATTGGTTTCAAACTACGGAGCCACCCAAGGATCCTGAAAAGTCCATTTGTGGAGATGAGCTCCTGGACTCCCGTTAAGAAGACATGTTGTCAACCTCTAGATCCCTTACATGCCTGCACTTTTCGGCTTGCTGCTGCTGCAATCCACGCGTTTTAGATCTGCATAACTCCACCTCTTTAAACACAGCACCTTCACCCCCTGCTGTTCCCACCCGCCTCAACACCGTTGGAAGGGAGGAGAACCAATTAAGGTGGGGGGTGGGGTGGAACGAGCAGCTGTCTACCCTTAGCAGGAGGGCTCCTGATTACATACCTCTCCTGCTGCTGCTGCTGCTGGCTGTCCAGCAGCAGACTGAAGGTGGCTGCTGCTGTGCACAGGTATATAAAGGCTCAGAGCCTATTATGACACGCGCAGCCAGCGTTCCATTGCCACATTCCATCTACTGCAGGCAGGATACCTGGCTGGCTGAATGTCGCTGAGAAGCTCACAGAGACCGCCATAAGCAACAGTTTAACAGAATGCCACAGACTAATCAACCAAACTTTTTGGGTTGGGTTCTCTTTTATAGTCTGCAGGCATTAAATGAAAGAAGTCAGTGTTCCAGCAGAAGGAGACAACGTTTCAGAAAAGGCATTGTAGCAAACCAAAAAAGAAATTTTAAGCGCAGCAGAGTAACCAGCGCACATACCTGTTAGCTCAGGTGAGTTTAAAAGGCTGCTGTTGATAACAAGGGCATTTGCTAAATAGATGGTGTGTGTGCAACAATATACTGAAAGGTCAATTATATTGTGCAGCTTATCTCACCACCTGTAGTTATTTAGGTGAAAGCTCCAAAATGCTTGCCTAATATGTCTGTTTATCCAAAAGGAAGTAAAAAGGGAGAGCTAGAAAGATAGCATTGCATCACATTACATGGCAATGCAATGCACAGTTGCTGAAGTTGAACCAAAATGAGCTTGTAATCTGGCTTCTGCAACTTTGAACATGAAAAATCCAATGAGGAGAAGAAAAGCAAAGCCAAAGAGTCCATCCCAAAATCCGACAAACAAGCAAAATGAACAAAAAACATTGAATTCAATTCTTTCTGATTTTAGAAACTGCATTAAAGAAGGGGTGCACCGGTCCTGGAGATACTGCAATACCAGGTCAATGCGTGGAGTGGACAGAGCAAGCTCTTTTTCCATCTCCCTGTTCTAAAAATCCATTTAATATATGGTCCCCAGATAGGGGACGTATCAGATATTAAACTGATAAGAACAGATACTACACTTGATCTTAGCCAAAAGGCCGAGAAGCGATAACCAGAATTGGTTTCAAACTACGGAGCCACCCAAGGATCCTGAAAAGTCCATTTGTGGAGATGAGCTCCTGGACTCCCGTTAAGAAGACATGTTGTCAACCTCTAGATCCCTTACATGCCTGCACTTTTCGGCTTGCTGCTGCTGCAATCCACGCGTTTTAGATCTGCATAACTCCACCTCTTTAAACACAGCACCTTCACCCCCTGCTGTTCCCACCCGCCTCAACACCGTTGGAAGGGAGGAGAACCAATTAAGGCGGGGGGTGGGGTGGAATGAGCAGCTGTCTACCCTTAGCAGGAGGGCTCCTGATTACATACCTCTCCTGCTGCTGCTGCTGCTGGCTGTCCAGCAGCAGACTGAAGGTGGCTGCTGCTGTGCACAGGTATATAAAGGCTCAGAGCCTATTATGACACGCGCAGCCAGCGTTCCATTGCCACATTCCATCTACTGCAGGCAGGATACCTGGCTGGCTGAATGTCGCTGAGAAGCTCACAGAGACCACCATAAGCAACAGTTTAACAGAATGCCACAGACTAATCAACTAAACTTTTTGGGTTGGGTTCTCTTTTATAGTCTGCAGGCATTAAATGAAAGAAGTCAGTGTTCCAGCAGAAGGAGACAACGTTTCAGAAAAGGCATTGTAGCAAACCAAAAAAGAAATTTTAAGCGCAGCAGAGTAACCAGCGCACATACCTGTTAGCTCAGGTGAGTTTAAAAGGCTGCTGTTGATAACAAGGGCATTTGCTAAATAGATGGTGTGTGTGCAACAATATACTGAAAGGTCAATTATATTGTGCAGCTTATCTCACCACCTGTAGTTATTTAGGTGAAAGCTCCAAAATGCTTGCCTAATATGTCTGTTTATCCAAAAGGAAGTAAAAAGGGAGAGCTAGAAAGATAGCATTGCATCACATTACATGGCAATGCAATGCACAGTTGCTGAAGTTGAACCAAAATGAGCTTGTAATCTGGCTTCTGCAACTTTGAACATGAAAAATCCAATGAGGAGAAGAAAAGCAAAGCCAAAGAGTCCATCCCAAAATCCGACAAACAAGCAAAATGAACAAAAAACATTGAATTCAATTCTTTCTGATTTTAGAAACTGCATTAAAGAAGGGGTGCACCGGTCCTGGAGATACTGCAATACCAGGTCAATGCGTGGAGTGGACAGAGCAAGCTCTTTTTCCATCTCCCTGTTCTAAAAATCCATTTAATATATGGTCCCCAGATAGGGGACGTATCAGATATTAAACTGATAAGAACAGATACTACACTTGATCTTAGCCAAAAGGCCGAGAAGCGATAACCAGAATTGGTTTCAAACTACGGAGCCACCCAAGGATCCTGAAAAGTCCATTTGTGGAGATGAGCTCCTGGACTCCCGTTAAGAAGACATGTTGTCAACCTCTAGATCCCTTACATGCCTGCACTTTTCGGCTTGCTGCTGCTGCAATCCACGCGTTTTAGATCTGCATAACTCCACCTCTTTAAACACAGCACCTTCACCCCCTGCTGTTCCCACCCGCCTCAACACCGTTGGAAGGGAGGAGAACCAATTAAGGCGGGGGGTGGGGTGGAACGAGCAGCTGTCTACCCTTAGCAGGAGGGCTCCTGATTACATACCTCTCCTGCTGCTGCTGCTGCTGGCTGTCCAGCAGCAGACTGAAGGTGGCTGCTGCTGTGCACAGGTATATCAAGGCTCAGAGCCTATTATGACACGCGCAGCCAGCGTTCCATTGCCACATTCCATCTACTGCAGGCAGGATACCTGGCTGGCTGAATGTCGCTGAGAAGCTCACAGAGACCGCCATAAGCAACAGTTTAACAGAATGCCACAGACTAATCAACCAAACTTTTTGGGTTGGGTTCTCTTTTATAGTCTGCAGGCATTAAATGAAAGAAGTCAGTGTTCCAGCAGAAGGAGACAACGTTTCAGAAAAGGCATTGTAGCAAACCAAAAAAGAAATTTTAAGCGCAGCAGAGTAACCAGCGCACATACCTGTTAGCTCAGGTGAGTTTAAAAGGCTGCTGTTGATAACAAGGGCATTTGCTAAATAGATGGTGTGTGTGCAACAATATACTGAAAGGTCAATTATATTGTGCAGCTTATCTCACCACCTGTAGTTATTTAGGTGAAAGCTCCAAAATGCTTGCCTAATATGTCTGTTTATCCAAAAGGAAGTAAAAAGGGAGAGCTAGAAAGATAGCATTGCATCACATTACATGGCAATGCAATGCACAGTTGCTGAAGTTGAACCAAAATGAGCTTGTAATCTGGCTTCTGCAACTTTGAACATGAAAAATCCAATGAGGAGAAGAAAAGCAAAGCCAAAGAGTCCATCCCAAAATCCGACAAACAAGCAAAATGAACAAAAAACATTGAATTCAATTCTTTCTGATTTTAGAAACTGCATTAAAGAAGAGGTGCACCGGTCCTGGAGATACTGCAATACCAGGTCAATGCGTGGAGTGGACAGAGCAAGCTCTTTTTCCATCTCCCTGTTCTAAAAATCCATTTAATATATGGTCCCCAGATAGGGGACGTATCAGATATTAAACTGATAAGAACAGATACTACACTTGATCTTAGCCAAAAGGCCGAGAAGCGATAACCAGAATTGGTTTCAAACTACGGAGCCACCCAAGGATCCTGAAAAGTCCATTTGTGGAGATGAGCTCCTGGACTCCCGTTAAGAAGACATGTTGTCAACCTCTAGATCCCTTACATGCCTGCACTTTTCGGCTTGCTGCTGCTGCAATCCACGCGTTTTAGATCTGCATAACTCCACCTCTTTAAACACAGCACCTTCACCCCCTGCTGTTCCCACCCGCCTCAACACCATTGGAAGGGAGGAGAACCAATTAAGGTGGGGGGTGGGGTGGAACGAGCAGCTGTCTACCCTTAGCAGGAGGGCTCCTGATTACATACCTCTCCTGCTGCTGCTGCTGCTGGCTGTCCAGCAGCAGACTGAAGGTGGCTGCTGCTGTGCACAGGTATATAAAGGCTCAGAGCCTATTATGACACGCGCAGCCAGCGTTCCATTGCCACATTCCATCTACTGCAGGCAGGATACCTGGCTGGCTGAATGTCGCTGAGAAGCTCACAGAGACCGCCATAAGCAACAGTTTAACAGAATGCCACAGACTAATCAACCAAACTTTTTGGGTTGGGTTCTCTTTTATAGTCTGCAGGCATTAAATGAAAGAAGTCAGTGTTCCAGCAGAAGGAGACAACGTTTCAGAAAAGGCATTGTAGCAAACCAAAAAAGAAATTTTAAGCGCAGCAGAGTAACCAGCGCACATACCTGTTAGCTCAGGTGAGTTTAAAAGGCTGCTGTTGATAACAAGGGCATTTGCTAAATAGATGGTGTGTGTGCAACAATATACTGAAAGGTCAATTATATTGTGCAGCTTATCTCACCACCTTTAGTTATTTAGGTGAAAGCTCCAAAATGCTTGCCTAATATGTCTGTTTATCCAAAAGGAAGTAAAAAGGGAGAGCTAGAAAGATAGCATTGCATCACATTACATGGCAATGCAATGCACAGTTGCTGAAGTTGAACCAAAATGAGCTTGTAATCTGGCTTCTGCAACTTTGAACATGAAAAATCCAATGAGGAGAAGAAAAGCAAAGCCAAAGAGTCCATCCCAAAATCCGACAAACAAGCAAAATGAACAAAAAACATTGAATTCAATTCTTTCTGATTTTAGAAACTGCATTAAAGAAGGGGTGCACCGGTCCTGGAGATACTGCAATACCAGGTCAATGCGTGGAGTGGACAGAGCAAGCTCTTTTTCCATCTCCCTGTTCTAAAAATCCATTTAATATATGGTCCCCAGATAGGGGACGTATCAGATATTAAACTGATAAGAACAGATACTACACTTGATCTTAGCCAAAAGGCCGAGAAGCGATAACCAGAATTGGTTTCAAACTACGGAGCCACCCAAGGATCCTGAAAAGTCCATTTGTGGAGATGAGCTCCTGGACTCCCGTTAAGAAGACATGTTGTCAACCTCTAGATCCCTTACATGCCTGCACTTTTCGGCTTGCTGCTGCTGCAATCCACGCGTTTTAGATCTGCATAACTCCACCTCTTTAAACACAGCACCTTCACCCCCTGCTGTTCCCACCCGCCTCAACACCGTTGGAAGGGAGGAGAACCAATTAAGGCGGGGGGTGGGGTGGAACGAGCAGCTGTCTACCCTTAGCAGGAGGGCTCCTGATTACATACCTCTCCTGCTGCTGCTGCTGCTGGCTGTCCAGCAGCAGACTGAAGGTGGCTGCTGCTGTGCACAGGTATATAAAGGCTCAGAGCCTATTATGACACGCGCAGCCAGCGTTCCATTGCCACATTCCATCTACTGCAGGCAGGATACCTGGCTGGCTGAATGTCGCTGAGAAGCTCACAGAGACCGCCATAAGCAACAGTTTAACAGAATGCCACAGACTAATCAACCAAACTTTTTGGGTTGGGTTCTCTTTTATAGTCTGCAGGCATTAAATGAAAGAAGTCAGTGTTCCAGCAGAAGGAGACAACGTTTCAGAAAAGGCATTGTAGCAAACCAAAAAAGAAATTTTAAGCGCAGCAGAGTAACCAGCGCACATACCTGTTAGCTCAGGTGAGTTTAAAAGGCTGCTGTTGATAACAAGGGCATTTGCTAAATAGATGGTGTGTGTGCAACAATATACTGAAAGGTCAATTATATTGTGCAGCTTATCTCACCACCTGTAGTTATTTAGGTGAAAGCTCCAAAATGCTTGCCTAATATGTCTGTTTATCCAAAAGGAAGTAAAAAGGGAGAGCTAGAAAGATAGCATTGCATCACATTACATGGCAATGCAATGCACAGTTGCTGAAGTTGAACCAAAATGAGCTTGTAATCTGGCTTCTGCAACTTTGAACATGAAAAATCCAATGAGGAGAAGAAAAGCAAAGCCAAAGAGTCCATCCCAAAATCCGACAAACAAGCAAAATGAACAAAAAACATTGAATTCAATTCTTTCTGATTTTAGAAACTGCATTAAAGAAGGGGTGCACCGGTCCTGGAGATACTGCAATACCAGGTCAATGCGTGGAGTGGACAGAGCAAGCTCTTTTTCCATCTCCCTGTTCTAAAAATCCATTTAATATATGGTCCCCAGATAGGGGACGTATCAGATATTAAACTGATAAGAACAGATACTACACTTGATCTTAGCCAAAAGGCCGAGAAGCGATAACCAGAATTGGTTTCAAACTACGGAGCCACCCAAGGATCCTGAAAAGTCCATTTGTGGAGATGAGCTCCTGGACTCCCGTTAAGAAGACATGTTGTCAACCTCTAGATCCCTTACATGCCTGCACTTTTCGGCTTGCTGCTGCTGCAATCCACGCGTTTTAGATCTGCATAACTCCACCTCTTTAAACACAGCACCTTCACCCCCTGCTGTTCCCACCCGCCTCAACACCGTTGGAAGGGAGGAGAACCAATTAAGGCGGGGGGTGGGGTGGAACGAGCAGCTGTCTACCCTTAGCAGGAGGGCTCCTGATTACATACCTCTCCTGCTGCTGCTGCTGCTGGCTGTCCAGCAGCAGACTGAAGGTGGCTGCTGCTGTGCACAGGTATATCAAGGCTCAGAGCCTATTATGACACGCGCAGCCAGCGTTCCATTGCCACATTCCATCTACTGCAGGCAGGATACCTGGCTGGCTGAATGTCGCTGAGAAGCTCACAGAGACCGCCATAAGCAACAGTTTAACAGAATGCCACAGACTAATCAACCAAACTTTTTGGGTTGGGTTCTCTTTTATAGTCTGCAGGCATTAAATGAAAGAAGTCAGTGTTCCAGCAGAAGGAGACAACGTTTCAGAAAAGGCATTGTAGCAAACCAAAAAAGAAATTTTAAGCGCAGCAGAGTAACCAGCGCACATACCTGTTAGCTCAGGTGAGTTTAAAAGGCTGCTGTTGATAACAAGGGCATTTGCTAAATAGATGGTGTGTGTGCAACAATATACTGAAAGGTCAATTATATTGTGCAGCTTATCTCACCACCTGTAGTTATTTAGGTGAAAGCTCCAAAATGCTTGCCTAATATGTCTGTTTATCCAAAAGGAAGTAAAAAGGGAGAGCTAGAAAGATAGCATTGCATCACATTACATGGCAATGCAATGCACAGTTGCTGAAGTTGAACCAAAATGAGCTTGTAATCTGGCTTCTGCAACTTTGAACATGAAAAATCCAATGAGGAGAAGAAAAGCAAAGCCAAAGAGTCCATCCCAAAATCCGACAAACAAGCAAAATGAACAAAAAACATTGAATTCAATTCTTTCTGATTTTAGAAACTGCATTAAAGAAGAGGTGCACCGGTCCTGGAGATACTGCAATACCAGGTCAATGCGTGGAGTGGACAGAGCAAGCTCTTTTTCCATCTCCCTGTTCTAAAAATCCATTTAATATATGGTCCCCAGATAGGGGACGTATCAGATATTAAACTGATAAGAACAGATACTACACTTGATCTTAGCCAAAAGGCCGAGAAGCGATAACCAGAATTGGTTTCAAACTACGGAGCCACCCAAGGATCCTGAAAAGTCCATTTGTGGAGATGAGCTCCTGGACTCCCGTTAAGAAGACATGTTGTCAACCTCTAGATCCCTTACATGCCTGCACTTTTCGGCTTGCTGCTGCTGCAATCCACGCGTTTTAGATCTGCATAACTCCACCTCTTTAAACACAGCACCTTCACCCCCTGCTGTTCCCACCCGCCTCAACACCGTTGGAAGGGAGGAGAACCAATTAAGGCGGGGGGTGGGGTGGAACGAGCAGCTGTCTACCCTTAGCAGGAGGGCTCCTGATTACATACCTCTCCTGCTGCTGCTGCTGGCTGTCCAGCAGCAGACTGAAGGTGGCTGCTGCTGTGCACAGGTATATAAAGGCTCAGAGCCTATTATGACACGCGCAGCCAGCGTTCCATTGCCACATTCCATCTACTGCAGGCAGGATACCTGGCTGGCTGAATGTCGCTGAGAAGCTCACAGAGACCGCCATAAGCAACAGTTTAACAGAATGCCACAGACTAATCAACCAAACTTTTTGGGTTGGGTTCTCTTTTATAGTCTGCAGGCATTAAATGAAAGAAGTCAGTGTTCCAGCAGAAGGAGACAACGTTTCAGAAAAGGCATTGTAGCAAACCAAAAAAGAAATTTTAAGCGCAGCAGAGTAACCAGCGCACATACCTGTTAGCTCAGGTGAGTTTAAAAGGCTGCTGTTGATAACAAGGGCATTTGCTAAATAGATGGTGTGTGTGCAACAATATACTGAAAGGTCAATTATATTGTGCAGCTTATCTCACCACCTGTAGTTATTTAGGTGAAAGCTCCAAAATGCTTGCCTAATATGTCTGTTTATCCAAAAGGAAGTAAAAAGGGAGAGCTAGAAAGATAGCATTGCATCACATTACATGGCAATGCAATGCACAGTTGCTGAAGTTGAACCAAAATGAGCTTGTAATCTGGCTTCTGCAACTTTGAACATGAAAAATCCAATGAGGAGAAGAAAAGCAAAGCCAAAGAGTCCATCCCAAAATCCGACAAACAAGCAAAATGAACAAAAAACATTGAATTCAATTCTTTCTGATTTTAGAAACTGCATTAAAGAAGGGGTGCACCGGTCCTGGAGATACTGCAATACCAGGTCAATGCGTGGAGTGGACAGAGCAAGCTCTTTTTCCATCTCCCTGTTCTAAAAATCCATTTAATATATGGTCCCCAGATAGGGGACGTATCAGATATTAAACTGATAAGAACAGATACTACACTTGATCTTAGCCAAAAGGCCGAGAAGCGATAACCAGAATTGGTTTCAAACTACGGAGCCACCCAAGGATCCTGAAAAGTCCATTTGTGGAGATGAGCTCCTGGACTCCCGTTAAGAAGACATGTTGTCAACCTCTAGATCCCTTACATGCCTGCACTTTTCGGCTTGCTGCTGCTGCAATCCACGCGTTTTAGATCTGCATAACTCCACCTCTTTAAACACAGCACCTTCACCCCCTGCTGTTCCCACCCGCCTCAACACCGTTGGAAGGGAGGAGAACCAATTAAGGCGGGGGGTGGGGTGGAACGAGCAGCTGTCTACCCTTAGCAGGAGGGCTCCTGATTACATACCTCTCCTGCTGCTGCTGCTGCTGCTGGCTGTCCAGCAGCAGACTGAAGGTGGCTGCTGCTGTGCACAGGTATATAAAGGCTCAGAGCCTATTATGACACGCGCAGCCAGCGTTCCATTGCCACATTCCATCTACTGCAGGCAGGATACCTGGCTGGCTGAATGTCGCTGAGAAGCTCACAGAGACCGCCATAAGCAACAGTTTAACAGAATGCCACAGACTAATCAACCAAACTTTTTGGGTTGGGTTCTCTTTTATAGTCTGCAGGCATTAAATGAAAGAAGTCAGTGTTCCAGCAGAAGGAGACAACGTTTCAGAAAAGGCATTGTAGCAAACCAAAAAAGAAATTTTAAGCGCAGCAGAGTAACCAGCGCACATACCTGTTAGCTCAGGTGAGTTTAAAAGGCTGCTGTTGATAACAAGGGCATTTGCTAAATAGATGGTGTGTGTGCAACAATATACTGAAAGGTCAATTATATTGTGCAGCTTATCTCACCACCTGTAGTTATTTAGGTGAAAGCTCCAAAATGCTTGCCTAATATGTCTGTTTATCCAAAAGGAAGTAAAAAGGGAGAGCTAGAAAGATAGCATTGCATCACATTACATGGCAATGCAATGCACAGTTGCTGAAGTTGAACCAAAATGAGCTTGTAATCTGGCTTCTGCAACTTTGAACATGAAAAATCCAATGAGGAGAGGAAAAGCAAAGCCAAAGAGTCCATCCCAAAATCCGACAAACAAGCAAAATGAACAAAAAACATTGAATTCAATTCTTTCTGATTTTAGAAACTGCATTAAAGAAGGGGTGCACCGGTCCTGGAGATACTGCAATACCAGGTCAATGCGTGGAGTGGACAGAGCAAGCTCTTTTTCCATCTCCCTGTTCTAAAAATCCATTTAATATATGGTCCCCAGATAGGGGACGTATCAGATATTAAACTGATAAGAACAGATACTACACTTGATCTTAGCCAAAAGGCCGAGAAGCGATAACCAGAATTGGTTTCAAACTACGGAGCCACCCAAGGATCCTGAAAAGTCCATTTGTGGAGATGAGCTCCTGGACTCCCGTTAAGAAGACATGTTGTCAACCTCTAGATCCCTTACATGCCTGCACTTTTCGGCTTGCTGCTGCTGCAATCCACGCGTTTTAGATCTGCATAACTCCACCTCTTTAAACACAGCACCTTCACCCCCTGCTGTTCCCACCCGCCTCAACACCGTTGGAAGGGAGGAGAACCAATTAAGGCGGGGGGTGGGGTGGAACGAGCAGCTGTCTACCCTTAGCAGGAGGGCTCCTGATTACATACCTCTCCTGCTGCTGCTGCTGCTGCTGGCTGTCCAGCAGCAGACTGAAGGTGGCTGCTGCTGTGCACAGGTATATAAAGGCTCAGAGCCTATTATGACACGCGCAGCCAGCGTTCCATTGCCACATTCCATCTACTGCAGGCAGGATACCTGGCTGGCTGAATGTCGCTGAGAAGCTCACAGAGACCGCCATAAGCAACAGTTTAACAGAATGCCACAGACTAATCAACCAAACTTTTTGGGTTGGGTTCTCTTTTATAGTCTGCAGGCATTAAATGAAAGAAGTCAGTGTTCCAGCAGAAGGAGACAACGTTTCAGAAAAGGCATTGTAGCAAACCAAAAAAGAAATTTTAAGCGCAGCAGAGTAACCAGCGCACATACCTGTTAGCTCAGGTGAGTTTAAAAGGCTGCTGTTGATAACAAGGGCATTTGCTAAATAGATGGTGTGTGTGCAACAATATACTGAAAGGTCAATTATATTGTGCAGCTTATCTCACCACCTGTAGTTATTTAGGTGAAAGCTCCAAAATGCTTGACTAATATGTCTGTTTATCCAAAAGGAAGTAAAAAGGGAGAGCTAGAAAGATAGCATTGCATCACATTACATGGCAATGCAATGCACAGTTGCTGAAGTTGAACCAAAATGAGCTTGTAATCTGGCTTCTGCAACTTTGAACATGAAAAATCCAATGAGGAGAAGAAAAGCAAAGCCAAAGAGTCCATCCCAAAATCCGACAAACAAGCAAAATGAACAAAAAACATTGAATTCAATTCTTTCTGATTTTAGAAACTGCATTAAAGAAGGGGTGCACCGGTCCTGGAGATACTGCAATACCAGGTCAATGCGTGGAGTGGACAGAGCAAGCTCTTTTTCCATCTCCCTGTTCTAAAAATCCATTTAATATATGGTCCCCAGATAGGGGACGTATCAGATATTAAACTGATAAGAACAGATACTACACTTGATCTTAGCCAAAAGGCCGAGAAGCGATAACCAGAATTGGTTTCAAACTACGGAGCCACCCAAGGATCCTGAAAAGTCCATTTGTGGAGATGAGCTCCTGGACTCCCGTTAAGAAGACATGTTGTCAACCTCTAGATCCCTTACATGCCTGCACTTTTCGGCTTGCTGCTGCTGCAATCCACGCGTTTTAGATCTGCATAACTCCACCTCTTTAAACACAGCACCTTCACCCCCTGCTGTTCCCACCCGCCTCAACACCGTTGGAAGGGAGGAGAACCAATTAAGGCGGGGGGTGGGGTGGAACGAGCAGCTGTCTACCCTTAGCAGGAGGGCTCCTGATTACATACCTCTCCTGCTGCTGCTGCTGCTGGCTGTCCAGCAGCAGACTGAAGGTGGCTGCTGCTGTGCACAGGTATATAAAGGCTCAGAGCCTATTATGACACGCGCAGCCAGCGTTCCATTGCCACATTCCATCTACTGCAGGCAGGATACCTGGCTGGCTGAATGTCGCTGAGAAGCTCACAGAGACCGCCATAAGCAACAGTTTAACAGAATGCCACAGACTAATCAACCAAACTTTTTGGGTTGGGTTCTCTTTTATAGTCTGCAGGCATTAAATGAAAGAAGTCAGTGTTCCAGCAGAAGGAGACAACGTTTCAGAAAAGGCATTGTAGCAAACCAAAAAAGAAATTTTAAGCGCAGCAGAGTAACCAGCGCACATACCTGTTAGCTCAGGTGAGTTTAAAAGGCTGCTGTTGATAACAAGGGCATTTGCTAAATAGATGGTGTGTGTGCAACAATATACTGAAAGGTCAATTATATTGTGCAGCTTATCTCACCACCTGTAGTTATTTAGGTGAAAGCTCCAAAATGCTTGCCTAATATGTCTGTTTATCCAAAAGGAAGTAAAAAGGGAGAGCTAGAAAGATAGCATTGCATCACATTACATGGCAATGCAATGCACAGTTGCTGAAGTTGAACCAAAATGAGCTTGTAATCTGGCTTCTGCAACTTTGAACATGAAAAATCCAATGAGGAGAAGAAAAGCAAAGCCAAAGAGTCCATCCCAAAATCTGACAAACAAGCAAAATGAACAAAAAACATTGAATTCAATTCTTTCTGATTTTAGAAACTGCATTAAAGAAGGAGTGCACCGGTCCTGGAGTTACTGCAATACCAGGTCAATGCGTGGAGTGGACAGAGCAAGCTCTTTTTCCATCTCCCTGTTCTAAAAATCCATTTAATATATGGTCCCCAGATAGGGGACGTATCAGATATTAAACTGATAAGAACAGATACTACACTTGATCTTAGCCAAAAGGCCGAGAAGCGATAACCAGAATTGGTTTCAAACTACGGAGCCACCCAACGATCCTGAAAAGTCCATTTGTGGAGATGAGCTCCTGGACTCCCGTTAAGAAGACATGTTGTCAACCTCTAGATCCCTTACATGCCTGCACTTTTCGGCTTGCTGCTGCTGCAATCCACGCGTTTTAGATCTGCATAACTCCACCTCTTTAAACACAGCACCTTCACCCCCTGCTGTTCCCACCCGCCTCAACACCGTTGGAAGGGAGGAGAACCAATTAAGGCGGGGGGTGGGGTGGAACGAGCAGCTGTCTACCCTTAGCAGGAGGGCTCCTGATTACATACCTCTCCTGCTGCTGCTGCTGCTGGCTGTCCAGCAGCAGACTGAAGGTGGCTGCTGCTGTGCACAGGTATATAAAGGCTCAGAGCCTATTATGACACGCGCAGCCAGCGTTCCATTGCCACATTCCATCTACTGCAGGCAGGATACCTGACTGGCTGAATGTCGCTGAGAAGCTCACAGAGACCGCCATAAGCAACAGTTTAACAGAATGCCACAGACTAATCAACCAAACTTTTTGGGTTGGGTTCTCTTTTATAGTCTGCAGGCATTAAATGAAAGAAGTCAGTGTTCCAGCAGAAGGAGACAACGTTTCAGAAAAGGCATTGTAGCAAACCAAAAAAGAAATTTTAAGCGCAGCAGAGTAACCAGCGCACATACCTGTTAGCTCAGGTGAGTTTAAAAGGCTGCTGTTGATAACAAGGGCATTTGCTAAATAGATGGTGTGTGTGCAACAATATACTGAAAGGTCAATTATATTGTGCAGCTTATCTCACCACCTGTAGTTATTTAGGTGAAAGCTCCAAAATGCTTGCCTAATATGTCTGTTTATCCAAAAGGAAGTAAAAAGGGAGAGCTAGAAAGATAGCATTGCATCACATTACATGGCAATGCAATGCACAGTTGCTGAAGTTGAACCAAAATGAGCTTGTAATCTGGCTTCTGCAACTTTGAACATGAAAAATCCAATGAGGAGAGGAAAAGCAAAGCCAAAGAGTCCATCCCAAAATCCGACAAACAAGCAAAATGAACAAAAAACATTGAATTCAATTCTTTCTGATTTTAGAAACTGCATTAAAGAAGGGGTGCACCGGTCCTGGAGATACTGCAATACCAGGTCAATGCGTGGAGTGGACAGAGCAAGCTCTTTTTCCATCTCCCTGTTCTAAAAATCCATTTAATATATGGTCCCCAGATAGGGGACGTATCAGATATTAAACTGATAAGAACAGATACTACACTTGATCTTAGCCAAAAGGCCGAGAAGCGATAACCAGAATTGGTTTCAAACTACGGAGCCACCCAAGGATCCTGAAAAGTCCATTTGTGGAGATGAGCTCCTGGACTCCCGTTAAGAAGACATGTTGTCAACCTCTAGATCCCTTACATGCCTGCACTTTTCGGCTTGCTGCTGCTGCAATCCACGCGTTTTAGATCTGCATAACTCCACCTCTTTAAACACAGCACCTTCACCCCCTGCTGTTCCCACCCGCCTCAACACCGTTGGAAGGGAGGAGAACCAATTAAGGCGGGGGGTGGGGTGGAACGAGCAGCTGTCTACCCTTAGCAGGAGGGCTCCTGATTACATACCTCTCCTGCTGCTGCTGCTGCTGCTGGCTGTCCAGCAGCAGACTGAAGGTGGCTGCTGCTGTGCACAGGTATATAAAGGCTCAGAGCCTATTATGACACGCGCAGCCAGCGTTCCATTGCCACATTCCATCTACTGCAGGCAGGATACCTGGCTGGCTGAATGTCGCTGAGAAGCTCACAGAGACCGCCATAAGCAACAGTTTAACAGAATGCCACAGACTAATCAACCAAACTTTTTGGGTTGGGTTCTCTTTTATAGTCTGCAGGCATTAAATGAAAGAAGTCAGTGTTCCAGCAGAAGGAGACAACGTTTCAGAAAAGGCATTGTAGCAAACCAAAAAAGAAATTTTAAGCGCAGCAGAGTAACCAGCGCACATACCTGTTAGCTCAGGTGAGTTTAAAAGGCTGCTGTTGATAACAAGGGCATTTGCTAAATAGATGGTGTGTGTGCAACAATATACTGAAAGGTCAATTATATTGTGCAGCTTATCTCACCACCTGTAGTTATTTAGGTGAAAGCTCCAAAATGCTTGACTAATATGTCTGTTTATCCAAAAGGAAGTAAAAAGGGAGAGCTAGAAAGATAGCATTGCATCACATTACATGGCAATGCAATGCACAGTTGCTGAAGTTGAACCAAAATGAGCTTGTAATCTGGCTTCTGCAACTTTGAACATGAAAAATCCAATGAGGAGAAGAAAAGCAAAGCCAAAGAGTCCATCCCAAAATCCGACAAACAAGCAAAATGAACAAAAAACATTGAATTCAATTCTTTCTGATTTTAGAAACTGCATTAAAGAAGGGGTGCACCGGTCCTGGAGATACTGCAATACCAGGTCAATGCGTGGAGTGGACAGAGCAAGCTCTTTTTCCATCTCCCTGTTCTAAAAATCCATTTAATATATGGTCCCCAGATAGGGGACGTATCAGATATTAAACTGATAAGAACAGATACTACACTTGATCTTAGCCAAAAGGCCGAGAAGCGATAACCAGAATTGGTTTCAAACTACGGAGCCACCCAAGGATCCTGAAAAGTCCATTTGTGGAGATGAGCTCCTGGACTCCCGTTAAGAAGACATGTTGTCAACCTCTAGATCCCTTACATGCCTGCACTTTTCGGCTTGCTGCTGCTGCAATCCACGCGTTTTAGATCTGCATAACTCCACCTCTTTAAACACAGCACCTTCACCCCCTGCTGTTCCCACCCGCCTCAACACCGTTGGAAGGGAGGAGAACCAATTAAGGCGGGGGGTGGGGTGGAACGAGCAGCTGTCTACCCTTAGCAGGAGGGCTCCTGATTACATACCTCTCCTGCTGCTGCTGCTGCTGGCTGTCCAGCAGCAGACTGAAGGTGGCTGCTGCTGTGCACAGGTATATAAAGGCTCAGAGCCTATTATGACACGCGCAGCCAGCGTTCCATTGCCACATTCCATCTACTGCAGGCAGGATACCTGGCTGGCTGAATGTCGCTGAGAAGCTCACAGAGACCGCCATAAGCAACAGTTTAACAGAATGCCACAGACTAATCAACCAAACTTTTTGGGTTGGGTTCTCTTTTATAGTCTGCAGGCATTAAATGAAAGAAGTCAGTGTTCCAGCAGAAGGAGACAACGTTTCAGAAAAGGCATTGTAGCAAACCAAAAAAGAAATTTTAAGCGCAGCAGAGTAACCAGCGCACATACCTGTTAGCTCAGGTGAGTTTAAAAGGCTGCTGTTGATAACAAGGGCATTTGCTAAATAGATGGTGTGTGTGCAACAATATACTGAAAGGTCAATTATATTGTGCAGCTTATCTCACCACCTGTAGTTATTTAGGTGAAAGCTCCAAAATGCTTGCCTAATATGTCTGTTTATCCAAAAGGAAGTAAAAAGGGAGAGCTAGAAAGATAGCATTGCATCACATTACATGGCAATGCAATGCACAGTTGCTGAAGTTGAACCAAAATGAGCTTGTAATCTGGCTTCTGCAACTTTGAACATGAAAAATCCAATGAGGAGAAGAAAAGCAAAGCCAAAGAGTCCATCCCAAAATCTGACAAACAAGCAAAATGAACAAAAAACATTGAATTCAATTCTTTCTGATTTTAGAAACTGCATTAAAGAAGGAGTGCACCGGTCCTGGAGTTACTGCAATACCAGGTCAATGCGTGGAGTGGACAGAGCAAGCTCTTTTTCCATCTCCCTGTTCTAAAAATCCATTTAATATATGGTCCCCAGATAGGGGACGTATCAGATATTAAACTGATAAGAACAGATACTACACTTGATCTTAGCCAAAAGGCCGAGAAGCGATAACCAGAATTGGTTTCAAACTACGGAGCCACCCAACGATCCTGAAAAGTCCATTTGTGGAGATGAGCTCCTGGACTCCCGTTAAGAAGACATGTTGTCAACCTCTAGATCCCTTACATGCCTGCACTTTTCGGCTTGCTGCTGCTGCAATCCACGCGTTTTAGATCTGCATAACTCCACCTCTTTAAACACAGCACCTTCACCCCCTGCTGTTCCCACCCGCCTCAACACCGTTGGAAGGGAGGAGAACCAATTAAGGCGGGGGGTGGGGTGGAACGAGCAGCTGTCTACCCTTAGCAGGAGGGCTCCTGATTACATACCTCTCCTGCTGCTGCTGCTGCTGGCTGTCCAGCAGCAGACTGAAGGTGGCTGCTGCTGTGCACAGGTATATAAAGGCTCAGAGCCTATTATGACACGCGCAGCCAGCGTTCCATTGCCACATTCCATCTACTGCAGGCAGGATACCTGACTGGCTGAATGTCGCTGAGAAGCTCACAGAGACCGCCATAAGCAACAGTTTAACAGAATGCCACAGACTAATCAACCAAACTTTTTGGGTTGGGTTCTCTTTTATAGTCTGCAGGCATTAAATGAAAGAAGTCAGTGTTCCAGCAGAAGGAGACAACGTTTCAGAAAAGGCATTGTAGCAAACCAAAAAAGAAATTTTAAGCGCAGCAGAGTAACCAGCGCACATACCTGTTAGCTCAGGTGAGTTTAAAAGGCTGCTGTTGATAACAAGGGCATTTGCTAAATAGATGGTGTGTGTGCAACAATATACTGAAAGGTCAATTATATTGTGCAGCTTATCTCACCACCTGTAGTTATTTAGGTGAAAGCTCCAAAATGCTTGCCTAATATGTCTGTTTATCCAAAAGGAAGTAAAAAGGGAGAGCTAGAAAGATAGCATTGCATCACATTACATGGCAATGCAATGCACAGTTGCTGAAGTTGAACCAAAATGAGCTTGTAATCTGGCTTCTGCAACTTTGAACATGAAAAATCCAATGAGGAGAAGAAAAGCAAAGCCAAAGAGTCCATCCCAAAATCCGACAAACAAGCAAAATGAACAAAAAACATTGAATTCAATTCTTTCTGATTTTAGAAACTGCATTAAAGAAGGGGTGCACCGGTCCTGGAGATACTGCAATACCAGGTCAATGCGTGGAGTGGACAGAGCAAGCTCTTTTTCCATCTCCCTGTTCTAAAAATCCATTTAATATATGGTCCCCAGATAGGGGACGTATCAGATATTAAACTGATAAGAACAGATACTACACTTGATCTTAGCCAAAAGGCCGAGAAGCGATAACCAGAATTGGTTTCAAACTACGGAGCCACCCAAGGATCCTGAAAAGTCCATTTGTGGAGATGAGCTCCTGGACTCCCGTTAAGAAGACATGTTGTCAACCTCTAGATCCCTTACATGCCTGCACTTTTCGGCTTGCTGCTGCTGCAATCCACGCGTTTTAGATCTGCATAACTCCACCTCTTTAAACACAGCACCTTCACCCCCTGCTGTTCCCACCCGCCTCAACACCGTTGGAAGGGAGGAGAACCAATTAAGGCGGGGGGTGGGGTGGAACGAGCAGCTGTCTACCCTTAGCAGGAGGGCTCCTGATTACATACCTCTCCTGCTGCTGCTGCTGCTGGCTGTCCAGCAGCAGACTGAAGGTGGCTGCTGCTGTGCACAGGTATATAAAGGCTCAGAGCCTATTATGACACGCGCAGCCAGCGTTCCATTGCCACATTCCATCTACTGCAGGCAGGATACCTGGCTGGCTGAATGTCGCTGAGAAGCTCACAGAGACCGCCATAAGCAACAGTTTAACAGAATGCCACAGACTAATCAACCAAACTTTTTGGGTTGGGTTCTCTTTTATAGTCTGCAGGCATTAAATGAAAGAAGTCAGTGTTCCAGCAGAAGGAGACAACGTTTCAGAAAAGGCATTGTAGCAAACCAAAAAAGAAATTTTAAGTGCAGCAGAGTAACCAGCGCACATACCTGCTAGCTCAGGTGAGTTTAAAAGGCTGCTGTTGATAACAAGGGCATTTGCTAAATAGATGGTGTGTGTGCAACAATATACTGAAAGGTCAATTATATTGTGCAGCTTATCTCACCACCTGTAGTTATTTAGGTGAAAGCTCCAAAATGCTTGCCTAATATGTCTGTTTATCCAAAAGGAAGTAAAAAGGGAGAGCTAGAAAGATAGCATTGCATCACATTACATGGCAATGCAATGCACAGTTGCTGAAGTTGAACCAAAATGAGCTTGTAATCTGGCTTCTGCAACTTTGAACATGAAAAATCCAATGAGGAGAAGAAAAGCAAAGCCAAAGAGTCCATCCCAAAATCCGACAAACAAGCAAAATGAACAAAAAACATTGAATTCAATTCTTTCTGATTTTAGAAACTGCATTAAAGAAGGGGTGCACCGGTCCTGGAGATACTGCAATACCAGGTCAATGCGTGGAGTGGACAGAGCAAGCTCTTTTTCCATCTCCCTGTTCTAAAAATCCATTTAATATATGGTCCCCAGATAGGGGACGTATCAGATATTAAACTGATAAGAACAGATACTACACTTGATCTTAGCCAAAAGGCCGAGAAGCGATAACCAGAATTGGTTTCAAACTACGGAGCCACCCAAGGATCCTGAAAAGTCCATTTGTGGAGATGAGCTCCTGGACTCCCGTTAAGAAGACATGTTGTCAACCTCTAGATCCCTTACATGCCTGCACTTTTCGGCTTGCTGCTGCTGCAATCCACGCGTTTTAGATCTGCATAACTCCACCTCTTTAAACACAGCACCTTCACCCCCTGCTGTTCCCACCCGCCTCAACACCGTTGGAAGGGAGGAGAACCAATTAAGACGGGGGGTGGGGTGGAACGAGCAGCTGTCTACCCTTAGCAGGAGGGCTCCTGATTACATACCTCTCCTGCTGCTGCTGCTGCTGGCTGTCCAGCAGCAGACTGAAGGTGGCTGCTGCTGTGCACAGGTATATAAAGGCTCAGAGCCTATTATGACACGCGCAGCCAGCGTTCCATTGCCACATTCCATCTACTGCAGGCAGGATACCTGGCTGGCTGAATGTCGCTGAGAAGCTCACAGAGACCGCCATAAGCAACAGTTTAACAGAATGCCACAGACTAATCAACCAAACTTTTTGGGTTGGGTTCTCTTTTATAGTCTGCAGGCATTAAATGAAAGAAGTCAGTGTTCCAGCAGAAGGAGACAACGTTTCAGAAAAGGCATTGTAGCAAACCAAAAAAGAAATTTTAAGCGCAGCAGAGTAACCAGCGCACATACCTGTTAGCTCAGGTGAGTTTAAAAGGCTGCTGTTGATAACAAGGGCATTTGCTAAATAGATGGTGTGTGTGCAACAATATACTGAAAGGTCAATTATATTGTGCAGCTTATCTCACCACCTGTAGTTATTTAGGTGAAAGCTCCAAAATGCTTGCCTAATATGTCTGTTTATCCAAAAGGAAGTAAAAAGGGAGAGCTAGAAAGATAGCATTGCATCACATTACATGGCAATGCAATGCACAGTTGCTGAAGTTGAACCAAAATGAGCTTGTAATCTGGCTTCTGCAACTTTGAACATGAAAAATCCAATGAGGAGAAGAAAAGCAAAGCCAAAGAGTCCATCCCAAAATCCGACAAACAAGCAAAATGAACAAAAAACATTGAATTCAATTCTTTCTGATTTTAGAAACTGCATTAAAGAAGGGGTGCACCGGTCCTGGAGATACTGCAATACCAGGTCAATGCGTGGAGTGGACAGAGCAAGCTCTTTTTCCATCTCCCTGTTCTAAAAATCCATTTAATATATGGTCCCCAGATAGGGGACGTATCAGATATTAAACTGATAAGAACAGATTTTTTTTTTTTTTTTCTTTTTTTTTTTTTTAGCCCGAATTCGTGTACAAAACCCGAGTGCGCTTAAAAAAGTGACAAGTGCCACAAAAAAAGTGCACTAGGATGCTGGTCTTCTTGAAACCCTCTCCAAAAGGAGAAGGGTCCCCCAAACCATTCCCCGTCCCTCCGAGCCAAAAGGCCACAGCGAGGATCAGGGACAAAAAGCCACCTCCAGCCGAAGCCAGAGGCGACCCAATCTTACCCCCAGCACCTGCCCGAGTTCTCACCCGAGCAAGGCACTGGGAGCCAAACACTGTGCTCCCCTCCCGGAAGAGGGGAGCCAACAACGCTCTCCTCCCGAAAGAGGAGAGCCAGGGGGGTTCAGGGGGGAGCGGAACCTGATGGCCACACACTCCCCCCCTAGACCTGCCAAGAGAGGAACCCGTAAGGGAACCGCATCCCGACAAAATCCTAGTAGGACGTGACACACGTGAATAAGTGGACACACAGTGACAAAGAAATTAAATAAATAGTGAAGGTTTCACAGTATAATACTGCCCGGACCTTCGACCGGGAATTGAAAAATTCCCCATCCTAAGGCCAGAAGGCCCGGAATAAGGGTGTGTGCGAAGAAAGAAAATTTGAAGTGCTTGTGCAAATGTGCCATAAACTCAAGTGGGGTTCCCAATCCCAGTGAGTTAAGGCACCCCAGGGTCACCACTCCTGGGGCACTTCACACTTCGGGCTTTCGATCTTCCCCGGCCCAATGGCGTCGATCCTGGGGGGCCATGCTTTCCACCAGATGACTATATTAGCCACCTGGCGTACTAACAAGCGCCTAAACCCCAGTGTGCATAATGTATCAATCTACTAGGGCGGCCAACATCCAAAACCGCCTTTTCAAAAGATACTACACTTGATCTTAGCCAAAAGGCCGAGAAGCGATAACCAGAATTGGTTTCAAACTACGGAGCCACCCAAGGATCCTGAAAAGTCCATTTGTGGAGATGAGCTCCTGGACTCCCGTTAAGAAGACATGTTGTCAACCTCTAGATCCCTTACATGCCTGCACTTTTCGGCTTGCTGCTGCTGCAATCCACGCGTTTTAGATCTGCATAACTCCACCTCTTTAAACACAGCACCTTCACCCCCTGCTGTTCCCACCCGCCTCAACACCGTTGGAAGGGAGGAGAACCAATTAAGGCGGGGGGTGGGGTGGAACGAGCAGCTGTCTACCCTTAGCAGGAGGGCTCCTGATTACATACCTCTCCTGCTGCTGCTGCTGCTGGCTGTCCAGCAGCAGACTGAAGGTGGCTGCTGCTGTGCACAGGTATATAAAGGCTCAGAGCCTATTATGACACGCGCAGCCAGCGTTCCATTGCCACATTCCATCTACTGCAGGCAGGATACCTGGCTGGCTGAATGTCGCTGAGAAGCTCACAGAGACCGCCATAAGCAACAGTTTAACAGAATGCCACAGACTAATCAACCAAACTTTTTGGGTTGGGTTCTCTTTTATAGTCTGCAGGCATTAAATGAAAGAAGTCAGTGTTCCAGCAGAAGGAGACAACGTTTCAGAAAAGGCATTGTAGCAAACCAAAAAAGAAATTTTAAGCGCAGCAGAGTAACCAGCGCACATACCTGTTAGCTCAGGTGAGTTTAAAAGGCTGCTGTTGATAACAAGGGCATTTGCTAAATAGATGGTGTGTGTGCAACAATATACTGAAAGGTCAATTATATTGTGCAGCTTATCTCACCACCTGTAGTTATTTAGGTGAAAGCTCCAAAATGCTTGCCTAATATGTCTGTTTATCCAAAAGGAAGTAAAAAGGGAGAGCTAGAAAGATAGCATTGCATCACATTACATGGCAATGCAATGCACAGTTGCTGAAGTTGAACCAAAATGAGCTTGTAATCTGGCTTCTGCAACTTTGAACATGAAAAATCCAATGAGGAGAAGAAAAGCAAAGCCAAAGAGTCCATCCCAAAATCCGACAAACAAGCAAAATGAACAAAAAACATTGAATTCAATTCTTTCTGATTTTAGAAACTGCATTAAAGAAGGGGTGCACCGGTCCTGGAGATACAGCAATTCCAGGTCAATGCGTGGAGTGGACAGAGCAAGCTCTTTTTCCATCTCCCTGTTCTAAAAATCCATTTAATATATGGTCCCCAGATAGGGGACGTATCAGATATTAAACTGATAAGAACAGATACTACACTTGATCTTAGCCAAAAGGCCGAGAAGCGATAACCAGAATTGGTTTCAAACTACGGAGCCACCCAAGGATCCTGAAAAGTCCATTTGTGGAGATGAGCTCCTGGACTCCCGTTAAGAAGACATGTTGTCAACCTCTAGATCCCTTACATGCCTGCACTTTTCGGCTTGCTGCTGCTGCAATCCACGCGTTTTAGATCTGCATAACTCCACCTCTTTAAACACAGCACCTTCACCCCCTGCTGTTCCCACCCGCCTCAACACCGTTGGAAGGGAGGAGAACCAATTAAGGCGGGGGGTGGGGTGGAACGAGCAGCTGTCTACCCTTAGCAGGAGGGCTCCTGATTACATACCTCTCCTGCTGCTGCTGCTGCTGGCTGTCCAGCAGCAGACTGAAGGTGGCTGCTGCTGTGCACAGGTATATAAAGGCTCAGAGCCTATTATGACACGCGCAGCCAGCGTTCCATTGCCACATTCCATCTACTGCAGGCAGGATACCTGGCTGGCTGAATGTCGCTGAGAAGCTCACAGAGACCGCCATAAGCAACAGTTTAACAGAATGCCACAGACTAATCAACCAAACTTTTTGGGTTGGGTTCTCTTTTATAGTCTGCAGGCATTAAATGAAAGAAGTCAGTGTTCCAGCAGAAGGAGACAACGTTTCAGAAAAGGCATTGTAGCAAACCAAAAAAGAAATTTTAAGCGCAGCAGAGTAACCAGCGCACATACCTGTTAGCTCAGGTGAGTTTAAAAGGCTGCTGTTGATAACAAGGGCATTTGCTAAATAGATGGTGTGTGTGCAACAATATACTGAAAGGTCAATTATATTGTGCAGCTTATCTCACCACCTGTAGTTATTTAGGTGAAAGCTCCAAAATGCTTGCCTAATATGTCTGTTTATCCAAAAGGAAGTAAAAAGGGAGAGCTAGAAAGATAGCATTGCATCACATTACATGGCAATGCAATGCACAGTTGCTGAAGTTGAACCAAAATGAGCTTGTAATCTGGCTTCTGCAACTTTGAACATGAAAAATCCAATGAGGAGAAGAAAAGCAAAGCCAAAGAGTCCATCCCAAAATCCGACAAACAAGCAAAATGAACAAAAAACATTGAATTCAATTCTTTCTGATTTTAGAAACTGCATTAAAGAAGGGGTGCACCGGTCCTGGAGATACTGCAATACCAGGTCAATGCGTGGAGTGGACAGAGCAAGCTCTTTTTCCATCTCCCTGTTCTAAAAATCCATTTAATATATGGTCCCCAGATAGGGGACGTATCAGATATTAAACTGATAAGAACAGATACTACACTTGATCTTAGCCAAAAGGCCGAGAAGCGATAACCAGAATTGGTTTCAAACTACGGAGCCACCCAAGGATCCTGAAAAGTCCATTTGTGGAGATGAGCTCCTGGACTCCCGTTAAGAAGACATGTTGTCAACCTCTAGATCCCTTACATGCCTGCACTTTTCGGCTTGCTGCTGCTGCAATCCACGCGTTTTAGATCTGCATAACTCCACCTCTTTAAACACAGCACCTTCACCCCCTGCTGTTCCCACCCGCCTCAACACCGTTGGAAGGGAGGAGAACCAATTAAGGCGGGGGGTGGGGTGGAACGAGCAGCTGTCTACCCTTAGCAGGAGGGCTCCTGATTACATACCTCTCCTGCTGCTGCTGCTGCTGGCTGTCCAGCAGCAGACTGAAGGTGGCTGCTGCTGTGCACAGGTATATAAAGGCTCAGAGCCTATTATGACACGCGCAGCCAGCGTTCCATTGCCACATTCCATCTACTGCAGGCAGGATACCTGGCTGGCTGAATGTCGCTGAGAAGCTCACAGAGACCGCCATAAGCAACAGTTTAACAGAATGCCACAGACTAATCAACCAAACTTTTTGGGTTGGGTTCTCTTTTATAGTCTGCAGGCATTAAATGAAAGAAGTCAGTGTTCCAGCAGAAGGAGACAACGTTTCAGAAAAGGCATTGTAGCAAACCAAAAAAGAAATTTTAAGCGCAGCAGAGTAACCAGCGCACATACCTGTTAGCTTAGGTGAGTTTAAAAGGCTGCTGTTGATAACAAGGGCATTTGCTAAATAGATGGTGTGTGTGCAACAATATACTGAAAGGTCAATTATATTGTGCAGCTTATCTCACCACCTGTAGTTATTTAGGTGAAAGCTCCAAAATGCTTGCCTAATATGTCTGTTTATCCAAAAGGAAGTAAAAAGGGAGAGCTAGAAAGATAGCATTGCATCACATTACATGGCAATGCAATGCACAGTTGCTGAAGTTGAACCAAAATGAGCTTGTAATCTGGCTTCTGCAACTTTGAACATGAAAAATCCAATGAGGAGAAGAAAAGCAAAGCCAAAGAGTCCATCCCAAAATCCGACAAACAAGCAAAATGAACAAAAAACATTGAATTCAATTCTTTCTGATTTTAGAAACTGCATTAAAGAAGGGGTGCACCGGTCCTGGAGATACTGCAATACCAGGTCAATGCGTGGAGTGGACAGAGCAAGCTCTTTTTCCATCTCCCTGTTCTAAAAATCCATTTAATATATGGTCCCCAGATAGGGGACGTATCAGATATTAAACTGATAAGAACAGATACTACACTTGATCTTAGCCAAAAGGCCGAGAAGCGATAACCAGAATTGGTTTCAAACTACGGAGCCACCCAAGGATCCTGAAAAGTCCATTTGTGGAGATGAGCTCCTGGACTCCCGTTAAGAAGACATGTTGTCAACCTCTAGATCCCTTACATGCCTGCACTTTTCGGCTTGCTGCTGCTGCAATCCACGCGTTTTAGATCTGCATAACTCCACCTCTTTAAACACAGCACCTTCACCCCCTGCTGTTCCCACCCGCCTCAACACCGTTGGAAGGGAGGAGAACCAATTAAGGCGGGGGGTGGGGTGGAACGAGCAGCTGTCTACCCTTAGCAGGAGGGCTCCTGATTACATACCTCTCCTGCTGCTGCTGCTGCTGGCTGTCCAGCAGCAGACTGAAGGTGGCTGCTGCTGTGCACAGGTATATAAAGGCTCAGAGCCTATTATGACACGCGCAGCCAGCGTTCCATTGCCACATTCCATCTACTGCAGGCAGGATACCTGGCTGGCTGAATGTCGCTGAGAAGCTCACAGAGACCGCCATAAGCAACAGTTTAACAGAATGCCACAGACTAATCAACCAAACTTTTTGGGTTGGGTTCTCTTTTATAGTCTGCAGGCATTAAATGAAAGAAGTCAGTGTTCCAGCAGAAGGAGACAACGTTTCAGAAAAGGCATTGTAGCAAACCAAAAAAGAAATTTTAAGCGCAGCAGAGTAACCAGCGCACATACCTGTTAGCTCAGGTGAGTTTAAAAGGCTGCTGTTGATAACAAGGGCATTTGCTAAATAGATGGTGTGTGTGCAACAATATACTGAAAGGTCAATTATATTGTGCAGCTTATCTCACCACCTGTAGTTATTTAGGTGAAAGCTCCAAAATGCTTGCCTAATATGTCTGTTTATCCAAAAGGAAGTAAAAAGGGAGAGCTAGAAAGATAGCATTGCATCACATTACATGGCAATGCAATGCACAGTTGCTGAAGTTGAACCAAAATGAGCTTGTAATCTGGCTTCTGCAACTTTGAACATGAAAAATCCAATGAGGAGAAGAAAAGCAAAGCCAAAGAGTCCATCCCAAAATCCGACAAACAAGCAAAATGAACAAAAAACATTGAATTCAATTCTTTCTGATTTTAGAAACTGCATTAAAGAAGGGGTGCACCGGTCCTGGAGATACTGCAATACCAGGTCAATGCGTGGAGTGGACAGAGCAAGCTCTTTTTCCATCTCCCTGTTCTAAAAATCCATTTAATATATGGTCCCCAGATAGGGGACGTATCAGATATTAAACTGATAAGAACAGATTTTTTTTTTTAATTGAATGCGTCAGAAGACGCGACATAAATTAAATTCCATTTGCATGGATAACCAAAAAAATGTCGCCTACGCCTTCATCATCCGAATTCAACTTTTTGTTTTTTTTAAGAAAATTTAATGATAATTAATAAATAAAACATAACATAACATATCCTTACATCAACAACAAAAAACTTCCAACAAAAACATCAACTCAACATTTTTCTTCTTCCACGTTTCTTCTTCCTCCATGACATGTCCAACAATTTCCAGTCAAAACCTTGCAGCAAAATCTTTTCATCTTCTTCAGCTTCAGCACTGGTATCAACACAATCCTGCATTACTTTCTCTTTTCCCTTATCATCCACCTTCCTTTTTTCCTTAACGTCTTTACTTCTAGGTACTCTCTCCAGTCTGCAAAACATAGAGTCCCCAACTCCTGAGAACTCCTGCTTCTCTCCCACAAACTCCTTCTTATTTTCAACTACTTGTATATCTTTGTCTTCTTTCTCTTTACAATCTTCAAACGATTCTTCAAATATCTTTTTCCCTTTCTCCTCTTTTTTCCCACCTTCCTCATAACAAAATCCAGGTTTCCCATTATCAATTCTTCTTTTACTATTTTCCACATAACTGAATCCACATTTACCATTTATAACAATCCTTCCTAAACTTAGTTCATTTTGTCCATTTTCCCAAACTAGGAAACTTCTCTTCCCATTCCAGACTCCCACTTTATTTAAGTAGTCCTTCTGGAATTTTACCAAAATACTCCATGGCTTCAAAAACTCCATCACTTCCTCCATCTCTACAAAGGGGTCATCCATACAGATAACCACCTTTTTCGGCCTTCCAGCAAAAAGAGCATTAACTCCAATTTCTTTTCCTTCCCAATTCTTGAGAAGACAAATACACTTTTCTTCAGACTTCAGTGTTACGTCAAATACCTTTTTAAACTTGATTTCTTGCATACAAAAAATGTCCTCTTCAATGATCGTCCCATACTTGAACAGAATATCCAAGATCTGATTCTCCTCCAACGAAAAATCCTCCAACTCCGTCTTCACATAGAACCGTAAACAGTTCCTCTTCCTCGTCAACTCCATCTTCTTCCTCCAAAAGAACTGCCCCCCACAGCTATGTGTGGTGACACGATGATCGCCTCTCGTTGCCCAGGGACTAATCCGACTCCCCAATAGCAGCAGGAGGGTGAAGCCCTGCCGTTAGACAAAGCGATCCCCCCAGGCCAAGGAGCCGGGTACCCTGGGCACCTCCTAGCCAAGGCCAAGGCAGCAACTGGTAAATCACTGCACCTGATGTTAGCCAAAAGGCCGAGAAGCGATAACCAGAATTGGTTTCAAACTACGGAGCCACCCAAGGATCCTGAAAAGTCCATTTGTGGAGATGAGCTCCTGGACTCCCGTTAAGAAGACATGTTGTCAACCTCTAGATCCCTTACATGCCTGCACTTTTCGGCTTGCTGCTGCTGCAATCCACGCGTTTTAGATCTGCATAACTCCACCTCTTTAAACACAGCACCTTCACCCCCTGCTGTTCCCACCCGCCTCAACACCGTTGGAAGGGAGGAGAACCAATTAAGGCGGGGGGTGGGGTGGAACGAGCAGCTGTCTACCCTTAGCAGGAGGGCTCCTGATTACATACCTCTCCTGCTGCTGCTGCTGCTGGCTGTCCAGCAGCAGACTGAAGGTGGCTGCTGCTGTGCACAGGTATATAAAGGCTCAGAGCCTATTATGACATGCGCAGCCAGCGTTCCATTGCCACATTCCATCTACTGCAGGCAGGATACCTGGCTGGCTGAATGTCGCTGAGAAGCTCACAGAGACCGCCATAAGCAACAGTTTAACAGAATGCCACAGACTAATCAACCAAACTTTTTGGGTTGGGTTCTCTTTTATAGTCTGCAGGCATTAAATGAAAGAAGTCAGTGTTCCAGCAGAAGGAGACAACGTTTCAGAAAAGGCATTGTAGCAAACCAAAAAAGAAATTTTAAGTGCAGCAGAGTAACCAGCGCACATACCTGTTAGCTCAGGTGAGTTTAAAAGGCTGCTGTTGATAACAAGGGCATTTGCTAAATAGATGGTGTGTGTGCAACAATATACTGAAAGGTCAATTATATTGTGCAGCTTATCTCACCACCTGTAGTTATTTAGGTGAAAGCTCCAAAATGCTTGCCTAATATGTCTGTTTATCCAAAAGGAAGTAAAAAGGGAGAGCTAGAAAGATAGCATTGCATCACATTACATGGCAATGCAATGCACAGTTGCTGAAGTTGAACCAAAATGAGCTTGTAATCTGGCTTCTGCAACTTTGAACATGAAAAATCCAATGAGGAGAAGAAAAGCAAAGCCAAAGAGTCCATCCCAAAATCCGACAAACAAGCAAAATGAACAAAAAACATTGAATTCAATTCTTTCTGATTTTAGAAACTGCATTAAAGAAGGGGTGCACCGGTCCTGGAGATACTGCAATACCAGGTCAATGCGTGGAGTGGACAGAGCAAGCTCTTTTTCCATCTCCCTGTTCTAAAAATCCATTTAATATATGGTCCCCAGATAGGGGACGTATCAGATATTAAACTGATAAGAACAGATTTTTTTTTTTTTTTTTTGAAAGCCCGAATTCGTGTACAAAACCCGAGTGCGCTTAAAAAAGTGACAAGTGCCACAAAAAAAGTGCACTAGGATGCTGGTCTTCTTGAAACCCTCTCCAAAAGGAGAAGGGTCCCCCAAACCATTCCCCGTCCCTCCGAGCCAAAAGGCCACAGCGAGGAACAGGGACAAAAAGCCACCTCCAGCCGAAGCCAGAGGCGACCCAATCTTACCCCCAGCACCTGCCCGAGTTCTCACCCGAGCAAGGCACTGGGAGCCAAAGACTGTGCTCCCCTCCCGGAAGAGGGGAGCCAACAACGCTCTCCTCCCGAAAGAGGAGAGCCAGGGGGGTTCAGGGGGGAGCGGAACCTGATGGCCACACACTCCCCCCCTAGACCTGCCAAGAGAGGAACCCGTAAGGGAACCGCATCCCGACAAAATCCTAGTAGGACGTGACACACGTGAATAAGTGGACACACAGTGACAAAGAAATTAAATAAATAGTGAAGGTTTCACATTATAATACTGCCCGGACCTTCGACCGGGAATTGAAAAATTCCCCATCCTAAGGCCAGAAGGCCCGGAATAAGGGTGTGTGCGAAGAAAGAAAATTTGAAGTGCTTGTGCAAATGTGCCATAAACTCAAGTGGGGTTCCCAATCCCAGTGAGTTAAGGCACCCCAGGGTCACCACTCCTGGGGCACTTCACACTTCGGGCTTTCGATCTTCCCCGGCCCAATGGCGTCGATCCTGGGGGGCCATGCTTTCCACGAGATGACTATATTAGCCACCTGGCGTACTAACAAGCGCCTAAACCCCAGTGTGCATAATGTATCAATCTACTAGGGCGGCCAACATCCAAAACCGCCTTTTCGAAAGATACTACACTTGATCTTAGCCAAAAGGCCGAGAAGCGATAACCAGAATTGGTTTCAAACTACGGAGCCACCCAAGGATCCTGAAAAGTCCATTTGTGGAGATGAGCTCCTAGACTCCCGTTAAGAAGACATGTTGTCAACCTCTAGATCCCTTACATGCCTGCACTTTTCGGCTTGCTGCTGCTGCAATCCACGCGTTTTAGATCTGCATAACTCCACCTCTTTAAACACAGCACCTTCACCCCCTGCTGTTCCCACCCGCCTCAACACCGTTGGAAGGGAGGAGAACCAATTAAGGCGGGGGGTGGGGTGGAACGAGAAGCTGTCTACCCTTAGCAGGAGGGCTCCTGATTACATACCTCTCCTGCTGCTGCTGCTGCTGGCTGTCCAGCAGCAGACTGAAGGTGGCTGCTGCTGTGCACAGGTATATAAAGGCTCAGAGCCTATTATGACACGCGCAGCCAGCGTTCCATTGCCACATTCCATCTACTGCAGGCAGGATACCTGGCTGGCTGAATGTCGCTGAGAAGCTCACAGAGACCGCCATAAGCAACAGTTTAACAGAATGCCACAGACTAATCAACCAAACTTTTTGGGTTGGGTTCTCTTTTATAGTCTGCAGGCATTAAATGAAAGAAGTCAGTGTTCCAGCAGAAGGAGACAACGTTTCAGAAAAGGCATTGTAGCAAACCAAAAAAGAAATTTTAAGCGCAGCAGAGTAACCAGCGCACATACCTGTTAGCTCAGGTGAGTTTAAAAGGCTGCTGTTGATAACAAGGGCATTTGCTAAATAGATGGTGTGTGTGCAACAATATACTGAAAGGTCAATTATATTGTGCAGCTTATCTCACCACCTGTAGTTATTTAGGTGAAAGCTCCAAAATGCTTGCCTAATATGTCTGTTTATCCAAAAGGAAGTAAAAAGGGAGAGCTAGAAAGATAGCATTGCATCACATTACATGGCAATGCAATGCACAGTTGCTGAAGTTGAACCAAAATGAGCTTGTAATCTGGCTTCTGCAACTTTGAACATGAAAAATCCAATGAGGAGAAGAAAAGCAAAGCCAAAGAGTCCATCCCAAAATCCGACAAACAAGCAAAATGAACAAAAAACATTGAATTCAATTCTTTCTGATTTTAGAAACTGCATTAAAGAAGGGGTGCACCGGTCCTGGAGATACTGCAATACCAGGTCAATGCGTGGAGTGGACAGAGCAAGCTCTTTTTCCATCTCCCTGTTCTAAATATCCATTTAATATATGGTCCCCAGATAGGGGACGTATCAGATATTAAACTGATAAGAACAGATTTTTTTTGATTGAAGCTGCATCCAAGGCACTGAAAAATGTGACCGAAGTCACACCAAAACAGCGCACGAGGCGAGGATTCATGTGGACCCTTCCCGGAGAAGAGGGTCCCCAATAAACCATCCCCATCCCTCCGAGCCAGAAGGCCACAGCGAGGGTCAGGGATCTCCGATGCTCTCCCTAGCCGAAGCCGGAGAAGAGCCGTTTTCGTGCTCCCAGCTTCCATCTAGGCTGCCACCCTAGTGGAGCTGGAGCCTGTGTTGGTTTCTCAGCCCAAAGCTGACCGGACCTCCGACCGGGTTTATAAAAATACCCCTTCCTAGCCCGGAGGCCAGGAATAGGGGGGGTTGCTCAGAAAGTATGATTGGCAAAGGTGCGGCGTGCTACGAAGCCAAGTCTTCCTGGGGTTCCCAGTCACAGTAAGCTTGGACTCCCACCAGGGCGCCTACTCCTGGGGCACATTGCTCCAAAGCCCTCACACTTACCCAGCCTAGTGACTTCGATCCTGGAGGGCCATGTTTTCCATCAGATAACTCTATGAGCCACCTGGCGTACTAACAAGTGCACCAAACCAGTGTGTAATATGCATCAATTTACTAGGGCAGCCCAAGGACAAAACTGCCTTTTCAAAAGATACTACACTTGATCTTAGCCAAAAGGCCGAGAAGCGATAACCAGAATTGGTTTCAAACTACGGAGCCACCCAAGGATCCTGAAAAGTCCATTTGTGGAGATGAGCTCCTGGACTCCCGTTAAGAAGACATGTTGTCAACCTCTAGATCCCTTACATGCCTGCACTTTTCGGCTTGCTGCTGCTGCAATCCACGCGTTTTAGATCTGCATAACTCCACCTCTTTAAACACAGCACCTTCACCCCCTGCTGTTCCCACCCGCCTCAACACCATTGGAAGGGAGGAGAACCAATTAAGGCGGGGGGTGGGGTGGAACGAGCAGCTGTCTACCCTTAGCAGGAGGGCTCCTGATTACATACCTCTCCTGCTGCTGCTGCTGCTGGCTGTCCAGCAGCAGACTGAAGGTGGCTGCTGCTGTGCACAGGTATATAAAGGCTCAGAGCCTATTATGACACGCGCAGCCAGCGTTCCATTGCCACATTCCATCTACTGCAGGCAGGATACCTGGCTGGCTGAATGTCGCTGAGAAGCTCACAGAGACCGCCATAAGCAACAGTTTAACAGAATGCCACAGACTAATCAACCAAACTTTTTGGGTTGGGTTCTCTTTTATAGTCTGCAGGCATTAAATGAAAGAAGTCAGTGTTCCAGCAGAAGGAGACAACGTTTCAGAAAAGGCATTGTAGCAAACCAAAAAAGAAATTTTAAGCGCAGCAGAGTAACCAGCGCACATACCTGTTAGCTCAGGTGAGTTTAAAAGGCTGCTGTTGATAACAAGGGCATTTGCTAAATAGATGGTGTGTGTGCAACAATATACTGAAAGGTCAATTATATTGTGCAGTTTATCTCACCACCTGTAGTTATTTAGGTGAAAGCTCCAAAATGCTTGCCTAATATGTCTGTTTATCCAAAAGGAAGTAAAAAGGGAGAGCTAGAAAGATAGCATTGCATCACATTACATGGCAATGCAATGCACAGTTGCTGAAGTTGAACCAAAATGAGCTTGTAATCTGGCTTCTGCAACTTTGAACATGAAAAATCCAATGAGGAGAAGAAAAGCAAAGCCAAAGAGTCCATCCCAAAATCCGACAAACAAGCAAAATGAACAAAAAACATTGAATTCAATTCTTTCTGATTTTAGAAACTGCATTAAAGAAGGGGTGCACCGGTCCTGGAGATACTGCAATACCAGGTCAATGCGTGGAGTGGACAGAGCAAGCTCTTTTTCCATCTCCCTGTTCTAAAAATCCATTTAATATATGGTCCCCAGATAGGGGACGTATCAGATATTAAACTGATAAGAACAGATACTACACTTGATCTTAGCCAAAAGGCCGAGAAGCGATAACCAGAATTGGTTTCAAACTACGGAGCCACCCAAGGATCCTGAAAAGTCCATTTGTGGAGATGAGCTCCTGGACTCCCGTTAAGAAGACATGTTGTCAACCTCTAGATCCCTTACATGCCTGCACTTTTCGGCTTGCTGCTGCTGCAATCCACGCGTTTTAGATCTGCATAACTCCACCTCTTTAAACACAGCACCTTCACCCCCTGCTGTTCCCACCCGCCTCAACACCGTTGGAAGGGAGGAGAACCAATTAAGGCGGGGGGTGGGGTGGAACGAGCAGCTGTCTACCCTTAGCAGGAGGGCTCCTGATTACATACCTCTCCTGCTGCTGCTGCTGCTAGCTGTCCAGCAGCAGACTGAAGGTGGCTGCTGCTGTGCACAGGTATATAAAGGCTCAGAGCCTATTATGACACGCGCAGCCAGCGTTCCATTGCCACATTCCATCTACTGCAGGCAGGATACCTGGCTGGCTGAATGTCGCTGAGAAGCTCACAGAGACCGCCATAAGCAACAGTTTAACAGAATGCCACAGACTAATCAACCAAACTTTTTGGGTTGGGTTCTCTTTTATAGTCTGCAGGCATTAAATGAAAGAAGTCAGTGTTCCAGCAGAAGGAGACAACGTTTCAGAAAAGGCATTGTAGCAAACCAAAAAAGAAATTTTAAGCGCAGCAGAGTAACCAGCGCACATACCTGTTAGCTCAGGTGAGTTTAAAAGGCTGCTGTTGATAACAAGGGCATTTGCTAAATAGATGGTGTGTGTGCAACAATATACTGAAAGGTCAATTATATTGTGCAGCTTATCTCACCACCTGTAGTTATTTAGGTGAAAGCTCCAAAATGCTTGCCTAATATGTCTGTTTATCCAAAAGGAAGTAAAAAGGGAGAGCTAGAAAGATAGCATTGCATCACATTACATGGCAATGCAATGCACAGTTGCTGAAGTTGAACCAAAATGAGCTTGTAATCTGGCTTCTGCAACTTTGAACATGAAAAATCCAATGAGGAGAAGAAAAGCAAAGCCAAAGAGTCCATCCCCAAATCCGACAAACAAGCAAAATGAACAAAAAACATTGAATTCAATTCTTTCTGATTTTAGAAACTGCATTAAAGAAGGGGTGCACCGGTCCTGGAGATACTGCAATACCAGGTCAATGCGTGGAGTGGACAGAGCAAGCTCTTTTTCCATCTCCCTGTTCTAAAAATCCATTTAATATATGGTCCCCAGATAGGGGACGTATCAGATATTAAACTGATAAGAACAGATTTTTTTTTTTTTTTTTTTTTTTTTCGTTTTCAAACAAGCTTTATTTAAATCAGACATACATCATAAATTACAAACAAATCACAAAGACTTGAATAAAATATGACATAAAACAAATACAAGGTCAGATTTAAAAAGCGCATAAAAGCATAAAAATCATAAAACACAGTTTTGCATATAATTTGCATAAATAAATACATATGTCAAATGCAAACACCATAGCTTTTTAACTTTATCTTTTTACAATCAGGTAGTATGAAAACTTTTCACAAAGAACATATCCGATACAATATTTGAAACAAATCACAAATACTGGAATAAAATATGACATAAAACTAATACAGAGTCAGAATTAAAATGCACTTAAAAGCATAAAAAGCATAAAACACAGTTTTGCATATAATTTACATAAATAAATACATATTCCAAATTTGCAAACACCATAGCTTTTTTGCTTCATTGATTCCCATCTTTTTACAATCTCTCAGGTAGTATGTAAACATTTCACAAAGAGCAAGCCCAATACAATCTTTGACAGGAATAAATTCACGTTTAAACAATAATATATTGCGCACTTTCCATAAAGCTTCTTTTAAACAGTTTATTATAAGCCATGCGACTCGTGCTTGTTTCATGGTTGGGCAATTAATTATCCCATATATTATAATGTCACAATTAAGGGTTTGTATACCACATATCCATTTTAGGAGGGTGCCCACCGTCTGCCATAGCTCTTGTGCGTAGGGGCAATCCCACAGTAAATGAAACACTGACTCGTTTGGGGCGCATCTTTCTCTGGGACATCTAGCACTAGCCACCAGCCCCCTATGATGCTGAAAAGCTCTCGTAGGGAGACATTGGTGAACAACCTGCCAAGCTAAATCCTTTTGTGAGTTGCTAAGTGCAGGACAGGCCACGTTGTTCCACACCAGGCGGCACCTGGAGATGGAAAAATTAGACACATCCTCCATCTCCTCATGTCCCTTACAAATAACTGTTAACTTACGTTGATCAAATAAAAGCTGACGATCAACTTGGGTCAGATCATATTCTGAAATGACCTTCTCCAAGATCTTGTAATGCTTAGGGGGAGATAAGAGAAAAGGACAATTAACAGTCATACTGAAGTTCAACTTTCGGAAAAGAAACCCAGTTGTATATCTAAGAAAACAAGAGAAAGCCCCAACATTATTCAAGCTTTTGCAACAAAATACAAAAAACTTGATAAATAAAAACAATTTTAAATCAGGGAACCCTTTACCCCCATTTTTCTTGCTTTTACATACCACCTCCCTCCTCAATTTCTCCATTTTGGATCCCCACAGAAAATAAAACATGGGCTTCATAAGTCTTTTAAGATACAGAGAATTAGGGGGAAAAACCATAGCGGCATACAAAATGATAGGAAGCAAAACCATTTTAATTACAAGAATCTTGCCCTCCATTGTTAGTTTTCGAGTTTGCCATAAAGAGATCTTCTGATTTAATTTATTCAAAACCAAATCCCAGTTTTCAATACCATCATTAGCAGGATTAAACAAGACACCCAGGATCTTGATTCCTACTGTTTGTGTGGGAACCCTAGGCGGATCTGACTCCCATTGACCCATAATCATACAGTCACATTTATTTATATTCAACTTAAACCCAGACCCAGCACTAAAAATTTCAGTAATTAGAATTGCTCTGTTAATAGATGCTGAGCTAGTGCCATAGACAGATATGTCATCCATATATCCAATGGCTTTAACTTGTTGTCCACCCCCACCCGGAATAAAAATGCCCCTAACCACCTTGTCCCGACGCAGCAGGCACAACAGTGGCTCAATGGAGCAGACAAATAAAAGTGGGGACATGGGGCAACCTTGTTTAACACCGGAAAGAAGCTCCACCTCTCTAGTTAAAAAACCATTGACTAAAATCCGGGCAGATGACTGTTTGTATAAAAGCGCAATTTTCTGAATAAAAGAATCAGGGAACCCCATCTTTCCCATAACTTTAAAAAGATAAAAGTGGGAGACCCTATCAAACGCTTTCATAAAATCCAAAGATAAAATAGCTAGTGGCTGTTTTCTATCTTTTTGAAACCAGATAAGATCACGAATTAGGTTTAGATGCTCCCAGATTGATCTCCCGGGGACACCACAAACCTGATCTGGATGAATTACATTTTTAATAACTGCTTTAAGACGACCAGCAACAACTTTAGCTAAAATCTTGTAGTCTGTATTTAATAGTGAAATAGGCCTCCAATTCTCCAACTTTGATTTATCACCTTTCTTAAAAATTAATGTAATCATACTTTTACGCCATGAATATGGTAATAAATCAGCCTTAGAGGCTTCACAAACTACTTGTATAAAATCCTCCTTAATTAGATCCCAAAAGCAAAGATAAAATTCAATAGGAAGGCCATCTGATCCAGGAGCCTTACCTTTATTAAAACTCTTAAGGGTCTCTTCAATTTCACTGGGTAAAAGTTCTTTAGCTAAAAAAATCTGGTCATCTTTATTTAAAAACTGGGATAAAACATTAAGATTCTCTGTAAAAGCAGGTTCATCAACATTTTTAATACTAAAAAGATCTCTATAAAAATTAGCAGTATGCTCTAAAATGCCCTCAGTGGAAGATTGTCCTTCTAGCTCAGTAATCACTTGTTTTTTGTCACTCATTTTTTTAAAGAAGAACCTTGAGCAGGTCTCACCCTTTTCCAAATATTTCACACGGGCATTAAATATAATTTCTTTACCCTTTTGTTCCAGGAATTTTTGGATTTCTGTCTGGATCTTGGCAATCTCACCATCCACACCAGGCACTCCCCACCCCTTAAGCTTATGGAGAGTTTGCATCCTGACATTAAAATCTTTAAAACATTTCCTTTTTTCACGTGCCTTCCTTTTACCAATTTTAATAAAAAATTCTTTAATACGGGTTTTAACACACTCCCACCACCCCAACATACTCTGATTTGGGTGTTTCCGTCTTCTCCAACTCTCATACTTTGCATAAAACTCCGCCCTTACCAGTTCGTCTTCTAATAAGAGCACATTCAATTTCCACATACCTTTTCCAACTTTTGCTTCCTGTGGAGTTTGCAATACATTGTATAGTAATACATGATCAGAAAAAATATTTTCTATTAGACCAGCATTCCTAGGTTTAAAAACATCAGAAGAGGAAAAAATAAAATCAATACGAGATGACATCCCTCTACCCCTCCATGTATGCCCAGGGTCAGTAGGGTAGGACTTTCTCCAAGCATCTAATAATTTGAGGTCCGTTGTCAAATGTTTTAACAGACTGGATGTTTTGTCTGTTCTTCCATTAGTATCACCTCCACTCCTCCCCTCCCCCAACATGACACAGTTAAAATCCCCTCCCACTATCACAGGGGACGGACCTGATAAAAACAAAGGGATGACATTAAAAAGGGAAGCACGCTCATTTTTCTCTGGGGATGCATAAACATTAATAAGACGACAGGTAAAACCATTTAAAATAACATGAGTTGATAAGGCACGACCTGGAACTATTTCAGTGATGGATAAAACATTAACATTTTGACATTTGAATAAAATCCCAACCCCGGCAGCTTTATTTTCATTGGACCCTGACCAAATAGAGGGTCCTGCTGACCAGTCCATTTTTAAGTTGGGGTATGACAAATCGTGATCAATACCGCATTCTTGCAGGAAAAAAATGTCAAAGTTCAGAGACAGTAACCAAGCAAACAAAGCAGCCCGTCTAACAGGGCTCTTTAGGCTTCTCACATTTAGTGAGGCAACACGGATTTCTGCCATGTTAGGTGTTTTTTATTGATTCATTATACTCTGAATCTGAATCAATAATTTGTGACAGAGAAGGTGAAGGAAGGGATGACACAGTTCGTAAACTGTCCGTTTCATCTGAGTCCGTGAAATCCTCAATTAAGTTAGTCCCCTCTGGGCTGAGAATTTTTGCAGCACTAGATAGAAAGACTTTACGGGACATCTGAGGCAGGTTATGCTCCTCCTGTGCCTCTTCACGACTTCTCTTACCACTGGCGCTGAGATCCATCCGATCCTCCGAATCCACCCGATCCTCACCAGGCACTGCAGCAGGTGGAATACCCGCAGACCCTCCAGGAGCACCAAGGGACATCATCTCCGGAGCAGGATGACCATCAGGACCAGCAACAGGTTCACCAACCACTGCACGACCTCTATCATCCAGGCAGGCAACAGGACATCCATCAGGAATGGTTCCAGGACATCCATCTGGACTGGCATCAGGACATCCATCCGGACTGGCATCAGGACATCCATCTGGACTGGCATCAGGGCATCCATCTGGGTTGGCATCAGGACATCCATCTGGATTGGCATCAGGGCATCCATCTGGATTGGCATCAGGGCATCCGTCTGGACTGGCATCAGGGCAGACATCTGGTCCAACATCTGTGCTGGCATCAGCAGGGGTATCTGGATGGACATCTGGATTGGTACCAACAGCTCCAGATTTTCGCCTCTTTTTTGGTTCCCTCTCATTTCCGCTCTGAGAAGGTGCCATCTCCCCACCAGGTGAAACCTGGACCCCTGCAGGAGTAGGCAAAGGCGTGACCTCGGCTACAGAGGCCAGGTTTTTCCGCAAAGGTACCGACTGAGCATCGACTGAGTCAGACTGTTTTTGACCTTTAGTAATGTCCACAAAGCTTTTTCTGGGGTCACCCGGGCTGACCCTGCTGGCATCAGCAGGAACTCCTGCGGAACTAGCCGCAGGCGCCCGAGAGCCACCACGAGACCTTGTCCGCATCGGACAATTACTGAACAGGTGAGTAGACATTCCGCACCCACTGCAGGTCTTACTGTTCTTACAGTCCTTTGAGGCATGACCCCATTGTCCACAATTGTGGCACTGACTCATCCGCTCGTTCTTACAATCGCTCTGTATGTGACCAAGGTCACCACACCTACGACACCTGAATGGTTGTCCATCATAGAAGAGGTAGCCATGGTCTCTTCCCAGCACCACTGTGGAGGGGGGGTGCATAAGGCCTTCTACACCCCCAGGGTCAAGTCTGAAGCGTACCATAAAGCGTCGTTTCCCATTCCAGAAACCGCTCCGACCTTTGACGTTCCCCTTAACGCATTCGTAAAAGTGCTGGCAGGCAACCTTGGTCGAGAACGTGAGAATATATGTACTCTGCCCCTTCTCCTGCAGGCAGTAAACATCATGATCTTTCACGTTCAACAGATCTCTCAAAATCTGTACATAGAACTCACGGGGGTTGTCATATCCGACATGGTTTGCTGGAACCTCGATACGCACCGAGTTCCTGATCTGGCCGGAGCCAGTGGAAAATTGAAATGAACAAGGCATCTCACCAAAGTGGCAAAGGCTTACCGTCACTACGGGCTCGGCCTTTCGCCTGGGGATCGCAACTTGTTGCCCGGGGACTAAGCCAGCTCCCTAATAGCAGCAGGGGGGTGAAGTCCCACCAAAAGGTGAGACGATCCCCCCAGGCCAAGGAGCCGGGTACCCCGGGCACCTCTCAGCCAAGACCAAGGCAGCAACCGTTAGATCACTGCACCTGATCTCAGCCAAAAGGCCGAGAAGTGATAACCAGAATTGGTTTCAAACTACGGAGCCACCCAAGGATCCTGAAAAGTCCATTTGTGGAGATGAGCTCCTGGACTCCCGTTAAGAAGACATGTTGTCAACCTCTAGATCCCTTACATGCCTGCACTTTTCGGCTTGCTGCTGCTGCAATCCACGCGTTTTAGATCTGCATAACTCCACCTCTTTAAACACAGCACCTTCACCCCCTGCTGTTCCCACCCGCCTCAACACCGTTGGAAGGGAGGAGAACCAATTAAGGCGGGGGGTGGGGTGGAACGAGCAGCTGTCTACCCTTAGCAGGAGGGCTCCTGATTACATACCTCTCCTGCTGCTGCTGCTGCTGGCTGTCCAGCAGCAGACTGAAGGTGGCTGCTGCTGTGCACAGGTATATAAAGGCTCAGAGCCTATTATGACACGCGCAGCCAGCGTTCCATTGCCACATTCCATCTACTGCAGGCAGGATACCTGGCTGGCTGAATGTCGCTGAGAAGCTCACAGAGACCGCCATAAGCAACAGTTTAACAGAATGCCACAGACTAATCAACCAAACTTTTTGGGTTGGGTTCTCTTTTATAGTCTGCAGGCATTAAATGAAAGAAGTCAGTGTTCCAGCAGAAGGAGACAACGTTTCAGAAAAGGCATTGTAGCAAACCAAAAAAGAAATTTTAAGCGCAGCAGAGTAACCAGCGCACATACCTGTTAGCTCAGGTGAGTTTAAAAGGCTGCTGTTGATAACAAGGGCATTTGATAAATAGATGGTGTGTGTGCAACAATATACTGAAAGGTCAATTATATTGTGCAGCTTATCTCACCACCTGTAGTTATTTAGGTGAAAGCTCCAAAATGCTTGCCTAATATGTCTGTTTATCCAAAAGGAAGTAAAAAGGGAGAGCTAGAAAGATAGCATTGCATCACATTACATGGCAATGCAATGCACAGTTGCTGAAGTTGAACCAAAATGAGCTTGTAATCTGGCTTCTGCAACTTTGAACATGAAAAAACCAATGAGGAGAAGAAAAGCAAAGCCAAAGAGTCCATCCCAAAATCCGACAAACAAGCAAAATGAACAAAAAACATTGAATTCAATTCTTTCTGATTTTAGAAACTGCATTAAAGAAGGGGTGCACCGGTCCTGGAGATACTGCAATACCAGGTCAATGCGTGGAGTGGACAGAGCAAGCTCTTTTCCCATCTCCCTTTTCTAGAAATCCATTTAATATATGGTCCCCAGATAGGGGACGTATCAGATATTAAACTGATAAGAACAGATACTACACTTGATCTTAGCCAAAAGGCCGAGAAGCGATAACCAGAATTGGTTTCAAACTACGGAGCCACCCAAGGATCCTGAAAAGTACATTTGTGGAGATGAGCTCCTGGACTCCCGTTAAGAAGACATGTTGTCAACCTCTAGATCCCTTACATGCCTGCACTTTTCGGCTTGCTGCTGCTGCAATCCACGCGTTTTAGATCTGCATAACTCCACCTCTTTAAACACAGCACCTTCACCCCCTGCTGTTCCCACCCGCCTCAACACCGTTGGAAGGGAGGAGAACCAATTAAGGCGGGGGGTGGGGTGGAACGAGCAGCTGTCTACCCTTAGCAGGAGGGCTCCTGATTACATACCTCTCCTGCTGCTGCTGCTGCTGGCTGTCCAGCAGCAGACTGAAGGTGGCTGCTGCTGTGCACAGGTATATAAAGGCTCAGAGCCTATTATGACACGCGCAGCCAGCGTTCCATTGCCACATTCCATCTACTGCAGGCAGGATACCTGGCTGGCTGAATGTCGCTGAGAAGCTCACAGAGACCGCCATAAGCAACAGTTTAACAGAATGCCACAGACTAATCAACCAAACTTTTTGGGTTGGGTTCTCTTTTATAGTCTGCAGGCATTAAATGAAAGAAGTCAGTGTTCCAGCAGAAGGAGACAACGTTTCAGAAAAGGCATTGTAGCAAACCAAAAAAGAAATTTTAAGCGCAGCAGAGTAACCAGCGCACATACCTGTTAGCTCAGGTGAGTTTAAAAGGCTGCTTTTGATAACAAGGGCATTTGCTAAATAGATGGTGTGTGTGCAACAATATACTGAAAGGTCAATTATATTGTGCAGCTTATCTCACCGCCTGTAGTTATTTAGGTGAAAGCTCCAAAATGCTTGCCTAATATGTCTGTTTATCCAAAAGGAAGTAAAAAGGGAGAGCTAGAAAGATAGCATTGCATCACATTACATGGCAATGCAATGCACAGTTGCTGAAGTTGAACCAAAATGAGCTTGTAATCTGGCTTCTGCAACTTTGAACATGAAAAATCCAATGAGGAGAAGAAAAGCAAAGCCAAAGAGTCCATCCCAAAATCCGACAAACAAGCAAAATGAACAAAAAACATTGAATTCAATTCTTTCTGATTTTAGAAACTGCATTAAAGAAGGGGTGCACCGGTCCTGGAGATACTGCAATACCAGGTCAATGCGTGGAGTGGACAGAGCAAGCTCTTTTTCCATCTCCCTGTTCTAAAAATCCATTTAATATATGGTCCCCAGATAGGGGACGTATCAGATATTAAACTGATAAGAACAGATCAGGTTTCAACATAATTTATTAAGTGCATAAAAGATGGTTTACAATCAAAAACAACAACACAAACAGTACATTATTAAAACACAGAATTCCACCCATAAAAACCCCATATACGATTAGCATCCCTCCTCCCAATACATTTGACATCCCTCAAGTAATAAATATACATCTGGCTAAAAGCAATTTTAAGACAATCCTTCACAGAAATAGCATCACGTTTAAAAAGTAAAATATTGCGTGCCTTCCAAAGGGCGTCTTTAAAACAGTTAATCATACACCAACATATACAATACTGTTGAGGGGTCGGACATTTAAAAAGGCCATATAAAACATATTCATGGTTAAAATCTCTTAAACCGCAAGTCCATTTTAAAAGAATCCCAACTTTGTGCCAAAGTTCCTGTGCAAATGGGCAATTCCACATAAGGTGCAAGGTGGTTTCGTCATTAACACATGAGTCTCTGGGGCATTTGGCTCTGGCCACCAGGCCTCTCCTGTGTTGAAATTCTCTGGTGGGGAGGCACTGGTGGACCACCATCCATGCGATGTCCTTATGTCCATTTGCTAAGAATTTCCCGAAGACATTCTTCCAAACTTGCTTCGATCTCTCTTCTGAGAAATTTACTATGGGGGTCACATCTTCATTCCTCCTCAGAAAAGATAAAAGCTTCTTGCGGTCTTTAAAAATGTCCATATTAAAATCACCAAGGCTATAAAATCGAACAGTCTTTTCTAAGATTGCTTGGTGTTTGGGGGGGCATAGTAAAACAGGGGAATTCAACGACAACTTAAACCATCTTTTAAAAATCATCCCACAAGTATATTTTAAAAAATAACTTAGCGCACTATTACCATTAAAATGTTTGAAACAAAAGCAGAAATAATTTAAATACAAATAAATATGTAAATCGGGGACATCCCTTCCGCCGTTCATTTTATTCTTCCTCATTATTTCTCGCCTTAATTTTTCCATTTTGGAGTTCCATAAAAACATAAAGATCATCCTAGTCATTTTTTTAATTAAAACATCAGAGGGGGGGTACACCATAGCTATATACAGTATGAGGGGTAACAACACTGATTTTATAATTAAAATTTTCCCCTCCATTGTTAGGGACCTCAAACCCCAAAATGATATTTTCTTTGACATTTTTTCTATGACATTCTCCCAGCTTTGAGTTCCCACATTCTCCTCGTTAAAAACAACTCCAAGAATTTTTACATTGTCTCGTTTTATAGTGAGCTGCGGGAGTTGGGCGGTGTCCCAGGATCCCAAAGTCAGACATTCAGATTTATTTAAATTAAGTTTAAAACCGGATGCCTGGGAAAAAAAATCAATGCGCAACACCGCCCTCCGGAGGGAAGCAGGGTCCACGCACACAACCGTCACGTCATCCATGTAGCCAAAGACTCTCACATCACTGCCACCTCCGCCTGGAACAGGAACCCCTCTAATCACTTTGTCTTTCCTTATTGCGCTCAGCAGGGGCTCCATGGCGCAGATGAACAGGATGGGCGACAAGGGGCATCCCTGCTTCACTCCGGACTCAAGGGGAACTCCATCTGTTAAAAAGCCATTAAGAGAAATTTGACTAAAACAATTTTTATATAAAATCTTAATACAATTTAAAAGCATATTAGGGATACCCATTCTTTTTAAAACTCTAAAAAGAAATCTATGAGAGACTCTATCGAAAGCTTTTTCAAAATCTAGGGCTAAAAGAGCTACATTTTGACCCCGGTCTCTGGAATACCAAATTACATCCCTTAATACGTTTAAAACCTCTGAAATACTTCTGCCTGGTACACTACAAACCTGCTCAGGCTGGATTAGTTTGGCAATGACACTCCTGAGCCGGTCTGCAACCACCTTAGCAAGTACCTTGTAATCAACATTTAGGAGAGTTATGGGTCTCCAATTCGCTAGAGTACTGCGGTCACCTTTTTTATATATCAAAGACACCACTCCTCTCCTCCACGAAAATGGCAACTGTTCACAAATAAAAACTTCTTTAAAAAGCATAAAAAGTTCCTCTTTTAAAATGTCCCAAAAAGTAAGGTAAAATTCTACAGGTAGTCCGTCACACCCAGGTGCTTTGCCCTTAGAGAAACTTTTAAAAACATAAAATAATTCCTCTAAAACAATATCGCGTTCTAAAAACTCCTGGTCTGTAAAATTTAACTTAAAATCGAGATCATTAAGAGCATCAGATAAAAAGGACTCATCTATACACTTTTTACTAAAAAGATGCTTATAAAAGTTAAAAGTAGCATTCAACATTCCCTGCATAGATGTTTCACCCTCTAGATTTGTGATCACTTCTCTTTTATCCATGACTTTTTTGAAGAAGAAGCGAGAGCACTTCTCCCCCTCCTCCAAGTGCTGCACTCTAGAGTTAAAAATAATCTCTTTCCCCTTTGTGTCTATGCAGTTCTGAATTTCAGTTTTTAGGCTAGCAATATCATCTCCCACCTCCACCCCTAGCTCTTTGAATTTAAAAAGTGTTTGCAGTTTGGTATTAAGATCACTAAAACATCTTTTTTTCTCTCTAGCTTTACGTCTCCCTGCTTTTATAAAAAACATTCTGACTTTTTTTTTCAAATTTTCCCACCAGGTTACCATAGGGGCATCAGAAGGTTTTTGTCGCCGCCAGGCTTGATAGGCTTTACCAAAGTCTTGTCGAATCAGAGGGTCCTCCAGCAGGTAAGTACTTAGACGTCAGAGGCCCCTGTTGACCCTCTGTTCATCCCGGTATTCTAGATGCACCTCCAAGCCCTTATGGTCAGAAAATATATTTGATGTTAAAACACATTTTACAGGGTTAAAATCATCTGATAGGAAAATAAAATCGATCCTGGAGGACACCCCTCTTCCGGACCACGTATAACCAGGGTCCGTCGGCAGGAGTGACCTCCACGCATCGCATAATTTAAAATCAGTTATAAAATCTTTCAATAGATGACATGACTTATCCAATTTGCGTAAAGGGTCACCCCCTGCTCGTTGTTCACTAGCACAAAGACAATTAAAATCACCCCCTACGACCAGGGGAGATGACCCAGTACAGTACAATGGCAATATCCCAAATAAATTAATTCTCTCTTGCTTATCAGGGGGAGCATAAATATTCATTACACGTAGGGTAAAACCATTAAATTTAAAATGCACTAAAACCACTCTGCCTGGTACTATTTCTGTGACAGCATTTATAGTAATATTTCTCCCACGACAGAGGAAGCCCACCCCCGCTGACTTGTTGTCATTGGAGCCAGACCAGATGGAGGGCCCCAGTCTCCAATCTGTCTTGATATCATTATAATTTAGTGCATGTTGTATCCCGCATTCCTGTAATAAACATATGTCAAAGTCAGTGGTTTCTAAATACTTGAATAGAGCAGCCCTACGAACTGGGCTCTTTAATGACCTCACATTCAGTGAGACAAGTCTTATTGTGGGCATTCATAGGTCAGGGTGGTGGATCTTCCATGAGGACACCTGACTCAAAGCCCTGTATATCAAATTGCTCCAGGACATCCGGGCTAGATGACCCAAACGACTCGATATTCTGTGAGCCGGCGGTTGCCCCCTCGTAGGTCACGGTTCCCAGCCACATTCCAGGAGACGCTGGGGATTCGACATTCCGTCTCTTTTTCGGGGCAGACTCCACTAGGTCACTGGTGCAGTCCTCCTCTTCCTCCACCTCCTCCAGGGGGGGAGACTGGTCCATCAGGACAAGATCAGCAACACAGATTTCCTGATGTTCGCCACCTAGAAGCAAAGCCCCCTCATCTGGCTGGCTAATCGCCCTGGAAGATCCTGAGGCCATCGCTGCGTGGTCCCCTGTAGCCAACCGCACAGGGGCACCACCCTCCAGCCCAACAGGATCGGTATCGGGAACCATCGATACGGAGGATACCCTCCCAGAAGGAGGACCCCCCCGCTCCGGTCCATGCGAGGTCCGCCCATCGTTAAGGGACTTCGATGCAGGTGCCGCCCCAGAGGGGCCTCCGGCTCCCTGCTCCATCCCAGCCTTCTCGCCCTTCGAACCGCCCTCCGACGCCGGCCTGCCAGTGAAGACCGGTGGGCGCATCGGCTCAGCTTCAGAAGATGCAGCTTCTGCGTAGGTCCTGGTCCTGGTCCTGTTGGGGCATCCTCGGAACATGTGCCCCGCCTCACCGCAGAGATTACATTTCCTCCCAGCGGGACAGTCCTTCATTAAATGTCCGTAACAGCTGCAATTATTGCAGCGGTCTACTTTCCTGCCCGAGCAGGACGTTTGGGTATGACCCATTTGTCCACAGTTCCTGCAACATACTGGCATTCCAGGATAAAATAAGTAGCCTCTGCTCTTACCGATTACGAAGGTTGAGGGAGGGTGTAGCATTCCTCCCACTCCACTAAGGTCCCTCTTTAGACGGGCCATATACCTTCTCTTGCCGCACCAGAAGCCTACCGCGTTCTTCACAGTACCCAGGTATCTCAGATCATCACAATAGCGGGTAAGGTAGGTCGAGATGTCTGCAGCTTCCACAAAGGGGTTCGGGAAATGCACCACGATGGGGATCTCGTCATAAGCATACAAGAGACAAAAGGTTAGTCCATCCAACTCATCTAAGTAGTTTTTCTCGTTTACCTTTTGTACGAGTTGCTGACAGCATCCCTGGCTCTTGAAGGTGATGGTGTATGTCCCCTTGTACTCGTCCTGGAAGCAGAATATGTCTTCCCGCCGAAACTCCAGAACTCCAAGAAGAATCCTATGGCAGATGTAGTCCAAATTCTTCTCCATCCTCGATGCTGCTCCAACTTCAATCCTCACGGTGTTCCGCATCCGGGCATCACCCGATGAATATGTGAGCGTTGCCGGCATCCTTCACTCAGGAACGTACCGACTCTTCTCTCTGAAAGGCGCAAGCCTTCATGGGATCCCTTCCCGTTGCTCCCGGACTAATCCTTCCTCCCAATAGCAGCAGGGGGGTTAAGTCCCTCCGAAGAGGAACGATCCCCCCAGGCCGAGAGAAAGGGTACCAAGAGCACCTCACAGGCAAGACCACACAGGTAAACCTGATAGATCGTGCCAAAAGGCCGAGAAGCGATAACCAGAATTGGTTTCAAACTACGGAGCCACCCAAGGATCCTGAAAAGTCCATTTGTGGAGATGAGCTCCTGGACTCCCGTTAAGAAGACATGTTGTCAACCTCTAGATCCCTTACATGCCTGCACTTTTCGGCTTGCTGCTGCTGCAATCCACGCGTTTTAGATCTGCATAACTCCACCTCTTTAAACACAGCACCTTCACCCCCTGCTGTTCCCACCCGCCTCAACACCGTTGGAAGGGAGGAGAACCAATTAAGGCGGGGGGTGGGGTGGAACGAGCAGCTGTCTACCCTTAGCAGGAGGGCTCCTGATTACATACCTCTCCTGCTGCTGCTGCTGGCTGTCCAGCAGCAGACTGAAGGTGGCTGCTGCTGTGCACAGGTATATAAAGGCTCAGAGCCTATTATGACACGCGCAGCCAGCGTTCCATTGCCACATTCCATCTACTGCAGGCAGGATACCTGGCTGGCTGAATGTCGCTGAGAAGCTCACAGAGACCGCCATAAGCAACAGTTTAACAGAATGCCACAGACTAATCAACCAAACTTTTTGGGTTGGGTTCTCTTTTATAGTCTGCAGGCATTAAATGAAAGAAGTCAGTGTTCCAGCAGAAGGAGACAACGTTTCAGAAAAGGCATTGTAGCAAACCAAAAAAGAAATTTTAAGCACAGCAGAGTAACCAGCGCACATACCTGTTAGCTCAGGTGAGTTTAAAAGGCTGCTGTTGATAACAAGGGCATTTGCTAAATAGATGGTGTGTGTGCAACAATATACTGAAAGGTCAATTATATTGTGCAGCTTATCTCACCACCTGTAGTTATTTAGGTGAAAGCTCCAAAATGCTTGCCTAATATGTCTGTTTATCCAAAAGGAAGTAAAAAGGGAGAGCTAGAAAGATAGCATTGCATCACATTACATGGCAATGCAATGCACAGTTGCTGAAGTTGAACCAAAATGAGCTTGTAATCTGGCTTCTGCAACTTTGAACATGAAAAATCCAATGAGGAGAAGAAAAGCAAAGCCAAAGAGTCCATCCCAAAATCCGACAAACAAGCAAAATGAACAAAAAACATTGAATTCAATTCTTTCTGATTTTAGAAACTGCATTAAAGAAGGGGTGCACCGGTCCTGGAGATACTGCAATACCAGGTCAATGCGTGGAGTGGACAGAGCAAGCTCTTTTTCCATCTCCCTGTTCTAAAAATCCATTTAATATATGGTCCCCAGATAGGGGACGTATCAGATATTAAACTGATAAGAACAGATACTACACTTGATCTTAGCCAAAAGGCCGAGAAGCGATAACCAGAATTGGTTTCAAACTACGGAGCCACCCAAGGATCCTGAAAAGTCCATTTGTGGAGATGAGCTCCTGGACTCCCGTTAAGAAGACATGTTGTCAACCTCTAGATCCCTTACATGCCTGCACTTTTCGGCTTGCTGCTGCTGCAATCCACGCGTTTTAGATCTGCATAACTCCACCTCTTTAAACACAGCACCTTCACCCCCTGCTGTTCCCACCCGCCTCAACACCGTTGGAAGGGAGGAGAACCAATTAAGGCGGGGGGTGGGGTGGAACGAGCAGCTGTCTACCCTTAGCAGGAGGGCTCCTGATTACATACCTCTCCTGCTGCTGCTGCTGCTGGCTGTCCAGCAGCAGACTGAAGGTGGCTGCTGCTGTGCACAGGTATATAAAGGCTCAGAGCCTATTATGACACGCGCAGCCAGCGTTCCATTGCCACATTCCATCTACTGCAGGCAGGATACCTGGCTGGCTGAATGTCGCTGAGAAGCTCACAGAGACCGCCATAAGCAACAGTTTAACAGAATGCCACAGACTAATCAACCAAACTTTTTGGGTTGGGTTCTCTTTTATAGTCTGCAGGCATTAAATGAAAGAAGTCAGTGTTCCAGCAGAAGGAGACAACGTTTCAGAAAAGGCATTGTAGCAAACCAAAAAAGAAATTTTAAGCGCAGCAGAGTAACCAGCGCACATACCTGTTAGCTCAGGTGAGTTTAAAAGGCTGCTGTTGATAACAAGGGCATTTGCTAAATAGATGGTGTGTGTGCAACAATATACTGAAAGGTCAATTATATTGTGCAGCTTATCTCACCACCTGTAGTTATTTAGGTGAAAGCTCCAAAATGCTTGCCTAATATGTCTGTTTATCCAAAAGGAAGTAAAAAGGGAGAGCTAGAAAGATAGCATTGCATCACATTACATGGCAATGCAATGCACAGTTGCTGAAGTTGAACCAAAATGAGCTTGTAATCTGGCTTCTGCAACTTTGAACATGAAAAATCCAATGAGGAGAAGAAAAGCAAAGCCAAAGAGTCCATCCCAAAATCCGACAAACAAGCAAAATGAACAAAAAACATTGAATTCAATTCTTTCTGATTTTAGAAACTGCATTAAAGAAGGGGTGCACCGGTCCTGGAGATACTGCAATACCAGGTCAATGCGTGGAGTGGACAGAGCAAGCTCTTTTTCCATCTCCCTGTTCTAAAAATCCATTTAATATATGGTCCCCAGATAGGGGACGTATCAGATATTAAACTGATAAGAACAGATACTACACTTGATCTTAGCCAAAAGGCCGAGAAGCGATAACCAGAATTGGTTTCAAACTACGGAGCCACCCAAGGATCCTGAAAAGTCCATTTGTGGAGATGAGCTCCTGGACTCCCGTTAAGAAGACATGTTGTCAACCTCTAGATCCCTTACATGCCTGCACTTTTCGGCTTGCTGCTGCTGCAATCCACGCGTTTTAGATCTGCATAACTCCACCTCTTTAAACACAGCACCTTCACCCCCTGCTGTTCCCACCCGCCTCAACACCGTTGGAAGGGAGGAGAACCAATTAAGGCGGGGGGTGGGGTGGAACGAGCAGCTGTCTACCCTTAGCAGGAGGGCTCCTGATTACATACCTCTCCTGCTGCTGCTGCTGCTGGCTGTCCAGCAGCAGACTGAAGGTGGCTGCTGCTGTGAACAGGTATATAAAGGCTCAGAGCCTATTATGACACGCGCAGCCAGCGTTCCATTGCCACATTCCATCTACTGCAGGCAGGATACCTGGCTGGCTGAATGTCGCTGAGAAGCTCACAGAGACCGCCATAAGCAACAGTTTAACAGAATGCCACAGACTAATCAACCAAACTTTTTGGGTTGGGTTCTCTTTTATAGTCTGCAGGCATTAAATGAAAGAAGTCAGTGTTCCAGCAGAAGGAGACAACGTTTCAGAAAAGGCATTGTAGCAAACCAAAAAAGAAATTTTAAGCGCAGCAGAGTAACCAGCGCACATACCTGTTAGCTCAGGTGAGTTTAAAAGGCTGCTGTTGATAACAAGGGCATTTGCTAAATAGATGGTGTGTGTGCAACAATATACTGAAAGGTCAATTATATTGTGCAGCTTATCTCACCACCTGTAGTTATTTAGGTGAAAGCTCCAAAATGCTTGCCTAATATGTCTGTTTATCCAAGAGGAAGTAAAAAGGGAGAGCTAGAAAGATAGCATTGCATCACATTACATGGCAATGCAATGCACAGTTGCTGAAGTTGAACCAAAATGAGCTTGTAATCTGGCTTCTGCAACTTTGAACATGAAAAATCCAATGAGGAGAAGAAAAGCAAAGCCAAAGAGTCCATCCCAAAATCCGACAAACAAGCAAAATGAACAAAAAACATTGAATTCAATTCTTTCTGATTTTAGAAACTGCATTAAAGAAGGGGTGCACCGGTCCTGGAGATACTGCAATACCAGGTCAATGCGTGGAGTGGACAGAGCAAGCTCTTTTTCCATCTCCCTGTTCTAAAAATCCATTTAATATATGGTCCCCAGATAGGGGACGTATCAGATATTAAACTGATAAGAACAGATACTACACTTGATCTTAGCCAAAAGGCCGAGAAGCGATAACCAGAATTGGTTTCAAACTACGGAGCCACCCAAGGATCCTGAAAAGTCCATTTGTGGAGATGAGCTCCTGGACTCCTGTTAAGAAGACATGTTGTCAACCTCTAGATCCCTTACATGCCTGCACTTTTCGGCTTGCTGCTGCTGCAATCCACGCGTTTTAGATCTGCATAACTCCACCTCTTTAAACACAGCACCTTCACCCCCTGCTGTTCCCACCCGCCTCAACACCGTTGGAAGGGAGGAGAACCAATTAAGGCGGGGGGTGGGGTGGAACGAGCAGCTGTCTACCCTTAGCAGGAGGGCTCCTGATTACATACCTCTCCTGCTGCTGCTGCTGCTGGCTGTCCAGCAGCAGACTGAAGGTGGCTGCTGCTGTGCACAGGTATATAAAGGCTCAGAGCCTATTATGACACGCGCAGCCAGCGTTCCATTGCCACATTCCATCTACTGCAGGCAGGATACCTGGCTGGCTGAATGTCGCTGAGAAGCTCACGGAGACCGCCATAAGCAACAGTTTAACAGAATGCCACAGACTAATCAACCAAACATTTTGGGTTGGGTTCTCTTTTATAGTCTGCAGGCATTAAATGAAAGAAGTCAGTGTTCCAGCAGAAGGAGACAACGTTTCAGAAAAGGCATTGTAGCAAACCAAAAAAGAAATTTTAAGCGCAGCAGAGTAACCAGCGCACATACCTGTTAGCTCAGGTGAGTTTAAAAGGCTGCTGTTGATAACAAGGGCATTTGCTAAATAGATGGTGTGTGTGCAACAATATACTGAAAGGTCAATTATATTGTGCAGCTTATCTCACCACCTGTAGTTATTTAGGTGAAAGCTCCAAAATGCTTGCCTAATATGTCTGTTTATCCAAAAGGAAGTAAAAAGGGAGAGCTAGAAAGATAGCATTGCATCACATTACATGGCAATGCAATGCACAGTTGCTGAAGTTGAACCAAAATGAGCTTGTAATCTGGCTTCTGCAACTTTGAACATGAAAAATCCAATGAGGAGAAGAAAAGCAAAGCCAAAGAGTCCATCCCAAAATCCGACAAACAAGCAAAATGAACAAAAAACATTGAATTCAATTCTTTCTGATTTTAGAAACTGCATTAAAGAAGGGGTGCACCGGTCCTGGAGATACTGCAATACCAGGTCAATGCGTGGAGTGGACAGAGCAAGCTCTTTTTCCATCTCCCTGTTCTAAAAATCCATTTAATATATGGTCCCCAGATAGGGGACGTATCAGATATTAAACTGATAAGAACAGATACTACACTTGATCTTAGCCAAAAGGCCGAGAAGCGATAACCAGAATTGGTTTCAAACTACGGAGCCACCCAAGGATCCTGAAAAGTCCATTTGTGGAGATGAGCTCCTGGACTCCCGTTAAGAAGACATGTTGTCAACCTCTAGATCCCTTACATGCCTGCACTTTTCGGCTTGCTGCTGCTGCAATCCACGCGTTTTAGATCTGCATAACTCCACCTCTTTAAACACAGCACCTTCACCCCCTGCTGTTCCCACCCGCCTCAACACCGTTGGAAGGGAGGAGAACCAATTAAGGCGGGGGGTGGGGTGGAACGAGCAGCTGTCTACCCTTAGCAGGAGGGCTCCTGATTACATACCTCTCCTGCTGCTGCTGCTGCTGGCTGTCCAGCAGCAGACTGAAGGTGGCTGCTGCTGTGCACAGGTATATAAAGGCTCAGAGCCTATTATGACACGCGCAGCCAGCGTTCCATTGCCACATTCCATCTACTGCAGGCAGGATACCTGGCTGGCTGAATGTCGCTGAGAAGCTCACAGAGACCGCCATAAGCAACAGTTTAACAGAATGCCACAGACTAATCAACCAAACTTTTTGGGTTGGGTTCTCTTTTATAGTCTGCAGGCATTAAATGAAAGAAGTCAGTGTTCCAGCAGAAGGAGACAACGTTTCAGAAAAGGCATTGTAGCAAACCAAAAAAGAAATTTTAAGCGCAGCAGAGTAACCAGCGCACATACCTGTTAGCTCAGGTGAGTTTAAAAGGCTGCTGTTGATAACAAGGGCATTTGCTAAATAGATGGTGTGTGTGCAACAATATACTGAAAGGTCAATTATATTGTGCAGCTTATCTCACCACCTGTAGTTATTTAGGTGAAAGCTCCAAAATGCTTGCCTAATATGTCTGTTTATCCAAAAGGAAGTAAAAAGGGAGAGCTAGAAAGATAGCATTGCATCACATTACATGGCAATGCAATGCACAGTTGCTGAAGTTGAACCAAAATGAGCTTGTAATCTGGCTTCTGCAACTTTGAACATGAAAAATCCAATGAGGAGAAGAAAAGCAAAGCCAAAGAGTCCATCCCAAAATCCGACAAACAAGCAAAATGAACAAAAAACATTGAATTCAATTCTTTCTGATTTTAGAAACTGCATTAAAGAAGGGGTGCACCGGTCCTGGAGATACTGCAATACCAGGTCAATGCGTGGAGTGGACAGAGCAAGCTCTTTTTCCATCTCCCTGTTCTAAAAATCCATTTAATATATGGTCCCCAGATAGGGGACGTATCAGATATTAAACTGATAAGAACAGATACTACACTTGATCTTAGCCAAAAGGCCGAGAAGCGATAACCAGAATTGGTTTCAAACTACGGAGCCACCCAAGGATCCTGAAAAGTCCATTTGTGGAGATGAGCTCCTGGACTCCCGTTAAGAAGACATGTTGTCAACCTCTAGATCCCTTACATGCCTGCACTTTTCGGCTTGCTGCTGCTGCAATCCACGCATTTTAGATCTGCATAACTCCACCTCTTTAAACACAGCACCTTCACCCCCTGCTGTTCCCACCCGCCTCAACACCGTTGGAAGGGAGGAGAACCAATTAAGGCGGGGGGTGGGGTGGAACGAGCAGCTGTCTACCCTTAGCAGGAGGGCTCCTGATTACATACCTCTCCTGCTGCTGCTGCTGCTGGCTGTCCAGCAGCAGACTGAAGGTGGCTGCTGCTGTGCACAGGTATATAAAGGCTCAGAGCCTATTATGACACGCGCAGCCAGCGTTCCATTGCCACATTCCATCTACTGCAGGCAGGATACCTGGCTGGCTGAATGTCGCTGAGAAGCTCACAGAGACCGCCATAAGCAACAGTTTAACAGAATGCCACAGACTAATCAACCAAACTTTTTGGGTTGGGTTCTCTTTTATAGTCTGCAGGCATTAAATGAAAGAAGTCAGTGTTCCAGCAGAAGGAGACAACGTTTCAGAAAAGGCATTGTAGCAAACCAAAAAAGAAATTTTAAGCGCAGCAGAGTAACCAGCGCACATACCTGTTAGCTCAGGTGAGTTTAAAAGGCTGCTGTTGATAACAAGGGCATTTGCTAAATAGATGGTGTGTGTGCAACAATATACTGAAAGGTCAATTATATTGTGCAGCTTATCTCACCACCTGTAGTTATTTAGGTGAAAGCTCCAAAATGCTTGCCTAATATGTCTGTTTATCCAAAAGGAAGTAAAAAGGGAGAGCTAGAAAGATAGCATTGCATCACATTACATGGCAATGCAATGCACAGTTGCTGAAGTTGAACCAAAATGAGCTTGTAATCTGGCTTCTGCAACTTTGAACATGAAAAATCCAATGAGGAGAAGAAAAGCAGAGCCAAAGAGTCCATCCCAAAATCCGACAAACAAGCAAAATGAACAAAAAACATTGAATTCAATTCTTTCTGATTTTAGAAACTGCATTAAAGAAGGGGTGCACCGGTCCTGGAGATACTGCAATACCAGGTCAATGCGTGGAGTGGACAGAGCAAGCTCTTTTTCCATCTCCCTGTTCTAAAAATCCATTTAATATATGGTCCCCAGATAGGGGACGTATCAGATATTAAACTGATAAGAACAGATACTACACTTGATCTTAGCCAAAAGGCCGAGAAGCGATAACCAGAATTGGTTTCAAACTACGGAGCCACCCAAGGATCCTGAAAAGTCCATTTGTGGAGATGAGCTCCTGGACTCCCGTTAAGAAGACATGTTGTCAACCTCTAGATCCCTTACATGCCTGCACTTTTCGGCTTGCTGCTGCTGCAATCCACGCGTTTTAGATCTGCATAACTCCACCTCTTTAAACACAGCACCTTCACCCCCTGCTGTTCCCACCCGCCTCAACACCGTTGGAAGGGAGGAGAACCAATTAAGGCGGGGGGTGGGGTGGAACGAGCAGCTGTCTACCCTTAGCAGGAGGGCTCCTGATTACATACCTCTCCTGCTGCTGCTGCTGCTGGCTGTCCAGCAGCAGACTGAAGGTGGCTGCTGCTGTGCACAGGTATATAAAGGCTCAGAGCCTATTATGACACGCGCAGCCAGCGTTCCATTGCCACATTCCATCTACTGCAGGCAGGATACCTGGCTGGCTGAATGTCGCTGAGAAGCTCACAGAGACCGCCATAAGCAACAGTTTAACAGAATGCCACAGACTAATCAACCAAACTTTTTGGGTTGGGTTCTCTTTTATAGTCTGCAGGCATTAAATGAAAGAAGTCAGTGTTCCAGCAGAAGGAGACAACGTTTCAGAAAAGGCATTGTAGCAAACCAAAAAAGAAATTTTAAGCGCAGCAGAGTAACCAGCGCACATACCTGTTAGCTCAGGTGAGTTTAAAAGGCTGCTGTTGATAACAAGGGCATTTGCTAAATAGATGGTGTGTGTGCAACAATATACTGAAAGGTCAATTATATTGTGCAGCTTATCTCACCACCTGTAGTTATTTAGGTGAAAGCTCCAAAATGCTTGCCTAATATGTCTGTTTATCCAAAAGGAAGTTAAAAGGGAGAGCTAGAAAGATAGCATTGCATCACATTACATGGCAATGCAATGCACAGTTGCTGAAGTTGAACCAAAATGAGCTTGTAATCTGGCTTCTGCAACTTTGAACATGAAAAATCCAATGAGGAGAAGAAAAGCAAAGCCAAAGAGTCCATCCCAAAATCCGACAAACAAGCAAAATGAACAAAAAACATTGAATTCAATTCTTTCTGATTTTAGAAACTGCATTAAAGAAGGGGTGCACCGGTCCTGGAGATACTGCAATACCAGGTCAATGCGTGGAGTGGACAGAGCAAGCTCTTTTTCCATCTCCCTGTTCTAAAAATCCATTTAATATATGGTCCCCAGATAGGGGACGTATCAGATATTAAACTGATAAGAACAGATACTACACTTGATCTTAGCCAAAAGGCCGAGAAGCGATAACCAGAATTGGTTTCAAACTACGGAGCCACCCAAGGATCCTGAAAAGTCCATTTGTGGAGATGAGCTCCTGGACTCCCGTTAAGAAGACATGTTGTCAACCTCTAGATCCCTTACATGCCTGCACTTTTCGGCTTGCTGCTGCTGCAATCCACGCGTTTTAGATCTGCATAACTCCACCTCTTTAAACACAGCACCTTCACCCCCTGCTGTTCCCACCCGCCTCAACACCGTTGGAAGGGAGGAGAACCAATTAAGGCGGGGGGTGGGGTGGAACGAGCAGCTGTCTACCCTTAGCAGGAGGGCTCCTGATTACATACCTCTCCTGCTGCTGCTGCTGCTGGCTGTCCAGCAGCAGACTGAAGGTGGCTGCTGCTGTGCACAGGTATATAAAGGCTCAGAGCCTATTATGACACGCGCAGCCAGCGTTCCATTGCCACATTCCATCTACTGCAGGCAGGATACCTGGCTGGCTGAATGTCGCTGAGAAGCTCACAGAGACCGCCATAAGCAACAGTTTAACAGAATGCCACAGACTAATCAACCAAACTTTTTGGGTTGGGTTCTCTTTTATAGTCTGCAGGCATTAAATGAAAGAAGTCAGTGTTCCAGCAGAAGGAGACAACGTTTCAGAAAAGGCATTGTAGCAAACCAAAAAAGAAATTTTAAGCGCAGCAGAGTAACCAGCGCACATACCTGTTAGCTCAGGTGAGTTTAAAAGGCTGCTGTTGATAACAAGGGCATTTGCTAAATAGATGGTGTGTGTGCAACAATATACTGAAAGGTCAATTATATTGTGCAGCTTATCTCACCACCTGTAGTTATTTAGGTGAAAGCTCCAAAATGCTTGCCTAATATGTCTGTTTATCCAAAAGGAAGTAAAAAGGGAGAGCTAGAAAGATAGCATTGCATCACATTACATGGCAATGCAATGCACAGTTGCTGAAGTTGAACCAAAATGAGCTTGTAATCTGGCTTCTGCAACTTTGAACATGAAAAATCCAATGAGGAGAAGAAAAGCAAAGCCAAAGAGTCCATCCCAAAATCCGACAAACAAGCAAAATGAACAAAAAACATTGAATTCAATTCTTTCTGATTTTAGAAACTGCATTAAAGAAGGGGTGCACCGGTCCTGGAGATACTGCAATACCAGGTCAATGCGTGGAGTGGACAGAGCAAGCTCTTTTTCCATCTCCCTGTTCTAAAAATCCATTTAATATATGGTCCCCAGATAGGGGACGTATCAGATATTAAACTGATAAGAACAGATTTTTTGATTGAATATATCTTTTATTAGCACAAAAAATAAGTTAACAGACAGTGTACAGTGCCGCAGCCCAGTACACACAGAATTCTACATCATATTTACATAGCATGAGGATACGACGCACTAACTAGACACATCACACCCCTATGCTACACAAAACACTCAATCTGAAAGAAAAAGCATATCAATCAATACAGTACGACGAACCGTGATAAGGGATAGGGATTGGGAAAAAGGGGATGGGGAGGGGAAAATCACAGGCCCGAAGCTTTATTGAAAGACAAGACACATAAGGGGAGAGGGGGAGGAGGGGTTTAGTCCTCATCCTCGTCCTCCGGACCGTCCATGATGGAATAGTCTCTGAGCAGGCTGTGGATCAGCCTGCGGCAGTCCTGGATGGACATCCTCTCCCTCCTCAAGATGAGCCGGTTCCTGGCGACCCAAAGGGCATCCTTGAAGCAGTTCATAAGGCGCCAAGCCTCCTGGATGGCTCCGACGGTATGAACCCCAGGGAAGAGTCCATAAAGCACAGAATGGTGCGATAGGCTCGCCCTGGGGACAGAGTTCCTCAGGTCGTCCTCAAGTGCAGTCAATAGGCGCTGTGCAAATCCGCAGTCCCAAAAAGTGTGCAAAGATGTTTCCTCCACGAAGGGGCACCTTGGGCAGTACCGGGTCTTGCACAGGTTCCGGGCATGCATGAATGACCGGACGGGCAGTCCGCCCTGAATCACCATCCACGACAAGTCCTTGTGCCCGTTGGTCAGCCTGTCAGACGACACATTTGTCCACACAGTCTCCAGCGTGTCCTGGTGAAGTCCTGTGATGTTCTCCACGTCATCCTTGGCTCTGATTAGCTTGTGGATAGTTTTGGGCTTCCACAAGTCGGGCTTGAGTCCCTCCAGTTGATGCTCCCCCACAAATCGAACGACGTCTCCGTAGAACCATGGCGTCGTCCAGTTGTAGGGGAAGGAGCTGTCCCACTTGTCCCAGCCGAGTCGCCTCCAAAGAGGAAGCAGGAAGAAGCGAGACATGGACCTGCCCGCGGAGCCATTCTTGACTTGCAAAGTCCGGCGGACACAATCACACACAAAAGAGGATCGCAGGAGGGTGGGGATATCTGGAACGCCCTTCCCACCCTTGCGAGGCTCCTTGTACATGACGGCCCGCCTGACTCTGTCCATCTTGGATCCCCAGACAAAGTGAAACACTGTCCTGGTAATGGCCCTGCACACAGTGACGTGTGGGGGCCAGGCCTGCGCCGTGTACTGCAAGACGGGCAGGACCTCATTACGCAGGACGAGTGCCTTACCCTCACAAGTGAGGTGTCTGAGGCTCCAGAGTCCGATCCGTTGCTTCACCTTGGCCAAGCGTTCTTGCCAGGACTTGAGGGCCGCTCTTTCCTTCCCGAACCAGACTCCCAGCACCTTGAGGAAATCCGGTTGAATGTTGAAGGGGAAGGGGGCGGAGGAGGCCGGCTGCCAATCCCCGAAGAGCATGGCTTCCGACTTCCTGCAGTTGACTTTGGCCCCTGAAGCCCGGCCGAACCTCTCACACGTCTGGACGAGGGCGTCGACTGAACCACGATCAGCGCAGAAGACGGTGACGTCGTCCATGTAGAGCGAGCACTTGACCTCGTGTCGTCCCGGACCCGGTGCGGTGATCCCTCTGATCTCTCCATTCTGCCGGATAGCCTCTGCGAAGAGTTCTATAACACAAACAAAAAGAAGAGGTGATAGAGGGCAGCCTTGTCTGACCCCAGAGAGGACAGGGAAGGGGTCAGTCTTCCAGCCGTTCACCAACACCGAGCTGTGGATATCAAAATACATCAGACGGACATACGAACAAAACATGTTACCCAAACCTAACCGGTGCAGAGCTCGGCCCATGAACTCGTGGGAAACCCGGTCGAAGGCCTTCTCCTGATCCAAGGAGACCAGGGCAGCGTGTGCGCGGCGGACCTTGATGTACTCGACCGTGTCCCGCACGAGAGCGAGGCTGTCTGCGATGCGACGTCCAGGGATGCCGCAGGTCTGGTCCGGGTGGATGATCCGTCCGATCACCGTCTTAAGTCGTGTCGCCATCGTCTTGGCCAGGATCTTGTAGTCCACGTTGAGCAGAGTGATGGGACGCCAATTCCTCAGGTCGCACCTCTCTCCCTTCCGCTTGTACAGGATCGTGACCATTCCTTCCCTCAAAGATGGAGGCATTCTACCCTCCACCACCATCTCCTCGTACAGGTCCAACAGGTCCGGACAGATGAGGTCTCCCAGCGCTACATAGAGCTCCGCTGGAAGACCATCACTGCCCGGGGTCCTGCCGGTCCTAAAGGATTTAGCGGCAGAGAGCAATTCGCCCACCATCAGAGGTTTGTCCAAGGCTGCCGTGCCTGCAGGATAAAGATGGTTAGTGATACCTGACAGGAACTTATCAGCAGCGTCGGGGTCGGTAGTCTTGTGGGAGTAGAGTTCGCTGTAGAAGTCGCTGACGACCCTCATCACGTCCTCCTTCCCACGTCGCATGTTTCCGCTCTCGTCTCGCAGCTCGTTCAGGGGCGTGTGACCGGCATGAAGTTTCCTGAAAAAGAATGAGTTACATTTCTCACCCTTCTCCAGATTCTCCACTTTGGAACGGAAGACGATTCGCTTGGACTCCTCCTCAAAGTGCCTTTTCAGGCTCTTCTTGGTCTCCTCCAGCTCCTCCCTCACGTCCCAGCCGCAGTGAAGAAGGTCCTGCAGCGACCGCAGCTCGCGCTGCAGCCCTCTGAAGTCCCTCCTCTTCTCACACGCCTGTTGTCGACCCTTGGCCTGAAAGAAACAGCGAAACTCAAGTTTAACATATTCCCACCAATCAGAGACTGTTTGGAAGCTACCCTTGTAGGACTGCCACATTGCGTAGGCTGCTCTCAGCTCCTCCACGACTTCATCCTGAGCCAGCTGAGCACAATTCAGCTTCCAGGAGCCGGGCCCGGACGGAAAACCGTCGCCGAGGACACCTTGTAAGTGAATGGCTCTGTGGTCGGAGAAGAAGCAGGAGACCATCGAGTGCCTACTCTGCCTGACTGCCCGAGAGGTGAACACAAAGTCAATCCTGGAGCGGAGTGAGCCATCGGGTCGGCTCCACGAATAGTTCGTGGAGCCTCTCCCCATGGAGCCCACCACGTCCTGAAGAGAGGCCTCGGTTACCATCTCGATGAGCAGCTTGGACGTGATGTCCAACTTGGCAGATGTGCCAGAACTACGACCATCCTCCTCGATGGGGCAGTTGAAATCCCCGGCCATCACTAAGGTCCTGGTGGTGGCAAGCTGAAGCCGCAGGGTCTGGAAAAGCTCCAAACGCTCATTCTTCAGTGGGGACGCATACACGTTGATGAACCTGACAGGTACTCCCGCCCAGTTGCCATCTACAACAAGAGCCCTGCCGCAGATGAGCTCCTGGACGGACTCAAGCGTGAATGCGCCCCCCCTGATCAGAATTGCGACCCCCGCAGACTTGCAGTCACCCCCACCGGACCAGTAGGATGGACCGTGGGACCACTCCCTGGCCAGATGTTTGAAGGACCTAGAGGAGGGAAGGGAACATTCCTGCAACATATAAACATCACACAACTGGGAAGTAAGGAAGGCATAAATAGTCTGACGTCTGAACTTGTCCTTGATGCTCCTGACATTAATGGAAAATAAATTAATATTAGCCATCATGTAGGGAAAAAAGAAAAAGTTAGCGCAGGCAATACACCTTAGTTACCACTCCGGTCGGGTGGTCCCTCGTCGGTGTTGACTGCTGGTGACGGGATCACCAGCAGGCCCTCTTCCTCCATCTGGTCAAGCAGCGCGGCCTCGATCTCGGCGACCACCAGTTCCTCCTCTTCTGGCTCGGCCACCAGGGTCTCAACCATGTGCTCCATCTCTTCTGGCTCAGGGAGGGTATCCTCCTTTTCGCCTACGAAATCCAGAATCTTCTTTTTGGAGGATTCAGTAGCAGGGCTGTCCTCCACCTTCCTCTTTCCCCGGGTTGGAACTGGGGAGACAAGAAGAGGAAAATCCTCCTCGGAATAGATAGCGGCGGGTGGAGGAAAGGTTAATTCCACCGCTACCATGGTCTGGGGAGGGAGAGTGGCTGCCGGGGCAGGGGAAAGGACACCTGCTGAGGAGTAGGGGAAGGAGGAAGAGGAAGTGGAATCCTCAGCAGGGGTGGCCGGGGTGGGGGGGGATTGGACGGGGGTGGCAGGGGGAGGGATCGAGAGAGGGGTGACAGAACTCTTACCCTCCTTTGACTTTTTCTTCTGCTTCGGAGCTGCTGGGACCGTCGCTGGGGCTTTGGCCACCGACTCCTTGACCGCATTGGCCTTGGTCGTCTCGGCCTTGGCCGCTGGGGCCTTGGTCGTCGCGTCCTTGACCTTCACAGGCCTGGTCGTCGGGGCCTTGTCCTCCGTAGCTGGGGTCGTCGCAACCACCGATGCCCAGGATCTCTCACGCTTGGGGCAATCCTTGTACAGATGAGCCGCCAGCCCACACAGGTTGCAGGACGTCTTCTTCGGGCAGTCCTTCGAGCTGTGTCCCGTCACTCGACAAATCCTGCAGGCATCCTCCTTGCAGTCCTTCATCTCGTGGCCATTCTTGCCGCATCTCCTGCAGTTCCGCGGCATGTCCGGGTAATAGATGAGGCCGTAGGAGTTGCCCAGGGAGAATGTCGGGGGCAGGTGCCGAAGTCCGTCTGAGTACGCCAGGTCCCTGTGAAGTCTAACGGTCACCGACCACTTACCTGTCCAGAAGCCGAGTCCATTCAGGATGTGAGAGGGTTCCTTCACAACCAAACAGAAGCGTCTCAGGAAGGTACAGATGTCTTGGCCTGGGGTGTGCGGGTTGCGCATGGAGACCGTGATCCTCCTTTCGTCCCTCTGGATAGGGCAGCTACCTGTAAAGGCAGAGAAAGAATTATCCGGTCCTTTTGCGCTTACCATTTCCCAGAACCTCCTGCAGGTGTTCACAGTGGCGAAGGTGACGAAGAAGATCCCCGTCAAGAAGGTCTGGATGCTGAGGGTGTCCGACCTGGAGAAGCCTCGATCCAGCAGCATCTTCTGGCAGAACACGTCCGAGGACATATCCAGCACCCTCCCATCCACTTCCTTCAGCTTCAGGGCAACCGTCTGCCGCATCCATGGCTCCAGGGCTGGAGCTTCGTGGCGGGGCTTCTGGGGTCCCTTCTGCTGGCCAGTCGTGGAGGCAGAGTCCTTGGGGTCAGAATCGGCTCCTGGCTGGGCCCTCCTGGCTGTACCCTGCTCCAGGCTCTTCTTTTCGGCCTTCCTCGCAGCGCTTGCCATGGCTTTCCTCCTGCAGTTACTTCTTGGAGCTGGATCTGGAACTCTTCCCGGAATGGGTGGAGCTATGCAGATTCTTCTCCCGTCGTGTTCTGGACAAATTCCCCGAAAGGTCTTTGTCTCGATGATTTTCTTCCTCGAAGATTCCACAGGACAGCCCGATTCTTCTCCGAGTCTTCGTCTTCTTCTGGATTCTTTAGAGCTTCTTCCTCCCACCGATATCCGCCTTCCTTCTCCGATGTCAGCTGGGCTCCGAAGCTCTTCTCCTTCCGAGTTCGATCGCTCTCGTCAAGTGTAGATCGTAGCTCTTGTGTTCTTAAAAGAACAGATACTACACTTGATCTTAGCCAAAAGGCCGAGAAGCGATAACCAGAATTGGTTTCAAACTACGGAGCCACCCAAGGATCCTGAAAAGTCCATTTGTGGAGATGAGCTCCTGGACTCCCGTTAAGAAGACATGTTGTCAACCTCTAGATCCCTTACATGCCTGCACTTTTCGGCTTGCTGCTGCTGCAATCCACGCGTTTTAGATCTGCATAACTCCACCTCTTTAAACACAGCACCTTCACCCCCTGCTGTTCCCACCCGCCTCAACACCGTTGGAAGGGAGGAGAACCAATTAAGGCGGGGGGTGGGGTGGAACGAGCAGCTGTCTACCCTTAGCAGGAGGGCTCCTGATTACATACCTCTCCTGCTGCTGCTGCTGCTGGCTGTCCAGCAGCAGACTGAAGGTGGCTGCTGCTGTGCACAGGTATATAAAGGCTCAGAGCCTATTATGACACGCGCAGCCAGCGTTCCATTGCCACATTCCATCTACTGCAGGCAGGATACCTGGCTGGCTGAATGTCGCTGAGAAGCTCACAGAGACCGCCATAAGCAACAGTTTAACAGAATGCCACAGACTAATCAACCAAACTTTTTGGGTTGGGTTCTCTTTTATAGTCTGCAGGCATTAAATGAAAGAAGTCAGTGTTCCAGCAGAAGGAGACAACGTTTCAGAAAAGGCATTGTAGCAAACCAAAAAAGAAATTTTAAGCGCAGCAGAGTAACCAGCGCACATACCTGTTAGCTCAGGTGAGTTTAAAAGGCTGCTGTTGATAACAAGGGCATTTGCTAAATAGATGGTGTGTGTGCAACAATATACTGAAAGGTCAATTATATTGTGCAGCTTATCTGACCACCTGTAGTTATTTAGGTGAAAGCTCCAAAATGCTTGCCTAATATGTCTGTTTATCCAAAAGGAAGTAAAAAGGGAGAGCTAGAAAGATAGCATTGCATCACATTACATGGCAATGCAATGCACAGTTGCTGAAGTTGAACCAAAATGAGCTTGTAATCTGGCTTCTGCAACTTTGAACATGAAAAATCCAATGAGGAGAAGAAAAGCAAAGCCAAAGAGTCCATCCCAAAATCCGACAAACAAGCAAAATGAACAAAAAACATTGAATTCAATTCTTTCTGATTTTAGAAACTGCATTAAAGAAGGGGTGCACCGGTCCTGGAGATACTGCAATACCAGGTCAATGCGTGGAGTGGACAGAGCAAGCTCTTTTTCCATCTCCCTGTTCTAAAAATCCATTTAATATATGGTCCCCAGATAGGGGACGTATCAGATATTAAACTGATAAGAACAGATTTTTTTTTTTTTTTTTTTTTTTTTTCGTTTTCAAACAAGCTTTATTTAAATCAGACATACATCATAAATTACAAACAAATCACAAAGACTTGAATAAAATATGACATAAAACAAATACAAGGTCAGATTTAAAAAGCGCATAAAAGCATAAAAATCATAAAACACAGTTTTGCATATAATTTGCATAAATAAATACATATGTCAAATGCAAACACCATAGCTTTTTAACTTTATCTTTTTACAATCAGGTAGTATGAAAACTTTTCACAAAGAACATATCCGATACAATATTTGAAACAAATCACAAATACTGGAATAAAATATGACATAAAACTAATACAGAGTCAGAATTAAAATGCACTTAAAAGCATAAAAAGCATAAAACACAGTTTTGCATATAATTTACATAAATAAATACATATTCCAAATTTGCAAACACCATAGCTTTTTGCTTCATTGATTCCCATCTTTTTACAATCTCTCAGGTAGTATGTAAACATTTCACAAAGAGCAAGCCCAATACAATCTTTGACAGGAATAAATTCACGTTTAAACAATAATATATTGCGCACTTTCCATAAAGCTTCTTTTAAACAGTTTATTATAAGCCATTCGACTCGTGCTTGTTTCATGGTTGGGCAATTAATTATCCCATATATTATAATGTCACAATTTAGGGTTTGTATACCACATATCCATTTTAGGAGGGTGCCCACCGTCTGCCATAGCTCTTGTGCGTAGGGGCAATCCCACAGTAAATGAAACACTGACTCGTTTGGGGCGCATCTTTCTCTGGGACATCTAGCACTAGCCACCAGCCCCCTATGATGCTGAAAAGCTCTCGTAGGGAGACATTGGTGAACAACCTGCCAAGCTAAATCCTTTTGTGAGTTGCTAAGTGCAGGACAGGCCACGTTGTTCCACACCAGGCGGCACCTGGAGATGGAAAAATTAGACACATCCTCCATCTCCTCATGTCCCTTACAAATAACTGTTAACTTACGTTGATCAAATAAAAGCTGACGATCAACTTGGGTCAGATCATATTCTGAAATGACCTTCTCCAAGATCTTGTAATGCTTAGGGGGAGATAAGAGAAAAGGACAATTAACAGTCATACTGAAGTTCAACTTTCGGAAAAGAAACCCAGTTGTATATCTAAGAAAACAAGAGAAAGCCCCAACATTATTCAAGCTTTTGCAACAAAATACAAAAAACTTGATAAATAAAAACAATTTTAAATCAGGGAACCCTTTACCCCCATTTTTCTTGCTTTTACATACCACCTCCCTCCTCAATTTCTCCATTTTGGATCCCCACAGAAAATAAAACATGGGCTTCATAAGTCTTTTAAGATACAGAGAATTAGGGGGAAAAACCATAGCGGCATACAAAATGATAGGAAGCAAAACCATTTTAATTACAAGAATCTTGCCCTCCATTGTTAGTTTTCGAGTTTGCCATAAAGAGATCTTCTGATTTAATTTATTCAAAACCAAATCCCAGTTTTCAATACCATCATTAGCAGGATTAAACAAGACACCCAGGATCTTGATTCCTACTGTTTGTGTGGGAACCCTAGGCGGATCTGACTCCCATTGACCCATAATCATACAGTCACATTTATTTATATTCAACTTAAACCCAGACCCAGCACTAAAAATTTCAGTAATTAGAATTGCTCTGTTAATAGATGCTGAGCTAGTGCCATATACAGATATGTCATCCATATATCCAATGGCTTTAACTTGTTGTCCACCCCCACCCGGAATAAAAATGCCCCTAACCACCTTGTCCCGACGCAGCAGGCACAACAGTGGCTCAATGGAGCAGACAAATAAAAGTGGGGACATGGGGCAACCTTGTTTAACACCGGAAAGAAGCTCCACCTCTCTAGTTAAAAAACCATTGACTAAAATCCGGGCAGATGACTGTTTGTATAAAAGCGCAATTTTCTGAATAAAAGAATCAGGGAACCCCATCTTTCCCATAACTTTAAAAAGATAAAAGTGGGAGACCCTATCAAACGCTTTCATAAAATCCAAAGATAAAATAGCTAGTGGCTGTTTTCTATCTTTTTGAAACCAGATAAGATCACGAATTAGGTTTAGATGCTCCCAGATTGATCTCCCGGGGACACCACAAACCTGATCTGGATGAATTACATTTTTAATAACTGCTTTAAGACGACCAGCAACAACTTTAGCTAAAATCTTGTAGTCTGTATTTAATAGTGAAATAGGCCTCCAATTCTCCAACTTTGATTTATCACCTTTCTTAAAAATTAATGTAATCATACTTTTAGGCCATGAATATGGTAATAAATCAGCCTTAGAGGCTTCACAAACTACTTGTATAAAATCCTCCTTAATTAGATCCCAAAAGCAAAGATAAAATTCAATAGGAAGGCCATCTGATCCAGGAGCCTTACCTTTATTAAAACTCTTAAGGGTCTCTTCAATTTCACTGGGTAAAAGTTCTTTAGCTAAAAAAATCTGGTCATCTTTATTTAAAAACTGGGATAAAACATTAAGATTCTCTGTAAAAGCAGGTTCATCAACATTTTTAATACTAAAAAGATCTCTATAAAAATTAGCAGTATGCTCTAAAATGCTCTCAGTGGAAGATTGTCCTTCTAGCTCAGTAATCACTTGTTTTTTGTCACTCATTTTTTTAAAGAAGAACCTTGAGCAGGTCTCACCCTTTTCCAAATATTTCACACGGGCATTAAATATAATTTCTTTACCCTTTTGTTCCAGGAATTTTTGGATTTCTGTCTGGATCTTGGCAATCTCACCATCCACACCAGGCACTCCCCACCCCTTAAGCTTATGGAGAGTTTGCATCCTGACATTAAAATCTTTAAAACATTTCCTTTTTTCACGTGCCTTCCTTTTACCAATTTTAATAAAAAATTCTTTAATACGGGTTTTAACACACTCCCACCACCCCAACATACTCTGATTTGGGTGTTTCCGTCTTCTCCAACTCTCATACTTTGCATAAAACTCCGCCCTTACCAGTTCGTCTTCTAATAAGAGCACATTCAATTTCCACATACCTTTTCCAACTTTTGCTTCCTGTGGAGTTTGCAATACATTGTATAGTAATACATGATCAGAAAAAATATTTTCTATTAGACCAGCATTCCTAGGTTTAAAAACATCAGAAGAGGAAAAAATAAAATCAATACGAGATGACATCCCTCTACCCCTCCATGTATGCCCAGGGTCAGTAGGGTAGGACTTTCTCCAAGCATCTAATAATTTGAGGTCCGTTGTCAAATGTTTTAACAGACTGGATGTTTTGTCTGTTCTTCCATTAGTATCACCTCCACTCCTCCCCTCCCCCAACATGACACAGTTAAAATCCCCTCCCACTATCACAGGGGACGGACCTGATAAAAACAAAGGGATGACATTAAAAAGGGAAGCACGCTCATTTTTCTCTGGGGATGCATAAACATTAATAAGACGACAGGTAAAACCATTTAAAATAACATGAGTTGATAAGGCACGACCTGGAACTATTTCAGTGATGGATAAAACATTAACATTTTGACATTTGAATAAAATCCCAACCCCGGCAGCTTTATTTTCATTGGACCCTGACCAAATAGAGGGTCCTGCTGACCAGTCCATTTTTAAGTTGGGGTATGACAAATCGTGATCAATACCGCATTCTTGCAGGAAAAAAATGTCAAAGTTCAGAGACAGTAACCAAGCAAACAAAGCAGCCCGTCTAACAGGGCTCTTTAGGCTTCTCACATTTAGTGAGGCAACACGGATTTCTGCCATGTTAGGTGTTTTTTATTGATTCATTATACTCTGAATCAATAATTTGTGACAGAGAAGGTGAAGGAAGGGATGACACAGTTCGTAAACTGTCCGTTTCATCTGAGTCCGTGAAATCCTCAATTAAGTTAGTCCCCTCTGGGCTGAGAATTTTTGCAGCACTAGATAGAAAGACTTTACGGGACATCTGAGGCAGGTTATGCTCCTCCTGTGCCTCTTCACGACTTCTCTTACCACTGGCGCTGAGATCCATCCGATCCTCCGAATCCACCCGATCCTCACCAGGCACTGCAGCAGGTGGAATACCCGCAGACCCTCCAGGAGCACCAAGGGACATCATCTCCGGAGCAGGATGACCATCAGGACCAGCAACAGGTTCACCAACCACTGCACGACCTCTATCATCCAGGCAGGCAACAGGACATCCATCAGGAATGGTTCCAGGACATCCATCTGGACTGGCATCAGGACATCCATCTGGACTGGCATCAGGACATCCATCTGGACTGGCATCAGGGCATCCATCTGGGTTGGCATCAGGACATCCATCTGGATTGGCATCAGGGCATCCATCTGGATTGGCATCAGGGCATCCATCTGGATTGGCATCAGGGCATCCGTCTGGACTGGCATCAGGGCAGACATCTGGTCCAACATCTGTGCTGGCATCAGCAGGGGTATCTGGATGGACATCTGGATTGGTACCAACAGCTCCAGATTTTCGCCTCTTTTTTTGTTCCCTCTCATTTCCGCTCTGAGAAGGTGCCATCTCCCCACCAGGTGAAACCTGGACCCCTGCAGGAGTAGGCAAAGGCGTGACCTCGGCTACAGAGGCCAGGTTTTTCCGCAAAGGTACCGACTGAGCATCGACTGAGTCAGACTGTTTTTGACCTTTAGTAATGTCCACAAAGCTTTTTCTGGGGTCACCCGGGCTGACCCTGCTGGCATCAGCAGGAACTCCTGCGGAACTAGCCGCAGGCGCCCGAGAGCCACCACGAGACCTTGTCCGCATCGGACAATTACTGAACAGGTGAGTAGACATTCCGCACCCACTGCAGGTCTTACTGTTCTTACAGTCCTTTGAGGCATGACCCCATTGTCCACAATTGTGGCACTGACTCATCCGCTCGTTCTTACAATCGCTCTGTATGTGACCAAGGTCACCACACCTACGACACCTGAATGGTTGTCCATCATAGAAGAGGTAGCCATGGTCTCTTCCCAGCACCACTGTGGAGGGGGGGTGCATAAGGCCTTCTACACCCCCAGGGTCAAGTCTGAAGCGTACCATAAAGCGTCGTTTCCCATTCCAGAAACCACTCCGACCTTTGACGTTCCCCTTAACGCATTCGTAAAAGTGCTGGCAGGCAACCTTGGTCGAGAACGTGAGAATATATGTACTCTGCCCCTTCTCCTGCAGGCAGTAAACATCATGATCTTTCACGTTCAACAGATCTCTCAAAATCTGTACATAGAACTCACGGGGGTTGTCATATCCGACATGGTTTGCTGGAACCTCGATACGCACCGAGTTCCTGATCTGGCCGGAGCCAGTGGAAAATTGAAATGAACAAGGCATCTCACCAAAGTGGCAAAGGCTTACCGTCACTACGGGCTCGGCCTTTCGCCTGGGGATCGCAACTTGTTGCCCGGGGACTAAGCCAGCTCCCTAATAGCAGCAGGGGGGTGAAGTCCCACCAAAAGGTGAGACGATCCCCCCAGGCCAAGGAGCCGGGTACCCCGGGCACCTCTCAGCCAAGACCAAGGCAGCAACCGTTAGATCACTGCACCTGATCTCAGCCAAAAGGCCGAGAAGCGATAACCAGAATTGGTTTCAAACTACGGAGCCACCCAAGGATCCTGAAAAGTCCATTTGTGGAGATGAGCTCCTGGACTCCCGTTAAGAAGACATGTTGTCAACCTCTAGATCCCTTACATGCCTGCACTTTTCGGCTTGCTGCTGCTGCAATCCACGCGTTTTAGATCTGCATAACTCCACCTCTTTAAACACAGCACCTTCACCCCCTGCTGTTCCCACCCGCCTCAACACCGTTGGAAGGGAGGAGAACCAATTAAGGCGGGGGGTGGGGTGGAACGAGCAGCTGTCTACCCTTAGCAGGAGGGCTCCTGATTACATACCTCTCCTGCTGCTGCTGCTGCTGGCTGTCCAGCAGCAGACTGAAGGTGGCTGCTGCTGTGCACAGGTATATAAAGGCTCAGAGCCTATTATGACACGCGCAGCCAGCGTTCCATTGCCACATTCCATCTACTGCAGGCAGGATACCTGGCTGGCTGAATGTCGCTGAGAAGCTCACAGAGACCGCCATAAGCAACAGTTTAACAGAATGCCACAGACTAATCAACCAAACTTTTTGGGTTGGGTTCTCTTTTATAGTCTGCAGGCATTAAATGAAAGAAGTCAGTGTTCCAGCAGAAGGAGACAACGTTTCAGAAAAGGCATTGTAGCAAACCAAAAAAGAAATTTTAAGCGCAGCAGAGTAACCAGCGCACATACCTGTTAGCTCAGGTGAGTTTAAAAGGCTGCTGTTGATAACAAGGGCATTTGCTAAATAGATGGTGTGTGTGCAACAATATACTGAAAGGTCAATTATATTGTGCAGCTTATCTCACCACCTGTAGTTATTTAGGTGAAAGCTCCAAAATGCTTGCCTAATATGTCTGTTTATCCAAAAGGAAGTAAAAAGGGAGAGCTAGAAAGATAGCATTGCATCACATTACATGGCAATGCAATGCACAGTTGCTGAAGTTGAACCAAAATGAGCTTGTAATCTGGCTTCTGCAACTTTGAACATGAAAAAACCAATGAGGAGAAGAAAAGCAAAGCCAAAGAGTCCATCCCAAAATCCGACAAACAAGCAAAATGAACAAAAAACATTGAATTCAATTCTTTCTGATTTTAGAAACTGCATTAAAGAAGGGGTGCACCGGTCCTGGAGATACTGCAATACCAGGTCAATGCGTGGAGTGGACAGAGCAAGCTCTTTTTCCATCTCCCTGTTCTAAAAATCCATTTAATATATGGTCCCCAGATAGGGGACGTATCAGATATTAAACTGATAAGAACAGATACTACACTTGATCTTAGCCAAAAGGCCGAGAAGCGATAACCAGAATTGGTTTCAAACTACGGAGCCACCCAAGGATCCTGAAAAGTCCATTTGTGGAGATGAGCTCCTGGACTCCCGTTAAGAAGACATGTTGTCAACCTCTAGATCCCTTACATGCCTGCACTTTTCGGCTTGCTGCTGCTGCAATCCACGCGTTTTAGATCTGCATAACTCCACCTCTTTAAACACAGCACCTTCACCCCCTGCTGTTCCCACCCGCCTCAACACCGTTGGAAGGGAGGAGAACCAATTAAGGCGGGGGGTGGGGTGGAACGAGCAGCTGTCTACCATTAGCAGGAGGGCTCCTGATTACATACCTCTCCTGCTGCTGCTGCTGCTGGCTGTCCAGCAGCAGACTGAAGGTGGCTGCTGCTGTGCACAGGTATATAAAGGCTCAGAGCCTATTATGACACGCGCAGCCAGCGTTCCATTGCCACATTCCATCTACTGCAGGCAGGATACCTGGCTGGCTGAATGTCGCTGAGAAGCTCACAGAGACCGCCATAAGCAACAGTTTAACAGAATGCCACAGACTAATCAACCAAACTTTTTGGGTTGGGTTCTCTTTTATAGTCTGCAGGCATTAAATGAAAGAAGTCAGTGTTCCAGCAGAAGGAGACAACGTTTCAGAAAAGGCATTGTAGCAAACCAAAAAAGAAATTTTAAGCGCAGCAGAGTAACCAGCGCACATACCTGTTAGCTCAGGTGAGTTTAAAAGGCTGCTGTTGATAACAAGGGCATTTGCTAAATAGATGGTGTGTGTGCAACAATATACTGAAAGGTCAATTATATTGTGCAGCTTATCTCACCACCTGTAGTTATTTAGGTGAAAGCTCCAAAATGCTTGCCTAATATGTCTGTTTATCCAAAAGGAAGTAAAAAGGGAGAGCTAGAAAGATAGCATTGCATCACATTACATGGCAATGCAATGCACAGTTGCTGAAGTTGAACCAAAATGAGCTTGTAATCTGGCTTCTGCAACTTTGAACATGAAAAATCCAATGAGGAGAAGAAAAGCAAAGCCAAAGAGTCCATCCCAAAATCCGACAAACAAGCAACATGAACAAAAAACATTGAATTCAATTCTTTCTGATTTTAGAAACTGCATTAAAGAAGGGGTGCACCGGTCCTGGAGATACTGCAATACCAGGTCAATGCGTGGAGTGGACAGAGCAAGCTCTTTTTCCATCTCCCTGTTCTAAAAATCCATTTAATATATGGTCCCCAGATAGGGGACGTATCAGATATTAAACTGATAAGAACAGATACTACACTTGATCTTAGCCAAAAGGCCGAGAAGCGATAACCAGAATTGGTTTCAAACTACGGAGCCACCCAAGGATCCTGAAAAGTCCATTTGTGGAGATGAGCTCCTGGACTCCCGTTAAGAAGACATGTTGTCAACCTCTAGATCCCTTACATGCCTGCACTTTTCGGCTTGCTGCTGCTGCAATCCACGCGTTTTAGATCTGCATAACTCCACCTCTTTAAACACAGCACCTTCACCCCCTGCTGTTCCCACCCGCCTCAACACCGTTGGAAGGGAGGAGAACCAATTAAGGCGGGGGGTGGGGTGGAACGAGCAGCTGTCTACCCTTAGCAGGAGGGCTCCTGATTACATACCTCTCCTGCTGCTGCTGCTGCTGGCTGTCCAGCAGCAGACTGAAGGTGGCTGCTGCTGTGCACAGGTATATAAAGGCTCAGAGCCTATTATGACACGCGCAGCCAGCGTTCCATTGCCACATTCCATCTACTGCAGGCAGGATACCTGGCTGGCTGAATGTCGCTGAGAAGCTCACAGAGACCGCCATAAGCAACAGTTTAACAGAATGCCACAGACTAATCAACCAAACTTTTTGGGTTGGGTTCTCTTTTATAGTCTGCAGGCATTAAATGAAAGAAGTCAGTGTTCCAGCAGAAGGAGACAACGTTTCAGAAAAGGCATTGTAGCAAACCAAAAAAGAAATTTTAAGCGCAGCAGAGTAACCAGCGCACATACCTGTTAGCTCAGGTGAGTTTAAAAGGCTGCTGTTGATAACAAGGGCATTTGCTAAATAGATGGTGTGTGTGCAACAATATACTGAAAGGTCAATTATATTGTGCAGCTTATCTCACCACCTGTAGTTATTTAGGTGAAAGCTCCAAAATGCTTGCCTAATATGTCTGTTTATCCAAAAGGAAGTAAAAAGGGAGAGCTAGAAAGATAGCATTGCATCACATTACATGGCAATGCAATGCACAGTTGCTGAAGTTGAACCAAAATGAGCTTGTAATCTGGCTTCTGCAACTTTGAACATGAAAAATCCAATGAGGAGAAGAAAAGCAAAGCCAAAGAGTCCATCCCAAAATCCGACAAACAAGCAAAATGAACAAAAAACATTGAATTCAATTCTTTCTGATTTTAGAAACTGCATTAAAGAAGGGGTGCACCGGTCATGGAGATACTGCAATACCAGGTCAATGCGTGGAGTGGACAGAGCAAGCTCTTTTTCCATCTCCCTGTTCTAAAAATCCATTTAATATATGGTCCCCAGATAGGGGACGTATCAGATATTAAACTGATAAGAACAGATTTTTTTTTTTTTTTTTTTTTTTCCAAACACTCAGAAATTAAGTTTTATAATCTTAAATCATATATCACTAAACTCAAGATTTTAGTTCCATCATCGTGTTTAGATATTATATTTATATTTTTTCATTTGAATTAATATATATAAAGTTAAACATAACAATTCCTTTACAGTTTCAACAGTTTCCAAACAAATCACAACTGACATTACTTCACCCGGTTTCCCAAACTAAATATCCCCTTTTTCCCTTTTACTTTCCTCCCAACAAAACCCCTTAACTTCTTTTCTTCCTCCTCATGCTCTAACCGCATCTGTTCCCAATCATACTCTTCCTCATCATCTCTGAAAGTCACCACCTTCTCCAAAACTTTACCCTTTTCCTCTTTTACTTCTTTCTTTTCACCAGATACTTTCCTTGATCCACAATTTTCCTGTACCGTTACCTTTTTCTTCACCTTTAAACTTTCAACTTCTTTTCCCTGCTTATTCTCCTCTATAATTATCGCATCAACTTCCTTCTTCATTTTATCACCAATATCTTCCTTTTGTCCTCCAAAGTTCTTTTCAAAAGTTCCTTTGCTGCTTTCCATGTAACAATACCCAGAACTCCCGTTTACCATAATCCTCCCATTATGCAAATTTTCTTCTCCTGTTGTCCACACCAAAAAACGTCTATTTCCGTTCCAAATACCAACTTTGTTCCTGTATAATTTCTGAAACTTTACCATCTTACATTTAGATTCCAAAAAAACCATTATCTCCTCTATTTCCACAAACGGATTGTCCATGTAAATTATCACACTCTTCGGTTTCCCCATGAATGATGCACTTACTCCAATTTTCCCAGAATCCTCTTCACTCCAGCATTTGAAAAAATGAATGCACTTTTCCTCAGAAACTAGAGTCACATCACAAACTTTACCTTGCTTTATTTCTTGCATACAGTAGATATCCTTCTCCAAAACTTCATGTTTCCTCAAAATTTCCAGAATCCATTTTTCTTCCAAAAAAGTTTCTCCCGTCTCCCGTTTCACAAAAAAACGTAAGCATCTCTTCTTTTTCCAAAACTCCATCTCAACAATCCGTTTTCCTTCCGTTTTTCCTTTTAATCCTCCAAATGTTGCCACCACAGCTATGTGTGGCGACAGTTGCCCCCCACAGCTATGTGTGGTGACAAGGTGATCGCCTCTCGTTGCCCAGGGACTAATCCGACTCCCTAATAGCAGCAGGGGGGTTTAGCTCCACCGATGAGTGTAGCGATCCCCCCAGGCCAAGGAGCCGGGCACCCCAAGCACCTCCCAGTCAAGACCAAGGCAGCAACCGCTAGATCACTGCACTTGATCTTAGCCAAAAGGCCGAGAAGCGATAACCAGAATTGGTTTCAAACTACGGAGCCACCCAAGGATCCTGAAAAGTCCATTTGTGGAGATGAGCTCCTGGACTCCCGTTAAGAAGACATGTTGTCAACCTCTAGATCCCTTACATGCCTGCACTTTTCGGCTTGCTGCTGCTGCAATCCACGCGTTTTAGATCTGCATAACTCCACCTCTTTAAACACAGCACCTTCACCCCCTGCTGTTCCCACCCGCCTCAACACCGTTGGAAGGGAGGAGAACCAATTAAGGCGGGGGGTGGGGTGGAACGAGCAGCTGTCTACCCTTAGCAGGAGGGCTCCTGATTACATACCTCTCCTGCTGCTGCTGCTGCTGGCTGTCCAGCAGCAGACTGAAGGTGGCTGCTGCTGTGCACAGGTATATAAAGGCTCAGAGCCTATTATGACACGCGCAGCCAGCGTTCCATTGCCACATTCCATCTACTGCAGGCAGGATACCTGGCTGGCTGAATGTCGCTGAGAAGCTCACAGAGACCGCCATAAGCAACAGTTTAACAGAATGCCACAGACTAATCAACCAAACTTTTTGGGTTGGGTTCTCTTTTATAGTCTGCAGGCATTAAATGAAAGAAGTCAGTGTTCCAGCAGAAGGAGACAACGTTTCAGAAAAGGCATTGTAGCAAACCAAAAAAGAAATTTTAAGCGCAGCAGAGTAACCAGCGCACATACCTGTTAGCTCAGGTGAGTTTAAAAGGCTGCTGTTGATAACAAGGGCATTTGCTAAATAGATGGTGTGTGTGCAACAATATACTGAAAGGTCAATTATATTGTGCAGCTTATCTCACCACCTGTAGTTATTTAGGTGAAAGCTCCAAAATGCTTGCCTAATATGTCTGTTTATCCAAATGGAAGTAAAAAGGGAGAGCTAGAAAGATAGCATTGCATCACATTACATGGCAATGCAATGCACAGTTGCTGAAGTTGAACCAAAATGAGCTTGTAATCTGGCTTCTGCAACTTTGAACATGAAAAATCCAATGAGGAGAAGAAAAGAAAAGCCAAAGAGTCCATCCCAAAATCCGACAAACAAGCAAAATGAACAAAAAACATTGAATTCAATTCTTTCTGATTTTAGAAACTGCATTAAAGAAGGGGTGCACCGGTCCTGGAGATACTGCAATACCAGGTCAATGCGTGGAGTGGACAGAGCAAGCTCTTTTTCCATCTCCCTGTTCTAAAAATCCATTTAATATATGGTCCCCAGATAGGGGACGTATCAGATATTAAACTGATAAGAACAGATACTACACTTGATCTTAGCCAAAAGGCCGAGAAGCGATAACCAGAATTGGTTTCAAACTACGGAGCCACCCAAGGATCCTGAAAAGTCCATTTGTGGAGATGAGCTCCTGGACTCCCGTTAAGAAGACATGTTGTCAACCTCTAGATCCCTTACATGCCTGCACTTTTCGGCTTGCTGCTGCTGCAATCCACGCATTTTAGATCTGCATAACTCCACCTCTTTAAACACAGCACCTTCACCCCCTGCTGTTCCCACCCGCCTCAACACCGTTGGAAGGGAGGAGAACCAATTAAGGCGGGGGGTGGGGTGGAACGAGCAGCTGTCTACCCTTAGCAGGAGGGCTCCTGATTACATACCTCTCCTGCTGCTGCTGCTGCTGGCTGTCCAGCAGCAGACTGAAGGTGGCTGCTGCTGTGCACAGGTATATAAAGGCTCAGAGCCTATTATGACACGCGCAGCCAGCGTTCCATTGCCACATTCCATCTACTGCAGGCAGGATACCTGGCTGGCTGAATGTCGCTGAGAAGCTCACAGAGACCGCCATAAGCAACAGTTTAACAGAATGCCACAGACTAATCAACCAAACTTTTTGGGTTGGGTTCTCTTTTATAGTCTGCAGGCATTAAATGAAAGAAGTCAGTGTTCCAGCAGAAGGAGACAACGTTTCAGAAAAGGCATTGTAGCAAACCAAAAAAGAAATTTTAAGCGCAGCAGAGTAACCAGCGCACATACCTGTTAGCTCAGGTGAGTTTAAAAGGCTGCTGTTGATAACAAGGGCATTTGCTAAATAGATGGTGTGTGTGCAACAATATACTGAAAGGTCAATTATATTGTGCAGCTTATCTCACCACCTGTAGTTATTTAGGTGAAAGCTCCAAAATGCTTGCCTAATATGTCTGTTTATCCAAAAGGAAGTAAAAAGGGAGAGCTAGAAAGATAGCATTGCATCACATTACATGGCAATGCAATGCACAGTTGCTGAAGTTGAACCAAAATGAGCTTGTAATCTGGCTTCTGCAACTTTGAACATGAAAAATCCAATGAGGAGAAGAAAAGCAAAGCCAAAGAGTCCATCCCAAAATCCGACAAACAAGCAAAATGAACAAAAAACATTGAATTCAATTCTTTCTGATTTTAGAAACTGCATTAAAGAAGGGGTGCACCGGTCCTGGAGATACTGCAATACGAGGTCAATGCGTGGAGTGGACAGAGCAAGCTCTTTTTCCATCTCCCTGTTCTAAAAATCCATTTAATATATGGTCCCCAGATAGGGGACGTATCAGATATTAAACTGATAAGAACAGATTTTTTTTTTTTTTTTTTTTTCCAAACACTCAGAAATTAAGTTTTATAATCTTAAATCATATATCACTAAACTCAAGATTTTAGTTCCATCATCGTGTTTAGATATTATATTTATATTTTTTCATTTGAATTAATATATATAAAGTTAAACATAACAATTCCTTTACAGTTTCAACAGTTTCCAAACAAATCACAACTGACATTACTTCACCCGGTTTCCCAAACTAAATATCCCCTTTTTCCCTTTTACTTTCCTCCCAACAAAACCCCTTAACTTCTTTTCTTCCTCCTCATGCTCTAACCGCATCTGTTCCCAATCATACTCTTCCTCATCATCTCTGAAAGTCACCACCTTCTCCAAAACTTTACCCTTTTCCTCTTTTACTTCTTTCTTTTCACCAGATACTTTCCTTGATCCACAATTTTCCTGTACCGTTACCTTTTTCTTCACCTTTAAACTTTCAACTTCTTTTCCCTGCTTATTCTCCTCTATAATTATCGCATCAACTTCCTTCTTCATTTTATCACCAATATCTTCCTTTTGTCCTCCAAAGTTCTTTTCAAAAGTTCCTTTGCTGCTTTCCATGTAACAATACCCAGAACTCCCGTTTACCATAATCCTCCCATTATGCAAATTTTCTTCTCCTGTTGTCCACACCAAAAAACGTCTATTTCCGTTCCAAATACCAACTTTGTTCCTGTATAATTTCTGAAACTTTACCATCTTACATTTAGATTCCAAAAAAACCATTATCTCCTCTATTTCCACAAACGGATTGTCCATGTAAATTATCACACTCTTCGGTTTCCCCATGAATGATGCACTTACTCCAATTTTCCCAGAATCCTCTTCACTCCAGCATTTGAAAAAATGAATGCACTTTTCCTCAGAAACTAGAGTCACATCACAAACTTTACCTTGCTTTATTTCTTGCATACAGTAGATATCCTTCTCCAAAACTTCATGTTTCCTCAAAATTTCCAGAATCCATTTTTCTTCCAAAAAAGTTTCTTCCGTCTCCCGTTTCACAAAAAAACGTAAGCATCTCTTCTTTTTCCAAAACTCCATCTCAACAATCCGTTTTCCTTCCGTTTTTCCTTTTAATCCTCCAAATGTTGCCACCACAGCTATGTGTGGCGACAGTTGCCCCCCACAGCTATGTGTGGTGACAAGGTGATCGCCTCTCGTTGCCCAGGGACTAATCCGACTCCCTAATAGCAGCAGGGGGGTTTAGCTCCACCGATGAGTGTAGCGATCCCCCCAGGCCAAGGAGCCGGGCACCCCAAGCACCTCCCAGTCAAGACCAAGGCAGCAACCGCTAGATCACTGCACTTGATCTTAGCCAAAAGGCCGAGAAGCGATAACCAGAATTGGTTTCAAACTACGGAGCCACCCAAGGATCCTGAAAAGTCCATTTGTGGAGATGAGCTCCTGGACTCCCGTTAAGAAGACATGTTGTCAACCTCTAGATCCCTTACATGCCTGCACTTTTCGGCTTGCTGCTGCTGCAATCCACGCGTTTTAGATCTGCATAACTCCACCTCTTTAAACACAGCACCTTCACCCCCTGCTGTTCCCACCCGCCTCAACACCGTTGGAAGGGAGGAGAACCAATTAAGGCGGGGGGTGGGGTGGAACGAGCAGCTGTCTACCCTTAGCAGGAGGGCTCCTGATTACATACCTCTCCTGCTGCTGCTGCTGCTGGCTGTCCAGCAGCAGACTGAAGGTGGCTGCTGCTGTGCACAGGTATATAAAGGCTCAGAGCCTATTATGACACGCGCAGCCAGCGTTCCATTGCCACATTCCATCTACTGCAGGCAGGATACCTGGCTGGCTGAATGTCGCTGAGAAGCTCACAGAGACCGCCATAAGCAACAGTTTAACAGAATGCCACAGACTAATCAACCAAACTTTTTGGGTTGGGTTCTCTTTTATAGTCTGCAGGCATTAAATGAAAGAAGTCAGTGTTCCAGCAGAAGGAGACAACGTTTCAGAAAAGGCATTGTAGCAAACCAAAAAAGAAATTTTAAGCGCAGCAGAGTAACCAGCGCACATACCTGTTAGCTCAGGTGAGTTTAAAAGGCTGCTGTTGATAACAAGGGCATTTGCTAAATAGATGGTGTGTGTGCAACAATATACTGAAAGGTCAATTATATTGTGCAGCTTATCTCACCACCTGTAGTTATTTAGGTGAAAGCTCCAAAATGCTTGCCTAATATGTCTGTTTATCCAAAAGGAAGTAAAAAGGGAGAGCTAGAAAGATAGCATTGCATCACATTACATGGCAATGCAATGCACAGTTGCTGAAGTTGAACCAAAATGAGCTTGTAATCTGGCTTCTGCAACTTTGAACATGAAAAATCCAATGAGGAGAAGAAAAGCAAAGCCAAAGAGTCCATCCCAAAATCCGACAAACAAGCAAAATGAACAAAAAACATTGAATTCAATTCTTTCTGATTTTAGAAACTGCATTAAAGAAGGGGTGCACCGGTCCTGGAGATACTGCAATACCAGGTCAATGCGTGGAGTGGACAGAGCAAGCTCTTTTTCCATCTCCCTGTTCTAAAAATCCATTTAATATATGGTCCCCAGATAGGGGACGTATCAGATATTAAACTGATAAGAACAGATTTTTTTTTTTTTTTTTTTTTTGTTCCAAACACTCAGAAATTAAGTTTTATAATCTTAAATCATATATCACCAAACTCAAGATTTTAGTTCCATCATCGTGTTTAGATATTATATTTATATTTTTTAATTTGAATTAATATATATAAAGTTAAACATAACAATTCCTTTGCAGTTTCAACAGTTTCCAAACAAATCACAACTGACATTACTTCACCCGGTTTCCCAAACTAAATATCCCCTTTTTCTCTTTTACTTTCCTCCCAACAAAACCCCTTAACTTCTTTTCTTCCTCCTCATGCTCTAACCGCATCTGTTCCCAATCATACTCTTCCTCATCATCTCTGAAAGTCACCACCTTCTCCAAAACTTTACCCTTTTCCTCTTTTACTTCTTTCTTTTCACCAGATACTTTCCTTGATCCACAATTTTCCTGTACCGTTACCTTTTTCTTCAATTTCACCTTTAAACTTTCAACTTCTTTTCCCTGCTTATTCTCCTCTATAATTATCGCATCAACTTCCTTCTTCATTTTATCACCAATATCTTCCTTTTGTCCTCCAAAGTTCTTTTCAAAAGTTCCTTTGCTGCTTTCCATGTAACAATACCCAGAACTCCCGTTTAACATAATCCTCCCATTATGCAAATTTTCTTCTCCTGTTGTCCACACCAAAAAACGTCTCTTTCCGTTCCAAATACCAACTTTGTTCCTGTATAATTTCTGAAACTTTACCATCTTACATTTAGATTCCAAAAAAACCATTATCTCCTCTATTTCCACAAACGGATTGTCCATGTAAATTATCACACTCTTCGGTTTCCCCATGAATGATGCACTTACTCCAATTTTCCCAGAATCCTCTTCACTCCAGCCTTTGAAAAAATGAATGCACTTTTCCTCAGAAACTAGAATCACATCACAAACTTTACCTTTCTTTATTTCTTGCATACAGTAGATATCCTTCTCCAAAACTTCATATTTCCTCAAAATTTCCAGAATCCATTTTTCTTCCAAAAAAGTTTCTTCCGTCTCCCGTTTCACAAAAAAATGTAAGCATCTCTTCTTTTTCCAAAACTCCATCTCAACGATCCGTTTTCCTTCCGTTTTTTCCTTTTAATCCTCCAAATGTTGCCACCACAGCTATGTGTGGCGACAGTTGCCCCCCACAGCTATGTGTGGTGACAAGGTGATCGCCTCTCGTTGCCCAGGGACTAATCCGACTCCCTAATAGCAGCAGGGGGGTTTAGCTCCACCGATAAGTGTAGCGATCCCCCCAGGCCAAGGAGTCGGGTACCCCAAGCGCCTCCCAGCCAAGACCAAGGCAGAAACCGCTAGATCACTGCACTTGATCTTAGCCAAAAGGCCGAGAAGCGATAACCAGAATTGGTTTCAAACTACGGAGCCACCCAAGGATCCTGAAAAGTCCATTTGTGGAGATGAGCTCCTGGACTCCCGTTAAGAAGACATGTTGTCAACCTCTAGATCCCTTACATGCCTGCACTTTTCGGCTTGCTGCTGCTGCAATCCACGCGTTTTAGATCTGCATAACTCCACCTCTTTAAACACAGCACCTTCACCCCCTGCTGTTCCCACCCGCCTCAACACCGTTGGAAGGGAGGAGAACCAATTAAGGCGGGGGGTGGGGTGGAACGAGCAGCTGTCTACCCTTAGCAGGAGGGCTCCTGATTACATACCTCTCCTGCTGCTGCTGCTGCTGGCTGTCCAGCAGCAGACTGAAGGTGGCTGCTGCTGTGCACAGGTATATAAAGGCTCAGAGCCTATTATGAAACGCGCAGCCAGCGTTCCATTGCCACATTCCATCTACTGCAGGCAGGATACCTGGCTGGCTGAATGTCGCTGAGAAGCTCACAGAGACCGCCATAAGCAACAGTTTAACAGAATGCCACAGACTAATCAACCAAACTTTTTGGGTTGGGTTCTCTTTTATAGTCTGCAGGCATTAAATGAAAGAAGTCAGTGTTCCAGCAGAAGGAGACAACGTTTCAGAAAAGGCATTGTAGCAAACCAAAAAAGAAATTTTAAGCGCAGCAGAGTAACCAGCGCACATACCTGTTAGCTCAGGTGAGTTTAAAAGGCTGCTGTTGATAACAAGGGCATTTGCTAAATAGATGGTGTGTGTGCAACAATATACTGAAAAGTCAATTATATTGTGCAGCTTATCTCACCACCTGTAGTTATTTAGGTGAAAGCTCCAAAATGCTTGCCTAATATGTCTGTTTATCCAAAAGGAAGTAAAAAGGGAGAGCTAGAAAGATAGCATTGCATCACATTACATGGCAATGCAATGCACAGTTGCTGAAGTTGAACCAAAATGAGCTTGTAATCTGGCTTCTGCAACTTTGAACATGAAAAATCCAATGAGGAGAAGAAAAGCAAAGCCAAAGAGTCCATCCCAAAATCCGACAAACAAGCAAAATGAACAAAAAACATTGAATTCAATTCTTTCTGATTTTAGAAACTGCATTAAAGAAGGGGTGCACCGGTCCTGGAGATACTGCAATACCAGGTCAATGCGTGGAGTGGACAGAGCAAGCTCTTTTTCCATCTCCCTGTTCTAAAAATCCATTTAATATATGGTCCCCAGATAGGGGACGTATCAGATATTAAACTGATAAGAACAGATACTACACTTGATCTTAGCCAAAAGGCCGAGAAGCGATAACCAGAATTGGTTTCAAACTACGGAGCCACCCAAGGATCCTGAAAAGTCCATTTGTGGAGATGAGCTCCTGGACTCCCGTTAAGAAGACATGTTGTCAACCTCTAGATCCCTTACATGCCTGCAATTTTCGGCTTGCTGCTGCTGCAATCCACGCGTTTTAGATCTGCATAACTCCACCTCTTTAAACACAGCACCTTCACCCCCTGCTGTTCCCACCCGCCTCAACACCGTTGGAAGGGAGGAGAACCAATTAAGGCGGGGGGTGGGGTGGAACGAGCAGCTGTCTACCCTTAGCAGGAGGGCTCCTGATTACATACCTCTCCTGCTGCTGCTGCTGCTGGCTGTCCAGCAGCAGACTGAAGGTGGCTGCTGCTGTGCACAGGTATATAAAGGCTCAGAGCCTATTATGACACGCGCAGCCAGCGTTCCATTGCCACATTCCATCTACTGCAGGCAGGATACCTGGCTGGCTGAATGTCGCTGAGAAGCTCACAGAGACCGCCATAAGCAACAGTTTAACAGAATGCCACAGACTAATCAACCAAACTTTTTGGGTTGGGTTCTCTTTTATAGTCTGCAGGCATTAAATGAAAGAAGTCAGTGTTCCAGCAGAAGAGACAACGTTTCAGAAAAGGCATTGTAGCAAACCAAAAAAGAAATTTTAAGCGCAGCAGAGTAACCAGCGCACATACCTGTTAGCTCAGGTGAGTTTAAAAGGCTGCTGTTGATAACAAGGGCATTTGCTAAATAGATGGTGTGTGTGCAACAATATACTGAAAGGTCAATTATATTGTGCAGCTTATCTCACCACCTGTAGTTATTTAGGTGAAAGCTCCAAAATGCTTGCCTAATATGTCTGTTTATCCAAAAGGAAGTAAAAAGGGAGAGCTAGAAAGATAGCATTGCATCACATTACATGGCAATGCAATGCACAGTTGCTGAAGTTGAACCAAAATGAGCTTGTAATCTGGCTTCTGCAACTTTGAACATGAAAAATCCAATGAGGAAAACAAAAGCAAAGCCAAAGAGTCCATCCCAAAATCCGACAAACAAGCAAAATGAACAAAAAACATTGAATTCAATTCTTTCTGATTTTAGAAACTGCATTAAAGAAGGGGTGCACCGGTCCTGGAGATACTGCAATACCAGGTCAATGCGTGGAGTGGACAGAGCAAGCTCTTTTTCCATCTCCCTGTTCTAAAAATCCATTTAATATATGGTCCCCAGATAGGGGACGTATCAGATATTAAACTGATAAGAACAGATACTACACTTGATCTTAGCCAAAAGGCCGAGAAGCGATAACCAGAATTGGTTTCAAACTACGGAGCCACCCAAGGATCCTGAAAAGTCCATTTGTGGAGATGAGCTCCTGGACTCCCGTTAAGAAGACATGTTGTCAACCTCTAGATCCCTTACATGCCTGCACTTTTCGGCTTGCTGCTGCTGCAATCCACGCGTTTTAGATCTGCGTAACTCCACCTCTTTAAACACAGCACCTTCACCCCCTGCTGTTCCCACCCGCCTCAACACCGTTGGAAGGGAGGAGAACCAATTAAGGCGGGGGGTGGGGTGGAACGAGCAGCTGTCTACCCTTAGGAGGAGGGCTCCTGATTACATACCTCTCCTGCTGCTGCTGCTGCTGGCTGTCCAGCAGCAGACTGAAGGTGGCTGCTGCTGTGCACAGGTATATAAAGGCTCAGAGCCTATTATGACACGCGCAGCCAGCGTTCCATTGCCACATTCCATCTACTGCAGGCAGGATACCTGGCTGGCTGAATGTCGCTGAGAAGCTCACAGAGACCGCCATAAGCAACAGTTTAACAGAATGCCACAGACTAATCAACCAAACTTTTTGGGTTGGGTTCTCTTTTATAGTCTGCAGGCATTAAATGAAAGAAGTCAGTGTTCCAGCAGAAGGAGACAACGTTTCAGAAAAGGCATTGTAGCAAACCAAAAAAGAAATTTTAAGCGCAGCAGAGTAACCAGCGCACATACCTGTTAGCTCAGGTGAGTTTAAAAGGCTGCTGTTGATAACAAGGGCATTTGCTAAATAGATGGTGTGTGTGCAACAATATACTGAAAGGTCAATTATATTGTGCAGCTTATCTCACCACCTGTAGTTATTTAGGTGAAAGCTCCAAAATGCTTGCCTAATATGTCTGTTTATCCAAAAGGAAGTAAAAAGGGAGAGCTAGAAAGATAGCATTGCATCACATTACATGGCAATGCAATGCACAGTTGCTGAAGTTGAACCAAAATGAGCTTGTAATCTGGCTTCTGCAACTTTGAACATGAAAAATCCAATGAGGAGAAGAAAAGCAAAGCCAAAGAGTCCATCCCAAAATCCGACAAACAAGCAAAATGAACAAAAAACATTGAATTCAATTCTTTCTGATTTTAGAAACTGCATTAAAGAAGGGGTGCACCGGTCCTGGAGATACTGCAATACCAGGTCAATGCGTGGAGTGGACAGAGCAAGCTCTTTTTCCATCTCCCTGTTCTAAAAATCCATTTAATATATGGTCCCCAGATAGGGGACGTATCAGATATTAAACTGATAAGAACAGATACTACACTTGATCTTAGCCAAAAGGCCGAGAAGCGATAACCAGAATTGGTTTCAAACTACGGAGCCACCCAAGGATCCTGAAAAGTCCATTTGTGGAGATGAGCTCCTGGACTCCCGTTAAGAAGACATGTTGTCAACCTCTAGATCCCTTACATGCCTGCACTTTTCGGCTTGCTGCTGCTGCAATCCACGCGTTTTAGATCTGCATAACTCCACCTCTTTAAACACAGCACCTTCACCCCCTGCTGTTCCCACCCGCCTCAACACCGTTGGAAGGGAGGAGAACCAATTAAGGCGGGGGGTGGGGTGGAACGAGCAGCTGTCTACCCTTAGCAGGAGGGCTCCTGATTACATACCTCTCCTGCTGCTGCTGCTGCTGGCTGTCCAGCAGCAGACTGAAGGTGGCTGCTGCTGTGCACAGGTATATAAAGGCTCAGAGCCTATTATGACACGCGCAGCCAGCGTTCCATTGCCACATTCCATCTACTGCAGGCAGGATACCTGGCTGGCTGAATGTCGCTGAGAAGCTCACAGAGACCGCCATAAGCAACAGTTTAACAGAATGCCACAGACTAATCAACCAAACTTTTTGGGTTGGGTTCTCTTTTATAGTCTGCAGGCATTAAATGAAAGAAGTCAGTGTTCCAGCAGAAGGAGACAACGTTTCAGAAAAGGCATTGTAGCAAACCAAAAAAGAAATTTTAAGCGCAGCAGAGTAACCAGCGCACATACCTGTTAGCTCAGGTGAGTTTAAAAGGCTGCTGTTGATAACAAGGGCATTTGCTAAATAGATGGTGTGTGTGCAACAATATACTGAAAGGTCAATTATATTGTGCAGCTTATCTCACCACCTGTAGTTATTTAGGTGAAAGCTCCAAAATGCTTGCCTAATATGTCTGTTTATCCAAAAGGAAGTAAAAAGGGAGAGCTAGAAAGATAGCATTGCATCACATTACATGGCAATGCAATGCACAGTTGCTGAAGTTGAACCAAAATGAGCTTGTAATCTGGCTTCTGCAACTTTGAACATGAAAAATCCAATGAGGAGAAGAAAAGCAAAGCCAAAGAGTCCATCCCAAAATCCGACAAACAAGCAAAATGAACAAAAAACATTGAATTCAATTCTTTCTGATTTTAGAAACTGCATTAAAGAAGGGGTGCACCGGTCCTGGAGATACTGCAATACCAGGTCAATGCGTGGAGTGGACAGAGCAAGCTCTTTTTCCATCTCCCTGTTCTAAAAATCCATTTAATATATGGTCCCCAGATAGGGGACGTATCAGATATTAAACTGATAAGAACAGATTTTTTTTTTTTTTTTTTTTCCAAACACTCAGAAATTAAGTTTTATAATCTTAAATCATATATCACTAAACTCAAGATTTTAGTTCCATCATCGTGTTTAGATATTATATTTATATTTTTTCATTTGAATTAATATATATAAAGTTAAACATAACAATTCCTTTACAGTTTCAACAGTTTCCAAACAAATCACAACTGACATTACTTCACCCGGTTTCCCAAACTAAATATCCCCTTTTTCCCTTTTACTTTCCTCCCAACAAAACCCCTTAACTTCTTTTCTTCCTCCTCATGCTCTAACCGCATCTGTTCCCAATCATACTCTTCCTCATCATCTCTGAAAGTCACCACCTTCTCCAAAACTTTACCCTTTTCCTCTTTTACTTCTTTCTTTTCACCAGATACTTTCCTTGATCCACAATTTTCCTGTACCGTTACCTTTTTCTTCACCTTTAAACTTTCAACTTCTTTTCCCTGCTTATTCTCCTCTATAATTATCGCATCAACTTCCTTCTTCATTTTATCACCAATATCTTCCTTTTGTCCTCCAAAGTTCTTTTCAAAAGTTCCTTTGCTGCTTTCCATGTAACAATACCCAGAACTCCCGTTTACCATAATCCTCCCATTATGCAAATTTTCTTCTCCTGTTGTCCACACCAAAAAACGTCTATTTCCGTTCCAAATACCAACTTTGTTCCTGTATAATTTCTGAAACTTTACCATCTTACATTTAGATTCCAAAAAAACCATTATCTCCTCTATTTCCACAAACGGATTGTCCATGTAAATTATCACACTCTTCGGTTTCCCCATGAATGATGCACTTACTCCAATTTTCCCAGAATCCTCTTCACTCCAGCATTTGAAAAAATGAATGCACTTTTCCTCAGAAACTAGAGTCACATCACAAACTTTACCTTGCTTTATTTCTTGCATACAGTAGATATCCTTCTCCAAAACTTCATGTTTCCTCAAAATTTCCAGAATCCATTTTTCTTCCAAAAAAGTTTCTTCCGTCTCCCGTTTCACAAAAAAACGTAAGCATCTCTTCTTTTTCCAAAACTCCATCTCAACAATCCGTTTTCCTTCCGTTTTTCCTTTTAATCCTCCAAATGTTGCCACCACAGCTATGTGTGGCGACAGTTGCCCCCCACAGCTATGTGTGGTGACAAGGTGATCGCCTCTCGTTGCCCAGGGACTAATCCGACTCCCTAATAGCAGCAGGGGGGTTTAGCTCCACCGATGAGTGTAGCGATCCCCCCAGGCCAAGGAGCCGGGCACCCCAAGCACCTCCCAGTCAAGACCAAGGCAGCAACCGCTAGATCACTGCACTTGATCTTAGCCAAAAGGCCGAGAAGCGATAACCAGAATTGGTTTCAAACTACGGAGCCACCCAAGGATCCTGAAAAGTCCATTTGTGGAGATGAGCTCCTGGACTCCCGTTAAGAAGACATGTTGTCAACCTCTAGATCCCTTACATGCCTGCACTTTTCGGCTTGCTGCTGCTGCAATCCACGCGTTTTAGATCTGCATAACTCCACCTCTTTAAACACAGCACCTTCACCCCCTGCTGTTCCCACCCGCCTCAACACCGTTGGAAGGGAGGAGAACCAATTAAGGCGGGGGGTGGGGTGGAACGAGCAGCTGTCTACCCTTAGCAGGAGGGCTCCTGATTACATACCTCTCCTGCTGCTGCTGCTGCTGGCTGTCCAGCAGCAGACTGAAGGTGGCTGCTGCTGTGCACAGGTATATAAAGGCTCAGAGCCTATTATGACACGCGCAGCCAGCGTTCCATTGCCACATTCCATCTACTGCAGGCAGGATACCTGGCTGGCTGAATGTCGCTGAGAAGCTCACAGAGACCGCCATAAGCAACAGTTTAACAGAATGCCACAGACTAATCAACCAAACTTTTTGGGTTGGGTTCTCTTTTATAGTCTGCAGGCATTAAATGAAAGAAGTCAGTGTTCCAGCAGAAGGAGACAACGTTTCAGAAAAGGCATTGTAGCAAACCAAAAAAGAAATTTTAAGCGCAGCAGAGTAACCAGCGCACATACCTGTTAGCTCAGGTGAGTTTAAAAGGCTGCTGTTGATAACAAGGGCATTTGCTAAATAGATGGTGTGTGTGCAACAATATACTGAAAGGTCAATTATATTGTGCAGCTTATCTCACCACCTGTAGTTATTTAGGTGAAAGCTCCAAAATGCTTGCCTAATATGTCTGTTTATCCAAATGGAAGTAAAAAGGGAGAGCTAGAAAGATAGCATTGCATCACATTACATGGCAATGCAATGCACAGTTGCTGAAGTTGAACCAAAATGAGCTTGTAATCTGGCTTCTGCAACTTTGAACATGAAAAATCCAATGAGGAGAAGAAAAGAAAAGCCAAAGAGTCCATCCCAAAATCCGACAAACAAGCAAAATGAACAAAAAACATTGAATTCAATTCTTTCTGATTTTAGAAACTGCATTAAAGAAGGGGTGCACCGGTCCTGGAGATACTGCAATACCAGGTCAATGCGTGGAGTGGACAGAGCAAGCTCTTTTTCCATCTCCCTGTTCTAAAAATCCATTTAATATATGGTCCCCAGATAGGGGACGTATCAGATATTAAACTGATAAGAACAGATACTACACTTGATCTTAGCCAAAAGGCCGAGAAGCGATAACCAGAATTGGTTTCAAACTACGGAGCCACCCAAGGATCCTGAAAAGTCCATTTGTGGAGATGAGCTCCTGGACTCCCGTTAAGAAGACATGTTGTCAACCTCTAGATCCCTTACATGCCTGCACTTTTCGGCTTGCTGCTGCTGCAATCCACGCATTTTAGATCTGCATAACTCCACCTCTTTAAACACAGCACCTTCACCCCCTGCTGTTCCCACCCGCCTCAACACCGTTGGAAGGGAGGAGAACCAATTAAGGCGGGGGGTGGGGTGGAACGAGCAGCTGTCTACCCTTAGCAGGAGGGCTCCTGATTACATACCTCTCCTGCTGCTGCTGCTGCTGGCTGTCCAGCAGCAGACTGAAGGTGGCTGCTGCTGTGCACAGGTATATAAAGGCTCAGAGCCTATTATGACACGCGCAGCCAGCGTTCCATTGCCACATTCCATCTACTGCAGGCAGGATACCTGGCTGGCTGAATGTCGCTGAGAAGCTCACAGAGACCGCCATAAGCAACAGTTTAACAGAATGCCACAGACTAATCAACCAAACTTTTTGGGTTGGGTTCTCTTTTATAGTCTGCAGGCATTAAATGAAAGAAGTCAGTGTTCCAGCAGAAGGAGACAACGTTTCAGAAAAGGCATTGTAGCAAACCAAAAAAGAAATTTTAAGCGCAGCAGAGTAACCAGCGCACATACCTGTTAGCTCAGGTGAGTTTAAAAGGCTGCTGTTGATAACAAGGGCATTTGCTAAATAGATGGTGTGTGTGCAACAATATACTGAAAGGTCAATTATATTGTGCAGCTTATCTCACCACCTGTAGTTATTTAGGTGAAAGCTCCAAAATGCTTGCCTAATATGTCTGTTTATCCAAAAGGAAGTAAAAAGGGAGAGCTAGAAAGATAGCATTGCATCACATTACATGGCAATGCAATGCACAGTTGCTGAAGTTGAACCAAAATGAGCTTGTAATCTGGCTTCTGCAACTTTGAACATGAAAAATCCAATGAGGAGAAGAAAAGCAAAGCCAAAGAGTCCATCCCAAAATCCGACAAACAAGCAAAATGAACAAAAAACATTGAATTCAATTCTTTCTGATTTTAGAAACTGCATTAAAGAAGGGGTGCACCGGTCCTGGAGATACTGCAATACGAGGTCAATGCGTGGAGTGGACAGAGCAAGCTCTTTTTCCATCTCCCTGTTCTAAAAATCCATTTAATATATGGTCCCCAGATAGGGGACGTATCAGATATTAAACTGATAAGAACAGATTTTTTTTTTTTTTTTTTTTTCCAAACACTCAGAAATTAAGTTTTATAATCTTAAATCATATATCACTAAACTCAAGATTTTAGTTCCATCATCGTGTTTAGATATTATATTTATATTTTTTCATTTGAATTAATATATATAAAGTTAAACATAACAATTCCTTTACAGTTTCAACAGTTTCCAAACAAATCACAACTGACATTACTTCACCCGGTTTCCCAAACTAAATATCCCCTTTTTCCCTTTTACTTTCCTCCCAACAAAACCCCTTAACTTCTTTTCTTCCTCCTCATGCTCTAACCGCATCTGTTCCCAATCATACTCTTCCTCATCATCTCTGAAAGTCACCACCTTCTCCAAAACTTTACCCTTTTCCTCTTTTACTTCTTTCTTTTCACCAGATACTTTCCTTGATCCACAATTTTCCTGTACCGTTACCTTTTTCTTCACCTTTAAACTTTCAACTTCTTTTCCCTGCTTATTCTCCTCTATAATTATCGCATCAACTTCCTTCTTCATTTTATCACCAATATCTTCCTTTTGTCCTCCAAAGTTCTTTTCAAAAGTTCCTTTGCTGCTTTCCATGTAACAATACCCAGAACTCCCGTTTACCATAATCCTCCCATTATGCAAATTTTCTTCTCCTGTTGTCCACACCAAAAAACGTCTCTTTCCGTTCCAAATACCAACTTTGTTCCTGTATAATTTCTGAAACTTTACCATCTTACATTTAGATTCCAAAAAAACCATTATCTCCTCTATTTCCACAAACGGATTGTCCATGTAAATTATCACACTCTTCGGTTTCCCCATGAATGATGCACTTACTCCAATTTTCCCAGAATCCTCTTCACTCCAGCATTTGAAAAAATGAATGCACTTTTCCTCAGAAACTAGAGTCACATCACAAACTTTACCTTGCTTTATTTCTTGCATACAGTAGATATCCTTCTCCAAAACTTCATGTTTCCTCAAAATTTCCAGAATCCATTTTTCTTCCAAAAAAGTTTCTTCCGTCTCCCGTTTCACAAAAAAACGTAAGCATCTCTTCTTTTTCCAAAACTCCATCTCAACAATCCGTTTTCCTTCCGTTTTTCCTTTTAATCCTCCAAATGTTGCCACCACAGCTATGTGTGGCGACAGTTGCCCCCCACAGCTATGTGTGGTGACAAGGTGATCGCCTCTCGTTGCCCAGGGACTAATCCGACTCCCTAATAGCAGCAGGGGGGTTTAGCTCCACCGATGAGTGTAGCGATCCCCCCAGGCCAAGGAGCCGGGCACCCCAAGCACCTCCCAGTCAAGACCAAGGCAGCAACCGCTAGATCACTGCACTTGATCTTAGCCAAAAGGCCGAGAAGCGATAACCAGAATTGGTTTCAAACTACGGAGCCACCCAAGGATCCTGAAAAGTCCATTTGTGGAGATGAGCTCCTGGACTCCCGTTAAGAAGACATGTTGTCAACCTCTAGATCCCTTACATGCCTGCACTTTTCGGCTTGCTGCTGCTGCAATCCACGCGTTTTAGATCTGCATAACTCCACCTCTTTAAACACAGCACCTTCACCCCCTGCTGTTCCCACCCGCCTCAACACCGTTGGAAGGGAGGAGAACCAATTAAGGCGGGGGGTGGGGTGGAACGAGCAGCTGTCTACCCTTAGCAGGAGGGCTCCTGATTACATACCTCTCCTGCTGCTGCTGCTGCTGGCTGTCCAGCAGCAGACTGAAGGTGGCTGCTGCTGTGCACAGGTATATAAAGGCTCAGAGCCTATTATGACACGCGCAGCCAGCGTTCCATTGCCACATTCCATCTACTGCAGGCAGGATACCTGGCTGGCTGAATGTCGCTGAGAAGCTCACAGAGACCGCCATAAGCAACAGTTTAACAGAATGCCACAGACTAATCAACCAAACTTTTTGGGTTGGGTTCTCTTTTATAGTCTGCAGGCATTAAATGAAAGAAGTCAGTGTTCCAGCAGAAGGAGACAACGTTTCAGAAAAGGCATTGTAGCAAACCAAAAAAGAAATTTTAAGCGCAGCAGAGTAACCAGCGCACATACCTGTTAGCTCAGGTGAGTTTAAAAGGCTGCTGTTGATAACAAGGGCATTTGCTAAATAGATGGTGTGTGTGCAACAATATACTGAAAGGTCAATTATATTGTGCAGCTTATCTCACCACCTGTAGTTATTTAGGTGAAAGCTCCAAAATGCTTGCCTAATATGTCTGTTTATCCAAAAGGAAGTAAAAAGGGAGAGCTAGAAAGATAGCATTGCATCACATTACATGGCAATGCAATGCACAGTTGCTGAAGTTGAACCAAAATGAGCTTGTAATCTGGCTTCTGCAACTTTGAACATGAAAAATCCAATGAGGAGAAGAAAAGCAAAGCCAAAGAGTCCATCCCAAAATCCGACAAACAAGCAAAATGAACAAAAAACATTGAATTCAATTCTTTCTGATTTTAGAAACTGCATTAAAGAAGGGGTGCACCGGTCCTGGAGATACTGCAATACCAGGTCAATGCGTGGAGTGGACAGAGCAAGCTCTTTTTCCATCTCCCTGTTCTAAAAATCCATTTAATATATGGTCCCCAGATAGGGGACGTATCAGATATTAAACTGATAAGAACAGATTTTTTTTTTTTTTTTTTTTTTGTTCCAAACACTCAGAAATTAAGTTTTATAATCTTAAATCATATATCACCAAACTCAAGATTTTAGTTCCATCATCGTGTTTAGATATTATATTTATATTTTTTAATTTGAATTAATATATATAAAGTTAAACATAACAATTCCTTTGCAGTTTCAACAGTTTCCAAACAAATCACAACTGACATTACTTCACCCGGTTTCCCAAACTAAATATCCCCTTTTTCTCTTTTACTTTCCTCCCAACAAAACCCCTTAACTTCTTTTCTTCCTCCTCATGCTCTAACCGCATCTGTTCCCAATCATACTCTTCCTCATCATCTCTGAAAGTCACCACCTTCTCCAAAACTTTACCCTTTTCCTCTTTTACTTCTTTCTTTTCACCAGATACTTTCCTTGATCCACAATTTTCCTGTACCGTTACCTTTTTCTTCAATTTCACCTTTAAACTTTCAACTTCTTTTCCCTGCTTATTCTCCTCTATAATTATCGCATCAACTTCCTTCTTCATTTTATCACCAATATCTTCCTTTTGTCCTCCAAAGTTCTTTTCAAAAGTTCCTTTGCTGCTTTCCATGTAACAATACCCAGAACTCCCGTTTAACATAATCCTCCCATTATGCAAATTTTCTTCTCCTGTTGTCCACACCAAAAAACGTCTCTTTCCGTTCCAAATACCAACTTTGTTCCTGTATAATTTCTGAAACTTTACCATCTTACATTTAGATTCCAAAAAAACCATTATCTCCTCTATTTCCACAAACGGATTGTCCATGTAAATTATCACACTCTTCGGTTTCCCCATGAATGATGCACTTACTCCAATTTTCCCAGAATCCTCTTCACTCCAGCCTTTGAAAAAATGAATGCACTTTTCCTCAGAAACTAGAATCACATCACAAACTTTACCTTTCTTTATTTCTTGCATACAGTAGATATCCTTCTCCAAAACTTCATATTTCCTCAAAATTTCCAGAATCCATTTTTCTTCCAAAAAAGTTTCTTCCGTCTCCCGTTTCACAAAAAAATGTAAGCATCTCTTCTTTTTCCAAAACTCCATCTCAACGATCCGTTTTCCTTCCGTTTTTTCCTTTTAATCCTCCAAATGTTGCCACCACAGCTATGTGTGGCGACAGTTGCCCCCCACAGCTATGTGTGGTGACAAGGTGATCGCCTCTCGTTGCCCAGGGACTAATCCGACTCCCTAATAGCAGCAGGGGGGTTTAGCTCCACCGATAAGTGTAGCGATCCCCCCAGGCCAAGGAGTCGGGTACCCCAAGCGCCTCCCAGCCAAGACCAAGGCAGAAACCGCTAGATCACTGCACTTGATCTTAGCCAAAAGGCCGAGAAGCGATAACCAGAATTGGTTTCAAACTACGGAGCCACCCAAGGATCCTGAAAAGTCCATTTGTGGAGATGAGCTCCTGGACTCCCGTTAAGAAGACATGTTGTCAACCTCTAGATCCCTTACATGCCTGCACTTTTCGGCTTGCTGCTGCTGCAATCCACGCGTTTTAGATCTGCATAACTCCACCTCTTTAAACACAGCACCTTCACCCCCTGCTGTTCCCACCCGCCTCAACACCGTTGGAAGGGAGGAGAACCAATTAAGGCGGGGGGTGGGGTGGAACGAGCAGCTGTCTACCCTTAGCAGGAGGGCTCCTGATTACATACCTCTCCTGCTGCTGCTGCTGCTGGCTGTCCAGCAGCAGACTGAAGGTGGCTGCTGCTGTGCACAGGTATATAAAGGCTCAGAGCCTATTATGAAACGCGCAGCCAGCGTTCCATTGCCACATTCCATCTACTGCAGGCAGGATACCTGGCTGGCTGAATGTCGCTGAGAAGCTCACAGAGACCGCCATAAGCAACAGTTTAACAGAATGCCACAGACTAATCAACCAAACTTTTTGGGTTGGGTTCTCTTTTATAGTCTGCAGGCATTAAATGAAAGAAGTCAGTGTTCCAGCAGAAGGAGACAACGTTTCAGAAAAGGCATTGTAGCAAACCAAAAAAGAAATTTTAAGCGCAGCAGAGTAACCAGCGCACATACCTGTTAGCTCAGGTGAGTTTAAAAGGCTGCTGTTGATAACAAGGGCATTTGCTAAATAGATGGTGTGTGTGCAACAATATACTGAAAAGTCAATTATATTGTGCAGCTTATCTCACCACCTGTAGTTATTTAGGTGAAAGCTCCAAAATGCTTGCCTAATATGTCTGTTTATCCAAAAGGAAGTAAAAAGGGAGAGCTAGAAAGATAGCATTGCATCACATTACATGGCAATGCAATGCACAGTTGCTGAAGTTGAACCAAAATGAGCTTGTAATCTGGCTTCTGCAACTTTGAACATGAAAAATCCAATGAGGAGAAGAAAAGCAAAGCCAAAGAGTCCATCCCAAAATCCGACAAACAAGCAAAATGAACAAAAAACATTGAATTCAATTCTTTCTGATTTTAGAAACTGCATTAAAGAAGGGGTGCACCGGTCCTGGAGATACTGCAATACCAGGTCAATGCGTGGAGTGGACAGAGCAAGCTCTTTTTCCATCTCCCTGTTCTAAAAATCCATTTAATATATGGTCCCCAGATAGGGGACGTATCAGATATTAAACTGATAAGAACAGATACTACACTTGATCTTAGCCAAAAGGCCGAGAAGCGATAACCAGAATTGGTTTCAAACTACGGAGCCACCCAAGGATCCTGAAAAGTCCATTTGTGGAGATGAGCTCCTGGACTCCCGTTAAGAAGACATGTTGTCAACCTCTAGATCCCTTACATGCCTGCAATTTTCGGCTTGCTGCTGCTGCAATCCACGCGTTTTAGATCTGCATAACTCCACCTCTTTAAACACAGCACCTTCACCCCCTGCTGTTCCCACCCGCCTCAACACCGTTGGAAGGGAGGAGAACCAATTAAGGCGGGGGGTGGGGTGGAACGAGCAGCTGTCTACCCTTAGCAGGAGGGCTCCTGATTACATACCTCTCCTGCTGCTGCTGCTGCTGGCTGTCCAGCAGCAGACTGAAGGTGGCTGCTGCTGTGCACAGGTATATAAAGGCTCAGAGCCTATTATGACACGCGCAGCCAGCGTTCCATTGCCACATTCCATCTACTGCAGGCAGGATACCTGGCTGGCTGAATGTCGCTGAGAAGCTCACAGAGACCGCCATAAGCAACAGTTTAACAGAATGCCACAGACTAATCAACCAAACTTTTTGGGTTGGGTTCTCTTTTATAGTCTGCAGGCATTAAATGAAAGAAGTCAGTGTTCCAGCAGAAGAGACAACGTTTCAGAAAAGGCATTGTAGCAAACCAAAAAAGAAATTTTAAGCGCAGCAGAGTAACCAGCGCACATACCTGTTAGCTCAGGTGAGTTTAAAAGGCTGCTGTTGATAACAAGGGCATTTGCTAAATAGATGGTGTGTGTGCAACAATATACTGAAAGGTCAATTATATTGTGCAGCTTATCTCACCACCTGTAGTTATTTAGGTGAAAGCTCCAAAATGCTTGCCTAATATGTCTGTTTATCCAAAAGGAAGTAAAAAGGGAGAGCTAGAAAGATAGCATTGCATCACATTACATGGCAATGCAATGCACAGTTGCTGAAGTTGAACCAAAATGAGCTTGTAATCTGGCTTCTGCAACTTTGAACATGAAAAATCCAATGAGGAGAAGAAAAGCAAAGCCAAAGAGTCCATCCCAAAATCCGACAAACAAGCAAAATGAACAAAAAACATTGAATTCAATTCTTTCTGATTTTAGAAACTGCATTAAAGAAGGGGTGCACCGGTCCTGGAGATACTGCAATACCAGGTCAATGCGTGGAGTGGACAGAGCAAGCTCTTTTTCCATCTCCCTGTTCTAAAAATCCATTTAATATATGGTCCCCAGATAGGGGACGTATCAGATATTAAACTGATAAGAACAGATACTACACTTGATCTTAGCCAAAAGGCCGAGAAGCGATAACCAGAATTGGTTTCAAACTACGGAGCCACCCAAGGATCCTGAAAAGTCCATTTGTGGAGATGAGCTCCTGGACTCCCGTTAAGAAGACATGTTGTCAACCTCTAGATCCCTTACATGCCTGCACTTTTCGGCTTGCTGCTGCTGCAATCCACGCGTTTTAGATCTGCATAACTCCACCTCTTTAAACACAGCACCTTCACCCCCTGCTGTTCCCACCCGCCTCAACACCGTTGGAAGGGAGGAGAACCAATTAAGGCGGGGGGTGGGGTGGAACGAGCAGCTGTCTACCCTTAGCAGGAGGGCTCCTGATTACATACCTCTCCTGCTGCTGCTGCTGCTGGCTGTCCAGCAGCAGACTGAAGGTGGCTGCTGCTGTGCACAGGTATATAAAGGCTCAGAGCCTATTATGACACGCGCAGCCAGCGTTCCATTGCCACATTCCATCTACTGCAGGCAGGATACCTGGCTGGCTGAATGTCGCTGAGAAGCTCACAGAGACCGCCATAAGCAACAGTTTAACAGAATGCCACAGACTAATCAACCAAACTTTTTGGGTTGGGTTCTCTTTTATAGTCTGCAGGCATTAAATGAAAGAAGTCAGTGTTCCAGCAGAAGGAGACAACGTTTCAGAAAAGGCATTGTAGCAAACCAAAAAAGAAATTTTAAGCGCAGCAGAGTAACCAGCGCACATACCTGTTAGCTCAGGTGAGTTTAAAAGGCTGCTGTTGATAACAAGGGCATTTGCTAAATAGATGGTGTGTGTGCAACAATATACTGAAAGGTCAATTATATTGTGCAGCTTATCTCACCACCTGTAGTTATTTAGGTGAAAGCTCCAAAATGCTTGCCTAATATGTCTGTTTATCCAAAAGGAAGTAAAAAGGGAGAGCTAGAAAGATAGCATTGCATCACATTACATGGCAATGCAATGCACAGTTGCTGAAGTTGAACCAAAATGAGCTTGTAATCTGGCTTCTGCAACTTTGAACATGAAAAATCCAATGAGGAGAAGAAAAGCAAAGCCAAAGAGTCCATCCCAAAATCCGACAAACAAGCAAAATGAACAAAAAACATTGAATTCAATTCTTTCTGATTTTAGAAACTGCATTAAAGAAGGGGTGCACCGGTCCTGGAGATACTGCAATACCAGGTCAATGCGTGGAGTGGACAGAGCAAGCTCTTTTTCCATCTCCCTGTTCTAAAAATCCATTTAATATATGGTCCCCAGATAGGGGACGTATCAGATATTAAACTGATAAGAACAGATACTACACTTGATCTTAGCCAAAAGGCCGAGAAGCGATAACCAGAATTGGTTTCAAACTACGGAGCCACCCAAGGATCCTGAAAAGTCCATTTGTGGAGATGAGCTCCTGGACTCCCGTTAAGAAGACATGTTGTCAACCTCTAGATCCCTTACATGCCTGCACTTTTCGGCTTGCTGCTGCTGCAATCCACGCGTTTTAGATCTGCATAACTCCACCTCTTTAAACACAGCACCTTCACCCCCTGCTGTTCCCACCCGCCTCAACACCGTTGGAAGGGAGGAGAACCAATTAAGGCGGGGGGTGGGGTGGAACGAGCAGCTGTCTACCCTTAGCAGGAGGGCTCCTGATTACATACCTCTCCTGTTGCTGCTGCTGCTGGCTGTCCAGCAGCAGACTGAAGGTGGCTGCTGCTGTGCACAGGTATATAAAGGCTCAGAGCCTATTATGACACGCGCAGCCAGCGTTCCATTGCCACATTCCATCTACTGCAGGCAGGATACCTGGCTGGCTGAATGTCGCTGAGAAGCTCACAGAGACCGCCATAAGCAACAGTTTAACAGAATGCCACAGACTAATCAACCAAACTTTTTGGGTTGGGTTCTCTTTTATAGTCTGCAGGCATTAAATGAAAGAAGTCAGTGTTCCAGCAGAAGGAGACAACGTTTCAGAAAAGGCATTGTAGCAAACCAAAAAAGAAATTTTAAGCGCAGCAGAGTAACCAGCGCACATACCTGTTAGCTCAGGTGAGTTTAAAAGGCTGCTGTTGATAACAAGGGCATTTGCTAAATAGATGGTGTGTGTGCAACAATATACTGAAAGGTCAATTATATTGTGCAGCTTATCTCACCACCTGTAGTTATTTAGGTGAAAGCTCCAAAATGCTTGCCTAATATGTCTGTTTATCCAAAAGGAAGTAAAAAGGGAGAGCTAGAAAGATAGCATTGCATCACATTACATGGCAATGCAATGCACAGTTGCTGAAGTTGAACCAAAATGAGCTTGTAATCTGGCTTCTGCAACTTTGAACATGAAAAATCCAATGAGGAGAAGAAAAGCAAAGCCAAAGAGTCCATCCCAAAATCCGACAAACAAGCAAAATGAACAAAAAACATTGAATTCAATTCTTTCTGATTTTAGAAACTGCATTAAAGAAGGGGTGCACCGGTCCTGGAGATACTGCAATACCAGGTCAATGCGTGGAGTGGACAGAGCAAGCTCTTTTTCCATCTCCCTGTTCTAAAAATCCATTTAATATATGGTCCCCAGATAGGGGACGTATCAGATATTAAACTGATAAGAACAGATACTACACTTGATCTTAGCCAAAAGGCCGAGAAGCGATAACCAGAATTGGTTTCAAACTACGGAGCCACCCAAGGATCCTGAAAAGTCCATTTGTGGAGATGAGCTCCTGGACTCCCGTTAAGAAGACATGTTGTCAACCTCTAGATCCCTTACATGCCTGCACTTTTCGGCTTGCTGCTGCTGCAATCCACGCGTTTTAGATCTGCATAACTCCACCTCTTTAAACACAGCACCTTCACCCCCTGCTGTTCCCACCCGCCTCAACACCGTTGGAAGGGAGGAGAACCAATTAAGGCGGGGTGGAACGAGCAGCTGTCTACCCTTAGCAGGAGGGCTCCTGATTACATACCTCTCCTGCTGCTGCTGCTGCTGGCTGTCCAGCAGCAGACTGAAGGTGGCTGCTGCTGTGCACAGGTATATAAAGGCTCAGAGCCTATTATGACACGCGCAGCCAGCGTTCCATTGCCACATTCCATCTACTGCAGGCAGGATACCTGGCTGGCTGAATGTCGCTGAGAAGCTCACAGAGACCGCCATAAGCAACAGTTTAACAGAATGCCACAGACTAATCAACCAAACTTTTTGGGTTGGGTTCTCTTTTATAGTCTGCAGGCATTAAATGAAAGAAGTCAGTGTTCCAGCAGAAGGAGACAACGTTTCAGAAAAGGCATTGTAGCAAACCAAAAAATAAATTTTAAGCGCAGCAGAGTAACCAGCGCACATACCTGTTAGCTCAGGTGAGTTTAAAAGGCTGCTGTTGATAACAAGGGCATTTGCTAAATAGATGGTGTGTGTGCAACAATATACTGAAAGGTCAATTATATTGTGCAGCTTATCTCACCACCTGTAGTTATTTAGGTGAAAGCTCCAAAATGCTTGCCTAATATGTCTGTTTATCCAAAAGGAAGTAAAAAGGGAGAGCTAGAAAGATAGCATTGCATCACATTACATGGCAATGCAATGCACAGTTGCTGAAGTTGAACCAAAATGAGCTTGTAATCTGGCTTCTGCAACTTTGAACATGAAAAATCCAATGAGGAGAAGAAAAGCAAAGCCAAAGAGTCCATCCCAAAATCCGACAAACAAGCAAAATGAACAAAAAACATTGAATTCAATTCTTTCTGATTTTAGAAACTGCATTAAAGAAGGGGTGCACCGGTCCTGGAGATACTGCAATACCAGGTCAATGCGTGGAGTGGACAGAGCAAGCTCTTTTTCCATCTCCCTGTTCTAAAAATCCATTTAATATATGGTCCCCAGATAGGGGACGTATCAGATATTAAACTGATAAGAACAGATACTACACTTGATCTTAGCCAAAAGGCCGAGAAGCGATAACCAGAATTGGTTTCAAACTACGGAGCCACCCAAGGATCCTGAAAAGTCCATTTGTGGAGATGAGCTCCTGGACTCCCGTTAAGAAGACATGTTGTCAACCTCTAGATCCCTTACATGCCTGCACTTTTCGGCTTGCTGCTGCTGCAATCCACGCGTTTTAGATCTGCATAACTCCACCTCTTTAAACACAGCACCTTCACCCCCTGCTGTTCCCACCCGCCTCAACACCGTTGGAAGGGAGGAGAACCAATTAAGGCGGGGGGTGGGGTGGAACGAGCAGCTGTCTACCCTTAGCAGGAGGGCTCCTGATTACATACCTCTCCTGCTGCTGCTGCTGCTGGCTGTCCAGCAGCAGACTGAAGGTGGCTGCTGCTGTGCACAGGTATATAAAGGCTCAGAGCCTATTATGACACGCGCAGCCAGCGTTCCATTGCCACATTCCATCTACTGCAGGCAGGATACCTGGCTGGCTGAATGTCGCTGAGAAGCTCACAGAGACCGCCATAAGCAACAGTTTAACAGAATGCCACAGACTAATCAACCAAACTTTTTGGGTTGGGTTCTCTTTTATAGTCTGCAGGCATTAAATGAAAGAAGTCAGTGTTCCAGCAGAAGGAGACAACGTTTCAGAAAAGGCATTGTAGCAAACCAAAAAAGAAATTTTAAGCGCAGCAGAGTAACCAGCGCACATACCTGTTAGCTCAGGTGAGTTTAAAAGGCTGCTGTTGATAACAAGGGCATTTGCTAAATAGATGGTGTGTGTGCAACAATATACTGAAAGGTCAATTATATTGTGCAGCTTATCTCACCACCTGTAGTTATTTAGGTGAAAGCTCCAAAATGCTTGCCTAATATGTCTGTTTATCCAAAAGGAAGTAAAAAGGGAGAGCTAGAAAGATAGCATTGCATCACATTACATGGCAATGCAATGCACAGTTGCTGAAGTTGAACCAAAATGAGCTTGTAATCTGGCTTCTGCAACTTTGAACATGAAAAATCCAATGAGGAGAAGAAAAGCAAAGCCAAAGAGTCCATCCCAAAATCCGACAAACAAGCAAAATGAACAAAAAACATTGAATTCAATTCTTTCTGATTTTAGAAACTGCATTAAAGAAGGGGTGCACCGGTCCTGGAGATACTGCAATACCAGGTCAATGCGTGGAGTGGACAGAGCAAGCTCTTTTTCCATCTCCCTGTTCTAAAAATCCATTTAATATATGGTCCCCAGATAGGGGACGTATCAGATATTAAACTGATAAGAACAGATACTACACTTGATCTTAGCCAAAAGGCCGAGAAGCGATAACCAGAATTGGTTTCAAACTACGGAGCCACCCAAGGATCCTGAAAAGTCCATTTGTGGAGATGAGCTCCTGGACTCCCGTTAAGAAGACATGTTGTCAACCTCTAGATCCCTTACATGCCTGCACTTTTCGGCTTGCTGCTGCTGCAATCCACGCGTTTTAGATCTGCATAACTCCACCTCTTTAAACACAGCACCTTCACCCCCTGCTGTTCCCACCCGCCTCAACACCGTTGGAAGGGAGGAGAACCAATTAAGGCGGGGGGTGGGGTGGAACGAGCAGCTGTCTACCCTTAGCAGGAGGGCTCCTGATTACATACCTCTCCTGCTGCTGCTGCTGCTGGCTGTCCAGCAGCAGACTGAAGGTGGCTGCTGCTGTGCACAGGTATATAAAGGCTCAGAGCCTATTATGACACGCGCAGCCAGCGTTCCATTGCCACATTCCATCTACTGCAGGCAGGATACCTGGCTGGCTGAATGTCGCTGAGAAGCTCACAGAGACCGCCATAAGCAACAGTTTAACAGAATGCCACAGACTAATCAACCAAACTTTTTGGGTTGGGTTCTCTTTTATAGTCTGCAGGCATTAAATGAAAGAAGTCAGTGTTCCAGCAGAAGGAGACAACGTTTCAGAAAAGGCATTGTAGCAAACCAAAAAAGAAATTTTAAGCGCAGCAGAGTAACCAGCGCACATACCTGTTAGCTCAGGTGAGTTTAAAAGGCTGCTGTTGATAACAAGGGCATTTGCTAAATAGATGGTGTGTGTGCAACAATATACTGAAAGGTCAATTATATTGTGCAGCTTATCTCACCACCTGTAGTTATTTAGGTGAAAGCTCCAAAATGCTTGCCTAATATGTCTGTTTATCCAAAAGGAAGTAAAAAGGGAGAGCTAGAAAGATAGCATTGCATCACATTACATGGCAATGCAATGCACAGTTGCTGAAGTTGAACCAAAATGAGCTTGTAATCTGGCTTCTGCAACTTTGAACATGAAAAATCCAATGAGGAGAAGAAAAGCAAAGCCAAAGAGTCCATCCCAAAATCCGACAAACAAGCAAAATGAACAAAAAACATTGAATTCAATTCTTTCTGATTTTAGAAACTGCATTAAAGAAGGGGTGCACCTGTCCTGGAGATACTGCAATACCAGGTCAATGCGTGGAGTGGACAGAGCAAGCTCTTTTTCCATCTCCCTGTTCTAAAAATCCATTTAATATATGGTCCCCAGATAGGGGACGTATCAGATATTAAACTGATAAGAACAGATACTACACTTGATCTTAGCCAAAAGGCCGAGAAGCGATAACCAGAATTGGTTTCAAACTACGGAGCCACCCAAGGATCCTGAAAAGTCCATTTGTGGAGATGAGCTCCTGGACTCCCGTTAAGAAGACATGTTGTCAACCTCTAGATCCCTTACATGCCTGCACTTTTCGGCTTGCTGCTGCTGCAATCCACGCGTTTTAGATCTGCATAACTCCACCTCTTTAAACACAGCACCTTCACCCCCTGCTGTTCCCACCCGCCTCAACACCGTTGGAAGGGAGGAGAACCAATTAAGGCGGGGGGTGGGGTGGAACGAGCAGCTGTCTACCCTTAGCAGGAGGGCTCCTGATTACATACCTCTCCTGCTGCTGCTGCTGCTGGCTGTCCAGCAGCAGACTGAAGGTGGCTGCTGCTGTGCACAGGTATATAAAGGCTCAGAGCCTATTATGACACGCGCAGCCAGCGTTCCATTGCCACATTCCATCTACTGCAGGCAGGATACCTGGCTGGCTGAATGTCGCTGAGAAGCTCACAGAGACCGCCATAAGCAACAGTTTAACAGAATGCCACAGACTAATCAACCAAACTTTTTGGGTTGGGTTCTCTTTTATAGTCTGCAGGCATTAAATGAAAGAAGTCAGTGTTCCAGCAGAAGGAGACAACGTTTCAGAAAAGGCATTGTAGCAAACCAAAAAAGAAATTTTAAGCGCAGCAGAGTAACCAGCGCACATACCTGTTAGCTCAGGTGAGTTTAAAAGGCTGCTGTTGATAACAAGGGCATTTGCTAAATAGATGGTGTGTGTGCAACAATATACTGAAAGGTCAATTATATTGTGCAGCTTATCTCACCACCTGTAGTTATTTAGGTGAAAGCTCCAAAATGCTTGCCTAATATGTCTGTTTATCCAAAAGGAAGTAAAAAGGGAGAGCTAGAAAGATAGCATTGCATCACATTACATGGCAATGCAATGCACAGTTGCTGAAGTTGAACCAAAATGAGCTTGTAATCTGGCTTCTGCAACTTTGAACATGAAAAATCCAATGAGGAGAAGAAAAGCAAAGCCAAAGAGTCCATCCCAAAATCCGACAAACAAGCAAAATGAACAAAAAACATTGAATTCAATTCTTTCTGATTTTAGAAACTGCATTAAAGAAGGGGTGCACCGGTCCTGGAGATACTGCAATACCAGGTCAATGCGTGGAGTGGACAGAGCAAGCTCTTTTTCCATCTCCCTGTTCTAAAAATCCATTTAATATATGGTCCCCAGATAGGGGACGTATCAGATATTAAACTGATAAGAACAGATACTACACTTGATCTTAGCCAAAAGGCCGAGAAGCGATAACCAGAATTGGTTTCAAACTACGGAGCCACCCAAGGATCCTGAAATGTCCATTTGTGGAGATGAGCTCCTGGACTCCCGTTAAGAAGACATGTTGTCAACCTCTAGATCCCTTACATGCCTGCACTTTTCGGCTTGCTGCTGCTGCAATCCACGCGTTTTAGATCTGCATAACTCCACCTCTTTAAACACAGCACCTTCACCCCCTGCTGTTCCCACCCGCCTCAACACCGTTGGAAGGGAGGAGAACCAATTAAGGCGGGGGGTGGGGTGGAACGAGCAGCTGTCTACCCTTAGCAGGAGGGCTCCTGATTACATACCTCTCCTGCTGCTGCTGCTGCTGGCTGTCCAGCAGCAGACTGAAGGTGGCTGCTGCTGTGCACAGGTATATAAAGGCTCAGAGCCTATTATGACACGCGCAGCCAGCGTTCCATTGCCACATTCCATCTACTGCAGGCAGGATACCTGGCTGGCTGAATGTCGCTGAGAAGCTCACAGAGACCGCCATAAGCAACAGTTTAACAGAATGCCACAGACTAATCAACCAAACTTTTTGGGTTGGGTTCTCTTTTATAGTTTGCAGGCATTAAATGAAAGAAGTCAGTGTTCCAGCAGAAGGAGACAACGTTTCAGAAAAGGCATTGTAGCAAACCAAAAAAGAAATTTTAAGCGCAGCAGAGTAACCAGCGCACATACCTGTTAGCTCAGGTGAGTTTAAAAGGCTGCTGTTGATAACAAGGGCATTTGCTAAATAGATGGTGTGTGTGCAACAATATACTGAAAGGTCAATTATATTGTGCAGCTTATCTCACCACCTGTAGTTATTTAGGTGAAAGCTCCAAAATGCTTGCCTAATATGTCTGTTTATCCAAAAGGAAGTAAAAAGGGAGAGCTAGAAAGATAGCATTGCATCACATTACATGGCAATGCAATGCACAGTTGCTGATGTTGAACCAAAATGAGCTTGTAATCTGGCTTCTGCAACTTTGAACATGAAAAATCCAATGATGAGAAGAAAAGCAAAGCCAAAGAGTCCATCCCAAAATCCGACAAACAAGCAAAATGAACAAAAAACATTGAATTCAATTCTTTCTGATTTTAGAAACTGCATTAAAGAAGGGGTGCACCGGTCCTGGAGATACTGCAATACCAGGTCAATGCGTGGAGTGGACAGAGCAAGCTCTTTTACCATCTCCCTGTTCTAAAAATCCATTTAATATATGGTCCCCAGATAGGGGACGTATCAGATATTAAACTGATAAGAACAGATCAGGTTTCAACATAATTTATTAAGTGCATAAAAGATGGTTTACAATCAAAAACAACAACACAAACAGTACATTATTAAAACACAGAATTCCACCCATAAAAACCCCATATACGATTAGCATCCCTCCTCCCAATACATTTGACATCCCTCAAGTAATAAATATACATCTGGCTAAAAGCAATTTTAAGACAATCCTTCACAGAAATAGCATCACGTTTAAAAAGTAAAATATTGCGTGCCTTCCAAAGGGCGTCTTTAAAACAGTTAATCATACACCAACATATACAATACTGTTGAGGGGTCGGACATTTAAAAAGGCCATATAAAACATATTCATGGTTAAAATCTCTTAAACCGCAAGTCCATTTTAAAAGAATCCCAACTTTGTGCCAAAGTTCCTGTGCAAATGGGCAATTCCACATAAGGTGCAAGGTGGTTTCGTCATTAACACATGAGTCTCTGGGGCATTTGGCTCTGGCCACCAGGCCTCTCCTGTGTTGAAATTCTCTGGTGGGGAGGCACTGGTGGACCACCATCCATGCGATGTCCTTATGTCCATTTGCTAAGAATTTCCCGAAGACATTCTTCCAAACTTGCTTCGATCTCTCTTCTGAGAAATTTACTATGGGGGTCACATCTTCATTCCTCCTCAGAAAAGATAAAAGCTTCTTGCGGTCTTTAAAAATGTCCATATTAAAATCACCAAGGCTATAAAATCGAACAGTCTTTTCTAAGATTGCTTGGTGTTTGGGGGGGCATAGTAAAACAGGGGAATTCAACGACAACTTAAACCATCTTTTAAAAATCATCCCACAAGTATATTTTAAAAAATAACTTAGCGCACTATTACCATTAAAATGTTTGAAACAAAAGCAGAAATAATTTAAATACAAATAAATATGTAAATCGGGGACATCCCTTCCGCCGTTCATTTTATTCTTCCTCATTATTTCTCGCCTTAATTTTTCCATTTTGGAGTTCCATAAAAACATAAAGATCATCCTAGTCATTTTTTTAATTAAAACATCAGAGGGGGGGTACACCATAGCTATATACAGTATGAGGGGTAACAACACTGATTTTATAATTAAAATTTTCCCCTCCATTGTTAGGGACCTCAAACCCCAAAATGATATTTTCTTTGACATTTTTTCTATGACATTCTCCCAGCTTTGAGTTCCCACATTCTCCTCGTTAAAAACAACTCCAAGAATTTTTACATTGTCTCGTTTTATAGTGAGCTGCGGGAGTTGGGCGGTGTCCCAGGATCCCAAAGTCAGACATTCAGATTTATTTAAATTAAGTTTAAACCCGGATGCCTGGGAAAAAAATTCAATGCGCAACACCGCCCTCCGGAGGGAAGCAGGGTCCACGCACACAACTGTCACGTCATCCATGTAGCCAAAGACTCTCACATCACTGCCACCTCCGCCTGGAACAGGAACCCCTCTAATCACTTTGTCTTTCCTTATTGCGCTCAGCAGGGGCTCCATGGCGCAGATGAACAGGATGGGCGACAAGGGGCATCCCTGCTTCACTCCGGACTCAAGGGGAACTCCATCTGTTAAAAAGCCATTAAGAGAAATTTGACTAAAACAATTTTTATATAAAATCTTAATACAATTTAAAAGCATATTAGGGATACCCATTCTTTTTAAAACTCTAAAAAGAAATCTATGAGAGACTCTATCGAAAGCTTTTTCAAAATCTAGGGCTAAAAGAGCTACATTTTGACCCCGGTCTCTGGAATACCAAATTACATCCCTTAATACGTTTAAAACCTCTGAAATACTTCTGCCTGGTACACTACAAACCTGCTCAGGCTGGATTAGTTTGGCAATGACACTCCTGAGCCGGTCTGCAACCACCTTAGCAAGTACCTTGTAATCAACATTTAGGAGAGTTATGGGTCTCCAATTCGCTAGAGTACTGCGGTCACCTTTTTTATATATCAAAGACACCACTCCTCTCCTCCACGAAAATGGCAACTGTTCACAAATAAAAACTTCTTTAAAAAGCATAAAAAGGTCCTCTTTTAAAATGTCCCAAAAAGTAAGGTAAAATTCTACAGGTAGTCCGTCACACCCAGGTGCTTTACCCTTAGAGAAACTTTTAAAAACATAAAATAATTCCTCTAAAACAATATCGCGTTCTAAAAACTCCTGGTCTGTAAAATTTAACTTAAAATCGAGATCATTAAGAGCATCAGATAAAAAGGACTCATCTATACACTTTTTACTAAAAAGATGCTTATAAAAGTTAAAAGTAGCATTCAACATTCCCTGCATAGATGTTTCACCCTCTAGATTTGTGATCACTTCTCTTTTATCCATGACTTTTTTGAAGAAGAAGCGAGAGCACTTCTCCCCCTCCTCCAAGTGCTGCACTCTAGAGTTAAAAATAATCTCTTTCCCCTTTGTGTCTATGCAGTTCTGAATTTCAGTTTTTAGGCTAGCAATATCATCTCCCACCTCCACCCCTAGCTCTTTGAATTTAAAAAGTGTTTGCAGTTTGGTGTTAAGATCACTAAAACATCTTTTTTTCTCTCTAGCTTTACGTCTCCCTGCTTTTATAAAAAACATTCTGACTTTTTTTTTCAAATTTTCCCACCAGGTTACCATAGGGGCATCAGAAGGTTTTTGTCGCCGCCAGGCTTGATAGGCTTTACCAAAGTCTTGTCGAATCAGAGGGTCCTCCAGCAGGTAAGTACTTAGACGCCAGAGGCCCCTGTTGACCCTCTGTTCATCCCGGTATTCTAGATGCACCTCCAAGCCCTTATGGTCAGAAAATATATTTGATGTTAAAACACATTTTACAGGGTTAAAATCATCTGATAGGAAAATAAAATCGATCCTGGAGGACACCCCTCTTCCGGACCACGTATAACCAGGGTCCGTCGGCAGGAGTGACCTCCACGCATCGCATAATTTAAAATCAGTTATAAAATCTTTCAATAGATGACATGACTTATCCAATTTGCGTAAAGGGTCACCCCCTGCTCGTTGTTCACTAGCACAAAGACAATTAAAATCACCCCCTACGACCAGGGGAGATGACCCAGTACAGTACAATGGCAATATCCCAAATAAATTAATTCTCTCTTGCTTATCAGGGGGAGCATAAATATTCATTACACGTAGGGTAAAACCATTAAATTTAAAATGCACTAAAACCACTCTGCCTGGTACTATTTCTGTGACAGCATTTATAGTAATATTTCTCCCACGACAGAGGAAGCCCACCCCCGCTGACTTGTTGTCATTGGAGCCAGACCAGATGGAGGGCCCCAGTCTCCAATCTGTCTTGATATCATTATAATTTAGTGCATGTTGTATCCCGCATTCCTGTAATAAACATATGTCAAAGTCAGTGGTTTCTAAATACTTGAATAGAGCAGCCCTACGAACTGGGCTCTTTAATGACCTCACATTCAGTGAGACAAGTCTTATTGTGGGCATTCATAGGTCAGGGTGGTGGATCTTCCATGAGGACACCTGACTCAAAGCCCTGTATATCAAATTGCTCCAGGACATCCGGGCTAGAAGACCCAAACGACTCGATATTCTGTGAGCCGGCGGTTGCCCCCTCGTAGGTCACGGTTCCCAGCCACATTCCAGGAGACGCTGGGGATTCGACATTCCGTCTCTTTTTCGGGGCAGACTCCACTAGGTCACTGGTGCAGTCCTCCTCTTCCTCCACCTCCTCCAGGGGGGGAGACTGGTCCATCAGGACAAGATCAGCAACACAGATTTCCTGATGTTCGCCACCTAGAAGCAAAGCCCCCTCATCTGGCTGGCTAATCGCCCTGGAAGATCCTGAGGCCATCGCTGCGTGGTCCCCTGTAGCCAACCGCACAGGGGCACCACCCTCCAGCCCAACAGGATCGGTATCGGGAACCATCGATACGGAGGATACCCTCCCAGAAGGAGGACCCCCCCGCTCCGGTCCATGCGAGGTCCGCCCATCGTTAAGGGACTTCGATGCAGGTGCCGCCCCAGAGGGGCCTCCGGCTCCCTGCTCCATCCCAGCCTTCTCGCCCTTCGAACCGCCCTCCGACGCCGGCCTGCCAGTGAAGACCGGTGGGCGCATCGGCTCAGCTTCAGAAGATGCAGCTTCTGCGTAGGTCCTGGTCCTGGTCCTGTTGGGGCATCCTCGGAACATGTGCCCCGCCTCACCGCAGAGATTACATTTCCTCCCAGCGGGACAGTCCTTCATTAAATGTCCGTAACAGCTGCAATTATTGCAGCGGTCTACTTTCCTGCCCGTGCAGGACATTTGGGTATGACCCATTTGTCCACAGTTCCTGCAACATACTGGCATTCCAGGATAAAATAAGTAGCCTCTGCTCTTACCGATTACGAAGGTTGAGGGAGGGTGTAGCATTCCTCCCACTCCACTAAGGTCCCTCTTTAGACGGGCCATATACCTTCTCTTGCCGCACCAGAAGCCTACCGCGTTCTTCACAGTACCCAGGTATCTCAGATCATCACAATAGCGGGTAAGGTAGGTCGAGATGTCTGCAGCTTCCACAAAGGGGTTCGGGAAATGCACCACGATGGGGATCTCGTCATAAGCATACAAGAGACAAAAGGTTAGTCCATCCAACTCATCTAAGTAGTTTTTCTCGTTTACCTTTTCTACGAGTTGCTGACAGCATCCCTGGCTCTTGAAGGTGATGGTGTATGTCCCCTTGTACTCGTTGTCCTGGAAGCAGAATATGTCTTCCCGCCGAAACTCCAGAACTCCAAGAAGAATCCTATGGCAGATGTAGTCCAAATTCTTCTCCATCCTCGATGCTGCTCCAACTTCAATCCTCACGGTGTTCCGCATCCGGGCATCACCCGATGAATATGTGAGCGTTGCCGGCATCCTTCACTCAGGAACGTACCGACTCTTCTCTCTGAAAGGCGCAAGCCTTCATGGGATCCCTTCCCGTTGCTCCCGGACTAATCCTTCCTCCCAATAGCAGCAGGGGGGTTAAGTCCCTCCGAAGAGGAACGATCCCCCCAGGCCGAGAGAAAGGGTACCAAGAGCACCTCACAGGCAAGACCACACAGGTAAACCTGATAGATCGTGCCAAAAGGCCGAGAAGCGATAACCAGAATTGGTTTCAAACTACGGAGCCACCCAAGGATCCTGAAAAGTCCATTTGTGGAGATGAGCTCCTGGACTCCCGTTAAGAAGACATGTTGTCAACCTCTAGATCCCTTACATGCCTGCACTTTTCGGCTTGCTGCTGCTGCAATCCACGCGTTTTAGATCTGCATAACTCCACCTCTTTAAACACAGCACCTTCACCCCCTGCTGTTCCCACCCGCCTCAACACCGTTGGAAGGGAGGAAAACCAATTAAGGCGGGGGGTGGGGTGGAACGAGCAGCTGTCTACCCTTAGCAGGAGGGCTCCTGATTACATACCTCTCCTGCTGCTGCTGCTGCTGGCTGTCCAGCAGCAGACTGAAGGTGGCTGCTGCTGTGCACAGGTATATAAAGGCTCAGAGCCTATTATGACACGCGCAGCCAGCGTTCCATTGCCACATTCCATCTACTGCAGGCAGGATACCTGGCTGGCTGAATGTCGCTGAGAAGCTCACAGAGACCGCCATAAGCAACAGTTTAACAGAATGCCACAGACTAATCAACCAAACTTTTTGGGTTGGGTTCTCTTTTATAGTCTGCAGGCATTAAATGAAAGAAGTCAGTGTTCCAGCAGAAGGAGACAACGTTTCAGAAAAGGCATTGTAGCAAACCAAAAAAGAAATTTTAAGCGCAGCAGAGTAACCAGCGCACATACCTGTTAGCTCAGGTGAGTTTAAAAGGCTGCTGTTGATAACAAGGGCATTTGCTAAATAGATGGTGTGTGTGCAACAATATACTGAAAGGTCAATTATATTGTGCAGCTTATCTCACCACCTGTAGTTATTTAGGTGAAAGCTCCAAAATGCTTGCCTAATATGTCTGTTTATCCAAAAGGAAGTAAAAAGGGAGAGCTAGAAAGATAGCATTGCATCACATTACATGGCAATGCAATGCACAGTTGCTGAAGTTGAACCAAAATGAGCTTGTAATCTGGCTTCTGCAACTTTGAACATGAAAAATCCAATGAGGAGAAGAAAAGCAAAGCCAAAGAGTCCATCCCAAAATCCGACAAACAAGCAAAATGAACAAAAAACATTGAATTCAATTCTTTCTGATTTTAGAAACTGCATTAAAGAAGGGGTGCACCGGTCCTGGAGATACTGCAATACCAGGTCAATGCGTGGAGTGGACAGAGCAAGCTCTTTTTCCATCTCCCTGTTCTAAAAATCCATTTAATATATGGTCCCCAGATAGGGGACGTATCAGATATTAAACTGATAAGAACAGATACTACACTTGATCTTAGCCAAAAGGCCGAGAAGCGATAACCAGAATTGGTTTCAAACTACGGAGCCACCCAAGGATCCTGAAAAGTCCATTTGTGGAGATGAGCTCCTGGACTCCCGTTAAGAAGACATGTTGTCAACCTCTAGATCCCTTACATGCCTGCACTTTTCGGCTTGCTGCTGCTGCAATCCACGCGTTTTAGATCTGCATAACTCCACCTCTTTAAACACAGCACCTTCACCCCCTGCTGTTCCCACCCGCCTCAACACCGTTGGAAGGGAGGAGAACCAATTAAGGCAGGGGGTGGGGTGGAACGAGCAGCTGTCTACCCTTAGCAGGAGGGCTCCTGATTACATACCTCTCCTGCTGCTGCTGCTGCTGGCTGTCCAGCAGCAGACTGAAGGTGGCTGCTGCTGTGCACAGGTATATAAAGGCTCAGAGCCTATTATGACACGCGCAGCCAGCGTTCCATTGCCACATTCCATCTACTGCAGGCAGGATACCTGGCTGGCTGAATGTCGCTGAGAAGCTCACAGAGACCGCCATAAGCAACAGTTTAACAGAATGCCACAGACTAATCAACCAAACTTTTTGGGTTGGGTTCTCTTTTATAGTCTGCAGGCATTAAATGAAAGAAGTCAGTGTTCCAGCAGAAGGAGACAACGTTTCAGAAAAGGCATTGTAGCAAACCAAAAAAGAAATTTTAAGCGCAGCAGAGTAACCAGCGCACATACCTGTTAGCTCAGGTGAGTTTAAAAGGCTGCTGTTGATAACAAGGGCATTTGCTAAATAGATGGTGTGTGTGCAACAATATACTGAAAGGTCAATTATATTGTGCAGCTTATCTCACCACCTGTAGTTATTTAGGTGAAAGCTCCAAAATGCTTGCCTAATATGTCTGTTTATCCAAAAGGAAGTAAAAAGGGAGAGCTAGAAAGATAGCATTGCATCACATTACATGGCAATGCAATGCACAGTTGCTGAAGTTGAACCAAAATGAGCTTGTAATCTGGCTTCTGCAACTTTGAACATGAAAAATCCAATGAGGAGAAGAAAAGCAAAGCCAAAGAGTCCATCCCAAAATCCGACAAACAAGCAAAATGAACAAAAAACATTGAATTCAATTCTTTCTGATTTTAGAAACTGCATTAAAGAAGGGGTGCACCGGTCCTGGAGATACTGCAATACCAGGTCAATGCGTGGAGTGGACAGAGCAAGCTCTTTTTCCATCTCCCTGTTCTAAAAATCCATTTAATATATGGTCCCCAGATAGAGGACGTATCAGATATTAAACTGATAAGAACAGATACTACACTTGATCTTAGCCAAAAGGCCGAGAAGCGATAACCAGAATTGGTTTCAAACTACGGAGCCACCCAAGGATCCTGAAAAGTCCATTTGTGGAGATGAGCTCCTGGACTCCCGTTAAGAAGACATGTTGTCAACCTCTAGATCCCTTACATGCCTGCACTTTTCGGCTTGCTGCTGCTGCAATCCATGCGTTTTAGATCTGCATAACTCCACCTCTTTAAACACAGCACCTTCACCCCCTGCTGTTCCCACCCGCCTCAACACCATTGGAAGGGAGGAGAACCAATTAAGGCGGGGGGTGGGGTGGAACGAGCAGCTGTCTACCCTTAGCAGGAGGGCTCCTGATTACATACCTCTCCTGCTGCTGCTGCTGCTGGCTGTCCAGCAGCAGACTGAAGGTGGCTGCTGCTGTGCACAGGTATATAAAGGCTCAGAGCCTATTATGACACGCGCAGCCAGCGTTCCATTGCCACATTCCATCTACTGCAGGCAGGATACCTGGCTGGCTGAATGTCGCTGAGAAGCTCACAGAGACCGCCATAAGCAACAGTTTAACAGAATGCCACAGACTAATCAACCAAACTTTTTGGGTTGGGTTCTCTTTTATAGTCTGCAGGCATTAAATGAAAGAAGTCAGTGTTCCAGCAGAAGGAGACAACGTTTCAGAAAAGGCATTGTAGCAAACCAAAAAAGAAATTTTAAGCGCAGCAGAGTAACCAGCGCACATACCTGTTAGCTCAGGTGAGTTTAAAAGGCTGCTGTTGATAACAAGGGCATTTGCTAAATAGATGGTGTGTGTGCAACAATATACTGAAAGGTCAATTATATTGTGCAGCTTATCTCACCACCTGTAGTTATTTAGGTGAAAGCTCCAAAATGCTTGCCTAATATGTCTGTTTATCCAAAAGGAAGTAAAAAGGGAGAGCTAGAAAGATAGCATTGCATCACATTACATGGCAATGCAATGCACAGTTGCTGAAGTTGAACCAAAATGAGCTTGTAATCTGGCTTCTGCAACTTTGAACATGAAAAATCCAATGAGGAGAAGAAAAGCAAAGCCAAAGAGTCCATCCCAAAATCCGACAAACAAGCAAAATGAACAAAAAACATTGAATTCAATTCTTTCTGATTTTAGAAACTGCATTAAAGAAGGGGTGCACCGGTCCTGGAGATACTGCAATACCAGGTCAATGCGTGGAGTGGACAGAGCAAGCTCTTTTTCCATCTCCCTGTTCTAAAAATCCATTTAATATATGGTCCCCAGATAGGGGACGTATCAGATATTAAACTGATAAGAGCAGATACTACACTTGATCTTAGCCAAAAGGCCGAGAAGCGATAACCAGAATTGGTTTCAAACTACGGAGCCACCCAAGGATCCTGAAAAGTCCATTTGTGGAGATGAGCTCCTGGACTCCCGTTAAGAAGACATGTTGTCAACCTCTAGATCCCTTACATGCCTGCACTTTTCGGCTTGCTGCTGCTGCAATCCACGCGTTTTAGATCTGCATAACTCCACCTCTTTAAACACAGCACCTTCACCCCCTGCTGTTCCCACCCGCCTCAACACCGTTGGAAGGTAGGAGAACCAATTAAGGCGGGGGGTGGGGTGGAACGAGCAGCTGTCTACCCTTAGCAGGAGGGCTCCTGATTACATACCTCTCCTGCTGCTGCTGCTGCTGGCTGTCCAGCAGCAGACTGAAGGTGGCTGCTGCTGTGCACAGGTATATAAAGGCTCAGAGCCTATTATGACACGCGCAGCCAGCGTTCCATTGCCACATTCCATCTACTGCAGGCAGGATACCTGGCTGGCTGAATGTCGCTGAGAAGCTCACAGAGACCGCCATAAGCAACAGTTTAACAGAATGCCACAGACTAATCAACCAAACTTTTTGGGTTGGGTTCTCTTTTATAGTCTGCAGGCATTAAATGAAAGAAGTCAGTGTTCCAGCAGAAGGAGACAACGTTTCAGAAAAGGCATTGTAGCAAACCAAAAAAGAAATTTTAAGCGCAGCAGAGTAACCAGCGCACATACCTGTTAGCTCAGGTGAGTTTAAAAGGCTGCTGTTGATAACAAGGGCATTTGCTAAATAGATGGTGTGTGTGCAACAATATACTGAAAGGTCAATTATATTGTGCAGCTTAACTCACCACCTGTAGTTATTTAGGTGAAAGCTCCAAAATGCTTGCCTAATATGTCTGTTTATCCAAAAGGAAGTAAAAAGGGAGAGCTAGAAAGATAGCATTGCATCACATTACATGGCAATGCAATGCACAGTTGCTGAAGTTGAACCAAAATGAGCTTGTAATCTGGCTTCTGCAACTTTGAACATGAAAAATCCAATGAGGAGAAGAAAAGCAAAGCCAAAGAGTCCATCCCAAAATCCGACAAACAAGCAAAATGAACAAAAAACATTGAATTCAATTCTTTCTGATTTTAGAAACTGCATTAAAGAAGGGGTGCACCGGTCCTGGAGATACTGCAATACCAGGTCAATGCGTGGAGTGGACAGAGCAAGCTCTTTTTCCATCTCCCTGTTCTAAAAATCCATTTAATATATGGTCCCCAGATAGGGGATGTATCAGATATTAAACTGATAAGAACAGATTTTTTTTTTTTTTTTTTTTTTTTTTTTTCTCCTCAGACGAGGAAATTCCACAGTCTATGGAAACCAGACAAAGGAAAATTCCATCAAAACAGCTGCGTCAAATCCAATACGCAATTTGCTGTCCCCATCATCATCGGAAATATTTATTTCATATTTCAAAACAACAATAACAAAAATCAAGAGGTACTAACAATATATCTCCACTTTTTAACTTTCCATATTCCCTCCGCATCCACTTCCCCTCTCCTCTTTTTGTCCCATAGGAAACACACATACATCTTCCCCAAAATCACCTTCACACTATCCTTTACAGCAATTTCCTTCCTTTTAAACACATACACATTCCTCACATCCCATAACACTTCCTTTATACATGCAAGCATCAACCACAAGACTCTTTCCTTCGTCCCATCACATATTCCCAAACCAAACATAAACAACTCAAAAGACAACAAATTCACACCACACAATTCTTTACACAAAGGCCCCATTCTCCCAATCACATCTCTAGCATACTGGCAATTCCAAAAAACATGCAACACACTTTCCCTTCCACCACAGCCATTTCTTGGACACATTTCACTCCTCACCAAACCTCTATTCCTCTGAAACTCTCTCACAGGTAATACTCCATGTAAAGACTGCCACACAACTTCACTCTGTTTGTTGGTCATACCACTCATCCGCACTTTCTTCCAAACCTTCTGCACATCACCACCCCTAACCATATTTATTCCACATTCTACCTCTCTACATTCAATCATCCTATACACAGCCTTCTTATTCTCCAGCAATCTCACATCTGCATCACACAGTTCATACCTCACCAAAAACTTATAAACCCACACATACCATACAGGCACCTCAAAAGCAATCGGACATCGCAAATCCCTTTCTTGCCACTTTAAACGAAACAAATACGCTCCAAATAAATACCTACACATAGATGAAAACTTTCCATCCGCCCTAATCACTTTCAAAACAAACACAACGATATTCACACCAAAAAACACGTCCAAATTCGGAAAACCCAAACCACCTTTTTCCACTCTTTTAACCAAAATTTCTCTCCTAGCTCTCTCCATTTTCGAGTTCCACAAAAAAACAAATAAAATTCTATTCAAGCTTCTCATACACATATATCCTGGTGGAAATACTACCGCAATATATAAAAATATTGGCAACACCACACTCTTAACAATTAAAATCTTCCCAAAAAAGGATAAACTCCTCAATTTCCAAAAATTCAACTTCTGCTCAACTTTTCCTTTCGCATCATCCCAACTTTCTTTCCCATCCAAACTCTCTGAAAACTTCACACCCAAAACTTTAATAGGTCCATTCACTACATTCACACCTACATCCCTACTTAAACTTCCGCCTCCAAAACCCTTACACTCACTCTTTTCCCAATTCACTTTAAACGTAGATGCACCACAAAAAATAGACACTAACAACTTCACCCGCCTCACCGAACATTCAGAATCACATAATACACACACGTCATCCATATAACCACTCACCTTCCATTCTTTTCCTCCACCTCCCGGCACTTGCACACCACGAATTACCTTATCTTTCCTCAGCATACACAACAATGGCTCAATTGCACAAATAAATGCTACAGGGGACAAAGGACACCCCTGTCGCACACCCGAAAACACATTCACTTTCCTACCCACATACCCATTCATTAAAACACAGCTATAAACACCCGCATACAAACTTCTTACTCGCCCAACAAAATCAGCCGGAAAACCCATTTTTAACAACACTCTGAACAAAAAACCATGCGACAACCTATCATAAGCCTTTTCAAAATCCAAACTTAACAAAAATACACTCTTCTTACGACCCATGCAATCCCATAGACAATCTCTTAACATACACACACACTCATGAATCCGCCTCCCAGGTACCGCACAACACTGCTCATCCCCAATCACACTCTCTATCACATCACGCATCCTATTAGCCATAAGTTTTGCATAGATTTTATAATCACAATTAAGTAACGTTATTGGCCTCCAATTCCTCAGACTTTTCAAATCCCCTTTCTTAGGAATTAACACAACCAAACCTGCACGCATACTCTCAGTCACCTCCATGTTTCCCCACATATACTTACATACATCCACAAAGTCCTTACCAATCACACCCCACATCACACGATAAAATTCTACTGGGAGGCCATCCTCCCCCGGCGTCTTATTCAAAGCCATACTACACATAACCTTCCATACCTCATCACCAGTCACCTCACCCATCACTCTCTCTCTTTCTGCTTCACTCAACTTACTCTCTAACACACTCAAAACATCATTCTCCAAACATTCATCCCTCTGTTTCACTGCATACAGATCCTCATAAAACTTAGCCACCTCTTCACACATATCCTCTCCACTCACCTCACTTCCATCTGCTCCATACACCACGCTCATACTCTGTTTCTTTCCAAAAACTTTTTTAAAGAAAAACCGAGAACATTTCTCATCCTGCTCCATCTTATCAATCTTTGCCCTAAACACTATGCTTCTCCCTCTCTCCAACAAAAACTCACTAATCTCCTTTTTTACCTCTAAAATATCCTCCTCCACCTCAACTCCTCCTTCCCTTAACTTATACAAAACGCTCAACCGCGCGTTCAGTTTAACAAAACTCTCTCTTTTAATTGCTGCATACTTGTATCCTAAATTTTTAAAGAACATTTTTGTTTGTTTCTTCACCCAGTCCCACCACTCACAAACATTCCCAAACTCATTTTTATGCTTACACCATTCTTCATACCGCCTTTCATACTCCTTTCTCACATCTTCATTCTCTAACAGTTTAACATTTAACTTCCACAATCCTCTCCCAAACACTCCATCAACTTTTATATCCAACTCACACAACATACACACATGATCTGAAAAAAGAACGTTTTCCTGCCTATAATTAACAGAAACCATATTTTTAGAAATAAAACAATAATCCAATCTGGATTGTACCCTACCACTCTCAGAAAAGAAAGTGTTCAACAAAGGATTCATGTTACACACGCGCTGCATATCACACAACCCAAAATCATTCACTAACTCCAATAATGCTTTCCCAGACACATCCACATTCACTCTCCCCACATCACAGTTCATATCACCCACAATTACCACAGGTATTCTTCCTGGAACAAAAAGCTTAATTTTTTCAAATAAATTTTTGCGCTCATTTTTTTCAACTGGCGCATAAACATTAATAACACAAAACTTTACATTCTTGTATACAAAATTAGCAAGGATACATCTCCCCACCTCAATAACCAAATAATCACTCAAAACAACCTCCCTTCCTTTAACCAAAATACCCACACCATCATTCTTATTACATGCACTCCCCGACCACACAGACGCTCCATAAGACCATTCATCCCCTTTCACACCATCCACTACCCCACATTCTTGTAAACAAAAAATAGATGCATTTTGCATAGCTAAAAACTCAAAAATAGCAGCTCTTCTTACTTTACTTTTAAACACTCTTACGTTTTGGGACACTATGGTAAATCCCATAATACTTCTACTCCTTCACCAATTACACAAAGAAATAGCCTTTGGCCTAAACCAAAGCTCACAAGAGGACAAAAAGAAAAAACATTTACAATATTATATGGTGACACTATCCAGCACCACCACTATCCTCCTCCGCCATCAGAACAGAACAGCTGGTTTCCGACCCGCTGGCTTCACCAGCCACACTCCTCATTCTGGCAGTTCTGATCTTCCTCTGAGGCTCACTAAAATCTGCATCATCACTGCCCCCACCATCCTCCCTACGACTCTTCTTTGCACCCCTATCATCCTCCGAAGAAAAATCTTCAATGTTTTCAGGACCCGAAGGGTGTTCAGGACTGTCGGGTTCCGAGATTTGCACTTCACATCCTGTTGCGTCCATTGCCTCTCCAAAAGTCATCATCTCAGGCAGCTCTGCTTCCACCACTTTCCTAGATATTCTCGCAGACACTGCCTTTTTCTCCACCTTTGCCACTTCCCTCCAGAACTCCTTTTCTTCCCTCCGCTTCTTCCTCATTTCTTCAGCAGAAGAAGAACATGGTCTCAGGGACACCTCCTCTGGCGCCGTAGAGGGAGAGGCTCTACCAGTTTCCCGCCTCCTTCCCTCTCTCTTCTCCCTCTCCAATCTTTCCAGCACTTTCAGTGCGCTTGCCATCTGCCTCCTCTCCAGCTCCTCCTCCTTCTGTTCTTTATCAGAACGTCTAGGTGCACTCATAGGACAGTCCTTATACATGTGATCACTACTCCCACAGACATCACAGGACTTGGCCTCTGGACACTGGTTGGCCATATGCCCCTCCTTTCTGCAATTTCGGCAACACTGCCCTTTAAGGCATGTTACCATGGTATGTCCGAAAGAAAAGCATCTACGGCAAAACATGGGCTGGCCTGGGTAAAAGAGGAAACCTCTATGGCCTGCAATGGAAAAATTTGATGGAGGGTGTCTAAAGCCCCCCACACTGTCAGGATCCCTTTTCAATTTCACACGGAATTTATACTGACAGTTAAAGATTCCTAGACAATTGACTTGCTTCACTCCCTTCCGCACATATTCACAGTAGCGAGAGAGGAAGCACTCCAGCAGCTCAGGGTCTGTAAAAGGGTTATAGACAGTCACAGTCACCTCCTTTTCTTGCAGACCAAACAAAGGTTCCCATCTAACTCCTTCCAAGCAGGGGTCACTAGAGTGACCACGGAGCCATTCAAAGACATTAAGGCAAACATCCTGGTCCATAAAGGTAACGTCATAATTACCTTGACGTGAAAATTCGTTGACACTGAAGATCTCAGAACGTCTTGCTCCAGCTTTGCCTTCAACGATGTCTTGGACAATGAAAACCACGTTGTTCTTGTTCTGGTCAGATGGATCCATGGACAAACGGATGGTGTTCTTCACAAAAGACATCTTGGATTCTGTCGGTATGGAATACCACAGGAAAAAGCAGAAAATCCTCCACAAAAGGGTCCGGATTCCTCCAGGAGACTCGCACCAATCAAGGTACAGTCATACGATCTTAGCCAAAAGGCCGAGAAGCGATAACCAGAATTGGTTTCAAACTACGGAGCCACCCAAGGATCCTGAAAAGTCCATTTGTGGAGATGAGCTCCTGGACTCCCGTTAAGAAGACATGTTGTCAACCTCTAGATCCCTTACATGCCTGCACTTTTCGGCTTGCTGCTGCTGCAATCCACTCGTTTTAGATCTGCATAACTCCACCTCTTTAAACACAGCACCTTCACCCCCTGCTGTTCCCACCCGCCTCAACACCGTTGGAAGGGAGGAGAACCAATTAAGGCGGGGTGTGGGGTGGAACGAGCAGCTGTCTACCCTTAGCAGGAGGGCTCCTGATTACATACCTCTCCTGCTGCTGCTGCTGCTGGCTGTCCAGCAGCAGACTGAAGGTGGCTGCTGCTGTGCACAGGTATATAAAGGCTCAGAGCCTATTATGACACGCGCAGCCAGCGTTCCATTGCCACATTCCATCTACTGCAGGCAGGATACCTGGCTGGCTGAATGTCGCTGAGAAGCTCACAGAGACCGCCATAAGCAACAGTTTAACAGAATGCCACAGACTAATCAACCAAACTTTTTGGGTTGGGTTCTCTTTTATAGTCTGCAGGCATTAAATGAAAGAAGTCAGTGTTCCAGCAGAAGGAGACAACGTTTCAGAAAAGGCATTGTAGCAAACCAAAAAAGAAATTTTAAGCGCAGCAGAGTAACCAGCGCACATACCTGTTAGCTCAGGTGAGTTTAAAAGGCTGCTGTTGATAACAAGGGCATTTGCTAAATAGATGGTGTGTGTGCAACAATATACTGAAAGGTCAATTATATTGTGCAGCTTATCTCACCACCTGTAGTTATTTAGGTGAAAGCTCCAAAATGCTTGCCTAATATGTCTGTTTATCCAAAAGGAAGTAAAAAGGGAGAGCTAGAAAGATAGCATTGCATCACATTACATGGCAATGCAATGCACAGTTGCTGAAGTTGAACCAAAATGAGCTTGTAATCTGGCTTCTGCAACTTTGAACATGAAAAATCCAATGAGGAGAAGAAAAGCAAAGCCAAAGAGTCCATCCCAAAATCCGACAAACAAGCAAAATGAACAAAAAACATTGAATTCAATTCTTTCTGATTTTAGAAACTGCATTAAAGAAGGGGTGCACCGGTCCTGGAGATACTGCAATACCAGGTCAATGCGTGGAGTGGACAGAGCAAGCTCTTTTTCCATCTCCCTGTTCTAAAAATCCATTTAATATATGGTCCCCAGATAGGGGACGTATCAGATATTAAACTGATAAGAACAGATACTACACTTGATCTTAGCCAAAAGGCCGAGAAGCGATAACCAGAATTGGTTTCAAACTACGGAGCCACCCAAGGATCCTGAAAAGTCCATTTGTGGAGATGAGCTCCTGGACTCCCGTTAAGAAGACATGTTGTCAACCTCTAGATCCCTTACATGCCTGCACTTTTCGGCTTGCTGCTGCTGCAATCCACGCGTTTTAGATCTGCATAACTCCACCTCTTTAAACACAGCACCTTCACCCCCTGCTGTTCCCACCCGCCTCAACACCGTTGGAAGGGAGGAGAACCAATTAAGGCGGGGGGTGGGGTGGAACGAGCAGCTGTCTACCCTTAGCAGGAGGGCTCCTGATTACATACCTCTCCTGCTGCTGCTGCTGGCTGTCCAGCAGCAGACTGAAGGTGGCTGCTGCTGTGCACAGGTATATAAAGGCTCAGAGCCTATTATGACACGCGCAGCCAGCGTTCCATTGCCACATTCCATCTACTGCAGGCAGGATACCTGGCTGGCTGAATGTCGCTGAGAAGCTCACAGAGACCGCCATAAGCAACAGTTTAACAGAATGCCACAGACTAATCAACCAAACTTTTTGGGTTGGGTTCTCTTTTATAGTCTGCAGGCATTAAATGAAAGAAGTCAGTGTTCCAGCAGAAGGAGACAACGTTTCAGAAAAGGCATTGTAGCAAACCAAAAAAGAAATTTTAAGCGCAGCAGAGTAACCAGCGCACATACCTGTTAGCTCAGGTGAGTTTAAAAGGCTGCTGTTGATAACAAGGGCATTTGCTAAATAGATGGTGTGTGTGCAACAATATACTGAAAGGTCAATTATATTGTGCAGCTTATCTCACCACCTGTAGTTATTTAGGTGAAAGCTCCAAAATGCTTGCCTAATATGTCTGTTTATCCAAAAGGAAGTAAAAAGGGAGAGCTAGAAAGATAGCATTGCATCACATTACATGGCAATGCAATGCACAGTTGCTGAAGTTGAACCAAAATGAGCTTGTAATCTGGCTTCTGCAACTTTGAACATGAAAAATCCAATGAGGAGAAGAAAAGCAAAGCCAAAGAGTCCATCCCAAAATCCGACAAACAAGCAAAATGAACAAAAAACATTGAATTCAATTCTTTCTGATTTTAGAAACTGCATTAAAGAAGGGGTGCACCGGTCCTGGAGATACTGCAATACCAGGTCAATGCGTGGAGTGGACAGAGCAAGCTCTTTTTCCATCTCCCTGTTCTAAAAATCCATTTAATATATGGTCCCCAGATAGGGGACGTATCAGATATTAAACTGATAAGAACAGATACTACACTTGATCTTAGCCAAAAGGCCGAGAAGCGATAACCAGAATTGGTTTCAAACTACGGAGCCACCCAAGGATCCTGAAAAGTCCATTTGTGGAGATGAGCTCCTGGACTCCCGTTAAGAAGACATGTTGTCAACCTCTAGATCCCTTACATGCCTGCACTTTTCGGCTTGCTGCTGCTGCAATCCACGCGTTTTAGATCTGCATAACTCCACCTCTTTAAACACAGCACCTTCACCCCCTGCTGTTCCCACCCGCCTCAACACCGTTGGAAGGGAGGAGAACCAATTAAGGCGGGGGGTGGGGTGGAACGAGCAGCTGTCTACCCTTAGCAGGAGGGCTCCTGATTACATACCTCTCCTGCTGCTGCTGCTGCTGGCTGTCCAGCAGCAGACTGAAGGTGGCTGCTGCTGTGCACAGGTATATAAAGGCTCAGAGCCTATTATGACACGCGCAGCCAGCGTTCCATTGCCACATTCCATCTACTGCAGGCAGGATACCTGGCTGGCTGAATGTCGCTGAGAAGCTCACAGAGACCGCCATAAGCAACAGTTTAACAGAATGCCACAGACTAATCAACCAAACTTTTTGGGTTGGGTTCTCTTTTATAGTCTGCAGGCATTAAATGAAAGAAGTCAGTGTTCCAGCAGAAGGAGACAACGTTGCAGAAAAGGCATTGTAGCAAACCAAAAAAGAAATTTTAAGCGCAGCAGAGTAACCAGCGCACATACCTGTTAGCTCAGGTGAGTTTAAAAGGCTGCTGTTGATAACAAGGGCATTTGCTAAATAGATGGTGTGTGTGCAACAATATACTGAAAGGTCAATTATATTGTGCAGCTTATCTCACCACCTGTAGTTATTTAGGTGAAAGCTCCAAAATGCTTGCCTAATATGTCTGTTTATCCAAAAGGAAGTAAAAAGGGAGAGCTAGAAAGATAGCATTGCATCACATTACATGGCAATGCAATGCACAGTTGCTGAAGTTGAACCAAAATGAGCTTGTAATCTGGCTTCTGCAACTTTGAACATGAAAAATCCAATGAGGAGAAGAAAAGCAAAGCCAAAGAGTCCATCCCAAAATCCGACAAACAAGCAAAATGAACAAAAAACATTGAATTCAATTCTTTCTGATTTTAGAAACTGCATTAAAGAAGGGGTGCACCGGTCCTGGAGATACTGCAATACCAGGTCAATGCGTGGAGTGGACAGAGCAAGCTCTTTTTCCATCTCCCTGTTCTAAAAATCCATTTAATATATGGTCCCCAGATAGGGGACGTATCAGATATTAAACTGATAAGAACAGATACTACACTTGATCTTAGCCAAAAGGCCGAGAAGCGATAACCAGAATTGGTTTCAAACTACGGAGCCACCCAAGGATCCTGAAAAGTCCATTTGTGGAGATGAGCTCCTGGACTCCCGTTAAGAAGACATGTTGTCAACCTCTAGATCCCTTACATGCCTGCACTTTTCGGCTTGCTGCTGCTGCAATCCACGCGTTTTAGATCTGTATAACTCCACCTCTTTAAACACAGCACCTTCACCCCCTGCTGTTCCCACCCGCCTCAACACCGTTGGAAGGGAGGAGAACCAATTAAGGCGGGGGGTGGGGTGGAACGAGCAGCTGTCTACCCTTAGCAGGAGGGCTCCTGATTACATACCTCTCCTGCTGCTGCTGCTGCTGGCTGTCCAGCAGCAGACTGAAGGTGGCTGCTGCTGTGCACAGGTATATAAAGGCTCAGAGCCTATTATGACACGCGCAGCCAGCGTTCCATTGCCACATTCCATCTACTGCAGGCAGGATACCTGGCTGGCTGAATGTCGCTGAGAAGCTCACAGAGACCGCCATAAGCAACAGTTTAACAGAATGCCACAGACTAATCAACCAAACTTTTTGGGTTGGGTTCTCTTTTATAGTCTGCAGGCATTAAATGAAAGAAGTCAGTGTTCCAGCAGAAGGAGACAACGTTTCAGAAAAGGCATTGTAGCAAACCAAAAAAGAAATTTTAAGCGCAGCAGAGTAACCAGCGCACATACCTGTTAGCTCAGGTGAGTTTAAAAGGCTGCTGTTGATAACAAGGGCATTTGCTAAATAGATGGTGTGTGTGCAACAATATACTGAAAGGTCAATTATATTGTGCAGCTTATCTCACCACCTGTAGTTATTTAGGTGAAAGCTCCAAAATGCTTGCCTAATATGTCTGTTTATCCAAAAGGAAGTAAAAAGGGAGAGCTAGAAAGATAGCATTGCATCACATTACATGGCAATGCAATGCACAGTTGCTGAAGTTGAACCAAAATGAGCTTGTAATCTGGCTTCTGCAACTTTGAACATGAAAAATCCAATGAGGAGAAGAAAAGCAAAGCCAAAGAGTCCATCCCAAAATCCGACAAACAAGCAAAATGAACAAAAAACATTGAATTCAATTCTTTCTGATTTTAGAAACTGCATTAAAGAAGGGGTGCACCGGTCCTGGAGATACTGCAATACCAGGTCAATGCGTGGAGTGGACAGAGCAAGCTCTTTTTCCATCTCCCTGTTCTAAAAATCCATTTAATATATGGTCCCCAGATAGGGGACGTATCAGATATTAAACTGATAAGAACAGATACTACACTTGATCTTAGCCAAAAGGCCGAGAAGCGATAACCAGAATTGGTTTCAAACTACGGAGCCACCCAAGGATCCTGAAAAGTCCATTTGTGGAGATGAGCTCCTGGACTCCCGTTAAGAAGACATGTTGTCAACCTCTAGATCCCTTACATGCCTGCACTTTTCGGCTTGCTGCTGCTGCAATCCACGCGTTTTAGATCTGCATAACTCCACCTCTTTAAACACAGCACCTTCACCCCCTGCTGTTCCCACCCGCCTCAACACCGTTGGAAGGTAGGAGAACCAATTAAGGCGGGGGGTGGGGTGGAACGAGCAGCTGTCTACCCTTAGCAGGAGGGCTCCTGATTACATACCTCTCCTGCTGCTGCTGCTGCTGGCTGTCCAGCAGCAGACTGAAGGTGGCTGCTGCTGTGCACAGGTATATAAAGGCTCAGAGCCTATTATGACACGCGCAGCCAGCGTTCCATTGCCACATTCCATCTACTGCAGGCAGGATACCTGGCTGGCTGAATGTCGCTGAGAAGCTCACAGAGACCGCCATAAGCAACAGTTTAACAGAATGCCACAGACTAATCAACCAAACTTTTTGGGTTGGGTTCTCTTTTATAGTCTGCAGGCATTAAATGAAAGAAGTCAGTGTTCCAGCAGAAGGAGACAACGTTTCAGAAAAGGCATTGTAGCAAACCAAAAAAGAAATTTTAAGCGCAGCAGAGTAACCAGCGCACATACCTGTTAGCTCAGGTGAGTTTAAAAGGCTGCTGTTGATAACAAGGGCATTTGCTAAATAGATGGTGTGTGTGCAACAATATACTGAAAGGTCAATTATATTGTGCAGCTTATCTCACCACCTGTAGTTATTTAGGTGAAAGCTCCAAAATGCTTGCCTAATATGTCTGTTTATCCAAAAGGAAGTAAAAAGGGAGAGCTAGAAAGATAGCATTGCATCACATTACATGGCAATGCAATGCACAGTTGCTGAAGTTGAACCAAAATGAGCTTGTAATCTGGCTTCTGCAACTTTGAACATGAAAAATCCAATGAGGAGAAGAAAAGCAAAGCCAAAGAGTCCATCCCAAAATCCGACAAACAAGCAAAATGAACAAAAAACATTGAATTCAATTCTTTCTGATTTTAGAAACTGCATTAAAGAAGGGGTGCACCGGTCCTGGAGATACTGCAATACCAGGTCAATGCGTGGAGTGGACAGAGCAAGCTCTTTTTCCATCTCCCTGTTCTAAAAATCCATTTAATATATGGTCCCCAGATAGGGGACGTATCAGATATTAAACTGATAAGAACAGATACTACACTTGATCTTAGCCAAAAGGCCGAGAAGCGATAACCAGAATTGGTTTCAAACTACGGAGCCACCCAAGGATCCTGAAAAGTCCATTTGTGGAGATGAGCTCCTGGACTCCCGTTAAGAAGACATGTTGTCAACCTCTAGATCCCTTACATGCCTGCACTTTTCGGCTTGCTGCTGCTGCAATCCACGCGTTTTAGATCTGCATAACTCCACCTCTTTAAACACAGCACCTTCACCCCCTGCTGTTCCCACCCGCCTCAACACCGTTGGAAGGGAGGAGAACCAATTAAGGCGGGGGGTGGGGTGGAACGAGCAGCTGTCTACCCTTAGCAGGAGGGCTCCTGATTACATACCTCTCCTGCTGCTGCTGCTGGCTGTCCAGCAGCAGACTGAAGGTGGCTGCTGCTGTGCACAGGTATATAAAGGCTCAGAGCCTATTATGACACGCGCAGCCAGCGTTCCATTGCCACATTCCATCTACTGCAGGCAGGATACCTGGCTGGCTGAATGTCGCTGAGAAGCTCACAGAGACCGCCATAAGCAACAGTTTAACAGAATGCCACAGACTAATCAACCAAACTTTTTGGGTTGGGTTCTCTTTTATAGTCTGCAGGCATTAAATGAAAGAAGTCAGTGTTCCAGCAGAAGGAGACAACGTTTCAGAAAAGGCATTGTAGCAAACCAAAAAAGAAATTTTAAGCGCAGCAGAGTAACCAGCGCACATACCTGTTAGCTCAGGTGAGTTTAAAAGGCTGCTGTTGATAACAAGGGCATTTGCTAAATAGATGGTGTGTGTGCAACAATATACTGAAAGGTCAATTATATTGTGCAGCTTATCTCACCACCTGTAGTTATTTAGGTGAAAGCTCCAAAATGCTTGCCTAATATGTCTGTTTATCCAAAAGGAAGTAAAAAGGGAGAGCTAGAAAGATAGCATTGCATCACATTACATGGCAATGCAATGCACAGTTGCTGAAGTTGAACCAAAATGAGCTTGTAATCTGGCTTCTGCAACTTTGAACATGAAAAATCCAATGAGGAGAAGAAAAGCAAAGCCAAAGAGTCCATCCCAAAATCCGACAAACAAGCAAAATGAACAAAAAACATTGAATTCAATTCTTTCTGATTTTAGAAACTGCATTAAAGAAGGGGTGCACCGGTCCTGGAGATACTGCAATACCAGGTCAATGCGTGGAGTGGACAGAGCAAGCTCTTTTTCCATCTCCCTGTTCTAAAAATCCATTTAATATATGGTCCCCAGATAGGGGACGTATCAGATATTAAACTGATAAGAACAGATACTACACTTGATCTTAGCCAAAAGGCCGAGAAGCGATAACCAGAATTGGTTTCAAACTACGGAGCCACCCAAGGATCCTGAAAAGTCCATTTGTGGAGATGAGCTCCTGGACTCCCGTTAAGAAGACATGTTGTCAACCTCTAGATCCCTTACATGCCTGCACTTTTCGGCTTGCTGCTGCTGCAATCCACGCGTTTTAGATCTGCATAACTCCACCTCTTTAAACACAGCACCTTCACCCCCTGCTGTTCCCACCCGCCTCAACACCGTTGGAAGGGAGGAGAACCAATTAAGGCGGGGGGTGGGGTGGAACGAGCAGCTGTCTACCCTTAGCAGGAGGGCTCCTGATTACATACCTCTCCTGCTGCTGCTGCTGCTGGCTGTCCAGCAGCAGACTGAAGGTGGCTGCTGCTGTGCACAGGTATATAAAGACTCAGAGCCTATTATGACACGCGCAGCCAGCGTTCCATTGCCACATTCCATCTACTGCAGGCAGGATACCTGGCTGGCTGAATGTCGCTGAGAAGCTCACAGAGACCGCCATAAGCAACAGTTTAACAGAATGCCACAGACTAATCAACCAAACTTTTTGGGTTGGGTTCTCTTTTATAGTCTGCAGGCATTAAATGAAAGAAGTCAGTGTTCCAGCAGAAGGAGACAACGTTTCAGAAAAGGCATTGTAGCAAACCAAAAAAGAAATTTTAAGCGCAGCAGAGTAACCAGCGCATATACCTGTTAGCTCAGGTGAGTTTAAAAGGCTGCTGTTGATAACAAGGGCATTTGCTAAATAGATGGTGTGTGTGCAACAATATACTGAAAGGTCAATTATATTGTGCAGCTTATCTCACCACCTGTAGTTATTTAGGTGAAAGCTCCAAAATGCTTGCCTAATATGTCTGTTTATCCAAAAGGAAGTAAAAAGGGAGAGCTAGAAAGATAGCATTGCATCACATTACATGGCAATGCAATGCACAGTTGCTGAAGTTGAACCAAAATGAGCTTGTAATCTGGCTTCTGCAACTTTGAACATGAAAAATCCAATGAGGAGAAGAAAAGCAAAGCCAAAGAGTCCATCCCAAAATCCGACAAACAAGCAAAATGAACAAAAAACATTGAATTCAATTCTTTCTGATTTTAGAAACTGCATTAAAGAAGGGGTGCACCGGTCCTGGAGATACTGCAATACCAGGTCAATGCGTGGAGTGGACAGAGCAAGCTCTTTTTCCATCTCCCTGTTCTAAAAATCCATTTAATATATGGTCCCCAGATAGGGGACGTATCAGATATTAAACTGATAAGAACAGATACTACACTTGATCTTAGCCAAAAGGCCGAGAAGCGATAACCAGAATTGGTTTCAAACTACGGAGCCACCCAAGGATCCTGAAAAGTCCATTTGTGGAGATGAGCTCCTGGACTCCCGTTAAGAAGACATGTTGTCAACCTCTAGATCCCTTACATGCCTGCACTTTTCGGCTTGCTGCTGCTGCAATCCACGCGTTTTAGATCTGCATAACTCCACCTCTTTAAACACAGCACCTTCACCCCCTGCTGTTCCCACCCGCCTCAACACCGTTGGAAGGGAGGAGAACCAATTAAGGCGGGGGGTGGGGTGGAACGAGCAGCTGTCTACCCTTAGCAGGAGGGCTCCTGATTACATACCTCTCCTGCTGCTGCTGCTGCTGGCTGTCCAGCAGCAGACTGAAGGTGGCTGCTGCTGTGCACAGGTATATAAAGGCTCAGAGCCTATTATGACACGCGCAGCCAGCGTTCCATTGCCACATTCCATCTACTGCAGGCAGGATACCTGGCTGGCTGAATGTCGCTGAGAAGCTCACAGAGACCGCCATAAGCAACAGTTTAACAGAATGCCACAGACTAATCAACCAAACTTTTTGGGTTGGGTTCTCTTTTATAGTCTGCAGGCATTAAATGAAAGAAGTCAGTGTTCCAGCAGAAGGAGACAACGTTGCAGAAAAGGCATTGTAGCAAACCAAAAAAGAAATTTTAAGCGCAGCAGAGTAACCAGCGCACATACCTGTTAGCTCAGGTGAGTTTAAAAGGCTGCTGTTGATAACAAGGGCATTTGCTAAATAGATGGTGTGTGTGCAACAATATACTGAAAGGTCAATTATATTGTGCAGCTTATCTCACCACCTGTAGTTATTTAGGTGAAAGCTCCAAAATGCTTGCCTAATATGTCTGTTTATCCAAAAGGAAGTAAAAAGGGAGAGCTAGAAAGATAGCATTGCATCACATTACATGGCAATGCAATGCACAGTTGCTGAAGTTGAACCAAAATGAGCTTGTAATCTGGCTTCTGCAACTTTGAACATGAAAAATCCAATGAGGAGAAGAAAAGCAAAGCCAAAGAGTCCATCCCAAAATCCGACAAACAAGCAAAATGAACAAAAAACATTGAATTCAATTCTTTCTGATTTTAGAAACTGCTTTAAAGAAGGGGTGCACCGGTCCTGGAGATACTGCAATACCAGGTCAATGCGTGGAGTGGACAGAGCAAGCTCTTTTTCCATCTCCCTGTTCTAAAAATCCATTTAATATATGGTCCCCAGATAGGGGACGTATCAGATATTAAACTGATAAGAACAGATACTACACTTGATCTTAGCCAAAAGGCCGAGAAGCGATAACCAGAATTGGTTTCAAACTACGGAGCCACCCAAGGATCCTGAAAAGTCCATTTGTGGAGATGAGCTCCTGGACTCCCGTTAAGAAGACATGTTGTCAACCTCTAGATCCCTTACATGCCTGCACTTTTCGGCTTGCTGCTGCTGCAATCCACGCGTTTTAGATCTGCATAACTCCACCTCTTTAAACACAGCACCTTCACCCCCTGCTGTTCCCACCCGCCTCAACACCGTTGGAAGGTAGGAGAACCAATTAAGGCGGGGGGTGGGGTGGAACGAGCAGCTGTCTACCCTTAGCAGGAGGGCTCCTGATTACATACCTCTCCTGCTGCTGCTGCTGCTGGCTGTCCAGCAGCAGACTGAAGGTGGCTGCTGCTGTGCACAGGTATATAAAGGCTCAGAGCCTATTATGACACGCGCAGCCAGCGTTCCATTGCCACATTCCATCTACTGCAGGCAGGATACCTGGCTGGCTGAATGTCGCTGAGAAGCTCACAGAGACCGCCATAAGCAACAGTTTAACAGAATGCCACAGACTAATCAACCAAACTTTTTGGGTTGGGTTCTCTTTTATAGTCTGCAGGCATTAAATGAAAGAAGTCAGTGTTCCAGCAGAAGGAGACAACGTTTCAGAAAAGGCATTGTAGCAAACCAAAAAAGAAATTTTAAGCGCAGCAGAGTAACCAGCGCACATACCTGTTAGCTCAGGTGAGTTTAAAAGGCTGCTGTTGATAACAAGGGCATTTGCTAAATAGATGGTGTGTGTGCAACAATATACTGAAAGGTCAATTATATTGTGCAGCTTAACTCACCACCTGTAGTTATTTAGGTGAAAGCTCCAAAATGCTTGCCTAATATGTCTGTTTATCCAAAAGGAAGTAAAAAGGGAGAGCTAGAAAGATAGCATTGCATCACATTACATGGCAATGCAATGCACAGTTGCTGAAGTTGAACCAAAATGAGCTTGTAATCTGGCTTCTGCAACTTTGAACATGAAAAATCCAATGAGGAGAAGAAAAGCAAAGCCAAAGAGTCCATCCCAAAATCCGACAAACAAGCAAAATGAACAAAAAACATTGAATTCAATTCTTTCTGATTTTAGAAACTGCATTAAAGAAGGGGTGCACCGGTCCTGGAGATACTGCAATACCAGGTCAATACGTGGAGTGGACAGAGCAAGCTCTTTTTCCAACTCCCTGTTCTAAAAATCCATTTAATATATGGTCCCCAGATAGGGGACGTATCAGATATTAAACTGATAAGAACAGATACTACACTTGATCTTAGCCAAAAGGCCGAGAAGCGATAACCAGAATTGGTTTCAAACTACGGAGCCACCCAAGGATCCTGAAAAGTCCATTTGTGGAGATGAGCTCCTGGACTCCCGTTAAGAAGACATGTTGTCAACCTCTAGATCCCTTACATGCCTGCACTTTTCGGCTTGCTGCTGCTGCAATCCACGCGTTTTAGATCTGCATAACTCCACCTCTTTAAACACAGCACCTTCACCCCCTGCTGTTCCCACCCGCCTCAACACCGTTGGAAGGTAGGAGAACCAATTAAGGCGGGGGGTGGGGTGGAACGAGCAGCTGTCTACCCTTAGCAGGAGGGCTCCTGATTACATACCTCTCCTGCTGCTGCTGCTGCTGGCTGTCCAGCAGCAGACTGAAGGTGGCTGCTGCTGTGCACAGGTATATAAAGGCTCAGAGCCTATTATGACACGCGCAGCCAGCGTTCCATTGCCACATTCCATCTACTGCAGGCAGGATACCTGGCTGGCTGAATGTCGCTGAGAAGCTCACAGAGACCGCCATAAGCAACAGTTTAACAGAATGCCACAGACTAATCAACCAAACTTTTTGGGTTGGGTTCTCTTTTATAGTCTGCAGGCATTAAATGAAAGAAGTCAGTGTTCCAGCAGAAGGAGACAACGTTTCAGAAAAGGCATTGTAGCAAACCAAAAAAGAAATTTTAAGCGCAGCAGAGTAACCAGCGCACATACCTGTTAGCTCAGGTGAGTTTAAAAGGCTGCTGTTGATAACAAGGGCATTTGCTAAATAGATGGTGTGTGTGCAACAATATACTGAAAGGTCAATTATATTGTGCAGCTTATCTCACCACCTGTAGTTATTTAGGTGAAAGCTCCAAAATGCTTGCCTAATATGTCTGTTTATCCAAAAGGAAGTAAAAAGGGAGAGCTAGAAAGATAGCATTGCATCACATTACATGGCAATGCAATGCACAGTTGCTGAAGTTGAACCAAAATGAGCTTGTAATCTGGCTTCTGCAACTTTGAACATGAAAAATCCAATGAGGAGAAGAAAAGCAAAGCCAAAGAGTCCATCCCAAAATCCGACAAACAAGCAAAATGAACAAAAAACATTGAATTCAATTCTTTCTGATTTTAGAAACTGCATTAAAGAAGGGGTGCACCGGTCCTGGAGATACTACAATACCAGGTCAATGCGTGGAGTGGACAGAGCAAGCTCTTTTTCCATCTCCCTGTTCTAAAAATCCATTTAATATATGGTCCCCAGATAGGGGACGTATCAGATATTAAACTGATAAGAACAGATACTACACTTGATCTTAGCCAAAAGGCCGAGAAGCGATAACCAGAATTGGTTTCAAACTACGGAGCCACCCAAGGATCCTGAAAAGTCCATTTGTGGAGATGAGCTCCTGGACTCCCGTTAAGAAGACATGTTGTCAACCTCTAGATCCCTTACATGCCTGCACTTTTCGGCTTGCTGCTGCTGCAATCCACGCGTTTTAGATCTGCATAACTCCACCTCTTTAAACACAGCACCTTCACCCCCTGCTGTTCCCACCCGCCTCAACACCGTTGGAAGGGAGGAGAACCAATTAAGGCGGGGGGTGGGGTGGAACGAGCAGCTGTCTACCCTTAGCAGGAGGGCTCCTGATTACATACCTCTCCTGCTGCTGCTGCTGCTGGCTGTCCAGCAGCAGACTGAAGGTGGCTGCTGCTGTGCACAGGTATATAAAGGCTCAGAGCCTATTATGACACGCGCAGCCAGCGTTCCATTGCCACATTCCATCTACTGCAGGCAGGATACCTGGCTGGCTGAATGTCGCTGAGAAGCTCACAGAGACCGCCATAAGCAACAGTTTAACAGAATGCCACAGACTAATCAACCAAACTTTTTGGGTTGGGTTCTCTTTTATAGTCTGCAGGCATTAAATGAAAGAAGTCAGTGTTCCAGCAGAAGGAGACAACGTTTCAGAAAAGGCATTGTAGCAAACCAAAAAAGAAATTTTAAGCGCAGCAGAGTAACCAGCGCACATACCTGTTAGCTCAGGTGAGTTTAAAAGGCTGCTGTTGATAACAAGGGCATTTGCTAAATAGATGGTGTGTGTGCAACAATATACTGAAAGGTCAATTATATTGTGCAGCTTATCTCACCACCTGTAGTTATTTAGGTGAAAGCTCCAAAATGCTTGCCTAATATGTCTGTTTATCCAAAAGGAAGTAAAAAGGGAGAGCTAGAAAGATAGCATTGCATCACATTACATGGCAATGCAATGCACAGTTGCTGAAGTTGAACCAAAATGAGCTTGTAATCTGGCTTCTGCAACTTTGAACATGAAAAATCCAATGAGGAGAAGAAAAGCAAAGCCAAAGAGTCCATCCCAAAATCCGACAAACAAGCAAAATGAACAAAAAACATTGAATTCAATTCTTTCTGATTTTAGAAACTGCATTAAAGAAGGGGTGCACCGGTCCTGGAGATACTGCAATACCAGGTCAATGCGTGGAGTGGACAGAGCAAGCTCTTTTTCCATCTCCCTGTTCTAAAAATCCATTTAATATATGGTCCCCAGATAGGGGACGTATCAGATATTAAACTGATAAGAACAGATACTACACTTGATCTTAGCCAAAAGGCCGAGAAGCGATAACCAGAATTGGTTTCAAACTACGGAGCCACCCAAGGATCCTGAAAAGTCCATTTGTGGAGATGAGCTCCTGGACTCCCGTTAAGAAGACATGTTGTCAACCTCTAGATCCCTTACATGCCTGCACTTTTCGGCTTGCTGCTGCTGCAATCCACGCGTTTTAGATCTGCATAACTCCACCTCTTTAAACACAGCACCTTCACCCCCTGCTGTTCCCACCCGCCTCAACACCGTTGGAAGGGAGGAGAACCAATTAAGGCGGGGGGTGGGGTGGAACGAGCAGCTGTCTACCCTTAGCAGGAGGGCTCCTGATTACATACCTCTCCTGCTGCTGCTGCTGCTGGCTGTCCAGCAGCAGACTGAAGGTGGCTGCTGCTGTGCACAGGTATATAAAGGCTCAGAGCCTATTATGACACGCGCAGCCAGCGTTCCATTGCCACATTCCATCTACTGCAGGCAGGATACCTGGCTGGCTGAATGTCGCTGAGAAGCTCACAGAGACCGCCATAAGCAACAGTTTAACAGAATGCCACAGACTAATCAACCAAACTTTTTGGGTTGGGTTCTCTTTTATAGTCTGCAGGCATTAAATGAAAGAAGTCAGTGTTCCAGCAGAGGGAGACAACGTTTCAGAAAAGGCATTGTAGCAAACCAAAAAAGAAATTTTAAGCGCAGCAGAGTAACCAGCGCACATACCTGTTAGCTCAGGTGAGTTTAAAAGGCTGCTGTTGATAACAAGGGCATTTGCTAAATAGATGGTGTGTGTGCAACAATATACTGAAAGGTCAATTATATTGTGCAGCTTATCTCACCACCTGTAGTTATTTAGGTGAAAGCTCCAAAATGCTTGCCTAATATGTCTGTTTATCCAAAAGGAAGTAAAAAGGGAGAGCTAGAAAGATAGCATTGCATCACATTACATGGCAATGCAATGCACAGTTGCTGAAGTTGAACCAAAATGAGCTTGTAACCTGGCTTCTGCAACTTTGAACATGAAAAATCCAATGAGGAGAAGAAAAGCAAAGCCAAAGAGTCCATCCCAAAATCCGACAAACAAGCAAAATGAACAAAAAACATTGAATTCAATTCTTTCTGATTTTAGAAACTGCATTAAAGAAGGGGTGCACCGGTCCTGGAGATACTGCAATACCAGGTCAATGCATGGAGTGGACAGAGCAAGCTCTTTTTCCATCTCCCTGTTCTAAAAATCCATTTAATATATGGTCCCCAGATAGGGGACGTATCAGATATTAAACTGATAAGAACAGATACTACACTTGATCTTAGCCAAAAGGCCGAGAAGCGATAACCAGAATTGGTTTCAAACTACGGAGCCACCCAAGGATCCTGAAAAGTCCATTTGTGGAGATGAGCTCCTGGACTCCCGTTAAGAAGACATGTTGTCAACCTCTAGATCCCTTACATGCCTGCACTTTTCGGCTTGCTGCTGCTGCAATCCACGCGTTTTAGATCTGCATAACTCCACCTCTTTAAACACAGCACCTTCACCCCCTGCTGTTCCCACCCGCCTCAACACCGTTGGAAGGGAGGAGAACCAATTAAGGCGGGGGGTGGGGTGGAACGAGCAGCTGTCTACCCTTAGCAGGAGGGCTCCTGATTACATACCTCTCCTGCTGCTGCTGCTGCTGGCTGTCCAGCAGCAGACTGAAGGTGGCTGCTGCTGTGCACAGGTATATAAAGGCTCAGAGCCTATTATGACACGCGCAGCCAGCGTTCCATTGCCACATTCCATCTACTGCAGGCAGGATACCTGGCTGGCTGAATGTCGCTGAGAAGCTCACAGAGACCGCCATAAGCAACAGTTTAACAGAATGCCACAGACTAATCAACCAAACTTTTTGGGTTGGGTTCTCTTTTATAGTCTGCAGGCATTAAATGAAAGAAGTCAGTGTTCCAGCAGAAGGAGACAACGTTTCAGAAAAGGCATTGTAGCAAACCAAAAAAGAAATTTTAAGCGCAGCAGAGTAACCAGCGCACATACCTGTTAGCTCAGGTGAGTTTAAAAGGCTGCTGTTGATAACAAGGGCATTTGCTAAATAGATGGTGTGTGTGCAACAATATACTGAAAGGTCAATTATATTGTGCAGCTTATCTCACCACCTGTAGTTATTTAGGTGAAAGCTCCAAAATGCTTGCCTAATATGTCTGTTTATCCAAAAGGAAGTAAAAAGGGAGAGCTAGAAAGATAGCATTGCATCACATTACATGGCAATGCAATGCACAGTTGCTGAAGTTGAACCAAAATGAGCTTGTAATCTGGCTTCTGCAACTTTGAACATGAAAAATCCAATGAGGAGAAGAAAAGCAAAGCCAAAGAGTCCATCCCAAAATCCGACAAACAAGCAAAATGAACAAAAAACATTGAATTCAATTCTTTCTGATTTTAGAAACTGCATTAAAGAAGGGGTGCACCGGTCCTGGAGATACTGCAATACCAGGTCAATGCGTGGAGTGGACAGAGCAAGCTCTTTTTCCATCTCCCTGTTCTAAAAATCCATTTAATATATGGTCCCCAGATAGGGGACGTATCAGATATTAAACTGATAAGAACAGATACTACACTTGATCTTAGCCAAAAGGCCGAGAAGCGATAACCAGAATTGGTTTCAAACTACGGAGCCACCCAAGGATCCTGAAAAGTCCATTTGTGGAGATGAGCTCCTGGACTCCCGTTAAGAAGACATGTTGTCAACCTCTAGATCCCTTACATGCCTGCACTTTTCGGCTTGCTGCTGCTGCAATCCACGCGTTTTAGATCTGCATAACTCCACCTCTTTAAACACAGCACCTTCACCCCCTGCTGTTCCCACCCGCCTCAACACCGTTGGAAGGGAGGAGAACCAATTAAGGCGGGGGGTGGGGTGGAACGAGCAGCTGTCTACCCTTAGCAGGAGGGCTCCTGATTACATACCTCTCCTGCTGCTGCTGCTGCTGGCTGTCCAGCAGCAGACTGAAGGTGGCTGCTGCTGTGCACAGGTATATAAAGGCTCAGAGCCTATTATGACACGCGCAGCCAGCGTTCCATTGCCACATTCCATCTACTGCAGGCAGGATACCTGGCTGGCTGAATGTCGCTGAGAAGCTCACAGAGACCGCCATAAGCAACAGTTTAACAGAATGCCACAGACTAATCAACCAAACTTTTTGGGTTGGGTTCTCTTTTATAGTCTGCAGGCATTAAATGAAAGAAGTCAGTGTTCCAGCAGAAGGAGACAACGTTTCAGAAAAGGCATTGTAGCAAACCAAAAAAGAAATTTTAAGCGCAGCAGAGTAACCAGCGCACATACCTGTTAGCTCAGGTGAGTTTAAAAGGCTGCTGTTGATAACAAGGGCATTTGCTAAATAGATGGTGTGTGTGCAACAATATACTGAAAGGTCAATTATATTGTGCAGCTTATCTCACCACCTGTAGTTATTTAGGTGAAAGCTCCAAAATGCTTGCCTAATATGTCTGTTTATCCAAAAGGAAGTAAAAAGGGAGAGCTAGAAAGATAGCATTGCATCACATTACATGGCAATGCAATGCACAGTTGCTGAAGTTGAACCAAAATGAGCTTGTAATCTGGCTTCTGCAACTTTGAACATGAAAAATCCAATGAGGAGAAGAAAAGCAAAGCCAAAGAGTCCATCCCAAAATCCGACAAACAAGCAAAATGAACAAAAAACATTGAATTCAATTCTTTCTGATTTTAGAAACTGCATTAAAGAAGGGGTGCACCGGTCCTGGAGATACTGCAATACCAGGTCAATGCGTGGAGTGGACAGAGCAAGCTCTTTTTCCATCTCCCTGTTCTAAAAATCCATTTAATATATGGTCCCCAGATAGGGGACGTATCAGATATTAAACTGATAAGAACAGATTTTTTGATTGAAGCTGCATCCAAGGCACTGAAAAATGTGACCGAAGTCACACCAAAACAGCGCACGATGCGAGGATTCATGTGGACCCTTCCCGGAGGAGAGGGTCCCCAATAAACCATCCCCATCCCTCCGAGCCAGAAGGCCACAGCGAGGGTCAGGGATCTCCGATGCTCTCCCTAGCCGAAGCCGGAGAAGAGCCGTTTTTGTGCTCCCAGCTTCCATCTAGGCTGCCACCCTAGTGGAGCTGGAGCCTGTGTTGGTTTCTGAGCCCAAAGCTGACCGGACCTCCGACCGGGTTTATAAAAATTCCCCTTCCTAGCCCGGAGGCCAGGAATAGGGGGGGTTGCTCAGAAAGTATGATTGGCAAAGGTGCGGCGTGCTACGAAGCCAAGTCTTTCTGGGGTTCCCAGTCCCAGTAAGCTTGGACTCCCACCAGGGCGCCTACTCCTGGGGCACATTGCTCCAAAGCCCTCACACTTACCCAGCTTAGTGACTTCGATCCTGGAGGGCCATGTTTTCCATCAGATAACTCTATGAGCCACCTGGCGTACTAACAAGTGCACCAAACCAGTGTGTAATATGCATCAATTTACTAGGGCAGCCCAAGGACAAAACTGCCTTTTCAAAAGATACTACACTTGATCTTAGCCAAAAGGCCGAGATGCGATAACCAGAATTGGTTTCAAACTACGGAGCCACCCAAGGATCCTGAAAAGTCCATTTGTGGAGATGAGCTCCTGGACTCCCGTTAAGAAGACATGTTGTCAACCTCTAGATCCCTTACATGCCTGCACTTTTCGGCTTGCTGCTGCTGCAATCCACGCGTTTTAGATCTGCATAACTCCACCTCTTTAAACACAGCACCTTCACCCCCTGCTGTTCCCACCCGCCTCAACACCGTTGGAAGGGAGGAGAACCAATTAAGGCGGGGGGTGGGGTGGAACGAGCAGCTGTCTACCCTTAGCAGGAGGGCTCCTGATTACATACCTCTCCTGCTGCTGCTGCTGCTGGCTGTCCAGCAGCAGACTGAAGGTGGCTGCTGCTGTGCACAGGTATATAAAGGCTCAGAGCCTATTATGACACGCGCAGCCAGCGTTCCATTGCCACATTCCATCTACTGCAGGCAGGATACCTGGCTGGCTGAATGTCGCTGAGAAGCTCACAGAGACCGCCATAAGCAACAGTTTAACAGAATGCCACAGACTAATCAACCAAACTTTTTGGGTTGGGTTCTCTTTTATAGTCTGCAGGCATTAAATGAAAGAAGTCAGTGTTCCAGCAGAAGGAGACAACGTTTCAGAAAAGGCATTGTAGCAAACCAAAAAAGAAATTTTAAGCGCAGCAGAGTAACCAGCGCACATACCTGTTAGCTCAGGTGAGTTTAAAAGGCTGCTGTTGATAACAAGGGCATTTGCTAAATAGATGGTGTGTGTGCAACAATATACTGAAAGGTCAATTATATTGTGCAGCTTATCTCACCACCTGTAGTTATTTAGGTGAAAGCTCCAAAATGCTTGCCTAATATGTCTGTTTATCCAAAAGGAAGTAAAAAGGGAGAGCTAGAAAGATAGCATTGCATCACATTACATGGCAATGCAATGCACAGTTGCTGAAGTTGAACCAAAATGAGCTTGTAATCTGGCTTCTGCAACTTTGAACATGAAAAATCCAATGAGGAGAAGAAAAGCAAAGCCAAAGAGTCCATCCCAAAATCCGACAAACAAGCAAAATGAACAAAAAACATTGAATTCAATTCTTTCTGATTTTAGAAACTGCATTAAAGAAGGGGTGCACCGGTCCTGGAGATACTGCAATACCAGGTCAATGCGTGGAGTGGACAGAGCAAGCTCTTTTTCCATCTCCCTGTTCTAAAAATCCATTTAATATATGGTCCCCAGATAGGGGACGTATCAGATATTAAACTGATAAGAACAGATTTTTTGATTGAAGCTGCATCCAAGGCACTGAAAAATGTGACCGAAGTCACACCAAAACAGCGCACGATGCGAGGATTCATGTGGACCCTTCCCGGAGGAGAGGGTCCCCAATAAACCATCCCCATCCCTCCGAGCCAGAAGGCCACAGCGAGGGTCAGGGATCTCCGATGCTCTCCCTAGCCGAAGCCGGAGAAGAGCCGTTTTTGTGCTCCCAGCTTCCATCTAGGCTGCCACCCTAGTGGAGCTGGAGCCTGTGTTGGTTTCTGAGCCCAAAGCTGACCGGACCTCCGACCGGGTTTATAAAAATTCCCCTTCCTAGCCCGGAGGCCAGGAATAGGGGGGGTTGCTCAGAAAGTATGATTGGCAAAGGTGCGGCGTGCTACGAAGCCAAGTCTTTCTGGGGTTCCCAGTCCCAGTAAGCTTGGACTCCCACCAGGGCGCCTACTCCTGGGGCACATTGCTCCAAAGCCCTCACACTTACCCAGCTTAGTGACTTCGATCCTGGAGGGCCATGTTTTCCATCAGATAACTCTATGAGCCACCTGGCGTACTAACAAGTGCACCAAACCAGTGTGTAATATGCATCAATTTACTAGGGCAGCCCAAGGACAAAACTGCCTTTTCAAAAGATACTACACTTGATCTTAGCCAAAAGGCCGAGATGCGATAACCAGAATTGGTTTCAAACTACGGAGCCACCCAAGGATCCTGAAAAGTCCATTTGTGGAGATGAGCTCCTGGACTCCCGTTAAGAAGACATGTTGTCAACCTCTAGATCCCTTACATGCCTGCACTTTTCGGCTTGCTGCTGCTGCAATCCACGCGTTTTAGATCTGCATAACTCCACCTCTTTAAACACAGCACCTTCACCCCCTGCTGTTCCCACCCGCCTCAACACCGTTGGAAGGGAGGAGAACCAATTAAGGCGGGGGGTGGGGTGGAACGAGCAGCTGTCTACCCTTAGCAGGAGGGCTCCTGATTACATACCTCTCCTGCTGCTGCTGCTGCTGGCTGTCCAGCAGCAGACTGAAGGTGGCTGCTGCTGTGCACAGGTATATAAAGGCTCAGAGCCTATTATGACACGCGCAGCCAGCGTTCCATTGCCACATTCCATCTACTGCAGGCAGGATACCTGGCTGGCTGAATGTCGCTGAGAAGCTCACAGAGACCGCCATAAGCAACAGTTTAACAGAATGCCACAGACTAATCAACCAAACTTTTTGGGTTGGGTTCTCTTTTATAGTCTGCAGGCATTAAATGAAAGAAGTCAGTGTTCCAGCAGAAGGAGACAACGTTTCAGAAAAGGCATTGTAGCAAACCAAAAAAGAAATTTTAAGCGCAGCAGAGTAACCAGCGCACATACCTGTTAGCTCAGGTGAGTTTAAAAGGCTGCTGTTGATAACAAGGGCATTTGCTAAATAGATGGTGTGTGTGCAACAATATACTGAAAGGTCAATTATATTGTGCAGCTTATCTCACCACCTGTAGTTATTTAGGTGAAAGCTCCAAAATGCTTGCCTAATATGTCTGTTTATCCAAAAGGAAGTAAAAAGGGAGAGCTAGAAAGATAGCATTGCATCACATTACATGGCAATGCAATGCACAGTTGCTGAAGTTGAACCAAAATGAGCTTGTAATCTGGCTTCTGCAACTTTGAACATGAAAAATCCAATGAGGAGAAGAAAAGCAAAGCCAAAGAGTCCATCCCAAAATCCGACAAACAAGCAAAATGAACAAAAAACATTGAATTCAATTCTTTCTGATTTTAGAAACTGCATTAAAGAAGGGGTGCACCGGTCCTGGAGATACTGCAATACCAGGTCAATGCGTGGAGTGGACAGAGCAAGCTCTTTTTCCATCTCCCTGTTCTAAAAATCCATTTAATATATGGTCCCCAGATAGGGGACGTATCAGATATTAAACTGATAAGAACAGATTTTTTTTTTTTTTTTTTTTTTTTTTTTTTTTCCACTCAGATTACAAGTCCCATATTTACCATTTCATGCTTTGCAATGATTTCCAAATGGTATTAGGTTGTTATCCATCATTGTGGGTCATATATCCATTTTTCCAATCTTATTTTATATATATACGTTTATATTATCACAATACAGTTATTCCATATTCTTTACATCACAACATTACAATCTTTACCATTACGATTTAAGGCAACATTCCTCTCTTCAGGCCATATGCTGCCAAGGCATTCAAAAGCCTTCCATCCAGAAACCGACCATCCCAAGCTTCTTCTACCTCTTTAGCCAACGACTGAGGTATTCTGTAAGTTGAAAAAAAACGATGCATATCGCTATAAATGTTATTCCACACTTTGCGCCTTAGACTAGCCTGACTCCCCCCTTCACAACTCTTTAGCATTTTCAACACTTCTTGTCTCTCCTCCATCTCCCTCATATTTTTTTCTGAAACATCCTTTGCTTTACTAGAGTCCTTCCCAGATGACAAAACTCCTTCAATTTCTTCTCTGGCTTCACATGTGACATCCTCTCTTTCTTCTTCACTAGTTTCTTCACCCTCCTCCTCCTCTTCCATATTACTTACAGCACCTTCCTTTTCATCCTGACTGGAGGACTCACTTTCCTCCTGATCTTCTGACTCCCTATCCACCTCCACTTCTTCTTCCAAGCTAGTATTTTCAATCTCAACGTCTGTGATATCACTCTCAGTATCTTCTTCCATATGATCACCTTCTTTTCTTATATCTCTTATTTGTTCCTCCTTCTTTTGAGATATGTTCTCTTCCGTTTCATCATGGGGGGCAGCTTCAGACTCTTCTTCTTTTCCATCTTCCTTGTCAACTGACTTCTCCTCCCTTTTATTGACGGGACAGCAATCATATAAATGACCACTGCCACCACATAGATTACATTTCTTACTTTTTTCACAATTCTCTGCCTTATGTCCCACTTCTTCACACTTGGCACACCACTGTAATGTACAGGAATCCTTTTCATGGCCATACTGTTTACAACGCCTACAAAACTTCGGCATACCTGTAAAGAACATATCTCCATTAACTGTCCCGATTTTGAATCTACTTGGTGGGAGTACCACAACACCATCCGAACTTTCCTTGAACTTGACCAGGAACCTCCACCTCGTGGTCCAAAAACCATATCGGTTAAACATTTTGCCAGCAGAACTCACTTTCTCACAGTACCGGGATAAAAAGGTCATGATCTCTTCTTCCAATATGAAAGGACTATACATCCTTATTACTATTAGCCTTTCCTTCCTAGGAAAATGCGACACAAAAAAAACACCTTCAAGTATCGAATCTTCCTTCACTAGATCCATTCTCTTCCAAAAGTCAGAAAAGATATCTTCTGAACAAAAAATAACATCATATATCCCTCTCTTCGGGAACTCCAACATAGACAAAACTTGTTCCATTTGAACTTCCAATAGTCCAAACAAAATCTTCTCTACCAAAAAAAACAAGCCAGACTTCTTCTTCTCTGGATCCAAAAAAATAAACCGCACTGCATTCTTCAATCTTGCAAAAACTGGGACCTCTTCACAGGTCAGCATATTTGGGCTTCTCCCGTCCATATCTTCACACCAAAGGTGGCAAAAATCCTCCTCGCCTACTTAAAAAAAGCAGGCAGGCTGATCGCCCCTCGTTGCCCCGGGACTAATCCGGCTCCCCAAAAGCAGCAAGGGGGTGAAGCCGCACTGCTACATGCAGCGATCCCCCGAGGCCAAGGAGCCGGGTACCCAAGGCACCTCTCAGCCAAGACCAAGGCAGCAACCGGTAGATCACTGCACTTGATCTTAGCCAAAAGGCCGAGAAGCGATAACCAGAATTGGTTTCAAACTACGGAGCCACCCAAGGATCCTGAAAAGTCCATTTGTGGAGATGAGCTCCTGGACTCCCGTTAAGAAGACATGTTGTCAACCTCTAGATCCCTTACATGCCTGCACTTTTCGGCTTGCTGCTGCTGCAATCCACGCGTTTTAGATCTGCATAACTCCACCTCTTTAAACACAGCACCTTCACCCCCTGCTGTTCCCACCCGCCTCAACACCGTTGGAAGGGAGGAGAACCAATTAAGGCGGGGGGTGGGGTGGAACGAGCAGCTGTCTACCCTTAGCAGGAGGGCTCCTGATTACATACCTCTCCTGCTGCTGCTGCTGCTGGCTGTCCAGCAGCAGACTGAAGGTGGCTGCTGCTGTGCACAGGTATATAAAGGCTCAGAGCCTATTATGACACGCACAGCCAGCGTTCCATTGCCACATTCCATCTACTGCAGGCAGGATACCTGGCTGGCTGAATGTCGCTGAGAAGCTCACAGAGACCGCCATAAGCAACAGTTTAACAGAATGCCACAGACTAATCAACCAAACTTTTTGGGTTGGGTTCTCTTTTATAGTCTGCAGGCATTAAATGAAAGAAGTCAGTGTTCCAGCAGAAGGAGACAACGTTTCAGAAAAGGCATTGTAGCAAACCAAAAAAGAAATTTTAAGCGCAGCAGAGTAACCAGCGCACATACCTGTTAGCTCAGGTGAGTTTAAAAGGCTGCTGTTGATAACAAGGGCATTTGCTAAATAGATGGTGTGTGTGCAACAATATACTGAAAGGTCAATTATATTGTGCAGCTTATCTCACCACCTGTAGTTATTTAGGTGAAAGCTCCAAAATGCTTGCCTAATATGTCTGTTTATCCAAAAGGAAGTAAAAAGGGAGAGCTAGAAAGATAGCATTGCATCACATTACATGGCAATGCAATGCACAGTTGCTGAAGTTGAACCAAAATGAGCTTGTAATCTGGCTTCTGCAACTTTGAACATGAAAAATCCAATGAGGAGAAGAAAAGCAAAGCCAAAGAGTCCATCCCAAAATCCGACAAACAAGCAAAATGAACAAAAAACATTGAATTCAATTCTTTCTGATTTTAGAAACTGCATTAAAGAAGGGGTGCACCGGTCCTGGAGATACTGCAATACCAGGTCAATGCGTGGAGCGGACAGAGCAAGCTCTTTTTCCATCTCCCTGTTCTAAAAATCCATTTAATATATGGTCCCCAGATAGGGGACGTATCAGATATTAAACTGATAAGAACAGATACTACACTTGATCTTAGCCAAAAGGCCGAGAAGCGATAACCAGAATTGGTTTCAAACTACGGAGCCACCCAAGGATCCTGAAAAGTCCATTTGTGGAGATGAGCTCCTGGACTCCCGTTAAGAAGACATGTTGTCAACCTCTAGATCCCTTACATGCCTGCACTTTTCGGCTTGCTGCTGCTGCAATCCACGCGTTTTAGATCTGCATAACTCCACCTCTTTAAACACAGCACCTTCACCCCCTGCTGTTCCCACCCGCCTCAACACCGTTGGAAGGGAGGAGAACCAATAAAGGCGGGGGGTGGGGTGGAACGAGCAGCTGTCTACCCTTAGCAGGAGGGCTCCTGATTACATACCTCTCCTGCTGCTACTGCTGCTGGCTGTCCAGCAGCAGACTGAAGGTGGCTGCTGCTGTGCACAGGTATATAAAGGCTCAGAGCCTATTATGACACGCGCAGCCAGCGTTCCATTGCCACATTCCATCTACTGCAGGCAGGATACCTGGCTGGCTGAATGTCGCTGAGAAGCTCACAGAGACCGCCATAAGCAACAGTTTAACAGAATGCCACAGACTAATCAACCAAACTTTTTGGGTTGGGTTCTCTTTTATAGTCTGCAGGCATTAAATGAAAGAAGTCAGTGTTCCAGCAGAAGGAGACAACGTTTCAGAAAAGGCATTGTAGCAAACCAAAAAAGAAATTTTAAGCGCAGCAGAGTAACCAGCACACATACCTGTTAGCTCAGGTGAGTTTAAAAGGCTGCTGTTGATAACAAGGGCATTTGCTAAATAGATGGTGTGTGTGCAACAATATACTGAAAGGTCAATTATATTGTGCAGCTTATCTCACCACCTGTAGTTATTTAGGTGAAAGCTCCAAAATGCTTGCCTAATATGTCTGTTTATCCAAAAGGAAGTAAAAAGGGAGAGCTAGAAAGATAGCATTGCATCACATTACATGGCAATGCAATGCACAGTTGCTGAAGTTGAACCAAAATGAGCTTGTAATCTGGCTTCTGCAACTTTGAACATTTAAAATCCAATGAGGAGAAGAAAAGCAAAGCCAAAGAGTCCATCCCAAAATCCGACAAACAAGCAAAATGAACAAAAAACATTGAATTCAATTCTTTCTGATTTTAGAAACTGCATTAAAGAAGGGGTGCACCGGTCCTGGAGTTACTGCAATACCAGGTCAATGCGTGGAGTGGACAGAGCAAGCTCTTTTTCCATCTCCCTGTTCTAAAAATCCATTTAATATATGGTCCCCAGATAGGGGACGTATCAGATATTAAACTGATAAGAACAGATTTTTTTTTTTTTTTTTTTCTTTTTTTTTTCCAAACACTCAGAAATTAAGTTTTATAATCTTAAATCGTATATCACCAAACTCAAGATTTTAGTTCCATCATCGTGTTTAGATATTATATTTATATTTTTTCATTTGAATTAATATATATAAAGTTAAACATAACAATTCCTTTGCAGTTTCAACAGTTTCCAAACAAATCACCACTGACATTACTTCACCCGGTTTCCCAAACTAAATATCCCCTTTTTCTCTTTTACTTTCCTCCCAACAAAACCCCTTAACTTCTTTTCTTCCTCCTCATGCTCTAACCGCATCTGTTCCCTATCATACTCTTCCTCATCATCTCTGAAAGTCACCACCTTCTCCAACACTTTACCCTTTTCCTCTTTTACTTCTTTCTTTTCACCAGATACTTTCCTTGATCCACAATTTTCCTGTACCGTTACCTTTTTCTTCAATTTCACCTTTAAACTTTCAACTTCTTTTCCCTGCTTATTCTCCTCTATAATTATGGCATCAACTTCCTTCTTCATTTTATCACCAATATCTTCCTTTTGTCCTCCAAAGTTCTTTTCAAAAGTTCCTTTGCTGCTTTCCATGTAACAATACCCAGAACTCCCGTTTACCATAATCCTCCCATTATGCAAATTTTCTTCTCCTGTTGTCCACACCAAAAAACGTCTCTTTCCGTTCCAAATACCAACTTTGTTCCTGTATAATTTCTGAAACTTTACCATCTTACATTTAGATTCCAAAAAAACCATTATCTCCTCTATTTCCACAAACGGATTGTCCATGTAAATTATCACACTCTTCGGTTTCCCCATGAATGATCCACTTACTCCAATTTTCCCAGAATCCTCTTCACTCCAGCCTTTGAAAAAATGAATGCACTTTTCCTCAGAAACTAGAGTCACATCACAAACTTTACCTTGCTTTATTTCTTGCATACAGTAGATATCCTTCTCCAAAACTTCATATTTCCTCAAAATTTCCAGAATCCATTTTTCTTCCAAAAAAGTTTCTTCCGTCTCCCGTTTCACAAAAAAACGTAAGCATCTCTTCTTTTTCCAAAACTCCATCTCAACGATCCGTTTTCCTTCCGTTTTTTCCTTTTAATCCTCCAAATGTTGCCACCACAGCTATGTGTGGCGACAGTTGCCCCCCACAGCTATGTGTGGTGACAAGGTGATCGCCTCTCGTTGCCCAGGGACTAATCCGACTCCCTAATAGCAGCAGGGGGGTTTAGCTCCACCGATAAGTGTAGCGATCCCCCCAGGCCAAGAAGCCGGGTACCCCAAGCGCCTCCCAGCCAAGACCAAGGCAGAAACCGCTAGATCACTGCACTTGATCTTAGCCAAAAGGCCGAGAAGCGATAACCAGAATTGGTTTCAAACTACGGAGCCACCCAAGGATCCTGAAAAGTCCATTTGTGGAGATGAGCTCCTGGACTCCCGTTAAGAAGACATGTTGTCAACCTCTAGATCCCTTACATGCCTGCACTTTTCGGCTTGCTGCTGCTGCAATCCACGCGTTTTAGATCTGCATAACTCCACCTCTTTAAACACAGCACCTTCACCCCCTGCTGTTCCCACCCGCCTCAACACCGTTGGAAGGGAGGAGAACCAATTAAGGCGGGGGGTGGGGTGGAACGAGCAGCTGTCTACCCTTAGCAGGAGGGCTCCTGATTACATACCTCTCCTGCTGCTGCTGCTGCTGGCTGTCCAGCAGCAGACTGAAGGTGGCTGCTGCTGTGCACAGGTATATAAAGGCTCAGAGCCTATTATGACACGCGCAGCCAGCGTTCCATTGCCACATTCCATCTACTGCAGGCAGGATACCTGGCTGGCTGAATGTCACTGAGAAGCTCACAGAGACCGCCATAAGCAACAGTTTAACAGAATGCCACAGACTAATCAACCAAACTTTTTGGGTTGGGTTCTCTTTTATAGTCTGCAGGCATTAAATGAAAGAAGTCAGTGTTCCAGCAGAAGGAGACAACGTTTCAGAAAAGGCATTGTAGCAAACCAAAAAAGAAATTTTAAGCGCAGCAGAGTAACCAGCACACATACCTGTTAGCTCAGGTGAGTTTAAAAGGCTGCTGTTGATAACAAGGGCATTTGCTAAATAGATGGTGTGTGTGCAACAATATACTGAAAGGTCAATTATATTGTGCAGCTTATCTCACCACCTGTAGTTATTTAGGTGAAAGCTCCAAAATGCTTGCCTAATATGTCTGTTTATCCAAAAGGAAGTAAAAAGGGAGAGCTAGAAAGATAGCATTGCATCACATTACATGGCAATGCAATGCACAGTTGCTGAAGTTGAACCAAAATGAGCTTGTAATCTGGCTTCTGCAACTTTGAACATGAAAAATCCAATGAGGAGAAGAAAAGCAAAGCCAAAGAGTCCATCCCAAAATCCGACAAACAAGCAAAATGAACAAAAAACATTGAATTCAATTCTTTCTGATTTTAGAAACTGCATTAAAGAAGGGGTGCACCGGTCCTGGAGTTACTGCAATACCAGGTCAATGCGTGGAGTGGACAGAGCAAGCTCTTTTTCCATCTCCCTGTTCTAAAAATCCATTTAATATATGGTCCCCAGATAGGGGACGTATCAGATATTAAACTGATAAGAACAGATACTACACTTGATCTTAGCCAAAAGGCCGAGAAGCGATAACCAGAATTGGTTTCAAACTACGGAGCCACCCAAGGATCCTGAAAAGTCCATTTGTGGAGATGAGCTCCTGGACTCCCGTTAAGAAGACATGTTGTCAACCTCTAGATCCCTTACATGCCTGCACTTTTCGGCTTGCTGCTGCTGCAATCCACGCGTTTTAGATCTGCATAACTCCACCTCTTTAAACACAGCACCTTCACCCCCTGCTGTTCCCACCCGCCTCAACACCGTTGGAAAGGAGGAGAACCAATTAAGGCGGGGGGTGGGGTGGAACGAGCAGCTGTCTACCCTTAGCAGGAGGGCTCCTGATTACATACCTCTCCTGCTGCTGCTGCTGCTGGCTGTCCAGCAGCAGACTGAAGGTGGCTGCTGCTGTGCACAGGTATATAAAGGCTCAGAGCCTATTATGACACGCGCAGCCAGCGTTCCATTGCCACATTCCATCTACTGCAGGCAGGATACCTGGCTGGCTGAATGTCGCTGAGAAGCTCACAGAGACCGCCATAAGCAACAGTTTAACAGAATGCCACAGACTAATCAACCAAACTTTTTGGGTTGGGTTCTCTTTTATAGTCTGCAGGCATTAAATGAAAGAAGTCAGTGTTCCAGCAGAAGGAGACAACGTTTCAGAAAAAGGCATTGTAGCAAACCAAAAAAGAAATTTTAAGCGCAGCAGAGTAACCAGCGCACATACCTGTTAGCTCAGGTGAGTTTAAAAGGCTGCTGTTGATAACAAGGGCATTTGCTAAATAGATGGTGTGTGTGCAACAATATACTGAAAGGTCAATTATATTGTGCAGCTTATCTCACCACCTGTAGTTATTTAGGTGAAAGCTCCAAAATGCTTGCCTAATATGTCTGTTTATCCAAAAGGAAGTAAAAAGGGAGAGCTAGAAAGATAGCATTGCATCACATTACATGGCAATGCAATGCACAGTTGCTGAAGTTGAACCAAAATGAGCTTGTAATCTGGCTTCTGCAACTTTGAACATGAAAAATCCAATGAGGAGAAGAAAAGCAAAGCCAAAGAGTCCATCCCAAAATCTGACAAACAAGCAAAATGAACAAAAAACATTGAATTCAATTCTTTCTGATTTTAGAAACTGCATTAAAGAAGGGGTGCACCGGTCCTGGAGATACTGCAATACCAGGTCAATGCGTGGAGTGGACAGAGCAAGCTCTTTTTCCATCTCCCTGTTCTAAAAATCCATTTAATATATGGTCCCCAGATAGGGGACGTATCAGATATTAAACTGATAAGAACAGATACTACACTTGATCTTAGCCAAAAGGCCGAGAAGCGATAACCAGAATTGGTTTCAAACTACGGAGCCACCCAAGGATCCTGAAAAGTCCATTTGTGGAGATGAGCTCCTGGACTCCCGTTAAGAAGACATGTTGTCAACCTCTAGATCCCTTACATGCCTGCACTTTTCGGCTTGCTGCTGCTGCAATCCACGCGTTTTAGATCTGCATAACTCCACCTCTTTAAACACAGCACCTTCACCCCCTGCTGTTCCCACCCGCCTCAACACCGTTGGAAGGGAGGAGAACCAATTAAGGCGGGGGGTGGGGTGGAACGAGCAGCTGTCTACCCTTAGCAGGAGGGCTCCTGATTACATACCTCTCCTGCTGCTGCTGCTGCTGGCTGTCCAGCAGCAGACTGAAGGTGGCTGCTGCTGTGCACAGGTATATAAAGGCTCAGAGCCTATTATGACACGCGCAGCCAGCGTTCCATTGCCACATTCCATCTACTGCAGGCAGGATACCTGGCTGGCTGAATGTCGCTGAGAAGCTCACAGAGACCGCCATAAGCAACAGTTTAACAGAATGCCACAGACTAATCAACCAAACTTTTTGGGTTGGGTTCTCTTTTATAGTCTGCAGGCATTAAATGAAAGAAGTCAGTGTTCCAGCAGAAGGAGACAACGTTTCAGAAAAGGCATTGTAGCAAACCAAAAAAGAAATTTTAAGCGCAGCAGAGTAACCAGCGCACATACCTGTTAGCTCAGGTGAGTTTAAAAGGCTGCTGTTGATAACAAGGGCATTTGCTAAATAGATGGTGTGTGTGCAACAATATACTGAAAGGTCAATTATATTGTGCAGCTTATCTCACCACCTGTAGTTATTTAGGTGAAAGCTCCAAAATGCTTGCCTAATATGTCTGTTTATCCAAAAGGAAGTAAAAAGGGAGAGCTAGAAAGATAGCATTGCATCACATTACATGGCAATGCAATGCACAGTTGCTGAAGTTGAACCAAAATGAGCTTGTAATCTGGCTTCTGCAACTTTGAACATGAAAAATCCAATGAGGAGAAGAAAAGCAAAGCCAAAGAGTCCATCCCAAAATCCGACAAACAAGCAAAATGAACAAAAAACATTGAATTCAATTCTTTCTGATTTTAGAAACTGCATTAAAGAAGGGGTGCACCGGTCCTGGAGATACTGCAATACCAGGTCAATGCGTGGAGTGGACAGAGCAAGCTCTTTTTCCATCTCCCTGTTCTAAAAATCCATTTAATATATGGTCCCCAGATAGGGGACGTATCAGATATTAAACTGATAAGAACAGATACTACACTTGATCTTAGCCAAAAGGCCGAGAAGCGATAACCAGAATTGGTTTCAAACTACGGAGCCACCCAAGGATCCTGAAAAGTCCATTTGTGGAGATGAGCTCCTGGACTCCCGTTAAGAAGACATGTTGTCAACCTCTAGATCCCTTACATGCCTGCACTTTTCGGCTTGCTGCTGCTGCAATCCACGCGTTTTAGATCTGCATAACTCCACCTCTTTAAACACAGCACCTTCACCCCCTGCTGTTCCCACCCGCCTCAACACCGTTGGAAGGGAGGAGAACCAATTAAGGCGGGGGGTGGGGTGGAACGAGCAGCTGTCTACCCTTAGCAGGAGGGCTCCTGATTACATACCTCTCCTGCTGCTGCTGCTGCTGGCTGTCCAGCAGCAGACTGAAGGTGGCTGCTGCTGTGCACAGGTATATAAAGGCTCAGAGCCTATTATGACACGCGCAGCCAGCGTTCCATTGCCACATTCCATCTACTGCAGGCAGGATACCTGGCTGGCTGAATGTTGCTGAGAAGCTCACAGAGACCGCCATAAGCAACAGTTTAACAGAATGCCACAGACTAATCAACCAAACTTTTTGGGTTGGGTTCTCTTTTATAGTCTGCAGGCATTAAATGAAAGAAGTCAGTGTTCCAGCAGAAGGAGACAACGTTTCAGAAAAGGCATTGTAGCAAACCAAAAAAGAAATTTTAAGCGCAGCAGAGTAACCAGCGCACATACCTGTTAGCTCAGGTGAGTTTAAAAGGCTGCTGTTGATAACAAGGGCATTTGCTAAATAGATGGTGTGTGTGCAACAATATACTGAAAGGTCAATTATATTGTGCAGCTTATCTCACCACCTGTAGTTATTTAGGTGAAAGCTCCAAAATGCTTGCCTAATATGTCTGTTTATCCAAAAGGAAGTAAAAAGGGAGAGCTAGAAAGATAGCATTGCATCACATTACATGGCAATGCAATGCACAGTTGCTGAAGTTGAACCAAAATGAGCTTGTAATCTGGCTTCTGCAACTTTGAACATGAAAAATCCAATGAGGAGAAGAAAAGCAAAGCCAAAGAGTCCATCCCAAAATCCGACAAACAAGCAAAATGAACAAAAAACATTGAATTCAATTCTTTCTGATTTTAGAAACTGCATTAAAGAAGGGGTGCACCGGTCCTGGAGATACTGCAATACCAGGTCAATGCGTGGAGTGGACAGAGCAAGCTCTTTTTCCATCTCCCTGTTCTAAAAATCCATTTAATATATGGTCCCCAGATAGGGGACGTATCAGATATTAAACTGATAAGAACAGATACTACACTTGATCTTAGCCAAAAGGCCGAGAAGCGATAACCAGAATTGGTTTCAAACTACGGAGCCACCCAAGGATCCTGAAAAGTCCATTTGTGGAGATGAGCTCCTGGACTCCCGTTAAGAAGACATGTTGTCAACCTCTAGATCCCTTACATGCCTGCACTTTTCGGCTTGCTGCTGCTGCAATCCACGCGTTTTAGATCTGCATAACTCCACCTCTTTAAACACAGCACCTTCACCCCCTGCTGTTCCCACCCGCCTCAACACCGTTGGAAGGGAGGAGAACCAATTAAGGCGGGGGGGTGGGGTGGAACGAGCAGCTGTCTACCCTTAGCAGGAGGGCTCCTGATTACATACCTCTCCTGCTGCTGCTGCTGCTGGCTGTCCAGCAGCAGACTGAAGGTGGCTGCTGCTGTGCACAGGTATATAAAGGCTCAGAGCCTATTATGACACGCGCAGCCAGCGTTCCATTGCCACATTCCATCTACTGCAGGCAGGATACCTGGCTGGCTGAATGTCGCTGAGAAGCTCACAGATACCGCCATAAGCAACAGTTTAACAGAATGCCACAGACTAATCAACCAAACTTTTTGGGTTGGGTTCTCTTTTATAGTCTGCAGGCATTAAATGAAAGAAGTCAGTGTTCCAGCAGAAGGAGACAACGTTTCAGAAAAGGCATTGTAGCAAACCAAAAAAGAAATTTTAAGCGCAGCAGAGTAACCAGCGCACATACCTGTTAGCTCAGGTGAGTTTAAAAGGCTGCTGTTGATAACAAGGGCATTTGCTAAATAGATGGTGTGTGTGCAACAATATACTGAAAGGTCAATTATATTGTGCAGCTTATCTCACCACCTGTAGTTATTTAGGTGAAAGCTCCAAAATGCTTGCCTAATATGTCTGTTTATCCAAAAGGAAGTAAAAAGGGAGAGCTAGAAAGATAGCATTGCATCACATTACATGGCAATGCAATGCACAGTTGCTGAAGTTGAACCAAAATGAGCTTGTAATCTGGCTTCTGCAACTTTGAACATGAAAAATCCAATGAGGAGAAGAAAAGCAAAGCCAAAGAGTCCATCCCAAAATCCGACAAACAAGCAAAATGAACAAAAAACATTGAATTCAATTCTTTCTGATTTTAGAAACTGCATTAAAGAAGGGGTGCACCGGTCCTGGAGATACTGCAATACCAGGTCAATGCGTGGAGTGGACAGAGCAAGCTCTTTTTCCATCTCCCTGTTCTAAAAATCCATTTAATATATGGTCCCCAGATAGGGGACGTATCAGATATTAAACTGATAAGAACAGATACTACACTTGATCTTAGCCAAAAGGCCGAGAAGCGATAACCAGAATTGGTTTCAAACTACGGAGCCACCCAAGGATCCTGAAAAGTCCATTTGTGGAGATGAGCTCCTGGACTCCCGTTAAGAAGACATGTTGTCAACCTCTAGATCCCTTACATGCCTGCACTTTTCGGCTTGCTGCTGCTGCAATCCACGCGTTTTAGATCTGCATAACTCCACCTCTTTAAACACAGCACCTTCACCCCCTGCTGTTCCCACCCGCCTCAACACCGTTGGAAGGGAGGAGAACCAATTAAGGCGGGGGGGTGGGGTGGAACGAGCAGCTGTCTACCCTTAGCAGGAGGGCTCCTGATTACATACCTCTCCTGCTGCTGCTGCTGCTGGCTGTCCAGCAGCAGACTGAAGGTGGCTGCTGCTGTGCACAGGTATATAAAGGCTCAGAGCCTATTATGACACGCGCAGCCAGCGTTCCATTGCCACATTCCATCTACTGCAGGCAGGATACCTGGCTGGCTGAATGTCGCTGAGAAGCTCACAGATACCGCCATAAGCAACAGTTTAACAGAATGCCACAGACTAATCAACCAAACTTTTTGGGTTGGGTTCTCTTTTATAGTCTGCAGGCATTAAATGAAAGAAGTCAGTGTTCCAGCAGAAGGAGACAACGTTTCAGAAAAGGCATTGTAGCAAACCAAAAAAGAAATTTTAAGCGCAGCAGAGTAACCAGCGCACATACCTGTTAGCTCAGGTGAGTTTAAAAGGCTGCTGTTGATAACAAGGGCATTTGCTAAATAGATGGTGTGTGTGCAACAATATACTGAAAGGTCAATTATATTGTGCAGCTTATCTCACCACCTGTAGTTATTTAGGTGAAAGCTCCAAAATGCTTGCCTAATATGTCTGTTTATCCAAAAGGAAGTAAAAAGGGAGAGCTAGAAAGATAGCATTGCATCACATTACATGGCAATGCAATGCACAGTTGCTGAAGTTGAACCAAAATGAGCTTGTAATCTGGCTTCTGCAACTTTGAACATGAAAAATCCAATGAGGAGAAGAAAAGCAAAGCCAAAGAGTCCATCCCAAAATCCGACAAACAAGCAAAATGAACAAAAAACATTGAATTCAATTCTTTCTGATTTTAGAAACTGCATTAAAGAAGGGGTGCACCGGTCCTGGAGATACTGCAATACCAGGTCAATGTGTGGAGTGGACAGAGCAAGCTCTTTTTCCATCTCCCTGTTCTAAAAATCCATTTAATATATGGTCCCCAGATAGGGGACGTATCAGATATTAAACTGATAAGAACAGATACTACACTTGATCTTAGCCAAAAGGCCGAGAAGCGATAACCAGAATTGGTTTCAAACTACGGAGCCACCCAAGGATCCTGAAAAGTCCATTTGTGGAGATGAGCTCCTGGAATCCCGTTAAGAAGACATGTTGTCAACCTCTAGATCCCTTACATGCCTGCACTTTTCGGCTTGCTGCTGCTGCAATCCACGCGTTTTAGATCTGCATAACTCCACCTCTTTAAACACAGCACCTTCACCCCCTGCTGTTCCCACCCGCCTCAACACTGTTGGAAGGGAGGAGAACCAATTAAGGCGGGGGGTGGGGTGGAACGAGCAGCTGTCTACCCTTAGCAGGAGGGCTCCTGATTACATACCTCTCCTGCTGCTGCTGCTGCTGGCTGTCCAGCAGCAGACTGAAGGTGGCTGCTGCTGTGCACAGGTATATAAAGGCTCAGAGCCTATTATGACACGCGCAGCCAGCGTTCCATTGCCACATTCCATCTACTGCAGGCAGGATACCTGGCTGGCTGAATGTCGCTGAGAAGCTCACAGAGACCGCCATAAGCAACAGTTTAACAGAATGCCACAGACTAATCAACCAAACTTTTTGGGTTGGGTTCTCTTTTATAGTCTGCAGGCATTAAATGAAAGAAGTCAGTGTTCCAGCAGAAGGAGACAACGTTTCAGAAAAGGCATTGTAGCAAACCAAAAAAGAAATTTTAAGCGCAGCAGAGTAACCAGCGCACATACCTGTTAGCTCAGGTGAGTTTAAAAGGCTGCTGTTGATAACAAGGGCATTTGCTAAATAGATGGTGTGTGTGCAACAATATACTGAAAGGTCAATTATATTGTGCAGCTTATCTCACCACCTGTAGTTATTTAGGTGAAAGCTCCAAAATGCTTGCCTAATATGTCTGTTTATCCAAAAGGAAGTAAAAAGGGAGAGCTAGAAAGATAGCATTGCATCACATTACATGGCAATGCAATGCACAGTTGCTGAAGTTGAACCAAAATGAGCTTGTAATCTGGCTTCTGCAACTTTGAACATGAAAAATCCAATGAGGAGAAGAAAAGCAAAGCCAAAGAGTCCATCCCAAAATCCGACAAACAAGCAAAATGAACAAAAAACATTGAATTCAATTCTTTCTGATTTTAGAAACTGCATTAAAGAAGGGGTGCACCGGTCCTGGAGATACTGCAATACCAGGTCAATGCGTGGAGTGGACAGAGCAAGCTCTTTTTCCATCTCCCTGTTCTAAAAATCCATTTAATATATGGTCCCCAGATAGGGGACGTATCAGATATTAAACTGATAAGAACAGATACTACACTTGATCTTAGCCAAAAGGCCGAGAAGCGATAACCAGAATTGGTTTCAAACTACGGAGCCACCCAAGGATCCTGAAAAGTCCATTTGTGGAGATGAGCTCCTGGACTCCCGTTAAGAAGACATGTTGTCAACCTCTAGATCCCTTACATGCCTGCACTTTTCGGCTTGCTGCTGCTGCAATCCACGCGTTTTAGATCTGCATAACTCCACCTCTTTAAACACAGCACCTTCACCCCCTGCTGTTCCCACCCGCCTCAACACCGTTGGAAGGGAGGAGAACCAATTAAGGCGGGGGGGTGGGGTGGAACGAGCAGCTGTCTACCCTTAGCAGGAGGGCTCCTGATTACATACCTCTCCTGCTGCTGCTGCTGCTGGCTGTCCAGCAGCAGACTGAAGGTGGCTGCTGCTGTGTACAGGTATATAAAGGCTCAGAGCCTATTATGACACGCGCAGCCAGCGTTCCATTGCCACATTCCATCTACTGCAGGCAGGATACCTGGCTGGCTGAATGTCGCTGAGAAGCTCACAGAGACCGCCATAAGCAACAGTTTAACAGAATGCCACAGACTAATCAACCAAACTTTTTGGGTTGGGTTCTCTTTTATAGTCTGCAGGCATTAAATGAAAGAAGTCAGTGTTCCAGCAGAAGGAGACAACGTTTCAGAAAAGGCATTGTAGCAAACCAAAAAAGAAATTTTAAGCGCAGCAGAGTAACCAGCGCACATACCTGTTAGCTCAGGTGAGTTTAAAAGGCTGCTGTTGATAACAAGGGCATTTGCTAAATAGATGGTGTGTGTGCAACAATATACTGAAAGGTCAATTATATTGTGCAGCTTATCTCACCACCTGTAGTTATTTAGGTGAAAGCTCCAAAATGCTTGCCTAATATGTCTGTTTATCCAAAAGGAAGTAAAAAGGGAGAGCTAGAAAGATAGCATTGCATCACATTACATGGCAATGCAATGCACAGTTGCTGAAGTTGAACCAAAATGAGCTTGTAATCTGGCTTCTGCAACTTTGAACATGAAAAATCCAATGAGGAGAAGAAAAGCAAAGCCAAAGAGTCCATCCCAAAATCCGACAAACAAGCAAAATGAACAAAAAACATTGAATTCAATTCTTTCTGATTTTAGAAACTGCATTAAAGAAGGGGTGCACCGGTCCTGGAGATACTGCAATACCAGGTCAATGCGTGCAGTGGACAGAGCAAGCTCTTTTTCCATCTCCCTGTTCTAAAAATCCATTTAATATATGGTCCGCAGATAGGGGACGTATCAGATATTAAACTGATAAGAACAGATACTACACTTGATCTTAGCCAAAAGGCCGAGAAGCGATAACCAGAATTGGTTTCAAACTACGGAGCCACCCAAGGATCCTGAAAAGTCCATTTGTGGAGATGAGCTCCTGGACTCCCGTTAAGAAGACATGTTGTCAACCTCTAGATCCCTTACATGCCTGCACTTTTCGGCTTGCTGCTGCTGCAATCCACGCGTTTTAGATCTGCATAACTCCACCTCTTTAAACACAGCACCTTCACCCCCTGCTGTTCCCACCCGCCTCAACACCGTTGGAAGGGAGGAGAACCAATTAAGGCGGGGGGTGGGGTGGAACGAGCAGCTGTCTACCCTTAGCAGGAGGGCTCCTGATTACATACCTCTCCTGCTGCTGCTGCTGCTGGCTGTCCAGCAGCAGACTGAAGGTGGCTGCTGCTGTGCACAGGTTTATAAAGGCTCAGAGCCTATTATGACACACGCAGCCAGCGTTCCATTGCCACATTCCATCTACTGCAGGCAGGATACCTGGCTGGCTGAATGTCGCTGAGAAGCTCACAGAGACCGCCATAAGCAACAGTTTAACAGAATGCCACAGACTAATCAACCAAACTTTTTGGGTTGGGTTCTCTTTTATAGTCTGCAGGCATTAAATGAAAGAAGTCAGTGTTCCAGCAGAAGGAGACAACGTTTCAGAAAAGGCATTGTAGCAAACCAAAAAAGAAATTTTAAGCGCAGCAGAGTAACCAGCGCACATACCTGTTAGCTCAGGTGAGTTTAAAAGGCTGCTGTTGATAACAAGGGCATTTGCTAAATAGATGGTGTGTGTGCAACAATATACTGAAAGGTCAATTATATTGTGCAGCTTATCTCACCACCTGTAGTTATTTAGGTGAAAGCTCCAAAATGCTTGCCTAATATGTCTGTTTATCCAAAAGGAAGTAAAAAGGGAGAGCTAGAAAGATAGCATTGCATCACATTACATGGCAATGCAATGCACAGTTGCTGAAGTTGAACCAAAATGAGCTTGTAATCTGGCTTCTGCAACTTTGAACATGAAAAATCCAATGAGGAGAAGAAAAGCAAAGCCAAAGAGTCCATCCCAAAATCCGACAAACAAGCAAAATGAACAAAAAACATTGAATTCAATTCTTTCTGATTTTAGAAACTGCATTAAAGAAGGGGTGCACCGGTCCTGGAGATACTGCAATACCAGGTCAATGCGTGCAGTGGACAGAGCAAGCTCTTTTTCCATCTCCCTGTTCTAAAAATCCATTTAATATATGGTCCCCAGATAGGGGACGTATCAGATATTAAACTGATAAGAACAGATACTACACTTGATCTTAGCCAAAAGGCCGAGAAGCGATAACCAGAATTGGTTTCAAACTACGGAGCCACCCAAGGATCCTGAAAAGTCCATTTGTGGAGATGAGCTCCTGGACTCCCGTTAAGAAGACATGTTGTCAACCTCTAGATCCCTTACATGCCTGCACTTTTCGGCTTGCTGCTGCTGCAATCCACGCGTTTTAGATCTGCATAACTCCACCTCTTTAAACACAGCACCTTCACCCCCTGCTGTTCCCACCCGCCTCAACACCGTTGGAAGGGAGGAGAACCAATTAAGGCGGGGGGTGGGGTGGAACGAGCAGCTGTCTACCCTTAGCAGGAGGGCTCCTGATTACATACCTCTCCTGCTGCTGCTGCTGCTGGCTGTCCAGCAGCAGACTGAAGGTGGCTGCTGCTGTGCACAGGTATATAAAGGCTCAGAGCCTATTATGACACGCGCAGCCAGCGTTCCATTGCCACATTCCATCTACTGCAGGCAGGATACCTGGCTGGCTGAATGTCGCTGAGAAGCTCACAGAGACCGCCATAAGCAACAGTTTAACAGAATGCCACAGACTAATCAACCAAACTTTTTGGGTTGGGTTCTCTTTTATAGTCTGCAGGCATTAAATGAAAGAAGTCAGTGTTCCAGCAGAAGGAGACAACGTTTCAGAAAAGGCATTGTAGCAAACCAAAAAAGAAATTTTAAGCGCAGCAGAGTAACCAGCGCACATACCTGTTAGCTCAGGTGAGTTTAAAAGGCTGCTGTTGATAACAAGGGCATTTGCTAAATAGATGGTGTGTGTGCAACAATATACTGAAAGGTCAATTATATTGTGCAGCTTATCTCACCACCTGTAGTTATTTAGGTGAAAGCTCCAAAATGCTTGCCTAATATGTCTGTTTATCCAAAAGGAAGTAAAAAGGGAGAGCTAGAAAGATAGCATTGCATCACATTACATGGCAATGCAATGCACAGTTGCTGAAGTTGAACCAAAATGAGCTTGTAATCTGGCTTCTGCAACTTTGAACATGAAAAATCCAATGAGGAGAAGAAAAGCAAAGCCAAAGAGTCCATCCCAAAATCCGACAAACAAGCAAAATGAACAAAAAACATTGAATTCAATTCTTTCTGATTTTAGAAACTGCATTAAAGAAGGGGTGCACCGGTCCTGGAGATACTGCAATACCAGGTCAATGCGTGGAGTGGACAGAGCAAGCTCTTTTTCCATCTCCCTGTTCTAAAAATCCATTTAATATATGGTCCCCAGATAGGGGACGTATCAGATATTAAACTGATAAGAACAGATACTACACTTGATCTTAGCCAAAAGGCCGAGAAGCGATAACCAGAATTGGTTTCAAACTACGGAGCCACCCAAGGATCCTGAAAAGTCCATTTGTGGAGATGAGCTCCTGGACTCCCGTTAAGAAGACATGTTGTCAACCTCTAGATCCCTTACATGCCTGCACTTTTCGGCTTGCTGCTGCTGCAATCCACGCGTTTTAGATCTGCATAACTCCACCTCTTTAAACACAGCACCTTCACCCCCTGCTGTTCCCACCCGCCTCAACACCGTTGGAAGGGAGGAGAACCAATTAAGGCGGGGGGTGGGGTGGAACGAGCAGCTGTCTACCCTTAGCAGGAGGGCTCCTGATTACATACCTCTCCTGCTGCTGCTGCTGCTGGCTGTCCAGCAGCAGACTGAAGGTGGCTGCTGCTGTGCACAGGTATATAAAGGCTCAGAGCCTATTATGACACGCGCAGCCAGCGTTCCATTGCCACATTCCATCTACTGCAGGCAGGATACCTGGCTGGCTGAATGTCGCTGAGAAGCTCACAGAGACCGCCATAAGCAACAGTTTAACAGAATGCCACAGACTAATCAACCAAACTTTTTGGGTTGGGTTCTCTTTTATAGTCTGCAGGCATTAAATGAAAGAAGTCAGTGTTCCAGCAGAAGGAGACAACGTTTCAGAAAAGGCATTGTAGCAAACCAAAAAAGAAATTTTAAGCGCAGCAGAGTAACCAGCGCACATACCTGTTAGCTCAGGTGAGTTTAAAAGGCTGCTGTTGATAACAAGGGCATTTGCTAAATAGATGGTGTGTGTGCAACAATATACTGAAAGGTCAATTATATTGTGCAGCTTATCTCACCACCTGTAGTTATTTAGGTGAAAGCTCCAAAATGCTTGCCTAATATGTCTGTTTATCCAAAAGGAAGTAAAAAGGGAGAGCTAGAAAGATAGCATTGCATCACATTACATGGCAATGCAATGCACAGTTGCTGAAGTTGAACCAAAATGAGCTTGTAATCTGGCTTCTGCAACTTTGAACATGAAAAATCCAATGAGGAGAAGAAAAGCAAAGCCAAAGAGTCCATCCCAAAATCCGACAAACAAGCAAAATGAACAAAAAACATTGAATTCAATTCTTTCTGATTTTAGAAACTGCATTAAAGAAGGGGTGCACCGGTCCTGGAGATACTGCAATACCAGGTCAATGCGTGCAGTGGACAGAGCAAGCTCTTTTTCCATCTCCCTGTTCTAAAAATCCATTTAATATATGGTCCCCAGATAGGGGACGTATCAGATATTAAACTGATAAGAACAGATACTACACTTGATCTTAGCCAAAAGGCCGAGAAGCGATAACCAGAATTGGTTTCAAACTACGGAGCCACCCAAGGATCCTGAAAAGTCCATTTGTGGAGATGAGCTCCTGGACTCCTGTTAAGAAGACATGTTGTCAACCTCTAGATCCCTTACATGCCTGCACTTTTCGGCTTGCTGCTGCTGCAATCCACGCGTTTTAGATCTGCATAACTCCACCTCTTTAAACACAGCACCTTCACCCCCTGCTGTTCCCACCCGCCTCAACACCGTTGGAAGGGAGGAGAACCAATTAAGGCGGGGGGTGGGGTGGAACGAGCAGCTGTCTACCCTTAGCAGGAGGGCTCCTGATTACATACCTCTCCTGCTGCTGCTGCTGGCTGTCCAGCAGCAGACTGAAGGTGGCTGCTGCTGTGCACAGGTATATAAAGGCTCAGAGCCTATTATGACACGCGCAGCCAGCGTTCCATTGCCACATTCCATCTACTGCAGGCAGGATACCTGGCTGGCTGAATGTCGCTGAGAAGCTCACAGAGACCGCCATAAGCAACAGTTTAACAGAATGCCACAGACTAATCAACCAAACTTTTTGGGTTGGGTTCTCTTTTATAGTCTGCAGGCATTAAATGAAAGAAGTCAGTGTTCCAGCAGAAGGAGACAACGTTTCAGAAAAGGCATTGTAGCAAACCAAAAAAGAAATTTTAAGCGCAGCAGAGTAACCAGCGCACATACCTGTTAGCTCAGGTGAGTTTAAAAGGCTGCTGTTGATAACAAGGGCATTTGCTAAATAGATGGTGTGTGTGCAACAATATACTGAAAGGTCAATTATATTGTGCAGCTTATCTCACCACCTGTAGTTATTTAGGTGAAAGCTCCAAAATGCTTGCCTAATATGTCTGTTTATCCAAAAGGAAGTAAAAAGGGAGAGCTAGAAAGATAGCATTGCATCACATTACATGGCAATGCAATGCACAGTTGCTGAAGTTGAACCAAAATGAGCTTGTAATCTGGCTTCTGCAACTTTGAACATGAAAAATCCAATGAGGAGAAGAAAAGCAAAGCCAAAGAGTCCATCCCAAAATCCGACAAACAAGCAAAATGAACAAAAAACATTGAATTCAATTCTTTCTGATTTTAGAAACTGCATTAAAGAAGGGGTGCACCGGTCCTGGAGATACTGCAATACCAGGTCAATGCGTGGAGTGGACAGAGCAAGCTCTTTTTCCATCTCCCTGTTCTAAAAATCCATTTAATATATGGTCCCCAGATAGGGGACGTATCAGATATTAAACTGATAAGAACAGTTACTACACTTGATCTTAGCCAAAAGGCCGAGAAGCGATAACCAGAATTGGTTTCAAACTACGGAGCCACCCAAGGATCCTGAAAAGTCCATTTGTGGAGATGAGCTCCTGGACTCCCGTTAAGAAGACATGTTGTCAACCTCTAGATCCCTTACATGCCTGCACTTTTCGGCTTGCTGCTGCTGCAATCCACGCGTTTTAGATCTGCATAACTCCACCTCTTTAAACACAGCACCTTCACCCCCTGCCGTTCCCACCCGCCTCAACACCGTTGGAAGGGAGGAGAACCAATTAAGGCGGGGGGTGGGGTGGAACGAGCAGCTGTCTACCCTTAGCAGGAGGGCTCCTGATTACATACCTCTCCTGCTGCTGCTGCTGCTGGCTGTCCAGCAGCAGACTGAAGGTGGCTGCTGCTGTGCACAGGTATATAAAGGCTCAGAGCCTATTATGACATGCGCAGCCAGCGTTCCATTGCCACATTCCATCTACTGCAGGCAGGATACCTGGCTGGCTGAATGTCGCTGAGAAGCTCACAGAGACCGCCATAAGCAACAGTTTAACAGAATGCCACAGACTAATCAACCAAACTTTTTGGGTTGGGTTCTCTTTTATAGTCTGCAGGCATTAAATGAAAGAAGTCAGTGTTCCAGCAGAAGGAGACAACGTTTCAGAAAAGGCATTGTAGCAAACCAAAAAAGAAATTTTAAGCGCAGCAGAGTAACCAGCGCACATACCTGTTAGCTCAGGTGAGTTTAAAAGGCTGCTGTTGATAACAAGGGCATTTGCTAAATAGATGGTGTGTGTGCAACAATATACTGAAAGGTCAATTATATTGTGCAGCTTATCTCACCACCTGTAGTTATTTAGGTGAAAGCTCCAAAATGCTTGCCTAATATGTCTGTTTATCCAAAAGGAAGTAAAAAGGGAGAGCTAGAAAGATAGCATTGCATCACATTACATGGCAATGCAATGCACAGTTGCTGAAGTTGAACCAAAATGAGCTTGTAATCTGGCTTCTGCAACTTTGAACATGAAAAATCCAATGAGGAGAAGAAAAGCAAAGCCAAAGAGTCCATCCCAAAATCCGACAAACAAGCAAAATGAGCAAAAAACATTGAATTCAATTCTTTCTGATTTTAGAAACTGCATTAAAGAAGGGGTGCACCGGTCCTGGAGATACTGCAATACCAGGTCAATGCGTGGAGTGGACAGAGCAAGCTCTTTTTCCATCTCCCTGTTCTAAAAATCCATTTAATATATGGTCCCCAGATAGGGGACGTATCAGATATTAAACTGATAAGAACAGATTTTTTTTTGATTGAAGCTGCATCCAAGGCACTGAAAAATGTGACCGAAGTCACACCAAAACAGCGCACGAAGCGAGGATTCATGTGGACCCTTCCCGGAGGAGAGGGTCCCCAATAAACCATCCCCATCCCTCCGAGCCAGAAGGCCACAGCGAGGGTCAGGGATCTCCGATGCTCTCCCTAGCCGAAGCCGGAGAAGAGCCGTTTTCGTGCTCCCAGCTTCCATCTAGGCTGCCACCCTAGTGGAGCTGGAGCCTGTGTTGGTTTCTCAGCCCAAAGCTGACCGGACCTCCGACCGGGTTTATAAAAATTCCCCTTCCTAGCCCGGAGGCCAGGAATAGGGGGGGTTGCTCAGAAAGTATGATTGGCAAAGGTGCGGCGTGCTACGAAGCCAAGTCTTTCTGGGGTTCCCAGTCCCAGTAAGCTTGTACTCCCACCAGGGCGCCTACTCCTGGGGCACATTGCTCCAAAGCCCTCACACTTACCCAGCCTAGTGACTTCAATCCTGGAGGGCCATGTTTTCCATCAGATAACTCTATGAGCCACCTGGCGTACTAACAAGTGCACCAAACCAGTGTGTAATATGCATCAATTTACTAGGGCAGCCCAAGGAAAAAACTGCCTTTTCAAAAGATTTTTTTTTTTTTTTTTTTTTTTTTTTTTTACACTCAGATTACAAAGTCTTGGAATCAACAAAAAGATAAGAAGACTCAAATCCATCATCGTGCATTCTACCAATTTTAATACTTCTCCAAATCTTTTATTTTCTTTTTCTTTTATATATATATATTTATTTATTTTTTCCCTCTTTTTTTTTTTTTTTTTTTAAAAATTATATAGTTTTGGCTATTTTTTTTTGTTTGTTTTTGTTCTTCTTTTTTTGTTTTTCCACAGGTTTTCAAAAAATCAAATCTTACAAGGTAAGTTCATTCCATTTACATTGTTTCCATTTCTCATTTGCTTTCACCTTGCCAAGCGTCATTTTGTCCCTCCAGAAATACATGTACAAATAACTTAGACATAATTTAATACACTGGTCGACTGTTACTTCCTTATGTTTAAACACTAAAATGTTCCTTGCTTTCCACAATGCCGCCTTCACACATGCAATAATAATCCATACAATTTTAAAATCCTCCTCTCTTATCCCCATCCCATAAAATACTCTGTTAAAATCCAAAAAATTAACAGTACTCACAGCTCTCACTATATTGCACACTTTCCTCCATATTGTCTGTGCAAAATTACAATTCCAGAAGATGTGCATGGGTGTTTCACTATTCCCACACCTGGATCTTGGGCACACTTCAGATCTTACCAACCCACGCCTGTGTTGGAACTCACGGGTTGGCAGGCAGTCTTTTACTATACACCAGAGTAAATCCCTGTGTTCATTAGATAACACACTATAATTTACATTCATCCAGATTCTTTCCACAATTTTGAATGAAAAAAGTTCCACAGGACTGATACCTATTCTCTCTTCCAGGATTTTTAGGATTTTTTTATGGCATTTAAGAACATTTATTTCGACCATCTTAAGTTTAAAATCTCTTAAAATTTTTTCTAAAACAATATAATTTCCTGGAGGTAAAAACCTATAAGGCCTATTTAGAGACATCTCCAACCATTTATAATTTCTAATATAGAAACCTAAATTATATATAGAAAACAACTTTAGCTTAGAGCCTGGTCCTAATAAAGTGCATACACAGTTCGCTACATACTTTGCATATAAAAAGGACCTAATATCCGGAAAACCTTTCCCACCTTTTTTCTTTGATTTATATATCTCCTCTCTCTTTACTCTTTCCATCTTGGATCTCCATAAAAAATTAAAACATACCTTAATAACTCTCTTCATGATATTATTTTGGGGGATAAAAACTGTTGAGACATATAAAAACATTGGGAGTAAAACCTGTCTAATAATTAAAATTTTTCCTTCCAGGGTAAGATCTCTCAACTGCCAGAAAGTAATCTTTTTCTTAACTCTTTCCAGCAGAGACTCCCAATTTCTTACATTACCACCTGACTCTGAGAAATAAATACCTAAAATTTTTACTTCATTCATTCTTGTTAATTTACACTCAGAATCTACAATAAAATCACCAACAGTTAAAATACCAGATTTTTCCATGTTAATTTTAAAACCCGATGCGCCCCCAAACCAATCCACTGTTCTTATGGCTCTGTTCATGCTTCTAGTGTCTTTAACTAAAACCGTCACATCATCCATATATGCCACCACTTTAACTTGTTCATTGCAACTCCCGGGAATAAAAAAACCATTGATTACCTTATCTCTCCTAAAAGCTGCTAAAAGTGGTTCAATTGCACAAATAAAAAGAATAGGGGATAAGGGACACCCCTGTTTAACGCCACAGTTTATTTTTACATTATCAGATAAAAAACCATTAATAGATATTTTGCTAAAACATGATTTGTAAAGAGATTTAATACGTTTGCTAAAAACATCCGGGCATCCCATTTTCTCTAAAACTGCAAATAAAAAATCATGGGCAACTCTATCGTACGCTTTTTCAAAATCCAAAGTAATTAGAGCAAGCTTTTGTTTTCTGTCTAAAACATCCCATAAAACATCCCTGATTAAAATCAATGAGTCGCTGATTCTCCGATTTGGCACTGCACACGTCTGATCCACTTCTATTACTGAGCCGATTACCTTTTTTAATCTATTTGCTAGTAACTTTGCATATACCTTACAGTCCGTATTTAAAAGGGTTATTGCTCTCCAATTTTTAATCAGTTCTTTATTTCCTTTCTTAAATAATAAAACAATAAGACCCTCCCACCACGACTCTGGGACACTAAAAGATGCTTCTGCTTCTAAAATTACTTCATAAAAATCCTCACCCATGATCTCCCATAAACACTTGTAAAATTCAACAGGTAGTCCATCTGCTCCCGGCGTTTTGTTATTTTGTAGCGTATTAATTGTATTAAAAACTTCCTCTTTAGTAAAATTCCCTATTAAAAAAGATTTATCTTCCGCATTAAAATTTTTTTCCAGTCCTTCTAAAAAATGTTTTTTTAGAGACACATCCGTGTTTTTAACAGAAAATAAATCATCATAAAATTCTTTTGCTTTCATCTTCTTCCCCTCCAAACTTGTTTCTCCTTCCAAAACCTTCATATAATCCTTCTTGTCACATATTTTTTTAAAAAAGAATTTTGTGCATTTTTCATCCTCGTCTAAAACTTTTACTCGGGAATTAAAAATAATTTCTTTACCTTTTTCTTTCAGGCAGTTTTGGATCTTTTCTTTTGTTGTTCGGATCGCCTCCTGCAGATCACATCCGTTATTTTCGAGGTGAAAAAAACATTGCAGTTTAGCATTAAGATCATTATAAAAAATACGTTTTGCAGCAGCTTTCTTCTTTCCTTCTTTAATAAAAAATATTTTTACCTCCTTCTTGACAAAATCCCACCAATTAAAAATAGATTTAAAAAACGTTTTTTTTAGCTTCAGTTTTTCATACAGCTTTTTAAAACCTTCCATAACCACCTCGTCTTGTAGTAGGGATACATTTAATTTCCAGTGTGACGGTCTTTTATCCACATCTGATTCTATTTTAAAACTACATTCTATTATTTTATGATCTGAAAAAGGTGTTGAATGCGTTTTAAAACCTGAGCATGTTAGGGCTTGAGATATAAAAATATAATCTATTCTGGATGAAACACCTCTCCCCACCCAAGTGACTTCATGCTCCTTTTTTTGTCCATCTAATGCCCATGTATCTTTAAGATTAAAAGCTGCTAAAATATTTCTAAGACATGAAGCTGACCCATCTTTTACATTTTTTAAATGACAATTAAAATCCCCACCTAAAACTAATGGATCTACTCCAGGTAAAAACAGCTGCAACAGTTCAAACAAATGTAATCTCAAGGCTTTTTCTGCATTTGCATACACATTAAAACACCTCACTTTCTTCCCATTTTTCTGCACATCAATTCTTAAAATCCTCCCAGGGTATATCTCTTCATAATTTACAATCTCCCAATCTTTAGAGCATAAAAACCCCACACCATCACTTTTTGACTCGTTCCCACCAGAAAAGCATAAGTTACCCTTCCATATACCCTGTAAATATTCATAGCTTATTTTTTTTGTCAAATTACATTCTTGTAGAAAGATAAAATCAATATTTTCATTATTTAAAAAATCATATAAAGCAGTTCTCTTATATAGGTCGTTAAACCCCTGAACACTCAGGGACATTGAGCGGATCATCTTCTAACATTTAGTGCAGGGCTCTTCCCTCCGCCCTCATTCTCTACTGCCGGAGAAGATGGGTCTACCTCCAGATCTGATACATCCGAAGATGACACACTCCCCAGCAGACTTGTTGCTTCTAATGCCTTTACTTTCCCACCACATGGTATTCCTTCATTATCACTTCTATCCACACTTCTTTTTAGAGATTTTTCTGTGCAGTCCATTTGTACCTGCGCGCAAGGTAAGCTCTGCGACAGGGAATTAGTAGGAGTGGACTCCACTACTTCTGGAATATCACTTTCCCCTCCACAACTACTCCCTTTACTTAGTGGAGAAATTTCTTGCAACATTTGACTCTTCTCTTCTCTCTTCTGATCTTCTTTCTTCTGTTCTTCTATCTTCTTCTTTTCATTCTTATCTTCTTTCTTCTTATCTTCTTTCTTCTGCTCTTCTCTCTTTTTCCTTTCCATCTGTTTCTTTATCTCCATGGCCCTTTTTTCTATGTCCTCTATCCTCTTCTGTTTTTCCTCTTCCTTCTTTCTCTTCCTTTCTTCCAACTTCCTTTCCTCTTCTTCTTGTGATTTTTTAACCCGTTCCTCCTTCTTCTTCTCCTTCATTGCCCGTCCCTCCTCTTCCTCTTTTCTCTTTCTTTCTGTCTCCTCCTTCTCACTCCTTTCTTTCTCCTCTTCCCCTTTTTCCTCTTCAGCAGCAATGCCTGCTTCCACATCGTCTTTAGCTTCTTGTTGCTGTTCTTCAGGCGATGTGTCCATCTCCTCTACATCCTTTTTCTTATTTTTAGGGCACTCATCCATCTGGTGAGGAGTACCCATGCAACTAAAACACTTGTTACATTCTGCATCCAGATGTCCATATTTTTTACACACACGGCAGTAGTGTGGCATCCCTGGGAAGAATAAATAACCGCGGCTATGGTTGATATAAACCTGCGGCGGAGGTCTGGACACGCCCCCCTCCTCATTCGGGTTCTTCCTAAATGATACCACATACACACGTTTCCCGTTCCACACTCCAAACTGTGTTTCCCCGCGTCTCTTAGGGATGATTTTGTCACAATACATTGATAGGTAACTTTCAACCTCAGAGTCTGTAATAAATGGACTAAACAAATGAATCGTCAGTACTTTCATTGAAAACTGAAAAGAGGGGATTACTTTCACCCCCTCCAGCTCTACCTTCTCTTTATTTACTTCATAAAGAGCGTAGGCACTTTCACACTGCGAGGCTTTATTAAGCGTAACATCATAAAGTCCTCGAGAAAAAAAAGATTGAAAGCAAAAAAGATGCTCCTTGTCGATCTTCAAGAGCTTACAAATAACATTGAAAATAAATTGAGAATCTTTCACCTGCCGGTGGTCAGGAGCAACCACGAACCTGATGGTGTCCTTCAGCGGATGCTCCTCCGAGAAATAATCATTTGGGTTGCTTGCTTGATTCTCCTTCCTTCCTCCAGGGTTTCTCCTTGTCTCCATGATTTTCCTCTTCTTTTCCAGATACCAAGGAAAATATCACACACGGATCGCAGCCTCCACGAAGTTCGTCCTCCCTCCAACACACCGTCCTCCGTAAAGAAAAGGCACTGCAGCTTTAGCACCGATTCCCAAAAGCAGCACTGGATATCTCCAAAGGCCAAGAATCGGTTCTGCCACCACAGTAACCTTCAGCCCAATGTCACAACCCACTACAGATCGTGCCAAAAGGCCGAGAAGCGATAACCAGAATTGGTTTCAAACTACGGAGCCACCCAAGGATCCTGAAAAGTCCATTTGTGGAGATGAGCTCCTGGACTCCCGTTAAGAAGACATGTTGTCAACCTCTAGATCCCTTACATGCCTGCACTTTTCGGCTTGCTGCTGCTGCAATCCACGCGTTTTAGATCTGCATAACTCCACCTCTTTAAACACAGCACCTTCACCCCCTGCTGTTCCCACCCGCCTCAACACCGTTGGAAGGGAGGAGAACCAATTAAGGCGGGGGGTGGGGTGGAACGAGCAGCTGTCTACCCTTAGCAGGAGGGCTCCTGATTACATACCTCTCCTGCTGCTGCTGCTGCTGGCTGTCCAGCAGCAGACTGAAGGTGGCTGCTGCTGTGCACAGGTATATAAAGGCTCAGAGCCTATTATGACACGCGCAGCCAGCGTTCCATTGCCACATTCCATCTACTGCAGGCAGGATACCTGGCTGGCTGAATGTCGCTGAGAAGCTCACAGAGACCGCCATAAGCAACAGTTTAACAGAATGCCACAGACTAATCAACCAAACTTTTTGGGTTGGGTTCTCTTTTATACTCTGCAGGCATTAAATGAAAGAAGTCAGTGTTCCAGCAGATGGAGACAACGTTTCAGAAAAGGCATTGTAGCAAACCAAAAAAGAAATTTTAAGCGCAGCAGAGTAACCAGCGCACATACCTGTTAGCTCAGGTGAGTTTAAAAGGCTGCTGTTGATAACAAGGGCATTTGCTAAATAGATGGTGTGTGTGCAACAATATACTGAAAGGTCAATTATATTGTGCAGCTTATCTCACCACCTGTAGTTATTTAGGTGAAAGCTCCAAAATGCTTGCCTAATATGTCTGTTTATCCAAAAGGAAGTAAAAAGGGAGAGCTAGAAAGATAGCATTGCATCACATTACATGGCAATGCAATGCACAGTTGCTGAAGTTGAACCAAAATGAGCTTGTAATCTGGCTTCTGCAACTTTGAACATGAAAAATCCAATGAGGAGAAGAAAAGCAAAGCCAAAGAGTCCATCCCAAAATCCGACAAACAAGCAAAATGAACAAAAAACATTGAATTCAATTCTTTCTGATTTTAGAAACTGCATTAAAGAAGGGGTGCACCGGTCCTGGAGATACTGCAATACCAGGTCAATGCGTGGAGTGGACAGAGCAAGCTCTTTTTCCATCTCCCTGTTCTAAAAATCCATTTAATATATGGTCCCCAGATAGGGGACGTATCAGATATTAAACTGATAAGAACAGATACTACACTTGATCTTAGCCAAAAGGCCGAGAAGCGATAACCAGAATTGGTTTCAAACTACGGAGCCACCCAAGGATCCTGAAAAGTCCATTTGTGGAGATGAGCTCCTGGACTCCCGTTAAGAAGACATGTTGTCAACCTCTAGATCCCTTACATGCCTGCACTTTTCGGCTTGCTGCTGCTGCAATCCACGCGTTTTAGATCTGCATAACTCCACCTCTTTAAACACAGCACCTTCACCCCCTGCTGTTCCCACCCGCCTCAACACCGTTGGAAGGGAGGAGAACCAATTAAGGCGGGGGGTGGGGTGGAACGAGCAGCTGTCTACCCTTAGCAGGAGGGCTCCTGATTACATACCTCTCCTGCTGCTGCTGCTGCTGGCTGTCCAGCAGCAGACTGAAGGTGGCTGCTGCTGTGCACAGGTATATAAAGGCTCAGAGCCTATTATGACACGCGCAGCCAGCGTTCCATTGCCACATTCCATCTACTGCAGGCAGGATACCTGGCTGGCTGAATGTCGCTGAGAAGCTCACAGAGACCGCCATAAGCAACAGTTTAACAGAATGCCACAGACTAATCAACCAAACTTTTTGGGTTGGGTTCTCTTTTATAGTCTGCAGGCATTAAATGAAAGAAGTCAGTGTTCCAGCAGAAGGAGACAACGTTTCAGAAAAGGCATTGTAGCAAACCAAAAAAGAAATTTTAAGCGCAGCAGAGTAACCAGCGCACATACCTGTTAGCTCAGGTGAGTTTAAAAGGCTGCTGTTGATAACAAGGGCATTTGCTAAATAGATGGTGTGTGTGCAACAATATACTGAAAGGTCAATTATATTGTGCAGCTTATCTCACCACCTGTAGTTATTTAGGTGAAAGCTCCAAAATGCTTGCCTAATATGTCTGTTTATCCAAAAGGAAGTAAAAAGGGAGAGCTAGAAAGATAGCATTGCATCACATTACATGGCAATGCAATGCACAGTTGCTGAAGTTGAACCAAAATGAGCTTGTAATCTGGCTTCTGCAACTTTGAACATGAAAAATCCAATGAGGAGAAGAAAAGCAAAGCCAAAGAGTCCATCCCAAAATCCGACAAACAAGCAAAATGAACAAAAAACATTGAATTCAATTCTTTCTGATTTTAGAAACTGCATTAAAGAAGGGGTGCACCGGTCCTGGAGATACTGCAATACCAGGTCAATGCGTGGAGTGGACAGAGCAAGCTCTTTTTCCATCTCCCTGTTCTAAAAATCCATTTAATATATGGTCCCCAGATAGGGGACGTATCAGATATTAAACTGATAAGAACAGATTTTTTTTTTTAATTTGGCTATCCCCTGCAGAGGGATAAAACCGTTTATTAAAACTTTAACAAATTACAAGCATAATTACACAAATACCAAACGTTAAAAGACAAATGAAATTTACAAAACAAAAAAATACAAAGATTTTAAATAATTAGGTTCCATTGGTCAACAAGCCATTTTTTGGAAATATGTATATTCTTCTTTTTGTCAATTAAATAATAAGTATACATTTCACATAAACATAAACTTAAAACATCATTCACTGATAAAACATCTTGTTTAAAAATAGCAATGTTGCGCGCTTTCCAGAGAGATGACTTGGCGCAGTTCACTGTCTTCCAAGCCATTGTGTACTGGTCCATTGTGGGGCATTCCATAAGTCCGTATAGCACAGTTTTATATGTAAAGTCCTTGAGGTCTGCCACCCTTTCCAGTAGGGGGAGCAGTCTTCTCCAGAAATCCTTTGCAAAATTACATGTCCATAATAGATGTTCCACCGTTTCCTCTTCTTGGCATCCGGCTCTTGGGCAGATGGCAGACCTCACAAATCCTCTTCTGTATTGGAATGCCCGGCAAGGAAGACAGCGGTGCATGCAACTCCAAGCCAGATCTCTCTGTTCATTAAAAAGATAAAAAACGTTAATCATTTTCCAGATAGACATAGATTTGTCATCATCATATCTGTCAACATTACATATTTCCTCACTTTTACGTATTTCTTTAATTAGTTTCTTACTATTTCTTAATTCCTCTATTTTCTTAGTCCCTAAATTAAAATCGAACACTATTTTCCTTAAAATCTCATAATGCGTCGACAAATTAAAAGCATGGGGCACAGATATATTAACTTCATACCATCCAAACTTTCTCATAAAAAATCCTGTATTAAAACGCATAAAAAAGGACCAATAGTGATTCTTAAAAAGGGCATTAAAACAGTAAACGAACAGATGGATTAAAAGAAACCTATTAAAATCTGGAAAATCTTTACCACCTTTTACTTTTGATTTCATCATGATTTCTCTTTTCAGCTTTTCCATTTTTGAGTTCCAAAAGAAGGTAAAACAGGTTTTGGTTATCTTTTTTAAAACATTAACAGGCGGGGGGAAAACCATGCTAAGATACAATAAAAGAGGTAAAATCACCATCTTTAAAACCAATACTTTACCCTCCATTGTAAGTCTCCTCATGTTCCACATACATATTTTCGTATTTACTTTCTGTGTAACTGTTTCCCAACTATTATAACCATCATTATTTTCAGTGAATGATATACCTAAAATGGAAATGGATTCGGAGACATTAATTGGTACATCACGTAAAATCATCCCCCCAACACTTAAAATGTTACACTTATTAAAATTGATTTTAAAACCAGAAGCTAGGCAAAAGGATTGCAATTGATGGAGAGTGGCCGTAAGTGATGGTGCATCTGTACACAAGACCGCCACGTCATCCATGTAGCCTACAACCTTGGCCTCCAAACCACCGCTTCCAGGCAGAGGGACACCGCATATCTGTTTATTTTGGCGTATTGCACATAACATTGGTTCCAGTGCACAGATAAACAGTAGGGGGGACAGAGGGCATCCCTGTTTCACCCCTGACCGTAAAAATACCTCTTGTGTCTTAAAACCATTCACTAAAATCTTACTTGTACAATCCTTGTAAAATGCTTTAAGCGATAGTAAAAACCCTTCTGGTATGCCCATTTTCTCTAAAACTTTAAAAAGATAAAAGTGTGAGACACGGTCAAATGCTTTTTCAAAATCAATAGATAAAATCGCCATTTTCCCCTTTCTGTCTTTCACATCCTCAATACAGTCTTTCACTAAATTCAGATTGTCCCATATACTGCGCCCCGGCACCCCACACACTTGATTAGAATGAATAACTTTGCTGATGACTTCTTTTAGACGATTTGCACAAATTTTAGCCATTATTTTATAGTCACAATTTAAAAGTGTTATTGGTCTCCAGTTTTCTAATTTTGATTTATTGCCTTTTTTGTATAGGAGGGAGACTTCACCTTTCTTCCAGGAATTTAATAAAACCTTATTATTAAAAACCTCAGTAAACAAATAAAACAAATCATCTTTTAAAATATCATAAAAACATACATAAAATTCTATTGGGATGCCATCAGGACCAGGGACCTTTCCAGTTTTAAAACTTTTAATAGTTTTTAACACTTCTTGTTCCGTTAAAACTTGGGATAAAAACTCTTGGGATGCGGGATCTAAAACAGCTGTTAGTCCTTGCAGCGAATCATCCATTAATTTATTATCTATATTTTTTCCATTAAAAAGATTAGAAAAAAACCCCTCAACTTTGCCCAGCATATTTTTTATATTATTCTCACCATCTATATGGTCAATTATCACTTTTTCTTTTTTATTTTTCCTAAAAAAATATCTGGAACACTTTTCATTTTCTTCTATATGTTGTACTCTAGAACGAAAAATTATCTCTTTTCCTTTTTGTTCTAGCCATTTTGAAATCTCTTCTTTTAAGTTTGAAATATCAACTTGTACATCTATCCCATTGTCTCTGAGCTTAAATAATGTTTGTAGGCGGGTATTTAAAATTCTATATTCTTCATATTTTTCTTTGGCTCTCCATATACTCTTTTTAATAAAAAAGTCTTTTATTTTTACTTTCATTCTATCCCACCATACACTCATAGTCTCATTTGTTTTTTTCCCTTTTCTACATTTCCTATAAAACTCAATAAAATCTGATAAAATCTGCGGGTCGGTTAAAAGGGATACGTTCATTTTCCAGCTTTTCTTACCACATTTTTTGTTGTCATTTACTTTTATGGTAAAGGATAAAAGTTTATGGTCTGAAAATATATTAGTTAAAACTTCACATTTGGCAGGTATTGTTTTATCTGAACCAAAAATAAAATCAATCCTAGAGCTACAATTAGCATTGCTCCAAGTGAAACCGGTGTCCTCTGTGCTGTCACTATGACACTCTTTATATATGTCTATCAATTTAGCATCTTTGACTATATCATGTAGCATACCTGAGGTTTTATCGTAGTTCCTGCTTACAGAGCTGGAGCGCCGGTTTTCACCTTTTAAAACACAATTAAAATCCCCTGCTAAGATAAAAGGTTCAGAGTTATTAATAAATAATGGTAAAAGATCAAGCATTTCGGCTCTTTCATTTTTCTCTGGGGATCCATAAAAATTTAAAAACTGCCATCTAATACCATCAATAAAAGCTTTCACTAATAAAATACGACCTGGTAAAATTTCCTGAATAAAATCAATTAAAACGTTCCCTTTAAAAAGTATGGCTACACCCGCTGATCCTGCAGCATTCGATCCGGACCAGACAGATGGCCCACACTTCCACTCATCTTTATATTTTTGATATGACATTTCATGTGGGATATTACATTCTTGCAGAAAAAATACAGATGCAGTAAAACACGTAAAAAAATTAAAAAGAGCAGTTCTTCTCGTGTTAGATTTTATGCCTCTCACGTTGAGGGAAATACCTTTGAGTTCAGCCATCATTAGAAAATGTAGAAATTTTACTTAGGTAACTAAGAGCAACGGATTTTCCTGTCCGATGAACCTGATCAGACCACTGGGCTTGCGCCTCCCTCCTCATCTGATAGTATCGTCACGAGAGTCTCCGTGGAGGAGGAAAGATTACCACATTTATATAAACCCGACGCTACACTGGCATAGCTCGGAGGGCTGGCTGGCAGAACCCGCTGGGTCTCCATTGGCTGGCCATGCAGTTCCTCATCAGGTGGGTCCCCGAGGGGTTCCGCCGCCCCTGTTTGACCTGTAGAAGGTCGTCCTATAGGAGGAGGTTGCGCACAAGGCAGAGCCTCTGACTCTTCAGAGTCAGCAAGATCCCGGTCCCCACCTGTAGCAGCGGAGACCGAAACCCCTGAGGGTCCAGCGTCCACGTCCCCTTCTGGAGAAGTGTCCATCTGTTCACCTCCTGCTGCCTCCTCCGAACCACCCTTTTTCTTTTTCTTAGGACCCACCTTTATCCACTCAGCGCCCTCAGCACTAGGAGACCCAGACTGGGCATGGGCTTCTGTGTCGGCCTTTTGCCGGTCCCTTTTGACCTTACCAGTAGTGCCCTTCTGCTCCTTCTCAGCCCTCCTTTTGGACTCCCGCAGGTCCTGCAGCCAGGTTTTGGGATTTGGTATTTTACCTGTCATAGACTCTGGAGACACTTCACTATTTGGTACGCCCTTATTGTCTCCAGAGGCTCCAGGTTGTTGTTCCTCCTCCTGAGGGGTGGTCTGATCTTTTGGTCCTTGGTCGGACGTCTTGGACTTCCCCTTTTGCTCATCTTCCCGAAATCTGTGAGGGCAAGAAAAATAAAAGTGACCTGGAGTCTGGCAAAAACTGCATTTCTTTTCCTTAGGGCATTCTTTTGTCTCATGTTCTTCACTAGCACAATTTCTACATGATACATGACAGTTTTCTTTTGAATGACCATAGCGCCCACAATTTCTGCAATATACTGGCATCCCAGAAAAGAAGAAATCCCCATTTGTTTGCCCAATTTTGAAACGGGCAGGGGGGAGCCGTATACCACCTGGTGTATTTGGATCTCTTGTACACTTCACAAGGAATTTCCACTTAGATGTCCATATGTTATATTCGTTTAATATCTTCCCAATACATTTAACACTTTTAAAATAAATTGCTAGAAATGACATTACTTCTGGAGCAGAAACAAAGGGCGAAAATATTTTTACAATAACCAGTCTTACCTCATCCAGGACGTGCTCAACAATTTGTATCCCTTTCAAAACAGGACTATTTTCAACTTTTTTTAACTTTTCTAGTACATCTCTAAAAATACCTTCTCCGGTGAATGTGATGTCATAGTCACCTCTTCTGGGATAATCCTGGATGGAGAGAATTTCATTCCTTTGTACGCCAAGAAGGTTCCTGAGCACGTCCTGGACTACATACCCTAATTTCCTCATATCCGAGCCACCCGCCGTGAAGTGAACTCGGATAGAGTTTTTTAGCCTCGCATAAAGAGGCACGAGGTTAGGGACAACCTCCATGGAAAAACGCAACAAGGTTGCAAATTGCAGCCGCTTGCAATCTGCGCTCCCAGTGTTCTTGCAGCAAAAAACACCTGGAAGCTGGGGGATCGCAACTCGTTACCCTGGGACTAAGCCCTCTCCCTAATAGCAGCAAGCAGGTTAAGTCCACCAAAGTGGACGATCCTGCCAGGCCAAGGAGAGGGGTACCCGAGTGCCCTTCAACCACAATCTCCTGCAATAAAGCACTTGATCGTAGCCAAAAGGCCGAGAAGCGATAACCAGAATTGGTTTCAAACTACGGAGCCACCCAAGGATCCTGAAAAGTCCATTTGTGGAGATGAGCTCCTGGACTCCCGTTAAGAAGACATGTTGTCAACCTCTAGATCCCTTACATGCCTGCACTTTTCGGCTTGCTGCTGCTGCAATCCACGCGTTTTAGATCTGCATAACTCCACCTCTTTAAACACAGCACCTTCACCCCCTGCTGTTCCCACCCGCCTCAACACCGTTGGAAGGGAGGAGAACCAATTAAGGCGGGGGGGTGGGGTGGAACGAGCAGCTGTCTACCCTTAGCAGGAGGGCTCCTGATTACATACCTCTCCTGCTGCTGCTGCTGCTGGCTGTCCAGCAGCAGACTGAAGGTGGCTGCTGCTGTGCACAGGTATATAAAGGCTCAGAGCCTATTATGACACGCGCAGCCAGCGTTCCATTGCCACATTCCATCTACTGCAGGCAGGATACCTGGCTGGCTGAATGTCGCTGAGAAGCTCACAGAGACCGCCATAAGCAACAGTTTAACAGAATGCCACAGACTAATCAACCAAACTTTTTGGGTTGGGTTCTCTTTTATAGTCTGCAGGCATTAAATGAAAGAAGTCAGTGTTCCAGCAGAAGGAGACAACGTTTCAGAAAAGGCATTGTAGCAAACCAAAAAAGAAATTTTAAGCGCAGCAGAGTAACCAGCGCACATACCTGTTAGCTCAGGTGAGTTTAAAAGGCTGCTGTTGATAACAAGGGCATTTGCTAAATAGATGGTGTGTGTGCAACAATATACTGAAAGGTCAATTATATTGTGCAGCTTATCTCACCACCTGTAGTTATTTAGGTGAAAGCTCCAAAATGCTTGCCTAATATGTCTGTTTATCCAAAAGGAAGTAAAAAGGGAGAGCTAGAAAGATAGCATTGCATCACATTACATGGCAATGCAATGCACAGTTGCTGAAGTTGAACCAAAATGAGCTTGTAATCTGGCTTCTGCAACTTTGAACATGAAAAATCCAATGAGGAGAAGAAAAGCAAAGCCAAAGAGTCCATCCCAAAATCCGACAAACAAGCAAAATGAACAAAAAACATTGAATTCAATTCTTTCTGATTTTAGAAACTGCATTAAAGAAGGGGTGCACCGGTCCTGGAGATACTGCAATACCAGGTCAATGCGTGGAGTGGACAGAGCAAGCTCTTTTTCCATCTCCCTGTTCTAAAAATCCATTTAATATATGGTCCCCAGATAGGGGACGTATCAGATATTAAACTGATAAGAACAGATACTACACTTGATCTTAGCCAAAAGGCCGAGAAGCGATAACCAGAATTGGTTTCAAACTACGGAGCCACCCAAGGATCCTGAAAAGTCCATTTGTGGAGATGAGCTCCTGGACTCCCGTTAAGAAGACATGTTGTCAACCTCTAGATCCCTTACATGCCTGCACTTTTCGGCTTGCTGCTGCTGCAATCCACGCGTTTTAGATCTGCATAACTCCACCTCTTTAAACACAGCACCTTCACCCCCTGCTGTTCCCACCCGCCTCAACACCGTTGGAAGGGAGGAGAACCAATTAAGGCGGGGGGTGGGGTGGAACGAGCAGCTGTCTACCCTTAGCAGGAGGGCTCCTGATTACATACCTCTCCTGCTGCTGCTGCTGCTGGCTGTCCAGCAGCAGACTGAAGGTGGCTGCTGCTGTGCACAGGTATATAAAGGCTCAGAGCCTATTATGACACGCGCAGCCAGCGTTCCATTGCCACATTCCATCTACTGCAGGCAGGATACCTGGCTGGCTGAATGTCGCTGAGAAGCTCACAGAGACCGCCATAAGCAACAGTTTAACAGAATGCCACAGACTAATCAACCAAACTTTTTGGGTTGGGTTCTCTTTTATAGTCTGCAGGCATTAAATGAAAGAAGTCAGTGTTCCAGCAGAAGGAGACAACGTTTCAGAAAAGGCATTGTAGCAAACCAAAAAAGAAATTTTAAGCGCAGCAGAGTAACCAGCGCACATACCTGTTAGCTCAGGTGAGTTTAAAAGGCTGCTGTTGATAACAAGGGCATTTGCTAAATAGATGGTGTGTGTGCAACAATATACTGAAAGGTCAATTATATTGTGCAGCTTATCTCACCACCTGTAGTTATTTAGGTGAAAGCTCCAAAATGCTTGCCTAATATGTCTGTTTATCCAAAAGGAAGTAAAAAGGGAGAGCTAGAAAGATAGCATTGCATCACATTACATGGCAATGCAATGCACAGTTGCTGAAGTTGAACCAAAATGAGCTTGTAATCTGGCTTCTGCAACTTTGAACATGAAAAATCCAATGAGGAGAAGAAAAGCAAAGCCAAAGAGTCCATCCCAAAATCCGACAAACAAGCAAAATGAACAAAAAACATTGAATTCAATTCTTTCTGATTTTAGAAACTGCATTAAAGAAGGGGTGCACCGGTCCTGGAGATACTGCAATACCAGGTCAATGCGTGGAGTGGACAGAGCAAGCTCTTTTTCCATCTCCCTGTTCTAAAAATCCATTTAATATATGGTCCCCAGATAGGGGACGTATCAGATATTAAACTGATAAGAACAGATTTTTTTTTTTAATTTGGCTATCCCCTGCAGAGGGATAAAACCGTTTATTAAAACTTTAACAAATTACAAGCATAATTACACAAATACCAAACGTTAAAAGACAAATGAAATTTACAAAACAAAAAAATACAAAGATTTTAAATAATTAGGTTCCATTGGTCAACAAGCCATTTTTTGGAAATATGTATATTCTTCTTTTTGTCAATTAAATAATAAGTATACATTTCACATAAACATAAACTTAAAACATCATTCACTGATAAAACATCTTGTTTAAAAATAGCAATGTTGCGCGCTTTCCAGAGAGATGACTTGGCGCAGTTCACTGTCTTCCAAGCCATTGTGTACTGGTCCATTGTGGGGCATTCCATAAGTCCGTATAGCACAGTTTTATATGTAAAGTCCTTGAGGTCTGCCACCCTTTCCAGTAGGGGGAGCAGTCTTCTCCAGAAATCCTTTGCAAAATTACATGTCCATAATAGATGTTCCACCGTTTCCTCTTCTTGGCATCCGGCTCTTGGGCAGATGGCAGACCTCACAAATCCTCTTCTGTATTGGAATGCCCGGCAAGGAAGACAGCGGTGCATGCAACTCCAAGCCAGATCTCTCTGTTCATTAAAAAGATAAAAAACGTTAATCATTTTCCAGATAGACATAGATTTGTCATCATCATATCTGTCAACATTACATATTTCCTCACTTTTACGTATTTCTTTAATTAGTTTCTTACTATTTCTTAATTCCTCTATTTTCTTAGTCCCTAAATTAAAATCGAACACTATTTTCCTTAAAATCTCATAATGCGTCGACAAATTAAAAGCATGGGGCACAGATATATTAACTTCATACCATCCAAACTTTCTCATAAAAAATCCTGTATTAAAACGCATAAAAAAGGACCAATAGTGATTCTTAAAAAGGGCATTAAAACAGTAAACGAACAGATGGATTAAAAGAAACCTATTAAAATCTGGAAAATCTTTACCACCTTTTACTTTTGATTTCATCATGATTTCTCTTTTCAGCTTTTCCATTTTTGAGTTCCAAAAGAAGGTAAAACAGGTTTTGGTTATCTTTTTTAAAACATTAACAGGCGGGGGGAAAACCATGCTAAGATACAATAAAAGAGGTAAAATCACCATCTTTAAAACCAATACTTTACCCTCCATTGTAAGTCTCCTCATGTTCCACATACATATTTTCGTATTTACTTTCTGTGTAACTGTTTCCCAACTATTATAACCATCATTATTTTCAGTGAATGATATACCTAAAATGGAAATGGATTCGGAGACATTAATTGGTACATCACGTAAAATCATCCCCCCAACACTTAAAATGTTACACTTATTAAAATTGATTTTAAAACCAGAAGCTAGGCAAAAGGATTGCAATTGATGGAGAGTGGCCGTAAGTGATGGTGCATCTGTACACAAGACCGCCACGTCATCCATGTAGCCTACAACCTTGGCCTCCAAACCACCGCTTCCAGGCAGAGGGACACCGCATATCTGTTTATTTTGGCGTATTGCACATAACATTGGTTCCAGTGCACAGATAAACAGTAGGGGGGACAGAGGGCATCCCTGTTTCACCCCTGACCGTAAAAATACCTCTTGTGTCTTAAAACCATTCACTAAAATCTTACTTGTACAATCCTTGTAAAATGCTTTAAGCGATAGTAAAAACCCTTCTGGTATGCCCATTTTCTCTAAAACTTTAAAAAGATAAAAGTGTGAGACACGGTCAAATGCTTTTTCAAAATCAATAGATAAAATCGCCATTTTCCCCTTTCTGTCTTTCACATCCTCAATACAGTCTTTCACTAAATTCAGATTGTCCCATATACTGCGCCCCGGCACCCCACACACTTGATTAGAATGAATAACTTTGCTGATGACTTCTTTTAGACGATTTGCACAAATTTTAGCCATTATTTTATAGTCACAATTTAAAAGTGTTATTGGTCTCCAGTTTTCTAATTTTGATTTATTGCCTTTTTTGTATAGGAGGGAGACTTCACCTTTCTTCCAGGAATTTAATAAAACCTTATTATTAAAAACCTCAGTAAACAAATAAAACAAATCATCTTTTAAAATATCATAAAAACATACATAAAATTCTATTGGGATGCCATCAGGACCAGGGACCTTTCCAGTTTTAAAACTTTTAATAGTTTTTAACACTTCTTGTTCCGTTAAAACTTGGGATAAAAACTCTTGGGATGCGGGATCTAAAACAGCTGTTAGTCCTTGCAGCGAATCATCCATTAATTTATTATCTATATTTTTTCCATTAAAAAGATTAGAAAAAAAAACCTCAACTTTACCCAGCATATTTTTTATATTATTCTCACCATCTATATGGTCAATTATCACTTTTTCTTTTTTATTTTTCCTAAAAAAATATCTGGAACACTTTTCATTTTCTTCTATATGTTGTACTCTAGAACGAAAAATGATCTCTTTTCCTTTTTGTTCTAGCCATTTTGAAATCTCTTCTTTTAAGTTTGAAATATCAAGTTGTACATCTATCCCATTGTCTCTGAGCTTAAATAATGTTTGTAGGCGGGTATTTAAAATTCTATATTCTTCATATTTTTCTTTGGCTCTACATATACTCTTTTTAATAAAAAAGTCTTTTATTTTTACTTTCATTCTATCCCACCATACACTCATAGTCTCATTTGTTTTTTTCCCTTTTCTACATTTCCTATAAAACTCAATAAAATCTGATAAAATCTGCGGGTCGGTTAAAAGGGATACGTTCATTTTCCAGCTTTTCTTACCACATTTTTTGTTGTCATTTACTTTTATGGTAAAGGATAAAAGTTTATGGTCTGAAAATATATTAGTTAAAACTTCACATTTGGCAGGTATTGTTTTATCTGAACCAAAAATAAAATCAATCCTAGAGCTACAATTAGCATTGCTCCAAGTGAAACCGGCATCCTCTGGGCTGTCACTATGACACTCTTTATATATGTCTATCAATTTAGCATCTTTGACTATATCATGTAGCATACCTGAGGTTTTATCGTAGTTCCTGCTTACAGAGCTGGAGCGCCGGTTTTCACCTTTTAAAACACAATTAAAATCCCCTGCTAAGATAAAAGGTTCAGAGTTATTAATAAATAATGGTAAAAGATCAAGCATTTCGGCTCTTTCATTTTTCTCTGGGGATCCATAAAAATTTAAAAACTGCCATCTAATACCATCAATAAAAGCTTTCACTAATAAAATACGACCTGGTAAAATTTCCTGAATAAAATCAATTAAAACGTTCCCTTTAAAAAGTATGGCTACACCCGCTGATCCTGCAGCATTCGATCCGGACCAGACAGATGGCCCACACTTCCACTCATCTTTATATTTTTGATATGACATTTCATGTGGGATATTACATTCTTGCAGAAAAAATACAGATGCAGTAAAACACGTAAAAAAATTAAAAAGAGCAGTTCTTCTCGTGTTAGATTTTATGCCTCTCACGTTGAGGGAAATACCTTTGAGTTCAGCCATCATTAGAAAATGTAGAAATTTTACTTAGGTAACTAAGAGCAACGGATTTTCCTGTCCGATGAACCTGATCAGACCACTGGGCTTGCGCCTCCCTCCTCATCTGATAGTATCGTCACGAGAGTCTCCGTGGAGGAGGAAAGATTACCACATTTATATAAACCCGACGCTACACTGGCATAGCTCGGAGGGCTGGCTGGCAGAACCCGCTGGGTCTCCATTGGCTGGCCATGCAGTTCCTCATCAGGTGGGTCCCCGAGGGGTTCCGCCGCCCCTGTTTGACCTGTAGAAGGTCGTCCTATAGGAGGAGGTTGCGCACAAGGCAGAGCCTCTGACTCTTCAGAGTCAGCAAGATCCCGGTCCCCACCTGTAGCAGCGGAGACCGAAACCCCTGAGGGTCCAGCGTCCACGTCCCCTTCTGGAGAAGTGTCCATCTGTTCACCTCCTGCTGCCTCCTCCGAACCACCCTTTTTCTTTTTCTTAGGACCCACCTTTATCCACTCAGCGCCCTCAGCACTAGGAGACCCAGACTGGGCATGGGCTTCTGTGTCGGCCTTTTGCCGGTCCCTTTTGACCTTACCAGTAGTGCCCTTCTGCTCCTTCTCAGCCCTCCTTTTGGACTCCCGCAGGTCCTGCAGCCAGGTTTTGGGATTTGGTATTTTACCTGTCATAGACTCTGGAGACACTTCACTATTTGGTACGCCCTTATTGTCTCCAGAGGCTCCAGGTTGTTGTTCCTCCTCCTGAGGGGTGGTCTGATCTTTTGGTCCTTGGTCGGACGTCTTGGACTTCCCCTTTTGCTCATCTTCCCGAAATCTGTGAGGGCAAGAAAAATAAAAGTGACCTGGAGTCTGGCAAAAACTGCATTTCTTTTCCTTAGGGCATTCTTTTGTCTCATGTTCTTCACTAGCACAATTTCTACATGATACATGACAGTTTTCTTTTGAATGACCATAGCGCCCACAATTTCTGCAATATACTGGCATCCCAGAAAAGAAGAAATCCCCATTTGTTTGCCCAATTTTGAAACGGGCAGGGGGGAGCCGTATACCACCTGGTGTATTTGGATCTCTTGTACACTTCACAAGGAATTTCCACTTAGATGTCCATATGTTATATTCGTTTAATATCTTCCCAATACATTTAACACTTTTAAAATAAATTGCTAGAAATGACATTACTTCTGGAGCAGAAACAAAGGGCGAAAATATTTTTACAATAACCAGTCTTACCTCATCCAGGACGTGCTCAACAATTTGTATCCCTTTCAAAACAGGACTATTTTCAACTTTTTTTAACTTTTCTAGTACATCTCTAAAAATACCTTCTCCGGTGAATGTGATGTCATAGTCACCTCTTCTGGGATAATCCTGGATGGAGAGAATTTCATTCCTTTGTACGCCAAGAAGGTTCCTGAGCACGTCCTGGACTACATACCCTAATTTCCTCATATCCGAGCCACCCGCCGTGAAGTGAACTCGGATAGAGTTTTTTAGCCTCGCATAAAGAGGCACGAGGTTAGGGTCAACCTCCATGGAAAAAGGCAACAAGGTTGCAAATTGCAGCCGCTTGCAATCTGCGCTCCCAGTGTTCTTGCAGCGAAAAACACCTGGAAGCTGGGGGATCGCAACTCGTTACCCTGGGACTAAGCCCTCTCCCTAATAGCAGCAAGCAGGTTAAGTCCACCAAAGTGGACGATCCTGCCAGGCCAAGGAGAGGGGTACCCGAGTGCCCTTCAACTACAATCTCCTGCAATAAAGCACTTGATCTTAGCCAAAAGGCCGAGCAGCGATAACCAGAATTGGTTTCAAACTACGGAGCCACCCAAGGATCCTAAAAAGTCCATTTGTGGAGATGAGCTCCTGGACTCCCGTTAAGAAGACATGTTGTCAACCTCTAGATCCCTTACATGCCTGCACTTTTCGGCTTGCTGCTGCTGCAATCCACGCGTTTTAGATCTGCATAACTCCACCTCTTTAAACACAGCACCTTCACCCCCTGCTGTTCCCACCCGCCTCAACACCGTTGGAAGGGAGGAGAACCAATTAAGGCGGGGGGTGGGGTGGAACGAGCAGCTGTCTACCCTTAGCAGGAGGGCTCCTGATTACATACCTCTCCTGCTGCTGCTGCTGCTGGCTGTCCAGCAGCAGACTGAAGGTGGCTGCTGCTGTGCACAGGTATATAAAGGCTCAGAGCCTATTATGACACGCGCAGCCAGCGTTCCATTGCCACATTCCATCTACTGCAGGCAGGATACCTGGCTGGCTGAATGTCGCTGAGAAGCTCACAGAGACCGCCATAAGCAACAGTTTAACAGAATGCCACAGACTAATCAACCAAACTTTTTGGGTTGGGTTCTCTTTTATAGTCTGCAGGCATTAAATGAAAGAAGTCAGTGTTCCAGCAGAAGGAGACAACGTTTCAGAAAAGGCATTGTAGCAAACCAAAAAAGAAATTTTAAGCGCAGCAGAGTAACCAGCGCACATACCTGTTAGCTCAGGTGAGTTTAAAAGGCTGCTGTTGATAACAAGGGCATTTGCTAAATAGATGGTGTGTGTGCAACAATATACTGAAAGGTCAATTATATTGTGCAGCTTATCTCACCACCTGTAGTTATTTAGGTGAAAGCTCCAAAATGCTTGCCTAATATGTCTGTTTATCCAAAAGGAAGTAAAAAGGGAGAGCTAGAAAGATAGCATTGCATCACATTACATGGCAATGCAATGCACAGTTGCTGAAGTTGAACCAAAATGAGCTTGTAATCTGGCTTCTGCAACTTTGAACATGAAAAATCCAATGAGGAGAAGAAAAGCAGAGCCAAAGAGTCCATCCCAAAATCCGACAAACAAGCAAAATGAACAAAAAACATTGAATTCAATTCTTTCTGATTTTAGAAACTGCATTAAAGAAGGGGTGCACCGGTCCTGGAGATACTGCAATACCAGGTCAATGCGTGGAGTGGACAGAGCAAGCTCTTTTTCCATCTCCCTGTTCTAAAAATCCATTTAATATATGGTCCCCAGATAGGGGACGTATCAGATATTAAACTGATAAGAACAGATACTACACTTGATCTTAGCCAAAAGGCCGAGAAGCGATAACCAGAATTGGTTTCAAACTACGGAGCCACCCAAGGATCCTAAAAAGTCCATTTGTGGAGATGAGCTCCTGGACTCCCGTTAAGAAGACATGTTGTCAACCTCTAGATCCCTTACATGCCTGCACTTTTCGGCTTGCTGCTGCTGCAATCCACGCGTTTTAGATCTGCATAACTCCACCTCTTTAAACACAGCACCTTCACTCCCTGCTGTTCCCACCCACCTCAACACCGTTGGAAGGGAGGAGAACCAATTAAGGCGGGGGGTGGGGTGGAACGAGCAGCTGTCTACCCTTAGCAGGAGGGCTCCTGATTACATACCTCTCCTGCTGCTGCTGCTGCTGGCTGTCCAGCAGCAGACTGAAGGTGGCTGCTGCTGTGCACAGGTATATAAAGGCTCAGAGCCTATTATGACACGCGCAGCCAGCGTTCCATTGCCACATTCCATCTACTGCAGGCAGGATACCTGGCTGGCTGAATGTCGCTGAGAAGCTCACAGAGACCGCCATAAGCAACAGTTTAACAGAATGCCACAGACTAATCAACCAAACTTTTTGGGTTGGGTTCTCTTTTATAGTCTGCAGGCATTAAATGAAAGAAGTCAGTGTTCCAGCAGAAGGAGACGTTTCAGAAAAGGCATTGTAGCAAACCAAAAAAGAAATTTTAAGCGCAGCAGAGTAACCAGCGCACATACCTGTTAGCTCAGGTGAGTTTAAAAGGCTGCTGTTGATAACAAGGGCATTTGCTAAATAGATGGTGTGTGTGCAACAATATACTGAAAGGTCAATTATATTGTGCAGCTTATCTCACCACCTGTAGTTATTTAGGTGAAAGCTCCAAAATGCTTGCCTAATATGTCTGTTTATCCAAAAGGAAGTAAAAAGGGAGAGCTAGAAAGATAGCATTGCATCACATTACATGGCAATGCAATGCACAGTTGCTGAAGTTGAACCAAAATGAGCTTGTAATCTGGCTTCTGCAACTTTGAACATGAAAAATCCAATGAGGAGAAGAAAAGCAGAGACAAAGAGTCCATCCCAAAATCCGACAAACAAGCAAAATGAACAAAAAACATTGAATTCAATTCTTTCTGATTTTAGAAACTGCATTAAAGAAGGGGTGCACCGGTCCTGGAGATACTGCAATACCAGGTCAATGCGTGGAGTGGACAGAGCAAGCTCTTTTTCCATCTCCCTGTTCTAAAAATCCATTTAATATATGGTCCCCAGATAGGGGACGTATCAGATATTAAACTGATAAGAACAGATACTACACTTGATCTTAGCCAAAAGGCCGAGAAGCGATAACCAGAATTGGTTTCAAACTACGGAGCCACCCAAGGATCCTAAAAAGTCCATTTGTGGAGATGAGCTCCTGGACTCCCGTTAAGAAGACATGTTGTCAACCTCTAGATCCCTTACATGCCTGCACTTTTCGGCTTGCTGCTGCTGCAATCCACGCGTTTTAGATCTGCATAACTCCACCTCTTTAAACACAGCACCTTCACCCCCTGCTGTTCCCACCCGCCTCAACACCGTTGGAAGGGAGGAGAACCAATTAAGGCGGGGGGTGGGGTGGAACGAGCAGCTGTCTACCCTTAGCAGGAGGGCTCCTGATTACATACCTCTCCTGCTGCTGCTGCTGCTGGCTGTCCAGCAGCAGACTGAAGGTGGCTGCTGCTGTGCACAGGTATATAAAGGCTCAGAGCCTATTATGACACGTGCAGCCAGCGTTCCATTGCCACATTCCATCTACTGCAGGCAGGATACCTGGCTGGCTGAATGTCGCTGAGAAGCTCACAGAGACCGCCATAAGCAACAGTTTAACAGAATGCCACAGACTAATCAACCAAACTTTTTGGGTTGGGTTCTCTTTTATAGTCTGCAGGCATTAAATGAAAGAAGTCAGTGTTCCAGCAGAAGGAGACAACGTTTCAGAAAAGGCATTGTAGCAAACCAAAAAAGAAATTTTAAGCGCAGCAGAGTAACCAGCGCACATACCTGTTAGCTCAGGTGAGTTTAAAAGGCTGCTGTTGATAACAAGGGCATTTGCTAAATAGATGGTGTGTGTGCAACAATATACTGAAAGGTCAATTATATTGTGCAGCTTATCTCACCACCTGTAGTTATTTAGGTGAAAGCTCCAAAATGCTTGCCTAATATGTCTGTTTATCCAAAAGGAAGTAAAAAGGGAGAGCTAGAAAGATAGCATTGCATCACATTACATGGCAATGCAATGCACAGTTGCTGAAGTTGAACCAAAATGAGCTTGTAATCTGGCTTCTGCAACTTTGAACATGAAAAATCCAATGAGGAGAAGAAAAGCAGAGCCAAAGAGTCCATCCCAAAATCCGACAAACAAGCAAAATGAACAAAAAACATTGAATTCAATTCTTTCTGATTTTAGAAACTGCATTAAAGAAGGGGTGCACCGGTCCTGGAGATACTGCAATACCAGGTCAATGCGTGGAGTGGACAGAGCAAGCTCTTTTTCCATCTCCCTGTTCTAAAAATCCATTTAATATATGGTCCCCAGATAGGGGACGTATCAGATATTAAACTGATAAGAACAGATACTACACTTGATCTTAGCCAAAAGGCCGAGAAGCGATAACCAGAATTGGTTTCAAACTACGGAGCCACCCAAGGATCCTAAAAAGTCCATTTGTGGAGATGAGCTCCTGGACTCCCGTTAAGAAGACATGTTGTCAACCTCTAGATCCCTTACATGCCTGCACTTTTCGGCTTGCTGCTGCTGCAATCCACGCGTTTTAGATCTGCATAACTCCACCTCTTTAAACACAGCACCTTCACCCCCTGCTGTTCCCACCCGCCTCAACACCGTTGGAAGGGAGGAGAACCAATTAAGGCGGGGGGTGGGGTGGAACGAGCAGCTGTCTACCCTTAGCAGGAGGGCTCCTGATTACATACCTCTCCTGCTGCTGCTGCTGCTGGCTGTCCAGCAGCAGACTGAAGGTGGCTGCTGCTGTGCACAGGTATATAAAGGCTCAGAGCCTATTATGACACGCGCAGCCAGCGTTCCATTGCCACATTCCATCTACTGCAGGCAGGATACCTGGCTGGCTGAATGTCGCTGAGAAGCTCACAGAGACCGCCATAAGCAACAGTTTAACAGAATGCCACAGACTAATCAACCAAACTTTTTGGGTTGGGTTCTCTTTTATAGTCTGCAGGCATTAAATGAAAGAAGTCAGTGTTCCAGCAGAAGGAGACAACGTTTCAGAAAAGGCATTGTAGCAAACCAAAAAAGAAATTTTAAGCTCAGCAGAGTAACCAGCGCACATACCTGTTAGCTCAGGTGAGTTTAAAAGGCTGCTGTTGATAACAAGGGCATTTGCTAAATAGATGGTGTGTGTGCAACAATATACTGAAAGGTCAATTATATTGTGCAGCTTATCTCACCACCTGTAGTTATTTAGGTGAAAGCTCCAAAATGCTTGCCTAATATGTCTGTTTATCCAAAAGGAAGTAAAAAGGGAGAGCTAGAAAGATAGCATTGCATCACATTACATGGCAATGCAATGCACAGTTGCTGAAGTTGAACCAAAATGAGCTTGTAATCTGGCTTCTGCAACTTTGAACATGAAAAATCCAATGAGGAGAAGAAAAGCAGAGCCAAAGAGTCCATCCCAAAATCCGACAAACAAGCAAAATGAACAAAAAACATTGAATTCAATTCTTTCTGATTTTAGAAACTGCATTAAAGAAGGGGTGCACCGGTCCTGGAGATACTGCAATACCAGGTCAATGCGTGGAGTGGACAGAGCAAGCTCTTTTTCCATCTCCCTGTTCTAAAAATCCATTTAATATATGGTCCCCAGATAGGGGACGTATCAGATATTAAACTGATAAGAACAGATACTACACTTGATCTTAGCCAAAAGGCCGAGAAGCGATAACCAGAATTGGTTTCAAACTACGGAGCCACCCAAGGATCCTAAAAAGTCCATTTGTGGAGATGAGCTCCTGGACTCCCGTTAAGAAGACATGTTGTCAACCTCTAGATCCCTTACATGCCTGCACTTTTCGGCTTGCTGCTGCTGCAATCCACGCGTTTTAGATCTGCATAACTCCACCTCTTTAAACACAGCACCTTCACCCCCTGCTGTTCCCACCCGCCTCAACACCGTTGGAAGGGAGGAGAACCAATTAAGGCGGGGGGTGGGGTGGAACGAGCAGCTGTCTACCCTTAGCAGGAGGGCTCCTGATTACATACCTCTCCTGCTGCTGCTGCTGCTGGCTGTCCAGCAGCAGACTGAAGGTGGCTGCTGCTGTGCACAGGTATATAAAGGCTCAGAGCCTATTATGACACGCGCAGCCAGCGTTCCATTGCCACATTCCATCTACTGCAGGCAGGATACCTGGCTGGCTGAATGTCGCTGAGAAGCTCACAGAGACCGCCATAAGCAACAGTTTAACAGAATGCCACAGACTAATCAACCAAACTTTTTGGGTTGGGTTCTCTTTTATAGTCTGCAGGCATTAAATGAAAGAAGTCAGTGTTCCAGCAGAAGGAGACAACGTTTCAGAAAAGGCATTGTAGCAAACCAAAAAAGAAATTTTAAGCTCAGCAGAGTAACCAGCGCACATACCTGTTAGCTCAGGTGAGTTTAAAAGGCTGCTGTTGATAACAAGGGCATTTGCTAAATAGATGGTGTGTGTGCAACAATATACTGAAAGGTCAATTATATTGTGCAGCTTATCTCACCACCTGTAGTTATTTAGGTGAAAGCTCCAAAATGCTTGCCTAATATGTCTGTTTATCCAAAAGGAAGTAAAAAGGGAGAGCTAGAAAGATAGCATTGCATCACATTACATGGCAATGCAATGCACAGTTGCTGAAGTTGAACCAAAATGAGCTTGTAATCTGGCTTCTGCAACTTTGAACATGAAAAATCCAATGAGGAGAAGAAAAGCAGAGCCAAAGAGTCCATCCCAAAATCCGACAAACAAGCAAAATGAACAAAAAACATTGAATTCAATTCTTTCTGATTTTAGAAACTGCATTAAAGAAGGGGTGCACCGGTCCTGGAGATACTGCAATACCAGGTCAATGCGTGGAGTGGACAGAGCAAGCTCTTTTTCCATCTCCCTGTTCTAAAAATCCATTTAATATATGGTCCCCAGATAGGGGACGTATCAGATATTAAACTGATAAGAACAGATACTACACTTGATCTTAGCCAAAAGGCCGAGAAGCGATAACCAGAATTGGTTTCAAACTACGGAGCCACCCAAGGATCCTAAAAAGTCCATTTGTGGAGATGAGCTCCTGGACTCCCGTTAAGAAGACATGTTGTCAACCTCTAGATCCCTTACATGCCTGCACTTTTCGGCTTGCTGCTGCTGCAATCCACGCGTTTTAGATCTGCATAACTCCACCTCTTTAAACACAGCACCTTCACCCCCTTCTGTTCCCACCCGCCTCAACACCGTTGGAAGGGAGGAGAACCAATTAAGGCGGGGGGTGGGGTGGAACGAGCAGCTGTCTACCCTTAGCAGGAGGGCTCCTGATTACATACCTCTCCTGCTGCTGCTGCTGCTGGCTGTCCAGCAGCAGACTGAAGGTGGCTGCTGCTGTGCACAGGTATATAAAGGCTCAGAGCCTATTATGACACGCGCAGCCAGCGTTCCATTGCCACATTCCATCTACTGCAGGCAGGATACCTGGCTGGCTGAATGTCGCTGAGAAGCTCACAGAGACCGCCATAAGCAACAGTTTAACAGAATGCCACAGACTAATCAACCAAACTTTTTGGGTTGGGTTCTCTTTTATAGTCTGCAGGCATTAAATGAAAGAAGTCAGTGTTCCAGCAGAAGGAGACAACGTTTCAGAAAAGGCATTGTAGCAAACCAAAAAAGAAATTTTAAGCGCAGCAGAGTAACCAGCGCACATACCTGTTAGCTCAGGTGAGTTTAAAAGGCTGCTGTTGATAACAAGGTCATTTGCTAAATAGATGGTGTGTGTGCAACAATATACTGAAAGGTCAATTATATTGTGCAGCTTATCTCACCACCTGTAGTTATTTAGGTGAAAGCTCCAAAATGCTTGCCTAATATGTCTGTTTATCCAAAAGGAAGTAAAAAGGGAGAGCTAGAAAGATAGCATTGCATCACATTACATGGCAATGCAATGCACAGTTGCTGAAGTTGAACCAAAATGAGCTTGTAATCTGGCTTCTGCAACTTTGAACATGAAAAATCCAATGAGGAGAAGAAAAGCAGAGCCAAAGAGTCCATCCCAAAATCCGACAAACAAGCAAAATGAACAAAAAACATTGAATTCAATTCTTTCTGATTTTAGAAACTGCATTAAAGAAGGGGTGCACCGGTCCTGGAGATACTGCAATACCAGGTCAATGCGTGGAGTGGACAGAGCAAGCTCTTTTTCCATCTCCCTGTTCTAAAAATCCATTTAATATATGGTCCCCAGATAGGGGACGTATCAGATATTAAACTGATAAGAACAGATACTACACTTGATCTTAGCCAAAAGGCCGAGAAGCGATAACCAGAATTGGTTTCAAACTACGGAGCCACCCAAGGATCCTAAAAAGTCCATTTGTGGAGATGAGCTCCTGGACTCCCGTTAAGAAGACATGTTGTCAACCTCTAGATCCCTTACATGCCTGCACTTTTCGGCTTGCTGCTGCTGCAATCCACGCGTTTTAGATCTGCATAACTCCACCTCTTTAAACACAGCACCTTCACCCCCTGCTGTTCCCACCCGCCTCAACACTGTTGGAAGGGAGGAGAACCAATTAAGGCGGGGGGTGGGGTGGAACGAGCAGCTGTCTACCCTTAGCAGGAGGGCTCCTGATTACATACCTCTCCTGCTGCTGCTGCTGCTGGCTGTCCAGCAGCAGACTGAAGGTGGCTGCTGCTGTGCACAGGTATATAAAGGCTCAGAGCCTATTATGACACGCGCAGCCAGCGTTCCATTGCCACATTCCATCTACTGCAGGCAGGATACCTGGCTGGCTGAATGTCGCTGAGAAGGTCACAGAGACCGCCATAAGCAACAGTTTAACAGAATGCCACAGACTAATCAACCAAACTTTTTGGGTTGGGTTCTCTTTTATAGTCTGCAGGCATTAAATGAAAGAAGTCAGTGTTCCAGCAGAAGGAGACAACGTTTCAGAAAAGGCATTGTAGCAAACCAAAAAAGAAATTTTAAGCGCAGCAGAGTAACCAGCGCACATACCTGTTAGCTCAGGTGAGTTTAAAAGGCTGCTGTTGATAACAAGGGCATTTGCTAAATAGATGGTGTGTGTGCAACAATATACTGAAAGGTCAATTATATTGTGCAGCTTATCTCACCACCTGTAGTTATTTAGGTGAAAGCTCCAAAATGCTTGCCTAATATGTCTGTTTATCCAAAAGGAAGTAAAAAGGGAGAGCTAGAAAGATAGCATTGCATCACATTACATGGCAATGCAATGCACAGTTGCTGAAGTTGAACCAAAATGAGCTTGTAATCTGGCTTCTGCAACTTTGAACATGAAAAATCCAATGAGGAGAAGAAAAGCAAAGCCAAAGAGTCCATCCCAAAATCCGACAAACAAGCAAAATGAACAAAAAACATTGAATTAAATTCTTTCTGATTTTAGAAACTGCATTAAAGAAGGGGTGCACCGGTCCTGGAGATACTGCAATACCAGGTCAATGCGTGGAGTGGACAGAGCAAGCTCTTTTTCCATCTTCCTGTTCTAAAAATCCATTTAATATATGGTCCCCAGATAGGGGACGTATCAGATATTAAACTGATAAGAACAGATACTACACTTGATCTTAGCCAAAAGGCCGAGAAGCGATAACCAGAATTGGTTTCAAACTACGGAGCCACCCAAGGATCCTGAAAAGTCCATTTGTGGAGATGAGCTCCTGGACTCCCGTTAAGAAGACATGTTGTCAACCTCTAGATCCCTTACATGCCTGCACTTTTCGGCTTGCTGCTGCTGCAATCCACGCGTTTTAGATCTGCATAACTCCACCTCTTTAAACACAGCACCTTCACCCCCTGCTGTTCCCACCCGCCTCAACACCGTTGGAAGGGAGGAGAACCAATTAAGGCGGGGGGTGGGGTGGAACGAGCAGCTGTCTACCCTTAGCAGGAGGGCTCCTGATTACATACCTCTCCTGCTGCTGCTGCTGCTGGCTGTCCAGCAGCAGACTGAAGGTGGCTGCTGCTGTGCACAGGTATATAAAGGCTCAGAGCCTATTATGACACGCGCAGCCAGCGTTCCATTGCCACATTCCATCTACTGCAGGCAGGATACCTGGCTGGCTGAATGTCGCTGAGAAGCTCACAGAGACCGCCATAAGCAACAGTTTAACAGAATGCCACAGACTAATCAACCAAACTTTTTGGGTTGGGTTCTCTTTTATAGTCTGCAGGCATTAAATGAAAGAAGTCAGTGTTCCAGCAGAAGGAGACAACGTTTCAGAAAAGGCATTGTAGCAAACCAAAAAAGAAATTTTAAGCGCAGCAGAGTAACCAGCGCACATACCTGTTAGCTCAGGTGAGTTTAAAAGGCTGCTGTTGATAACAAGGGCATTTGCTAAATAGATGGTGTGTGTGCAACAATATACTGAAAGGTCAATTATATTGTGCAGCTTATCTCACTACCTGTAGTTATTTAGGTGAAAGCTCCAAAATGCTTGCCTAATATGTCTGTTTATCCAAAAGGAAGTAAAAAGGGAGAGCTAGAAAGATAGCATTGCATCACATTACATGGCAATGCAATGCACAGTTGCTGAAGTTGAACCAAAATGAGCTTGTAATCTGGCTTCTGCAACTTTGAACATGAAAAATCCAATGAGGAGAAGAAAAGCAAAGCCAAAGAGTCCATCCCAAAATCCGACAAACAAGCAAAATGAACAAAAAACATTGAATTAAATTCTTTCTGATTTTAGAAACTGCATTAAAGAAGGGGTGCACCGGTCCTGGAGATACTGCAATACCAGGTCAATGCGTGGAGTGGACAGAGCAAGCTCTTTTTCCATCTCCCTGTTCTAAAAATCCATTTAATATATGGTCCCCAGATAGGGGACGTATCAGATATTAAACTGATAAGAACAGATACTACACTTGATCTTAGCCAAAAGGCCGAGAAGCGATAACCAGAATTGGTTTCAAACTACGGAGCCACCCAAGGATCCTGAAAAGTCCATTTGTGGAGATGAGCTCCTGGACTCCCGTTAAGAAGACATGTTGTCAACCTCTAGATCCCTTACATGCCTGCACTTTTCGGCTTGCTGCTGCTGCAATCCACGCGTTTTAGATCTGCATAACTCCACCTCTTTAAACACAGCACCTTCACCCCCTGCTGTTCCCACCCGCCTCAACACCGTTGGAAGGGAGGAGAACCAATTAAGGCGGGGGGTGGGGTGGAACGAGCAGCTGTCTACCCTTAGCAGGAGGGCTCCTGATTACATACCTCTCCTGCTGCTGCTGCTGCTGGCTGTCCAGCAGCAGACTGAAGGTGGCTGCTGCTGTGCACAGGTATATAAAGGCTCAGAGCCTATTATGACACGCGCAGCCAGCGTTCCATTGCCACATTCCATCTACTGCAGGCAGGATACCTGGCTGGCTGAATGTCGCTGAGAAGCTCACAGAGACCGCCATAAGCAACAGTTTAACAGAATGCCACAGACTAATCAACCAAACTTTTTGGGTTGGGTTCTCTTTTATAGTCTGCAGGCATTAAATGAAAGAAGTCAGTGTTCCAGCAGAAGGAGACAACGTTTCAGAAAAGGCATTGTAGCAAACCAAAAAAGAAATTTTAAGCGCAGCAGAGTAACCAGCGCACATACCTGTTAGCTCAGGTGAGTTTAAAAGGCTGCTGTTGATAACAAGGGCATTTGCTAAATAGATGGTGTGTGTGCAACAATATACTGAAAGGTCAATTATATTGTGCAGCTTATCTCACCACCTGTAGTTATTTAGGTGAAAGCTCCAAAATGCTTGCCTAATATGTCTGTTTATCCAAAAGGAAGTAAAAAGGGAGAGCTAGAAAGATAGCATTGCATCACATTACATGGCAATGCAATGCACAGTTGCTGAAGTTGAACCAAAATGAGCTTGTAATCTGGCTTCTGCAACTTTGAACATGAAAAATCCAATGAGGAGAAGAAAAGCAAAGCCAAAGAGTCCATCCCAAAATCCGACAAACAAGCAAAATGAACAAAAAACATTGAATTCAATTCTTTCTGATTTTAGAAACTGCATTAAAGAAGGGGTGCACCGGTCCTGGAGATACTGCAATACCAGGTCAATGCGTGGAGTGGACAGAGCAAGCTCTTTTTCCATCTCCCTGTTCTAAAAATCCATTTAATATATGGTCCCCAGATAGGGGACGTATCAGATATTAAACTGATAAGAACAGATTTTTTGATTGAAGCTGCATCCAAGGCACTGAAAAATGTGACCGAAGTCACACCAAAACAGCGCACGAGGCGAGGATTCATGTGGACCCTTCCCGGAGGAGAGGGTCCCCAATAAACCATCCCCATCCCTCCGAGCCAGAAGGCCACAGCGAGGGTCAGGGATCTCCGATGCTCTCCCTAGCCGAAGCCGGAGAAGAGCCGTTTTCGTGCTCCCAGCTTCCATCTAGGCTGCCACCCTAGTGGAGCTGGAGCCTCTGTTGGTTTCTCAGCCCAAAGCTGACCGGACCTCCGACCGGGTTTATAAAAATTCCCCTTCCTAGCCCGGAGGCCAGGAATAGGGGGGGTTGCTCAGAAAGTATGATTGGCAAAGGTGCGGCGTGCTACGAAGCCAAGTCTTTCTGGGGTTCCCAGTCCCAGTAAGCTTGGACTCCCACCAGGGCGCCTACTCCTGGGGCACATTGCTCCAAAGCCCTCACACTTACCCAGCCTAGTGACTTCGATCCTGGAGGGCCATGTTTTCCATCAGATAACTCTATGAGCCACCTGGCGTACTAACAAGTGCACCAAACCAGTGTGTAATATGCATCAATTTACTAGGGCAGCCCAAGGACAAAACTGCCTTTTCAAAAGATACTACACTTGATCTTAGCCAAAAGGCCGAGAAGCGATAACCAGAATTGGTTTCAAACTACGGAGCCACCCAAGGATCCTGAAAAGTCCATTTGTGGAGATGAGCTCCTGGACTCCCGTTAAGAAGACATGTTGTCAACCTCTAGATCCCTTACATGCCTGCACTTTTCGGCTTGCTGCTGCTGCAATCCACGCGTTTTAGATCTGCATAACTCCACCTCTTTAAACACAGCACCTTCACCCCCTGCTGTTCCCACCCGCCTCAACACCGTTGGAAGGGAGGAGAACCAATTAAGGCGGGGGGTGGGGTGGAACGAGCAGCTGTCTACCCTTAGCAGGAGGGCTCCTGATTACATACCTCTCCTGCTGCTGCTGCTGCTGGCTGTCCAGCAGCAGACTGAAGGTGGCTGCTGCTGTGCACAGGTATATAAAGGCTCAGAGCCTATTATGACACGCGCAGCCAGCGTTCCATTGCCACATTCCATCTACTGCAGGCAGGATACCTGGCTGGCTGAATGTCGCTGAGAAGCTCACAGAGACCGCCATAAGCAACAGTTTAACAGAATGCCACAGACTAATCAACCAAACTTTTTGGGTTGGGTTCTCTTTTATAGTCTGCAGGCATTAAATGAAAGAAGTCAGTGTTCCAGCAGAAGGAGACAACGTTTCAGAAAAGGCATTGTAGCAAACCAAAAAAGAAATTTTAAGCGCAGCAGAGTAACCAGCGCACATACCTGTTAGCTCAGGTGAGTTTAAAAGGCTGCTGTTGATAACAAGGGCATTTGCTAAATAGATGGTGTGTGTGCAACAATATACTGAAAGGTCAATTATATTGTGCAGCTTATCTCACCACCTGTAGTTATTTAGGTGAAAGCTCCAAAATGCTTGCCTAATATGTCTGTTTATCCAAAAGGAAATAAAAAGGGAGAGCTAGAAAGATAGCATTGCATCACATTACATGGCAATGCAATGCACAGTTGCTGAAGTTGAACCAAAATGAGCTTGTAATCTGGCTTCTGCAACTTTGAACATGAAAAATCCAATGAGGAGAAGAAAAGCAGAGCCAAAGAGTCCATCCCAAAATCCGACAAACAAGCAAAATGAACAAAAACATTGAATTCAATTCTTTCTGATTTTAGAAACTGCATTAAAGAAGGGGTGCACCGGTCCTGGAGATACTGCAATACCAGGTCAATGCGTGGAGTGGACAGAGCAAGCTCTTTTTCCATCTCCCTGTTCTAAAAATCCATTTAATATATGGTCCCCAGATAGGGGACGTATCAGATATTAAACTGATAAGAACAGATTTTTTGATTGAAGCTGCATCCAAGGCACTGAAAAATGTGACCGAAGTCACACCAAAACAGCGCACGAGGCGAGGATTCATGTGGACCCTTCCCGGAGGAAAGGGTCCCCAATAAACCATCCCCATCCCTCCGAGCCAGAAGGCCACAGCGAGGGTCAGGGATCTCCGATGCTCTCCCTAGCCGAAGCCGGAGAAGAGCCGTTTTCGTGCTCCCAGCTTCCATCTAGGCTGCCACCCTAGTGGAGCTGGAGCCTGTGTTGGTTTCTCAGCCCAAAGCTGACCGGACCTCCGACCGGGTTTATAAAAATTCCCCTTCCTAGCCCGGAGGCCAGGAATAGGGGGGGTTGCTCAGAAAGTATGATTGGCAAAGGTGCGGCGTGCTACGAAGCCAAGTCTTTCTGGGGTTCCCAGTCCCAGTAAGCTTGGACTCCCACCAGGGCGCCTACTCCTGGGGCACATTGCTCCAAAGCCCTCACACTTACCCAGCCTAGTGACTTCGATCCTGGAGGGCCATGTTTTCCATCAGATAACTCTATGAGCCCCCTGGCGTACTAACAAGTGCACCAAAAAAGTGTGTAATATGCATCAATTTACTAGGGCAGCCCAAGGACAAAACTGCCTTTTCAAAAGATACTACACTTGATCTTAGCCAAAAGGCCGAGAAGCGATAACCAGAATTGGTTTCAAACTACGGAGCCACCCAAGGATCCTAAAAAGTCCATTTGTGGAGATGAGCTCCTGGACTCCCGTTAAGAAGACATGTTGTCAACCTCTAGATCCCTTACATGCCTGCACTTTTCGGCTTGCTGCTGCTGCAATCCACGCGTTTTAGATCTGCATAACTCCACCTCTTTAAACACAGCACCTTCACCCCCTGCTGTTCCCACCCGCCTCAACACCGTTGGAAGGGAGGAGAACCAATTAAGGCGGGGGGTGGGGTGGAACGAGCAGCTGTCTACCCTTAGCAGGAGGGCTCCTGATTACATACCTCTCCTGCTGCTGCTGCTGCTGGCTGTCCAGCAGCAGACTGAAGGTGGCTGCTGCTGTGCACAGGTATATAAAGGCTCAGAGCCTATTATGACACGCGCAGCCAGCGTTCCATTGCCACATTCCATCTACTGCAGGCAGGATACCTGGCTGGCTGAATGTCGCTGAGAAGCTCACAGAGACCGCCATAAGCAACAGTTTAACAGAATGCCACAGACTAATCAACCAAACTTTTTGGGTTGGGTTCTCTTTTATAGTCTGCAGGCATTAAATGAAAGAAGTCAGTGTTCCAGCAGAAGGAGACAACGTTTCAGAAAAGGCATTGTAGCAAACCAAAAAAGAAATTTTAAGCGCAGCAGAGTAACCAGCGCACATACCTGTTAGCTCAGGTGAGTTTAAAAGGCTGCTGTTGATAACAAGGGCATTTGCTAAATAGATGGTGTGTGTGCAACAATATACTGAAAGGTCAATTATATTGTGCAGCTTATCTCACCACCTGTAGTTATTTAGGTGAAAGCTCCAAAATGCTTGCCTAATATGTCTGTTTATCCAAAAGGAAGTAAAAAGGGAGAGCTAGAAAGATAGCATTGCATCACATTACATGGCAATGCAATGCACAGTTGCTGAAGTTGAACCAAAATGAGCTTGTAATCTGGCTTCTGCAACTTTGAACATGAAAAATCCAATGAGGAGAAGAAAAGCAGAGCCAAAGAGTCCATCCCAAAATCCGACAAACAAGCAAAATGAACAAAAAACATTGAATTCAATTCTTTCTGATTTTAGAAACTGCATTAAAGAAGGGGTGCACCGGTCCTGGAGATACTGCAATACCAGGTCAATGCGTGGAGTGGACAGAGCAAGCTCTTTTTCCATCTCCCTGTTCTAAAAATCCATTTAATATATGGTCCCCAGATAGGGGACGTATCAGATATTAAACTGATAAGAACAGATACTACACTTGATCTTAGCCAAAAGGCCGAGAAGCGATAACCAGAATTGGTTTCAAACTACGGAGCCACCCAAGGATCCTAAAAAGTCCATTTGTGGAGATGAGCTCCTGGACTCCCGTTAAGAAGACATGTTGTCAACCTCTAGATCCCTTACATGCCTGCACTTTTCGGCTTGCTGCTGCTGCAATCCACGCGTTTTAGATCTGCATAACTCCACCTCTTTAAACACAGCACCTTCACCCCCTGCTGTTCCCACCCGCCTCAACACCGTTGGAAGGGAGGAGAACCAATTAAGGCGGGGGGTGGGGTGGAACGAGCAGCTGTCTACCCTTAGCAGGAGGGCTCCTGATTACATACCTCTCCTGCTGCTGCTGCTGCTGGCTGTCCAGCAGCAGACTGAAGGTGGCTGCTGCTGTGCACAGGTATATAAAGGCTCAGAGCCTATTATGACACGCGCAGCCAGCGTTCCATTGCCACATTCCATCTACTGCAGGCAGGATACCTGGCTGGCTGAATGTCGCTGAGAAGCTCACAGAGACCGCCATAAGCAACAGTTTAACAGAATGCCACAGACTAATCAACCAAACTTTTTGGGTTGGGTTCTCTTTTATAGTCTGCAGGCATTAAATGAAAGAAGTCAGTGTTCCAGCAGAAGGAGACAACGTTTCAGAAAAGGCATTGTAGCAAACCAAAAAAGAAATTTTAAGCGCAGCAGAGTAACCAGCGCACATACCTGTTAGCTCAGGTGAGTTTAAAAGGCTGCTGTTGATAACAAGGGCATTTGCTAAATAGATGGTGTGTGTGCAACAATATACTGAAAGGTCAATTATATTGTGCAGCTTATCTCACCACCTGTAGTTATTTAGGTGAAAGCTCCAAAATGCTTGCCTAATATGTCTGTTTATCCAAAAGGAAGTAAAAAGGGAGAGCTAGAAAGATAGCATTGCATCACATTACATGGCAATGCAATGCACAGTTGCTGAAGTTGAACCAAAATGAGCTTGTAATCTGGCTTCTGCAACTTTGAACATGAAAAATCCAATGAGGAGAAGAAAAGCAGAGCCAAAGAGTCCATCCCAAAATCCGACAAACAAGCAAAATGAACAAAAAACATTGAATTCAATTCTTTCTGATTTTAGAAACTGCATTAAAGAAGGGGTGCACCGGTCCTGGAGATACTGCAATACCAGGTCAATGCGTGGAGTGGACAGAGCAAGCTCTTTTTCCATCTCCCTGTTCTAAAAATCCATTTAATATATGGTCCCCAGATAGGGGACGTATCAGATATTAAACTGATAAGAACAGATACTACACTTGATCTTAGCCAAAAGGCCGAGAAGCGATAACCAGAATTGGTTTCAAACTACGGAGCCACCCAAGGATCCTGAAAAGTCCATTTGTGGAGATGAGCTCCTGGACTCCCGTTAAGAAGACATGTTGTCAACCTCTAGATCCCTTACATGCCTGCACTTTTCGGCTTGCTGCTGCTGCAATCCACGCGTTTTAGATCTGCATAACTCCACCTCTTTAAACACAGCACCTTCACCCCCTGCTGTTCCCACCCGCCTCAACACCGTTGGAAGGGAGGAGAACCAATTAAGGCGGGGGGTGGGGTGGAACGAGCAGCTGTCTACCCTTAGCAGGAGGGCTCCTGATTACATACCTCTCCTGCTGCTGCTGCTGCTGGCTGTCCAGCAGCAGACTGAAGGTGGCTGCTGCTGTGCACAGGTATATAAAGGCTCAGAGCCTATTATGACACGCGCAGCCAGCGTTCCATTGCCACATTCCATCTACTGCAGGCAGGATACCTGGCTGGCTGAATGTCGCTGAGAAGGTCACAGAGACCGCCATAAGCAACAGTTTAACAGAATGCCACAGACTAATCAACCAAACTTTTTGGGTTGGGTTCTCTTTTATAGTCTGCAGGCATTAAATGAAAGAAGTCAGTGTTCCAGCAGAAGGAGACAACGTTTCAGAAAAGGCATTGTAGCAAACCAAAAAAGAAATTTTAAGCGCAGCAGAGTAACCAGCGCACATACCTGTTAGCTCAGGTGAGTTTAAAAGGCTGCTGTTGATAACAAGGGCATTTGCTAAATAGATGGTGTGTGTGCAACAATATACTGAAAGGTCAATTATATTGTGCAGCTTATCTCACCACCTGTAGTTATTTAGGTGAAAGCTCCAAAATGCTTGCCTAATATGTCTGTTTATCCAAAAGGAAGTAAAAAGGGAGAGCTAGAAAGATAGCATTGCATCACATTACATGGCAATGCAATGCACAGTTGCTGAAGTTGAACCAAAATGAGCTTGTAATCTGGCTTCTGCAACTTTGAACATGAAAAATCCAATGAGGAGAAGAAAAGCAAAGCCAAAGAGTCCATCCCAAAATCCGACAAACAAGCAAAATGAACAAAAAACATTGAATTAAATTCTTTCTGATTTTAGAAACTGCATTAAAGAAGGGGTGCACCGGTCCTGGAGATACTGCAATACCAGGTCAATGCGTGGAGTGGACAGAGCAAGCTCTTTTTCCATCTCCCTGTTCTAAAAATCCATTTAATATATGGTCCCCAGATAGGGGACGTATCAGATATTAAACTGATAAGAACAGATACTACACTTGATCTTAGCCAAAAGGCCGAGAAGCGATAACCAGAATTGGTTTCAAACTACGGAGCCACCCAAGGATCCTGAAAAGTCCATTTGTGGAGATGAGCTCCTGGACTCCCGTTAAGAAGACATGTTGTCAACCTCTAGATCCCTTACATGCCTGCACTTTTCGGCTTGCTGCTGCTGCAATCCACGCGTTTTAGATCTGCATAACTCCACCTCTTTAAACACAGCACCTTCACCCCCTGCTGTTCCCACCCGCCTCAACACCGTTGGAAGGGAGGAGAACCAATTAAGGCGGGGGGTGGGGTGGAACGAGCAGCTGTCTACCCTTAGCAGGAGGGCTCCTGATTACATACCTCTCCTGCTGCTGCTGCTGCTGGCTGTCCAGCAGCAGACTGAAGGTGGCTGCTGCTGTGCACAGGTATATAAAGGCTCAGAGCCTATTATGACACGCGCAGCCAGCGTTCCATTGCCACATTCCATCTACTGCAGGCAGGATACCTGGCTGGCTGAATGTCGCTGAGAAGCTCACAGAGATCGCCATAAGCAACAGTTTAACAGAATGCCACAGACTAATCAACCAAACTTTTTGGGTTGGGTTCTCTTTTATAGTCTGCAGGCATTAAATGAAAGAAGTCAGTGTTCCAGCAGAAGGAGACAACGTTTCAGAAAAGGCATTGTAGCAAACCAAAAAAGAAATTTTAAGCGCAGCAGAGTAACCAGCGCACATACCTGTTAGCTCAGGTGAGTTTAAAAGGCTGCTGTTGATAACAAGGGCATTTGCTAAATAGATGGTGTGTGTGCAACAATATACTGAAAGGTCAATTATATTGTGCAGCTTATCTCACCACCTGTAGTTATTTAGGTGAAAGCTCCAAAATGCTTGCCTAATATGTCTGTTTATCCAAAAGGAAGTAAAAAGGGAGAGCTAGAAAGATAGCATTGCATCACATTACATGGCAATGCAATGCACAGTTGCTGAAGTTGAACCAAAATGAGCTTGTAATCTGGCTTCTGCAACTTTGAACATGAAAAATCCAATGAGGAGAAGAAAAGCAAAGCCAAAGAGTCCATCCCAAAATCCGACAAACAAGCAAAATGAACAAAAAACATTGAATTCAATTCTTTCTGATTTTAGAAACTGCATTAAAGAAGGGGTGCACCGGTCCTGGAGATACTGCAATACCAGGTCAATGCGTGGAGTGGACAGAGCAAGCTCTTTTTCCATCTCCCTGTTCTAAAAATCCATTTAATATATGGTCCCCAGATAGGGGACGTATCAGATATTAAATTGATAAGAACAGATACTACACTTGATCTTAGCCAAAAGGCCGAGAAGCGATAACCAGAATTGGTTTCAAACTACGGAGCCACCCAAGGATCCTGAAAAGTCCATTTGTGGAGATGAGCTCCTGGACTCCCGTTAAGAAGACATGTTGTCAACCTCTAGATCCCTTACATGCCTGCACTTTTCGGCTTGCTGCTGCTGCAATCCACGCGTTTTAGATCTGCATAACTCCACCTCTTTAAAGACAGCACCTTCACCCCCTGCTGTTCCCACCCGCCTCAACACCGTTGGAAGGGAGGAGAACCAATTAAGGCGGGGGGTGGGGTGGAACGAGCAGCTGTCTACCCTTAGCAGGAGGGCTCCTGATTACATACCTCTCCTGCTGCTGCTGCTGGGGGCTGTCCAGCAGCAGACTGAAGGTGGCTGCTGCTGTGCACAGGTATATAAAGGCTCAGAGCCTATTATGACACGCGCAGCCAGCGTTCCATTGCCACATTCCATCTACTGCAGGCAGGATACCTGGCTGGCTGAATGTCGCTGAGAAGCTCACAGAGACCGCCATAAGCAACAGTTTAACAGAATGCCACAGACTAATCAACCAAACTTTTTGGGTTGGGTTCTCTTTTATAGTCTGCAGGCATTAAATGAAAGAAGTCAGTGTTCCAGCAGAAGGAGACAACGTTTCAGAAAAGGCATTGTAGCAAACCAAAAAAGAAATTTTAAGCGCAGCAGAGTAACCAGCGCACATACCTGTTAGCTCAGGTGAGTTTAAAAGGCTGCTGTTGATAACAAGGGCATTTGCTAAATAGATGGTGTGTGTGCAACAATATACTGAAAGGTCAATTATATTGTGCAGCTTATCTCACCACCTGTAGTTATTTAGGTGAAAGCTCCAAAATGCTTGCCTAATATGTCTGTTTATCCAAAAGGAAGTAAAAAGGGAGAGCTAGAAAGATAGCATTGCATCACATTACATGGCAATGCAATGCACAGTTGCTGAAGTTGAACCAAAATGAGCTTGTAATCTGGCTTCTGCAACTTTGAACATGAAAAATCCAATGAGGAGAAGAAAAGCAGAGCCAAAGAGTCCATCCCAAAATCCGACAAACAAGCAAAATGAACAAAAAACATTGAATTCAATTCTTTCTGATTTTAGAAACTGCATTAAAGAAGGGGTGCACCGGTCCTGGAGATACTGCAATACCAGGTCAATGCGTGGAGTGGACAGAGCAAGCTCTTTTTCCATCTCCCTGTTCTAAAAATCCATTTAATATATGGTCCCCAGATAGGGGACGTATCAGATATTAAACTGATAAGAACAGATACTACACTTGATCTTAGCCAAAAGGCCGAGAAGCGATAACCACAATTGGTTTCAAACTACGGAGCCACCCAAGGATCCTAAAAAGTCCATTTGTGGAGATGAGCTCCTGGACTCCCGTTAAGAAGACATGTTGTCAACCTCTAGATCCCTTACATGCCTGCACTTTTCGGCTTGCTGCTGCTGCAATCCACGCGTTTTAGATCTGCATAACTCCACCTCTTTAAACACAGCACCTTCACCCCCTGCTGTTCCCACCCGCCTCAACACCGTTGGAAGGGAGGAGAACCAATTAAGGCGGGGGGTGGGGTGGAACGAGCAGCTGTCTACCCTTAGCAGGAGGGCTCCTGATTACATACCTCTCCTGCTGCTGCTGCTGCTGGCTGTCCAGCAGCAGACTGAAGGTGGCTGCTGCTGTGCACAGGTATATAAAGGCTCAGAGCCTATTATGACACGCGCAGCCAGCGTTCCATTGCCACATTCCATCTACTGCAGGCAGGATACCTGGCTGGCTGAATGTCGCTGAGAAGCTCACAGAGACCGCCATAAGCAACAGTTTAACAGAATGCCACAGACTAATCAACCAAACTTTTTGGGTTGGGTTCTCTTTTATAGTCTGCAGGCATTAAATGAAAGAAGTCAGTGTTCCAGCAGAAGGAGACAACGTTTCAGAAAAGGCATTGTAGCAAACCAAAAAAGAAATTTTAAGCGCAGCAGAGTAACCAGCGCACATACCTGTTAGCTCAGGTGAGTTTAAAAGGCTGCTGTTGATAACAAGGGCATTTGCTAAATAGATGGTGTGTGTGCAACAATATACTGAAAGGTCAATTATATTGTGCAGCTTATCTCACCACCTGTAGTTATTTAGGTGAAAGCTCCAAAATGCTTGCCTAATATGTCTGTTTATCCAAAAGGAAGTAAAAAGGGAGAGCTAGAAAGATAGCATTGCATCACATTACATGGCAATGCAATGCACAGTTGCTGAAGTTGAACCAAAATGAGCTTGTAATCTGGCTTCTGCAACTTTGAACATGAAAAATCCAATGAGGAGAAGAAAAGCAAAGCCAAAGAGTCCATCCCAAAATCCGACAAACAAGCAAAATGAACAAAAAACATTGAATTCAATTCTTTCTGATTTTAGAAACTGCATTAAAGAAGGGGTGCACCGGTCCTGGAGATACTGCAATACCAGGTCAATGCGTGGAGTGGACAGAGCAAGCTCTTTTTCCATCTCCCTGTTCTAAAAATCCATTTAATATATGGTCCCCAGATAGGGGACGTATCAGATATTAAACTGATAAGAACAGATACTACACTTGATCTTAGCCAAAAGGCCGAGAAGCGATAACCAGAATTGGTTTCAAACTACGGAGCCACCCAAGGATCCTGAAAAGTCCATTTGTGGAGATGAGCTCCTGGACTCCCGTTAAGAAGACATGTTGTCAACCTCTAGATCCCTTACATGCCTGCACTTTTCGGCTTGCTGCTGCTGCAATCCACGCGTTTTAGATCTGCATAACTCCACCTCTTTAAACACAGCACCTTCACCCCCTGCTGTTCCCACCCGCCTCAACACCGTTGGAAGGGAGGAGAACCAATTAAGGCGGGGGGTGGGGTGGAACGAGCAGCTGTCTACCCTTAGCAGGAGGGCTCCTGATTACATACCTCTCCTGCTGCTGCTGCTGCTGGCTGTCCAGCAGCAGACTGAAGGTGGCTGCTGCTGTGCACAGGTATATAAAGGCTCAGAGCCTATTATGACACCCGCAGCCAGCGTTCCATTGCCACATTCCATCTACTGCAGGCAGGATACCTGGCTGGCTGAATGTCGCTGAGAAGCTCACAGAGATCGCCATAAGCAACAGTTTAACAGAATGCCACAGACTAATCAACCAAACTTTTTGGGTTGGGTTCTCTTTTATAGTCTGCAGGCATTAAATGAAAGAAGTCAGTGTTCCAGCAGAAGGAGACAACGTTTCAGAAAAGGCATTGTAGCAAACCAAAAAAGAAATTTTAAGCGCAGCAGAGTAACCAGCGCACATACCTGTTAGCTCAGGTGAGTTTAAAAGGCTGCTGTTGATAACAAGGGCATTTGCTAAATAGATGGTGTGTGTGCAACAATATACTGAAAGGTCAATTATATTGTGCAGCTTATCTCACCACCTGTAGTTATTTAGGTGAAAGCTCCAAAATGCTTGCCTAATATGTCTGTTTATCCAAAAGGAAGTAAAAAGGGAGAGCTAGAAAGATAGCATTGCATCACATTACATGGCAATGCAATGCACAGTTGCTGAAGTTGAACCAAAATGAGCTTGTAATCTGGCTTCTGCAACTTTGAACATGAAAAATCCAATGAGGAGAAGAAAAGCAGAGCCAAAGAGTCCATCCCAAAATCCGACAAACAAGCAAAATGAACAAAAAACATTGAATTCAATTCTTTCTGATTTTAGAAACTGCATTAAAGAAGGGGTGCACCGGTCCTGGAGATACTGCAATACCAGGTCAATGCGTGGAGTGGACAGAGCAAGCTCTTTTTCCATCTCCCTGTTCTAAAAATCCATTTAATATATGGTCCCCAGATAGGGGACGTATCAGATATTAAACTGATAAGAACAGATACTACACTTGATCTTAGCCAAAAGGCCGAGAAGCGATAACCAGAATTGGTTTCAAACTACGGAGCCACCCAAGGATCCTGAAAAGTCCATTTGTGGAGATGAGCTCCTGGACTCCCGTTAAGAAGACATGTTGTCAACCTCTAGATCCCTTACATGCCTGCACTTTTCGGCTTGCTGCTGCTGCAATCCACGCGTTTTAGATCTGCATAACTCCACCTCTTTAAAGACAGCACCTTCACCCCCTGCTGTTCCCACCCGCCTCAACACCGTTGGAAGGGAGGAGAACCAATTAAGGCGGGGGGTGGGGTGGAACGAGCAGCTGTCTACCCTTAGCAGGAGGGCTCCTGATTACATACCTCTCCTGCTGCTGCTGCTGGGGGCTGTCCAGCAGCAGACTGAAGGTGGCTGCTGCTGTGCACAGGTATATAAAGGCTCAGAGCCTATTATGACACGCGCAGCCAGCGTTCCATTGCCACATTCCATCTACTGCAGGCAGGATACCTGGCTGGCTGAATGTCGCTGAGAAGCTCACAGAGACCGCCATAAGCAACAGTTTAACAGAATGCCACAGACTAATCAACCAAACTTTTTGGGTTGGGTTCTCTTTTATAGTCTGCAGGCATTAAATGAAAGAAGTCAGTGTTCCAGCAGAAGGAGACAACGTTTCAGAAAAGGCATTGTAGCAAACCAAAAAAGAAATTTTAAGCGCAGCAGAGTAACCAGCGCACATACCTGTTAGCTCAGGTGAGTTTAAAAGGCTGCTGTTGATAACAAGGGCATTTGCTAAATAGATGGTGTGTGTGCAACAATATACTGAAAGGTCAATTATATTGTGCAGCTTATCTCACCACCTGTAGTTATTTAGGTGAAAGCTCCAAAATGCTTGCCTAATATGTCTGTTTATCCAAAAGGAAGTAAAAAGGGAGAGCTATAAAGATAGCATTGCATCACATTACATGGCAATGCAATGCACAGTTGCTGAAGTTGAACCAAAATGAGCTTGTAATCTGGCTTCTGCAACTTTGAACATGAAAAATCCAATGAGGAGAAGAAAAGCAAAGCCAAAGAGTCCATCCCAAAATCCGACAAACAAGCAAAATGAACAAAAAACATTGAATTCAATTCTTTCTGATTTTAGAAACTGCATTAAAGAAGGGGTGCACCGGTCCTGGAGATACTGCAATACCAGGTCAATGCGTGGAGTGGACAGAGTAAGCTCTTTTTCCATCTCCCTGTTCTAAAAATCCATTTAATATATGGTCCCCAGATAGGGGACGTATCAGATATTAAACTGATAAGAACAGATACTACACTTGATCTTAGCCAAAAGGCCGAGAAGCGATAACCAGAATTGGTTTCAAACTACGGAGCCACCCAAGGATCCTGAAAAGTCCATTTGTGGAGATGAGCTCCTGGACTCCCGTTAAGAAGACATGTTGTCAACCTCTAGATCCCTTACATGCCTGCACTTTTCGGCTTGCTGCTGCTGCAATCCACGCGTTTTAGATCTGCATAACTCCACCTCTTTAAACACAGCACCTTCACCCCCTGCTGTTCCCACCCGCCTCAACACCGTTGGAAGGGAGGAGAACCAATTAAGGCGGGGGGTGGGGTGGAACGAGCAGCTGTCTACCCTTAGCAGGAGGGCTCCTGATTACATACCTCTCCTGCTGCTGCTGCTGCTGGCTGTCCAGCAGCAGACTGAAGGTGGCTGCTGCTGTGCACAGGTATATAAAGGCTCAGAGCCTATTATGACACGCGCAGCCAGCGTTCCATTGCCACATTCCATCTACTGCAGGCAGGATACCTGGCTGGCTGAATGTCGCTGAGAAGCTCACAGAGACCGCCATAAGCAACAGTTTAACAGAATGCCACAGACTAATCAACCAAACTTTTTGGGTTGGGTTCTCTTTTATAGTCTGCAGGCATTAAATGAAAGAAGTCAGTGTTCCAGCAGAAGGAGACAACGTTTCAGAAAAGGCATTGTAGCAAACCAAAAAAGAAATTTTAAGCGCAGCAGAGTAACCAGCGCACATACCTGTTAGCTCAGGTGAGTTTAAAAGGCTGCTGTTGATAACAAGGGCATTTGCTAAATAGATGGTGTGTGTGCAACAATATACTGAAAGGTCAATTATATTGTGCAGCTTATCTCACCACCTGTAGTTATTTAGGTGAAAGCTCCAAAATGCTTGCCTAATATGTCTGTTTATCCAAAAGGAAGTAAAAAGGGAGAGCTAGAAAGATAGCATTGCATCACATTACATGGCAATGCAATGCACAGTTGCTGAAGTTGAACCAAAATGAGCTTGTAATCTGGCTTCTGCAACTTTGAACATGAAAAATCCAATGAGGAGAAGAAAAGCAAAGCCAAAGAGTCCATCCCAAAATCCGACAAACAAGCAAAATGAACAAAAAACATTGAATTAAATTCTTTCTGATTTTAGAAACTGCATTAAAGAAGGGGTGCACCGGTCCTGGAGATACTGCAATACCAGGTCAATGCGTGGAGTGGACAGAGCAAGCTCTTTTTCCATCTCCCTGTTCTAAAAATCCATTTAATATATGGTCCCCAGATAGGGGACGTATCAGATATTAAACTGATAAGAACAGATACTACACTTGATCTTAGCCAAAAGGCCGAGAAGCGATAACCAGAATTGGTTTCAAACTACGGAGCCACCCAAGGATCCTAAAAAGTCCATTTGTGGAGATGAGCTCCTGGACTCCCGTTAAGAAGACATGTTGTCAACCTCTAGATCCCTTACATGCCTGCACTTTTCGGCTTGCTGCTGCTGCAATCCACGCGTTTTAGATCTGCATAACTCCACCTCTTTAAACACAGCACCTTCACCCCCTGCTGTTCCCACCCGCCTCAACACCGTTGGAAGGGAGGAGAACCAATTAAGGCGGGGGGTGGGGTGGAACGAGCAGCTGTCTACCCTTAGCAGGAGGGCTCCTGATTACATACCTCTCCTGCTGCTGCTGCTGCTGGCTGTCCAGCAGCAGACTGAAGGTGGCTGCTGCTGTGCACAGGTATATAAAGGCTCAGAGCCTATTATGACACGCGCAGCCAGCGTTCCATTGCCACATTCCATCTACTGCAGGCAGGATACCTGGCTGGCTGAATGTCGCTGAGAAGCTCACAGAGACCGCCATAAGCAACAGTTTAACAGAATGCCACAGACTAATCAACCAAACTTTTTGGGTTGGGTTCTCTTTTATAGTCTGCAGGCATTAAATGAAAGAAGTCAGTGTTCCAGCAGAAGGAGACAACATTTCAGAAAAGGCATTGTAGCAAACCAAAAAAGAAATTTTAAGCGCAGCAGAGTAACCAGCGCACATACCTGTTAGCTCAGGTGAGTTTAAAAGGCTGCTGTTGATAACAAGGGCATTTGCTAAATAGATGGTGTGTGTGCAACAATATACTGAAAGGTCAATTATATTGTGCAGCTTATCTCACCACCTGTAGTTATTTAGGTGAAAGCTCCAAAATGCTTGCCTAATATGTCTGTTTATCCAAAAGGAAGTAAAAAGGGAGAGCTAGAAAGATAGCATTGCATCACATTACATGGCAATGCAATGCACAGTTGCTGAAGTTGAACCAAAATGAGCTTGTAATCTGGCTTCTGCAACTTTGAACATGAAAAATCCAATGAGGAGAAGAAAAGCAGAGCCAAAGAGTCCATCCCAAAATCCGACAAACAAGCAAAATGAACAAAAAACATTGAATTCAATTCTTTCTGATTTTAGAAACTGCATTAAAGAAGGGGTGCACCGGTCCTGGAGATACTGCAATACCAGGTCAATGCGTGGAGTGGACAGAGCAAGCTCTTTTTCCATCTCCCTGTTCTAAAAATCCATTTAATATATGGTCCCCAGATAGGGGACGTATCAGATATTAAACTGATAAGAACAGATACTACACTTGATCTTAGCCAAAAGGCCGAGAAGCGATAACCAGAATTGGTTTCAAACTACGGAGCCACCCAAGGATCCTAAAAAGTCCATTTGTGGAGATGAGCTCCTGGACTCCCGTTAAGAAGACATGTTGTCAACCTCTAGATCCCTTACATGCCTGCACTTTTCGGCTTGCTGCTGCTGCAATCCACGCGTTTTAGATCTGCATAACTCCACCTCTTTAAACACAGCACCTTCACCCCCTGCTGTTCCCACCCGCCTCAACACCGTTGGAAGGGAGGAGAACCAATTAAGGCGGGGGGTGGGGTGGAACGAGCAGCTGTCTACCCTTAGCAGGAGGGCTCCTGATTACATACCTCTCCTGCTGCTGCTGCTGCTGGCTGTCCAGCAGCAGACTGAAGGTGGCTGCTGCTGTGCACAGGTATATAAAGGCTCAGAGCCTATTATGACACGCGCAGCCAGCGTTCCATTGCCACATTCCATCTACTGCAGGCAGGATACCTGGCTGGCTGAATGTCGCTGAGAAGCTCACAGAGACCGCCATAAGCAACAGTTTAACAGAATGCCACAGACTAATCAACCAAACTTTTTGGGTTGGGTTCTCTTTTATAGTCTGCAGGCATTAAATGAAAGAAGTCAGTGTTCCAGCAGAAGGAGACAACGTTTCAGAAAAGGCATTGTAGCAAACCAAAAAAGAAATTTTAAGCGCAGCAGAGTAACCAGCGCACATACCTGTTAGCTCAGGTGAGTTTAAAAGGCTGCTGTTGATAACAAGGGCATTTGCTAAATAGATGGTGTGTGTGCAACAATATACTGAAAGGTCAATTATATTGTGCAGCTTATCTCACCACCTGTAGTTATTTAGGTGAAAGCTCCAAAATGCTTGCCTAATATGTCTGTTTATCCAAAAGGAAGTAAAAAGGGAGAGCTAGAAAGATAGCATTGCATCACATTACATGGCAATGCAATGCACAGTTGCTGAAGTTGAACCAAAATGAGCTTGTAATCTGGCTTCTGCAACTTTGAACATGAAAAATCCAATGAGGAGAAGAAAAGCAGAGCCAAAGAGTCCATCCCAAAATCCGACAAACAAGCAAAATGAACAAAAAACATTGAATTCAATTCTTTCTGATTTTAGAAACTGCATTAAAGAAGGGGTGCACCGGTCCTGGAGATACTGCAATACCAGGTCAATGCGTGGAGTGGACAGAGCAAGCTCTTTTTCCATCTCCCTGTTCTAAAAATCCATTTAATATATGGTCCCCAGATAGGGGACGTATCAGATATTAAACTGATAAGAACAGATACTACACTTGATCTTAGCCAAAAGGCCGAGAAGCGATAACCAGAATTGGTTTCAAACTACGGAGCCACCCAAGGATCCTAAAAAGTCCATTTGTGGAGATGAGCTCCTGGACTCCCATTAAGAAGACATGTTGTCAACCTCTAGATCCCTTACATGCCTGCACTTTTCGGCTTGCTGCTGCTGCAATCCACGCGTTTTAGATCTGCATAACTCCACCTCTTTAAACACAGCACCTTCACCCCCTGCTGTTCCCACCCGCCTCAACACCGTTGGAAGGGAGGAGAACCAATTAAGGCGGGGGGTGGGGTGGAACGAGCAGCTGTCTACCCTTAGCAGGAGGGCTCCTGATTACATACCTCTCCTGCTGCTGCTGCTGCTGGCTGTCCAGCAGCAGACTGAAGGTGGCTGCTGCTGTGCACAGGTATATAAAGGCTCAGAGCCTATTATGACACGCGCAGCCAGCGTTCCATTGCCACATTCCATCTACTGCAGGCAGGATACCTGGCTGGCTGAATGTCGCTGAGAAGCTCACAGAGACCGCCATAAGCAACAGTTTAACAGAATGCCACAGACTAATCAACCAAACTTTTTGGGTTGGGTTCTCTTTTATAGTCTGCAGGCATTAAATGAAAGAAGTCAGTGTTCCAGCAGAAGGAGACAACGTTTCAGAAAAGGCATTGTAGCAAACCAAAAAAGAAATTTTAAGCGCAGCAGAGTAACCAGCGCACATACCTGTTAGCTCAGGTGAGTTTAAAAGGCTGCTGTTGATAACAAGGGCATTTGCTAAATAGATGGTGTGTGTGCAACAATATACTGAAAGGTCAATTATATTGTGCAGCTTATCTCACCACCTGTAGTTATTTAGGTGAAAGCTCCAAAATGCTTGCCTAATATGTCTGTTTATCCAAAAGGAAGTAAAAAGGGAGAGCTAGAAAGATAGCATTGCATCACATTACATGGCAATGCAATGCACAGTTGCTGAAGTTGAACCAAAATGAGCTTGTAATCTGGCTTCTGCAACTTTGAACATGAAAAATCCAATGAGGAGAAGAAAAGCAGAGCCAAAGAGTCCATCCCAAAATCCGACAAACAAGCAAAATGAACAAAAAACATTGAATTCAATTCTTTCTGATTTTAGAAACTGCATTAAAGAAGGGGTGCACCGGTCCTGGAGATACTGCAATACCAGGTCAATGCGTGGAGTGGACAGAGCAAGCTCTTTTTCCATCTCCCTGTTCTAAAAATCCATTTAATATATGGTCCCCAGATAGGGGACGTATCAGATATTAAACTGATAAGAACAGATACTACACTTGATCTTAGCCAAAAGGCCGAGAAGCGATAACCAGAATTGGTTTCAAACTACGGAGCCACCCAAGGATCCTAAAAAGTCCATTTGTGGAGATGAGCTCCTGGACTCCCGTTAAGAAGACATGTTGTCAACCTCTAGATCCCTTACATGCCTGCACTTTTCGGCTTGCTGCTGCTGCAATCCACGCGTTTTAGATCTGCATAACTCCACCTCTTTAAACACAGCACCTTCACCCCCTGCTGTTCCCACCCGCCTCAACACCGTTGGAAGGGAGGAGAACCAATTAAGGCGGGGGGTGGGGTGGAACGAGCAGCTGTCTACCCTTAGCAGGAGGGCTCCTGATTACATACCTCTCCTGCTGCTGCTGTTGCTGGCTGTCCAGCAGCAGACTGAAGGTGGCTGCTGCTGTGCACAGGTATATAAAGGCTCAGAGCCTATTATGACACGCGCAGCCAGCGTTCCATTGCCACATTTCATCTACTGCAGGCAGGATACCTGGCTGGCTGAATGTCGCTGAGAAGCTCACAGAGACCGCCATAAGCAACAGTTTAACAGAATGCCACAGACTAATCAACCAAACTTTTTGGGTTGGGTTCTCTTTTATAGTCTGCAGGCATTAAATGAAAGAAGTCAGTGTTCCAGCAGAAGGAGACAACGTTTCAGAAAAGGCATTGTAGCAAACCAAAAAAGAAATTTTAAGCGCAGCAGAGTAACCAGCGCACATACCTGTTAGCTCAGGTGAGTTTAAAAGGCTGCTGTTGATAACAAGGGCATTTGCTAAATAGATGGTGTGTGTGCAACAATATACTGAAAGGTCAATTATATTGTGCAGCTTATCTCACCACCTGTAGTTATTTAGGTGAAAGCTCCAAAATGCTTGCCTAATATGTCTGTTTATCCAAAAGGAAGTAAAAAGGGAGAGCTAGAAAGATAGCATTGCATCACATTACATGGCAATGCAATGCACAGTTGCTGAAGTTGAACCAAAATGAGCTTGTAATCTGGCTTCTGCAACTTTGAACATGAAAAATCCAATGAGGAGAAGAAAAGCAGAGCCAAAGAGTCCATCCCAAAATCCGACAAACAAGCAAAATGAACAAAAAACATTGAATTCAATTCTTTCTGATTTTAGAAACTGCATTAAAGAAGGGGTGCACCGGTCCTGGAGATACTGCAATACCAGGTCAATGCGTGGAGTGGACAGAGCAAGCTCTTTTTCCATCTCCCTGTTCTAAAAATCCATTTAATATATGGTCCCCAGATAGGGGACGTATCAGATATTAAACTGATAAGAACAGATACTACACTTGATCTTAGCCAAAAGGCCGAGAAGCGATAACCAGAATTGGTTTCAAACTACGGAGCCACCCAAGGATCCTAAAAAGTCCATTTGTGGAGATGAGCTCCTGGACTCCCGTTAAGAAGACATGTTGTCAACCTCTAGATCCCTTACATGCCTGCACTTTTCGGCTTGCTGCTGCTGCAATCCACGCGTTTTAGATCTGCATAACTCCACCTCTTTAAACACAGCACCTTCACCCCCTGCTGTTCCCACCCGCCTCAACACCGTTGGAAGGGAGGAGAACCAATTAAGGCGGGGGGTGGGGTGGAACGAGCAGCTGTCTACCCTTAGCAGGAGGGCTCCTGATTACATACCTCTCCTGCTGCTGCTGCTGCTGGCTGTCCAGCAGCAGACTGAAGGTGGCTGCTGCTGTGCACAGGTATATAAAGGCTCAGAGCCTATTATGACACGCGCAGCCAGCGTTCCATTGCCACATTCCATCTACTGCAGGCAGGATACCTGGCTGGCTGAATGTCGCTGAGAAGCTCACAGAGACCGCCATAAGCAACAGTTTAACAGAATGCCACAGACTAATCAACCAAACTTTTTGGGTTGGGTTCTCTTTTATAGTCTGCAGGTATTAAATGAAAGAAGTCAGTGTTCCAGCAGAAGGAGACAACGTTTCAGAAAAGGCATTGTAGCAAACCAAAAAAGAAATTTTAAGCGCAGCAGAGTAACCAGCGCACATACCTGTTAGCTCAGGTGAGTTTAAAAGGCTGCTGTTGATAACAAGGGCATTTGCTAAATAGATGGTGTGTGTGCAACAATATACTGAAAGGTCAATTATATTGTGCAGCTTATCTCACCACCTGTAGTTATTTAGGTGAAAGCTCCAAAATGCTTGCCTAATATGTCTGTTTATCCAAAAGGAAGTAAAAAGGGAGAGCTAGAAAGATAGCATTGCATCACATTACATGGCAATGCAATGCACAGTTGCTGAAGTTGAACCAAAATGAGCTTGTAATCTGGCTTCTGCAACTTTGAACATGAAAAATCCAATGAGGAGAAGAAAAGCAGAGCCAAAGAGTCCATCCCAAAATCCGACAAACAAGCAAAATGAACAAAAAACATTGAATTCAATTCTTTCTGATTTTAGAAACTGCATTAAAGAAGGGGTGCACCGGTCCTGGAGATACTGCAATACCAGGTCAATGCGTGGAGTGGACAGAGCAAGCTCTTTTTCCATCTCCCTGTTCTAAAAATCCATTTAATATATGGTCCCCAGATAGGGGACGTATCAGATATTAAACTGATAAGAACAGATACTACACTTGATCTTAGCCAAAAGGCCGAGAAGCGATAACCAGAATTGGTTTCAAACTACGGAGCCACCCAAGGATCCTAAAAAGTCCATTTGTGGAGATGAGCTCCTGGACTCCCGTTAAGAAGACATGTTGTCAACCTCTAGATCCCTTACATGCCTGCACTTTTCGGCTTGCTGCTGCTGCAATCCACGCGTTTTAGATCTGCATAACTCCACCTCTTTAAACACAGCACCTTCACCCCCTGCTGTTCCCACCCGCCTCAACACCGTTGGAAGGGAGGAGAACCAATTAAGGCGGGGGGTGGGGTGGAACGAGCAGCTGTCTACCCTTAGCAGGAGGGCTCCTGATTACATACCTCTCCTGCTGCTGCTGCTGCTGGCTGTCCAGCAGCAGACTGAAGGTGGCTGCTGCTGTGCACAGGTATATAAAGGCTCAGAGCCTATTATGACACGCGCAGCCAGCGTTCCATTGCCACATTCCATCTACTGCAGGCAGGATACCTGGCTGGCTGAATGTCGCTGAGAAGCTCACAGAGACCGCCATAAGCAACAGTTTAACAGAATGCCACAGACTAATCAACCAAACTTTTTGGGTTGGGTTCTCTTTTATAGTCTGCAGGCATTAAATGAAAGAAGTCAGTGTTCCAGCAGAAGGAGACAACGTTTCAGAAAAGGCATTGTAGCAAACCAAAAAAGAAATTTTAAGCACAGCAGAGTAACCAGCGCACATACCTGTTAGCTCAGGTGAGTTTAAAAGGCTGCTGTTGATAACAAGGGCATTTGCTAAATAGATGGTGTGTGTGCAACAATATACTGAAAGGTCAATTATATTGTGCAGCTTATCTCACCACCTGTAGTTATTTAGGTGAAAGCTCCAAAATGCTTGCCTAATATGTCTGTTTATCCAAAAGGAAGTAAAAAGGGAGAGCTAGAAAGATAGCATTGCATCACATTACATGGCAATGCAATGCACAGTTGCTGAAGTTGAACCAAAATGAGCTTGTAATCTGGCTTCTGCAACTTTGAACATGAAAAATCCAATGAGGAGAAGAAAAGCAGAGCCAAAGAGTCCATCCCAAAATCCGACAAACAAGCAAAATGAACAAAAAACATTGAATTCAATTCTTTCTGATTTTAGAAACTGCATTAAAGAAGGGGTGCACCGGTCCTGGAGATACTGCAATACCAGGTCAATGCGTGGAGTGGACAGAGCAAGCTCTTTTTCCATCTCCCTGTTCTAAAAATCCATTTAATATATGGTCCCCAGATAGGGGACGTATCAGATATTAAACTGATAAGAACAGATACTACACTTGATCTTAGCCAAAAGGCCGAGAAGCGATAACCAGAATTGGTTTCAAACTACGGAGCCACCCAAGGATCCTAAAAAGTCCATTTGTGGAGATGAGCTCCTGGACTCCCGTTAAGAAGACATGTTGTCAACCTCTAGATCCCTTACATGCCTGCACTTTTCGGCTTGCTGCTGCTGCAATCCACGCGTTTTAGATCTGCATAACTCCACCTCTTTAAACACAGCACCTTCACCCCCTGCTGTTCCCACCCGCCTCAACACCGTTGGAAGGGAGGAGAACCAATTAAGGCGGGGGGTGGGGTGGAACGAGCAGCTGTCTACCCTTAGCAGGAGGGCTCCTGATTACATACCTCTCCTGCTGCTGCTGCTGCTGGCTGTCCAGCAGCAGACTGAAGGTGGCTGCTGCTGTGCACAGGTATATAAAGGCTCAGAGCCTATTATGACACGCGCAGCCAGCGTTCCATTGCCACATTCCATCTACTGCAGGCAGGATACCTGGCTGGCTGAATGTCGCTGAGAAGCTCACAGAGACCGCCATAAGCAACAGTTTAACAGAATGCCACAGACTAATCAACCAAACTTTTTGGGTTGGGTTCTCTTTTATAGTCTGCAGGCATTAAATGAAAGAAGTCAGTGTTCCAGCAGAAGGAGACAACGTTTCAGAAAAGGCATTGTAGCAAACCAAAAAAGAAATTTTAAGCGCAGCAGAGTAACCAGCGCACATACCTGTTAGCTCAGGTGAGTTTAAAAGGCTGCTGTTGATAACAAGGGCATTTGCTAAATAGATGGTGTGTGTGCAACAATATACTGAAAGGTCAATTATATTGTGCAGCTTATCTCACCACCTGTAGTTATTTAGGTGAAAGCTCCAAAATGCTTGCCTAATATGTCTGTTTATCCAAAAGGAAGTAAAAAGGGAGAGCTAGAAAGATAGCATTGCATCACATTACATGGCAATGCAATGCACAGTTGCTGAAGCTGAACCAAAATGAGCTTGTAATCTGGCTTCTGCAACTTTGAACATGAAAAATCCAATGAGGAGAAGAAAAGCAGAGCCAAAGAGTCCATCCCAAAATCCGACAAACAAGCAAAATGAACAAAAAACATTGAATTCAATTCTTTCTGATTTTAGAAACTGCATTAAAGAAGGGGTGCACCGGTCCTGGAGATACTGCAATACCAGGTCAATGCGTGGAGTGGACAGAGCAAACTCTTTTTCCATCTCCCTGTTCTAAAAATCCATTTAATATATGGTCCCCAGATAGGGGACGTATCAGATATTAAACTGATAAGAACAGATACTACACTTGATCTTAGCCAAAAGGCCGAGAAGCGATAACCAGAATTGGTTTCAAACTACGGAGCCACCCAAGGATCCTAAAAAGTCCATTTGTGGAGATGAGCTCCTGGACTCCCGTTAAGAAGACATGTTGTCAACCTCTAGATCCCTTACATGCCTGCACTTTTCGGCTTGCTGCTGCTGCAATCCACGCGTTTTAGATCTGCATAACTCCACCTCTTTAAACACAGCACCTTCACCCCCTGCTGTTCCCACCCGCCTCAACACCGTTGGAAGGGAGGAGAACCAATTAAGGCGGGGGGTGGGGTGGAACGAGCAGCTGTCTACCCTTAGCAGGAGGGCTCTTGATTACATACCTCTCCTGCTGCTGCTGCTGCTGGCTGTCCAGCAGCAGACTGAAGGTGGCTGCTGCTGTGCACAGGTATATAAAGGCTCAGAGCCTATTATGACACGCGCAGCCAGCGTTCCATTGCCACATTCCATCTACTGCAGGCAGGATACCTGGCTGGCTGAATGTCGCTGAGAAGCTCACAGAGACCGCCATAAGCAACAGTTTAACAGAATGCCACAGACTAATCAACCAAACTTTTTGGGTTGGGTTCTCTTTTATAGTCTGCAGGCATTAAATGAAAGAAGTCAGTGTTCCAGCAGAAGGAGACAACGTTTCAGAAAAGGCATTGTAGCAAACCAAAAAAGAAATTTTAAGCGCAGCAGAGTAACCAGCGCACATACCTGTTAGCTCAGGTGAGTTTAAAAGGCTGCTGTTGATAACAAGGGCATTTGCTAAATAGATGGTGTGTGTGCAACAATATACTGAAAGGTCAATTATATTGTGCAGCTTATCTCACCACCTGTAGTTATTTAGGTGAAAGCTCCAAAATGCTTGCCTAATATGTCTGTTTATCCAAAAGGAAGTAAAAAGGGAGAGCTAGAAAGATAGCATTGCATCACATTACATGGCAATGCAATGCACAGTTGCTGAAGTTGAACCAAAATGAGCTTGTAATCTGGCTTCTGCAACTTTGAACATGAAAAATCCAATGAGGAGAAGAAAAGCAGAGCCAAAGAGTCCATCCCAAAATCCGACAAACAAGCAAAATGAACAAAAAACATTGAATTCAATTCTTTCTGATTTTAGAAACTGCATTAAAGAAGGGGTGCACCGGTCCTGGAGATACTGCAATTCCAGGTCAATGCGTGGAGTGGACAGAGCAAGCTCTTTTTCCATCTCCCTGTTCTAAAAATCCATTTAATATATGGTCCCCAGATAGGGGACGTATCAGATATTAAACTGATAAGAACAGATACTACACTTGATCTTAGCCAAAAGGCCGAGAAGCGATAACCAGAATTGGTTTCAAACTACGGAGCCACCCAAGGATCCTAAAAAGTCCATTTGTGGAGATGAGCTCCTGGACTCCCGTTAAGAAGACATGTTGTCAACCTCTAGATCCCTTACATGCCTGCACTTTTCGGCTTGCTGCTGCTGGAATCCACGCGTTTTAGATCTGCATAACTCCACCTCTTTAAACACAGCACCTTCACCCCCTGCTGTTCCCACCCGCCTCAACACCGTTGGAAGGGAGGAGAACCAATTAAGGCGGGGGGTGGGGTGGAACGAGCAGCTGTCTACCCTTAGCAGGAGGGCTCCTGATTACATACCTCTCCTGCTGCTGCTGCTGCTGGCTGTCCAGCAGCAGACTGAAGGTGGCTGCTGCTGTGCACAGGTATATAAAGGCTCAGAGCCTATTATGACACGCGCAGCCAGCGTTCCATTGCCACATTCCATCTACTGCAGGCAGGATACCTGGCTGGCTGAATGTCGCTGAGAAGCTCACAGAGACCGCCATAAGCAACAGTTTAACAGAATGCCACAGACTAATCAACCAAACTTTTTGGGTTGGGTTCTCTTTTATAGTCTGCAGGCATTAAATGAAAGAAGTCAGTGTTCCAGCAGAAGGAGACAACGTTTCAGAAAAGGCATTGTAGCAAACCAAAAAAGAAATTTTAAGCGCAGCAGAGTAACCAGCGCACATACCTGTTAGCTCAGGTGAGTTTAAAAGGCTGCTGTTGATAACAAGGGCATTTGCTAAATAGATGGTGTGTGTGCAACAATATACTGAAAGGTCAATTATATTGTGCAGCTTATCTCACCACCTGTAGTTATTTAGGTGAAAGCTCCAAAATGCTTGCCTAATATGTCTGTTTATCCAAAAGGAAGTAAAAAGGGAGAGCTAGAAAGATAGCATTGCATCACATTACATGGCAATGCAATGCACAGTTGCTGAAGTTGAACCAAAATGAGCTTGTAATCTGGCTTCTGCAACTTTGAACATGAAAAATCCAATGAGGAGAAGAAAAGCAAAGCCAAAGAGTCCATCCCAAAATCCGACAAACAAGCAAAATGAACAAAAAACATTGAATTCAATTCTTTCTGATTTTAGAAACTGCATTAAAGAAGGGGTGCACCGGTCCTGGAGATACTGCAATACCAGGTCAATGCGTGGAGTGGACAGAGCAAGCTCTTTTTCCATCTCCCTGTTCTAAAAATCCATTAAATATATGGTCCCCAGATAGGGGACGTATCAGATATTAAACTGATAAGAACAGATTTTTTTTTTTTTTTTTTTTTTTTTTTTGATTGAATATATCTTTTATTAGCACAAAAAATAAGTTAACAGACAGTGTACAGTGCCGCAGCCCAGTACACACAGAATTCTACATCATATTTACATAGCATGAGGATACGACGCACTAACTAGACACATCACACCCTTATGCTACACAAAAAACACTCAATCTGAAAGAAAAAGTATGTCAATCAATACAGTACGACGAACCGTGATAAGGGATGGGGATTGGGAAAAAGGGGATGGGGAGGGGAAAATCACAGGCCCGAAGCTTTATTGAAAGACAAGACACATAAGGGGAGAGGGGGAGGAGGGGTTTAGTCCTCATCCTCGTCCTCCGGACCGTCCATGATGGAATAGTCTCTGAGCAGGCTGTGGATCAGCCTGCGGCAGTCCTGGATGGACATCCTCTCCCTCCTCAAGATGAGCCGGTTCCTGGCGACCCAAACGGCATCCTTGAAGCAGTTCATAAGGCGCCAAGCCTCCTGGATGGCTCCGACGGTATGAACCCCAGGGAAGAGTCCGTAAAGCACAGAATGGTGCGATAGGCTCGCCCTGGGGACAGAGTTCCTCAGGTCGTCCTCAAGTGCAGTCAATAGGCGCTGTGCAAATCCGCAGTCCCAAAAAGTGTGCAAAGATGTTTCCTCCACGAAGGGGCACCTTGGGCAGTACCGGGTCTTGCACAGGTTCCGGGCATGCATGAATGACCGGACGGGCAGTCCGCCCTGAATCGCCATCCACGTCAAGTCCTTGTGCCCGTTGGTCAGCCTGTCAGACGACACATTTGTCCACACAGTCTCCAGTGTGTCCTGGTGAAGTCCTGTGATGTTCTCCACGTCATCCTTGGCTCTGATTAGCTTGTGGATAGTTTTGGGCTTCCACAAGTCGGGCTTGAGTCCCTCCAGTTGATGCTCCCCCACAAATCGAACGACGTCTCCATAGAACCATGGCGTCGTCCAGTTGTAGGGGAAGGAGCTGACCCACTTGTCCCAGCCGAGTCGCCTCCAAAGAGGAAGCAGGAAGAAGCGAGACATGGACCTGCCCGCGGAGCCATTCTTGACTTGCAAAGTCCGGCGGACACAATCACACACAAAAGAGGATCGCAGGAGGGTGGGGATATCTGGAGCGCCCTTCCCACCCTTGCGAGGCTCCTTGTACATGACGGCCCGCCTGACTCTGTCCATCTTGGATCCCCAGACAAAGTGAAACACTGTCCTGGTAATGGCCCTGCACACAGTGACGTGTGGGGGCCAGGCCTGCGCCGTGTACTGCAAGACGGGCAGGACCTCATTACGCAGGACGAGTGCCTTACCCTCACAAGTGAGGTGTCTGAGGCTCCAGAGTCCGATCCGTTGCTTCACCTTGGCCAAGCGTTCTTGCCAGGACTTGAGGGCCGCTCCTTCCTTCCCGAACCAGACTCCCAGCACCTTGAGGAAATCCGGTTGAATGTTGAAGGGGAAGGGGGCGGAGGAGGCCGGCTGCCAATCCCCGAAGAGCATGGCTTCCGACTTCCTGCAGTTGACTTTGGCCCCTGAAGCCCGGCCGAACCTCTCACACGTCTGGACGAGGGCGTCGACTGAACCATGATCAGCGCAGAAGACGGTGACGTCGTCCATGTAGAGCGAGCACTTGACCTCGTGTCGTCCCCGACCCGGTGCGGTGATCCCTCTGATCTCTCCATTCTGCCGGATAGCCTCTGCGAAGAGTTCTATAACACAAACAAAAAGAAGAGGTGATAGAGGGCAGCCTTGTCTGACCCCAGAGAGGACAGGGAAGGGGTCAGTCTTCCAGCCGTTCACCAACACCGAGCTGTGGATATCAAAATACATCAGACGGACATACGAACAAAACATGTTACCCAAACCTAACCGGTGCAGAGCTCGGCCCATGAACTCGTGGGAAACCCGGTCAAAGGCCTTCTCCTGATCCAAGGAGACCAGGGCCGCGTGTGCGCGGCGGACCTTGATGTACTCGACCGTGTCCCGCACGAGAGCGAGGCTGTCTGCGATGCGACGTCCAGGGATGCCGCAGGTCTGGTCCGGGTGGATGATCCGTCCGATGACCGTCTTAAGTCGTGTCGCCATCGTCTTGGCCAGGATCTTGTAGTCCACGTTGAGCAGAGTGATGGGACGCCAATTCCTCAGGTCGCACCTCTCTCCCTTCCGCTTGTACAGGATCGTGACCATTCCTTCCCTCAAAGATGGAGGCATTCTACCCTCCACCACCATCTCCTCGTACAGGTCCAACAGGTCCGGACAGATGAGGTCTCCCAGCGCTACATAGAGCTCCGCTGGAAGACCATCACTGCCCGGGGTCCTGCCGGTCCTAAAGGATTTAGCGGCAGAGAGCAATTCGCCCACCATCAGAGGTTTGTCCAAGGCTGCCGTGCCTGCAGGATCAAGATGGTTAGTGATACCTGACAGGAACTTATCAGCAGCGTCGGGGTCGGTAGTCTTGTGGGAGTAGAGTTCGCTGTAGAAGTCGCTGACGACCCTCATCACGTCCTCCTTCCCACGTCGCATGTTTCCGCTCTCGTCTCGCAGCTCGTTCAGGGGCGTGTGACCGGCATGAAGTTTCCTGAAAAAGAATGAGTTACATTTCTCACCCTTCTCCAGATTCTCCACTTTGGAACGGAAGACGATTCGCTTGGACTCCTCCTCAAAGTGCCTTTTCAGGCTCTTCTTGGTCTCCTCCAGCTCCTCCCTCACGTCCCAGCCGCAGTGAAGAAGGTCCTGCAGCGACCGCAGCTCGCGCTGCAGCCCTCTGAAGTCCCTCCTCTTCTCACACGCCTGTTGTCGACCCTTGGCCTGAAAGAAACAGCGAAACTCAAGTTTAACATATTCCCACCAATCAGAGACTGTTTGGAAGCTACCCTTGTAGGACTGCCACATTGCGTAGGCTGCTCTCAGCTCCTCCACGACTTCATCCTGAGCCAGCAGAGCACAATTCAGCTTCCAGGAGCCGGGGCCGGACGGAAAACCGTCGCCGAGGACACCTTGTAAGTGAATGGCTCTGTGGTCGGAGAAGAAGCAGGAGACCATCGAGTGCCTACTCTGCCTGACTGCCCGAGAGGTGAACACAAAGTCAATCCTGGAGCGGAGTGAGCCATCGGGTCGGCTCCACGAATAGTTCATGGAGCCTCTCCCCATGGAGCCCACCACGTCCTGAAGAGAGGCCTCGGTTACCATCTCGATGAGCAGCTTGGACGTGATGTCCAACTTGGCAGATGTGCCAGAACTACGACCATCCTCCTCGATGGGGCAGTTGAAATCCCCGGCCATCACTAAGGTCCTGGTGGTGGCAAGCTGAAGCCGCAGGGTCTGGAAAAGCTCCAAACGCTCATTCTTCAGTGGGGACGCATACACGTTGATGAACCTGACAGGTTCTCCCGCCCAGTTGCCATCTACAACAAGAGCCCTGCCGCAGATGAGCTCCTGGACGGACTCAAGCGTGAATGCGCCCCCCCTGATCAGAATTGCGACCCCCGCAGACTTGCAGTCACCCCCACCGGACCAGTAGGATGGACCGTGGGACCACTCCCTGGCCAGATGTTTGAAGGACCTAGAGGAGGGAAGGGAACATTCCTGCAACATATAAACATCACACAATTGGGAAGTAAGGAAGGCATAAATAGTCTGACGTCTGAACTTGTCCTTGATGCTCCTGACATTAATGGAAAATAAGTTAATATTAGCCATCATGTAGGGAAAAAAGAAAAAGTTAGCGCAGGCAATACACCTTAGTTACCACTCCGGTCGGGTGGTCCCTCGTCGGTGTTGACTGCTGGTGACGGGATCACCAGCAGGCCCTCTTCCTCCATCTGGTCAAGCAGCGCGGCCTCGATCTCGGCGACCACCAGTTCCTCCTCTTCTGGCTCGGCCACCAGGGTCTCAACCATGTGCTCCATCTCTTCTGGCTCAGGGAGGGTACCCTCCTTTTCGCCTACGAAATCCAGAATCTTCTTTTTGGAGGATTCAGTAGCAGGGCTGTCCTCCACCTTCCTCTTTCCCCGGGTTGGAACTGGGGAGACAAGAAGGGGAAAATCCTCCTCGGAATAGATAGCGGCGGGTGGAGGAAAGGTTAATTCCACCGCTACCATGGTCTGGGGAGGGAGAGTGGCTGCCGGGGCAGGGGAAAGGACACCTGCTGAGGAGTAGGGGAAGGAGGAAGAGGAAGTGGAATCCTCAGCAGGGGTGGCCGGGGTGGGGGGGGATTGGACGGGGGTGGCAGGGGGAGGGATCGAGAGAGGGGTGACAGAACTCTTACCCTCCTTTGACTTTTTCTTCTGCTTCGGAGCTGCTGGGACCGTCGCTGGGGCTTTGGCCACCGACTCCTTGACCGCTTTGGCCTTGGTCGTCTCGGCCTTGGCCGCTGGGGCCTTGGTCGTCGCGTCCTTGACCTTCACAGGCCTGGTCGTCGGGGCCTTGTCCTCCGTAGCTGGGGTCGTCGCAACCACCGATGCCCAGGATCTCTCACGCTTGGGGCAATCCTTGTACAGATGAGCCGCCAGCCCACACAGGTTGCAGGACGTCTTCTTCGGGCAGTCCTTCGAGCTGTGTCCCGTCACTCGACAAATCCTGCAGGCATCCTCCTTGCAGTCCTTCATCTCGTGGCCGTTCTTGCCGCATCTCCTGCAGTTCCGCGGCATGTCCGGGTAATAGATGAGGCCGTAGGAGTTGCCCAGGGAGAATGTCGGGGGCAGGTGCCGAAGTCCGTCTGAGTACGCCAGGTCCCTGTGAAGTCTAACGGTCACCGACCACTTACCTGTCCAGAAGCCGAGTCCATTCAGGATGTGAGAGGGTTCCTTCACAACCAAACAGAAGCGTCTCAGGAAGGTACAGATGTCTTGGCCTGGGTAGTGCGGGTTGCGCATGGAGACTGTGATCCTCCTTTCGTCCCTCTGGATAGGGCAGCTACCTGTAAAGGCAGAGAAAGAATTATCCGGTCCTTTTGCGCTTACCATTTCCCAGAACCTCCTGCAGGTGTTCACAGTGGCGAAGGTGACGAAGAAGATCCCCGTCAAGAAGGTCTGGATGCTGAGGGTGTCCGACCTGGAGAAGCCTCGATCCAGCAGCATCTTCTGGCAGAACACGTCCGAGGACATGTCCGGCACCCTCCCATCCACTTCCTTCAGCTTCAGGGCCACCGTCTGCCGCATCCATGGCTCCAGGGCTGGAGCTTCGTGGCGGGGCTTCTGGGGTCCCTTCTGCTGGCCAGTCGTGGAGGCAGAGTCCTTGGGGTCAGAATCGGCTCCTGGCTGGGCCCTCCTGGCTGTCTCCTGCTCCAGGCTCTTCTTTTCGGCCTTCCTCGCAGCGCTTGCCATGGCTTTCCTCCTGCAGTTACTTCTTTGAGCTGGATCTGGAACTCTTCCCGGAATGGGTGGAGCTATGCAGATTCTTCTCCCGTCGTGTTCTGGACAAATTCCCCGACAGGTCCTTGTCTCGATGATTTTCTTCCTCGAAGATTCCACAGGACAGCCCGATTCTTCTCCGAGTCTTCGTCTTCTTCTGGATTCTTTAGAGCTTCTTCCTCCCACCGTTATCCGCCTTCCTTCTCCGATGTCAGCTGGGCTCCGAAGCTCTTCTCCTTCCGAGTTCGATCGCTCTCGTCAAGTGTAGATCGTAGCTCTTGTGTTCTTAAAAGAACAGATACTACACTTGATCTTAGCCAAAAGGCCGAGAAGCGATAACCAGAATTGGTTTCAAACTACGGAGCCACCCAAGGATCCTAAAAAGTCCATTTGTGGAGATGAGCTCCTGGACTCCCGTTAAGAAGACATGTTGTCAACCTCTAGATCCCTTACATGCCTGCACTTTTCGGCTTGCTGCTGCTGCAATCCACGCGTTTTAGATCTGCATAACTCCACCTCTTTAAACACAGCACCTTCACCCCCTGCTGTTCCCACCCGCCTCAACACCGTTGGAAGGGAGGAGAACCAATTAAGGCGGGGGGTGGGGTGGAACGAGCAGCTGTCTACCCTTAGCAGGAGGGCTCCTGATTACATACCTCTCCTGCTGCTGCTGCTGCTGGCTGTCCAGCAGCAGACTGAAGGTGGCTGCTGCTGTGCACAGGTATATAAAGGCTCAGAGCCTATTATGACACGCGCAGCCAGCGTTCCATTGCCACATTCCATCTACTGCAGGCAGGATACCTGGCTGGCTGAATGTCGCTGAGAAGCTCACAGAGACCGCCATAAGCAACAGTTTAACAGAATGCCACAGACTAATCAACCAAACTTTTTGGGTTGGGTTCTCTTTTATAGTCTGCAGGCATTAAATGAAAGAAGTCAGTGTTCCAGCAGAAGGAGACAACGTTTCAGAAAAGGCATTGTAGCAAACCAAAAAAGAAATTTTAAGCGCAGCAGAGTAACCAGCGCACATACCTGTTAGCTCAGGTGAGTTTAAAAGGCTGCTGTTGATAACAAGGGCATTTGCTAAATAGATGGTGTGTGTGCAACAATATACTGAAAGGTCAATTATATTGTGCAGCTTATCTCACCACCTGTAGTTATTTAGGTGAAAGCTCCAAAATGCTTGCCTAATATGTCTGTTTATCCAAAAGGAAGTAAAAAGGGAGAGCTAGAAAGATAGCATTGCATCACATTACATGGCAATGCAATGCACAGTTGCTGAAGTTGAACCAAAATGAGCTTGTAATCTGGCTTCTGCAACTTTGAACATGAAAAATCCAATGAGGAGAAGAAAAGCAGAGCCAAAGAGTCCATCCCAAAATCCGACAAACAAGCAAAATGAACAAAAAACATTGAATTCAATTCTTTCTGATTTTAGAAACTGCATTAAAGAAGGGGTGCACCGGTCCTGGAGATACTGCAATACCAGGTCAATGCGTGGAGTGGACAGAGCAAGCTCTTTTTCCATCTCCCTGTTCTAAAAATCCATTTAATATATGGTCCCCAGATAGGGGACGTATCAGATATTAAACTGATAAGAACAGATACTACACTTGATCTTAGCCAAAAGGCCGAGAAGCGATAACCAGAATTGGTTTCAAACTACGGAGCCACCCAAGGATCCTAAAAAGTCCATTTGTGGAGATGAGCTCCTGGACTCCCGTTAAGAAGACATGTTGTCAACCTCTAGATCCCTTACATGCCTGCACTTTTCGGCTTGCTGCTGCTGCAATCCACGCGTTTTAGATCTGCATAACTCCACCTCTTTAAACACAGCACCTTCACCCCCTGCTGTTCCCACCCGCCTCAACACCGTTGGAAGGGAGGAGAACCAATTAAGGCGGGGGGTGGGGTGGAACGAGCAGCTGTCTACCCTTAGCAGGAGGGCTCCTGATTACATACCTCTCCTGCTGCTGCTGCTGCTGGCTGTCCAGCAGCAGACTGAAGGTGGCTGCTGCTGTGCACAGGTATATAAAGGCTCAGAGCCTATTATGACACGCGCAGCCAGCGTTCCATTGCCACATTCCATCTACTGCAGGCAGGATACCTGGCTGGCTGAATGTCGCTGAGAAGCTCACAGAGACCGCCATAAGCAACAGTTTAACAGAATGCCACAGACTAATCAACCAAACTTTTTGGGTTGGGTTCTCTTTTATAGTCTGCAGGCATTAAATGAAAGAAGTCAGTGTTCCAGCAGAAGGAGACAACGTTTCAGAAAAGGCATTGTAGCAAACCAAAAAAGAAATTTTAAGCGCAGCAGAGTAACCAGCGCACATACCTGTTAGCTCAGGTGAGTTTAAAAGGCTGCTGTTGATAACAAGGGCATTTGCTAAATAGATGGTGTGTGTGCAACAATATACTGAAAGGTCAATTATATTGTGCAGCTTATCTCACCACCTGTAGTTATTTAGGTGAAAGCTCCAAAATGCTTGCCTAATATGTCTGTTTATCCAAAAGGAAGTAAAAAGGGAGAGCTAGAAAGATAGCATTGCATCACATTACATGGCAATGCAATGCACAGTTGCTGAAGTTGAACCAAAATGAGCTTGTAATCTGGCTTCTGCAACTTTGAACATGAAAAATCCAATGAGGAGAAGAAAAGCAGAGCCAAAGAGTCCATCCCAAAATCCGACAAACAAGCAAAATGAACAAAAAACATTGAATTCAATTCTTTCTGATTTTAGAAACTGCATTAAAGAAGGGGTGCACCGGTCCTGGAGATACTGCAATACCAGGTCAATGCGTGGAGTGGACAGAGCAAGCTCTTTTTCCATCTCCCTGTTCTAAAAATCCATTTAATATATGGTCCCCAGATAGGGGACGTATCAGATATTAAACTGATAAGAACAGATACTACACTTGATCTTAGCCAAAAGGCCGAGAAGCGATAACCAGAATTGGTTTCAAACTACGGAGCCACCCAAGGATCCTAAAAAGTCCATTTGTGGAGATGAGCTCCTGGACTCCCGTTAAGAAGACATGTTGTCAACCTCTAGATCCCTTACATGCCTGCACTTTTCGGCTTGCTGCTGCTGCAATCCACGCGTTTTAGATCTGCATAACTCCACCTCTTTAAACACAGCACCTTCACCCCCTGCTGTTCCCACCCGCCTCAACACCGTTGGAAGGGAGGAGAACCAATTAAGGCGGGGGGTGGGGTGGAACGAGCAGCTGTCTACCCTTAGCAGGAGGGCTCCTGATTACATACCTCTCCTGCTGCTGCTGCTGCTGGCTGTCCAGCAGCAGACTGAAGGTGGCTGCTGCTGTGCACAGGTATATAAAGGCTCAGAGCCTATTATTTATGACACGCGCAGCCAGCGTTCCATTGCCACATTCCATCTACTGCAGGCAGGATACCTGGCTGGCTGAATGTCGCTGAGAAGCTCACAGAGACCGCCATAAGCAACAGTTTAACAGAATGCCACAGACTAATCAACCAAACTTTTTGGGTTGGGTTCTCTTTTATAGTCTGCAGGCATTAAATGAAAGAAGTCAGTGTTCCAGCAGAAGGAGACAACGTTTCAGAAAAGGCATTGTAGCAAACCAAAAAAGAAATTTTAAGCGCAGCAGAGTAACCAGCGCACATACCTGTTAGCTCAGGTGAGTTTAAAAGGCTGCTGTTGATAACAAGGGCATTTGCTAAATAGATGGTGTGTGTGCAACAATATACTGAAAGGTCAATTATATTGTGCAGCTTATCTCACCACCTGTAGTTATTTAGGTGAAAGCTCCAAAATGCTTGCCTAATATGTCTGTTTATCCAAAAGGAAGTAAAAAGGGAGAGCTAGAAAGATAGCATTGCATCACATTACATGGCAATGCAATGCACAGTTGCTGAAGTTGAACCAAAATGAGCTTGTAATCTGGCTTCTGCAACTTTGAACATGAAAAATCCAATGAGGAGAAGAAAAGCAGAGCCAAAGAGTCCATCCCAAAATCCGACAAACAAGCAAAATGAACAAAAAACATTGAATTCAATTCTTTCTGATTTTAGAAACTGCATTAAAGAAGGGGTGCACCGGTCCTGGAGATACTGCAATACCAGGTCAATGCGTGGAGTGGACAGAGCAAGCTCTTTTTCCATCTCCCTGTTCTAAAAATCCATTTAATATATGGTCCCCAGATAGGGGACGTATCAGATATTAAACTGATAAGAACAGATACTACACTTGATCTTAGCCAAAAGGCCGAGAAGCGATAACCAGAATTGGTTTCAAACTACGGAGCCACCCAAGGATCCTAAAAAGTCCATTTGTGGAGATGAGCTCCTGGACTCCCGTTAAGAAGACATGTTGTCAACCTCTAGATCCCTTACATGCCTGCACTTTTCGGCTTGCTGCTGCTGCAATCCACGCGTTTTAGATCTGCATAACTCCACCTCTTTAAACACAGCACCTTCACCCCCTGCTGTTCCCACCCGCCTCAACACCGTTGGAAGGGAGGAGAACCAATTAAGGCGGGGGGTGGGGTGGAACGAGCAGCTGTCTACCCTTAGCAGGAGGGCTCCTGATTACATACCTCTCCTGCTGCTGCTGCTGCTGGCTGTCCAGCAGCAGACTGAAGGTGGCTGCTGCTGTGCACAGGTATATAAAGGCTCAGAGCCTATTATGACACGCGCAGCCAGCGTTCCATTGCCACATTCCATCTACTGCAGGCAGGATACCTGGCTGGCTGAATGTCGCTGAGAAGCTCACAGAGACCGCCATAAGCAACAGTTTAACAGAATGCCACAGACTAATCAACCAAACTTTTTGGGTTGGGTTCTCTTTTATAGTCTGCAGGCATTAAATGAAAGAAGTCAGTGTTCCAGCAGAAGGAGACAACGTTTTAGAAAAGGCATTGTAGCAAACCAAAAAAGAAATTTTAAGCGCAGCAGAGTAACCAGCGCACATACCTGTTAGCTCAGGTGAGTTTAAAAGGCTGCTGTTGATAACAAGGGCATTTGCTAAATAGATGGTGTGTGTGCAACAATATACTGAAAGGTCAATTATATTGTGCAGCTTATCTCACCACCTGTAGTTATTTAGGTGAAAGCTCCAAAATGCTTGCCTAATATGTCTGTTTATCCAAAAGGAAGTAAAAAGGGAGAGCTAGAAAGATAGCATTGCATCACATTACATGGCAATGCAATGCACAGTTGCTGAAGTTGAACCAAAATGAGCTTGTAATCTGGCTTCTGCAACTTTGAACATGAAAAATCCAATGAGGAGAAGAAAAGCAGAGCCAAAGAGTCCATCCCAAAATCCGACAAACAAGCAAAATGAACAAAAAACATTGAATTCAATTCTTTCTGATTTTAGAAACTGCATTAAAGAAGGGGTGCACCGGTCCTGGAGATACTGCAATACCAGGTCAATGCGTGGAGTGGACAGAGCAAGCTCTTTTTCCATCTCCCTGTTCTAAAAATCCATTTAATATATGGTCCCCAGATAGGGGACGTATCAGATATTAAACTGATAAGAACAGATACTACACTTGATCTTAGCCAAAAGGCCGAGAAGCGATAACCAGAATTGGTTTCAAACTACGGAGCCACCCAAGGATCCTAAAAAGTCCATTTGTGGAGATGAGCTCCTGGACTCCCGTTAAGAAGACATGTTGTCAACCTCTAGATCCCTTACATGCCTGCACTTTTCGGCTTGCTGCTGCTGCAATCCACGCGTTTTAGATCTGCATAACTCCACCTCTTTAAACACAGCACCTTCACCCCCTGCTGTTCCCACCCGCCTCAACACCGTTGGAAGGGAGGAGAACCAATTAAGGCGGGGGGTGGGGTGGAACGAGCAGCTGTCTACCCTTAGCAGGAGGGCTCCTGATTACATACCTCTCCTGCTGCTGCTGCTGCTGGCTGTCCAGCAGCAGACTGAAGGTGGCTGCTGCTGTGCACAGGTATATAAAGGCTCAGAGCCTATTATGACACGCGCAGCCAGCGTTCCATTGCCACATTCCATCTACTGCAGGCAGGATACCTGGCTGGCTGAATGTCGCTGAGAAGCTCACAGAGACCGCCATAAGCAACAGTTTAACAGAATGCCACAGACTAATCAACCAAACTTTTTGGGTTGGGTTCTCTTTTATAGTCTGCAGGCATTAAATGAAAGAAGTCAGTGTTCCAGCAGAAGGAGACAACGTTTCAGAAAAGGCATTGTAGCAAACCAAAAAAGAAATTTTAAGCGCAGCAGAGTAACCAGCGCACATACCTGTTAGCTCAGGTGAGTTTAAAAGGCTGCTGTTGATAACAAGGGCATTTGCTAAATAGATGGTGTGTGTGCAACAATATACTGAAAGGTCAATTATATTGTGCAGCTTATCTCACCACCTGTAGTTATTTAGGTGAAAGCTCCAAAATGCTTGCCTAATATGTCTGTTTATGCAAAAGGAAGTAAAAAGGGAGAGCTAGAAAGATAGCATTGCATCACATTACATGGCAATGCAATGCACAGTTGCTGAAGTTGAACCAAAATGAGCTTGTAATCTGGCTTCTGCAACTTTGAACATGAAAAATCCAATGAGGAGAAGAAAAGCAGAGCCAAAGAGTCCATCCCAAAATCCGACAAACAAGCAAAATGAACAAAAAACATTGAATTCAATTCTTTCTGATTTTAGAAACTGCATTAAAGAAGGGGTGCACCGGTCCTGGAGATACTGCAATACCAGGTCAATGCGTGGAGTGGACAGAGCAAGCTCTTTTTCCATCTCCCTGTTCTAAAAATCCATTTAATATATGGTCCCCAGATAGGGGACGTATCAGATATTAAACTGATAAGAACAGATACTACACTTGATCTTAGCCAAAAGGCCGAGAAGCGATAACCAGAATTGGTTTCAAACTACGGAGCCACCCAAGGATCCTAAAAAGTCCATTTGTGGAGATGAGCTCCTGGACTCCCGTTAAGAAGACATGTTGTCAACCTCTAGATCCCTTACATGCCTGCACTTTTCGGCTTGCTGCTGCTGCAATCCACGCGTTTTAGATCTGCATAACTCCACCTCTTTAAACACAGCACCTTCACCCCCTGCTGTTCCCACCCGCCTCAACACCGTTGGAAGGGAGGAGAACCAATTAAGGCGGGGGGTGGGGTGGAACGAGCAGCTGTCTACCCTTAGCAGGAGGGCTCCTGATTACATACCTCTCCTGCTGCTGCTGCTGCTGGCTGTCCAGCAGCACACTGAAGGTGGCTGCTGCTGTGCACAGGTATATAAAGGCTCAGAGCCTATTATGACACGCGCAGCCAGCGTTCCATTGCCACATTCCATCTACTGCAGGCAGGATACCTGGCTGGCTGAATGTCGCTGAGAAGCTCACAGAGACCGCCATAAGCAACAGTTTAACAGAATGCCACAGACTAATCAACCAAACTTTTTGGGTTGGGTTCTCTTTTATAGTCTGCAGGCATTAAATGAAAGAAGTCAGTGTTCCAGCAGAAGGAGACAACGTTTCAGAAAAGGCATTGTAGCATACCAAAAAAGAAATTTTAAGCGCAGCAGAGTAACCAGCGCACATACCTGTTAGCTCAGGTGAGTTTAAAAGGCTGCTGTTGATAACAAGGGCATTTGCTAAATAGATGGTGTGTGTGCAACAATATACTGAAAGGTCAATTATATTGTGCAGCTTATCTCACCACCTGTAGTTATTTAGGTGAAAGCTCCAAAATGCTTGCCTAATATGTCTGTTTATCCAAAAGGAAGTAAAAAGGGAGAGCTAGAAAGATAGCATTGCATCACATTACATGGCAATGCAATGCACAGTTGCTGAAGTTGAACCAAAATGAGCTTGTAATCTGGCTTCTGCAACTTTGAACATGAAAAATCCAATGAGGAGAAGAAAAGCAGAGCCAAAGAGTCCATCCCAAAATCCGACAAACAAGCAAAATGAACAAAAAACATTGAATTCAATTCTTTCTGATTTTAGAAACTGCATTAAAGAAGGGGTGCACCGGTCCTGGAGATACTGCAATACCAGGTCAATGCGTGGAGTGGACAGAGCAAGCTCTTTTTCCATCTCCCTGTTCTAAAAATCCATTTAATATATGGTCCCCAGATAGGGGACGTATCAGATATTAAACTGATAAGAACAGATACTACACTTGATCTTAGCCAAAAGGCCGAGAAGCGATAACCAGAATTGGTTTCAAACTACGGAGCCACCCAAGGATCCTAAAAAGTCCATTTGTGGAGATGAGCTCCTGGACTCCCGTTAAGAAGACATGTTGTCAACCTCTAGATCCCTTACATGCCTGCACTTTTCGGCTTGCTGCTGCTGCAATCCACGCGTTTTAGATCTGCATAACTCCACCTCTTTAAACACAGCACCTTCACCCCCTGCTGTTCCCACCCGCCTCAACACCGTTGGAAGGGAGGAGAACCAATTAAGGCGGGGGGTGGGGTGGAACGAGCAGCTGTCTACCCTTAGCAGGAGGGCTCCTGATTACATACCTCTCCTGCTGCTGCTGCTGCTGGCTGTCCAGCAGCAGACTGAAGGTGGCTGCTGCTGTGCACAGGTATATAAAGGCTCAGAGCCTATTATGACACGCGCAGCCAGCGTTCCATTGCCACATTCCATCTACTGCAGGCAGGATACCTGGCTGGCTGAATGTCGCTGAGAAGCTCACAGAGACCGCCATAAGCAACAGTTTAACAGAATGCCACAGACTAATCAACCAAACTTTTTGGGTTGGGTTCTCTTTTATAGTCTGCAGGCATTAAATGAAAGAAGTCAGTGTTCCAGCAGAAGGAGACAACGTTTCAGAAAAGGCATTGTAGCAAACCAAAAAAGAAATTTTAAGCGCAGCAGAGTAACCAGCGCACATACCTGTTAGCTCAGGTGAGTTTAAAAGGCTGCTGTTGATAACAAGGGCATTTGCTAAATAGATGGTGTGTGTGCAACAATATACTGAAAGGTCAATTATATTGTGCAGCTTATCTCACCACCTGTAGTTATTTAGGTGAAAGCTCCAAAATGCTTGCCTAATATGTCTGTTTATCCAAAAGGAAGTAAAAAGGGAGAGCTAGAAAGATAGCATTGCATCACATTACATGGCAATGCAATGCACAGTTGCTGAAGTTGAACCAAAATGAGCTTGTAATCTGGCTTCTGCAACTTTGAACATGAAAAATCCAATGAGGAGAAGAAAAGCAGAGCCAAAGAGTCCATCCCAAAATCCGACAAACAAGCAAAATGAACAAAAAACATTGAATTCAATTCTTTCTGATTTTAGAAACTGCATTAAAGAAGGGGTGCACCGGTCCTGGAGATACTGCAATACCAGGTCAATGCGTGGAGTGGACAGAGCAAGCTCTTTTTCCATCTCCCTGTTCTAAAAATCCATTTAATATATGGTCCCCAGATAGGGGACGTATCAGATATTAAACTGATAAGAACAGATACTACACTTGATCTTAGCCAAAAGGCCGAGAAGCGATAACCAGAATTTGTTTCAAACTACGGAGCCACCCAAGGATCCTAAAAAGTCCATTTGTGGAGATGAGCTCCTGGACTCCCGTTAAGAAGACATGTTGTCAACCTCTAGATCCCTTACATGCCTGCACTTTTCGGCTTGCTGCTGCTGCAATCCACGCGTTTTAGATCTGCATAACTCCACCTCTTTAAACACAGCACCTTCACCCCCTGCTGTTCCCACCCGCCTCAACACCGTTGGAAGGGAGGAGAACCAATTAAGGCGGGGGGTGGGGTGGAACGAGCAGCTGTCTACCCTTAGCAGGAGGGCTCCTGATTACATACCTCTCCTGCTGCTGCTGCTGCTGCTGGCTGTCCAGCAGCAGACTGAAGGTGGCTGCTGCTGTGCACAGGTATATAAAGGCTCAGAGCCTATTATGACACGCGCAGCCAGCGTTCCATTGCCACATTCCATCTACTGCAGGCAGGATACCTGGCTGGCTGAATGTCGCTGAGAAGCTCACAGAGACCGCCATAAGCAACAGTTTAACAGAATGCCACAGACTAATCAACCAAACTTTTTGGGTTGGGTTCTCTTTTATAGTCTGCAGGTATTAAATGAAAGAAGTCAGTGTTCCAGCAGAAGGAGACAACGTTTCAGAAAAGGCATTGTAGCAAACCAAAAAAGAAATTTTAAGCGCAGCAGAGTAACCAGCGCACATACCTGTTAGCTCAGGTGAGTTTAAAAGGCTGCTGTTGATAACAAGGGCATTTGCTAAATAGATGGTGTGTGTGCAACAATATACTGAAAGGTCAATTATATTGTGCAGCTTATCTCACCACCTGTAGTTATTTAGGTGAAAGCTCCAAAATGCTTGCCTAATATGTCTGTTTATCCAAAAGGAAGTAAAAAGGGAGAGCTAGAAAGATAGCATTGCATCACATTACATGGCAATGCAATGCACAGTTGCTGAAGTTGAACCAAAATGAGCTTGTAATCTGGCTTCTGCAACTTTGAACATGAAAAATCCAATGAGGAGAAGAAAAGCAGAGCCAAAGAGTCCATCCCAAAATCCGACAAACAAGCAAAATGAACAAAAAACATTGAATTCAATTCTTTCTGATTTTAGAAACTGCATTAAAGAAGGGGTGCACCGGTCCTGGAGATACTGCAATACCAGGTCAATGCGTGGAGTGGACAGAGCAAGCTCTTTTTCCATCTCCCTGTTCTAAAAATCCATTTAATATATGGTCCCCAGATAGGGGACGTATCAGATATTAAACTGATAAGAACAGATACTACACTTGATCTTAGCCAAAAGGCCGAGAAGCGATAACCAGAATTTGTTTCAAACTACGGAGCCACCCAAGGATCCTAAAAAGTCCATTTGTGGAGATGAGCTCCTGGACTCCCGTTAAGAAGACATGTTGTCAACCTCTAGATCCCTTACATGCCTGCACTTTTCGGCTTGCTGCTGCTGCAATCCACGCGTTTTAGATCTGCATAACTCCACCTCTTTAAACACAGCACCTTCACCCCCTGCTGTTCCCACCCGCCTCAACACCATTGGAAGGGAGGAGAACCAATTAAGGCGGGGGGTGGGGTGGAACGAGCAGCTGTCTACCCTTAGCAGGAGGGCTCCTGATTACATACCTCTCCTGCTGCTGCTGCTGCTGCTGGCTGTCCAGCAGCAGACTGAAGGTGGCTGCTGCTGTGCACAGGTATATAAAGGCTCAGAGCCTATTATGACACGCGCAGCCAGCGTTCCATTGCCACATTCCATCTACTGCAGGCAGGATACCTGGCTGGCTGAATGTCGCTGAGAAGCTCACAGAGACCGCCATAAGCAACAGTTTAACAGAATGCCACAGACTAATCAACCAAACTTTTTGGGTTGGGTTCTCTTTTATAGTCTGCAGGTATTAAATGAAAGAAGTCAGTGTTCCAGCAGAAGGAGACAACGTTTCAGAAAAGGCATTGTAGCAAACCAAAAAAGAAATTTTAAGCGCAGCAGAGTAACCAGCGCACATACCTGTTAGCTCAGGTGAGTTTAAAAGGCTGCTGTTGATAACAAGGGCATTTGCTAAATAGATGGTGTGTGTGCAACAATATACTGAAAGGTCAATTATATTGTGCAGCTTATCTCACCACCTGTAGTTATTTAGGTGAAAGCTCCAAAATGCTTGCCTAATATGTCTGTTTATCCAAAAGGAAGTAAAAAGGGAGAGCTAGAAAGATAGCATTGCATCACATTACATGGCAATGCAATGCACAGTTGCTGAAGTTGAACCAAAATGAGCTTGTAATCTGGCTTCTGCAACTTTGAACATGAAAAATCCAATGAGGAGAAGAAAAGCAGAGCCAAAGAGTCCATCCCAAAATCCGACAAACAAGCAAAATGAACAAAAAACATTGAATTCAATTCTTTCTGATTTTAGAAACTGCATTAAAGAAGGGGTGCACCGGTCCTGGAGATACTGCAATACCAGGTCAATGCGTGGAGTGGACAGAGCAAGCTCTTTTTCCATCTCCCTGTTCTAAAAATCCATTTAATATATGGTCCCCAGATAGGGGACGTATCAGATATTAAACTGATAAGAACAGATACTACACTTGATCTTAGCCAAAAGGCCGAGAAGCGATAACCAGAATTGGTTTCAAACTACGGAGCCACCCAAGGATCCTAAAAAGTCCATTTGTGGAGATGAGCTCCTGGACTCCCGTTAAGAAGACATGTTGTCAACCTCTAGATCCCTTACATGCCTGCACTTTTCGGCTTGCTGCTGCTGCAATCCACGCGTTTTAGATCTGCATAACTCCACCTCTTTAAACACAGCACCTTCACCCCCTGCTGTTCCCACCCGCCTCAACACCGTTGGAAGGGAGGAGAACCAATTAAGGCGGGGGGTGGGGTGGAACGAGCAGCTGTCTACCCTTAGCAGGAGGGCTCCTGATTACATACCTCTCCTGCTGCTGCTGCTGCTGCTGGCTGTCCAGCAGCAGACTGAAGGTGGCTGCTGCTGTGCACAGGTATATAAAGGCTCAGAGCCTATTATGACACGCGCAGCCAGCGTTCCATTGCCACATTCCATCTACTGCAGGCAGGATACCTGGCTGGCTGAATGTCGCTGAGAAGCTCACAGAGACCGCCATAAGCAACAGTTTAACAGAATGCCACAGACTAATCAACCAAACTTTTTGGGTTGGGTTCTCTTTTATAGTCTGCAGGCATTAAATGAAAGAAGTCAGTGTTCCAGCAGAAGGAGACAACGTTTCAGAAAAGGCATTGTAGCAAACCAAAAAAGAAATTTTAAGCGCAGCAGAGTAACCAGCGCACATACCTGTTAGCTCAGGTGAGTTTAAAAGGCTGCTGTTGATAACAAGGGCATTTGCTAAATAGATGGTGTGTGTGCAACAATATACTGAAAGGTCAATTATATTGTGCAGCTTATCTCACCACCTGTAGTTATTTAGGTGAAAGCTCCAAAATGCTTGCCTAATATGTCTGTTTATCCAAAAGGAAGTAAAAAGGGAGAGCTAGAAAGATAGCATTGCATCACATTACATGGCAATGCAATGCACAGTTGCTGAAGTTGAACCAAAATGAGCTTGTAATCTGGCTTCTGCAACTTTGAACATGAAAAATCCAATGAGGAGAAGAAAAGCAGAGCCAAAGAGTCCATCCCAAAATCCGACAAACAAGCAAAATGAACAAAAAACATTGAATTCAATTCTTTCTGATTTTAGAAACTGCATTAAAGAAGGGGTGCACCGGTCCTGGAGATACTGCAATACCAGGTCAATGCGTGGAGTGGACAGAGCAAGCTCTTTTTCCATCTCCCTGTTCTAAAAATCCATTTAATATATGGTCCCCAGATAGGGGACGTATCAGATATTAAACTGATAAGAACAGATACTACACTTGATCTTAGCCAAAAGGCCGAGAAGCGATAACCAGAATTGGTTTCAAACTACGGAGCCACCCAAGGATCCTAAAAAGTCTATTTGTGGAGATGAGCTCCTGGACTCCCGTTAAGAAGACATGTTGTCAACCTCTAGATCCCTTACATGCCTGCACTTTTCGGCTTGCTGCTGCTGCAATCCACGCGTTTTAGATCTGCATAACTCCACCTCTTTAAACACAGCACCTTCACCCCCTGCTGTTCCCACCCGCCTCAACACTGTTGGAAGGGAGGAGAACCAATTAAGGCGGGGGTGGGGTGGAACGAGCAGCTGTCTACCCTTAGCAGGAGGGCTCCTGATTACATACCTCTCCTGCTGCTGCTGCTGCTGGCTGTCCAGCAGCAGACTGAAGGTGGCTGCTGCTGTGCACAGGTATATAAAGGCTCAGAGCCTATTATGACACGCGCAGCCAGCGTTCCATTGCCACATTCCATCTACTGCAGGCAGGATACCTGGCTGGCTGAATGTCGCTGAGAAGCTCACAGAGACCGCCATAAGCAACAGTTTAACAGAATGCCACAGACTAATCAACCAAACTTTTTGGGTTGGGTTCTCTTTTATAGTCTGCAGGCATTAAATGAAAGAAGTCAGTGTTCCAGCAGAAGGAGACAACGTTTCAGAAAAGGCATTGTAGCAAACCAAAAAAGAAATTTTAAGCGCAGCAGAGTAACCAGCGCACATACCTGTTAGCTCAGGTGAGTTTAAAAGGCTGCTGTTGATAACAAGGGCATTTGCTAAATAGATGGTGTGTGTGCAACAATATACTGAAAGGTCAATTATATTGTGCAGCTTATCTCACCACCTGTAGTTATTTAGGTGAAAGCTCCAAAATGCTTGCCTAATATGTCTGTTTATCCAAAAGGAAGTAAAAAGGGAGAGCTAGAAAGATAGCATTGCATCACATTACATGGCAATGCAATGCACAGTTGCTGAAGTTGAACCAAAATGAGCTTGTAATCTGGCTTCTGCAACTTTGAACATGAAAAATCCAATGAGGAGAAGAAAAGCAGAGCCAAAGAGTCCATCCCAAAATCCGACAAACAAGCAAAATGAACAAAAAACATTGAATTCAATTCTTTCTGATTTTAGAAACTGCATTAAAGAAGGGGTGCACCGGTCCTGGAGATACTGCAATACCAGGTCAATGCGTGGAGTGGACAGAGCAAGCTCTTTTTCCATCTCCCTGTTCTAAAAATCCATTTAATATATGGTCCCCAGATAGGGGACGTATCAGATATTAAACTGATAAGAACAGATACTACACTTGATCTTAGCCAAAAGGCCGAGAAGCGATAACCAGAATTGGTTTCAAACTACGGAGCCACCCAAGGATCCTAAAAAGTCCATTTGTGGAGATGAGCTCCTGGACTCCCGTTAAGAAGACATGTTGTCAACCTCTAGATCCCTTACATGCCTGCACTTTTCGGCTTGCTGCTGCTGCAATCCACGCGTTTTAGATCTGCATAACTCCACCTCTTTAAACACAGCACCTTCACCCCCTGCTGTTCCCACCCGCCTCAACACCGTTGGAAGGGAGGAAAACCAATTAAGGCGGGGGGTGGGGTGGAACGAGCAGCTGTCTACCCTTAGCAGGAGGGCTCCTGATTACATACCTCTCCTGCTGCTGCTGCTGCTGGCTGTCCAGCAGCAGACTGAAGGTGGCTGCTGCTGTGCACAGGTATATAAAGGCTCAGAGCCTATTATGACACGCGCAGCCAGCGTTCCATTGCCACATTCCATCTACTGCAGGCAGGATACCTGGCTGGCTGAATGTCGCTGAGAAGCTCACAGAGACCGCCATAAGCAACAGTTTAACAGAATGCCACAGACTAATCAACCAAACTTTTTGGGTTGGGTTCTCTTTTATAGTCTGCAGGCATTAAATGAAAGAAGTCAGTGTTCCAGCAGAAGGAGACAACGTTTCAGAAAAGGCATTGTAGCAAACCAAAAAAGAAATTTTAAGCGCAGCAGAGTAACCAGCGCACATACCTGTTAGCTCAGGTGAGTTTAAAAGGCTGCTGTTGATAACAAGGGCATTTGCTAAATAGATGGTGTGTGTGCAACAATATACTGAAAGGTCAATTATATTGTGCAGCTTATCTCACCACCTGTAGTTATTTAGGTGAAAGCTCCAAAATGCTTGCCTAATATGTCTGTTTATCCAAAAGGAAGTAAAAAGGGAGAGCTAGAAAGATAGCATTGCATCACATTACATGGCAATGCAATGCACAGTTGCTGAAGTTGAACCAAAATGAGCTTGTAATCTGGCTTCTGCAACTTTGAACATGAAAAATCCAATGAGGAGAAGAAAAGCAGAGCCAAAGAGTCCATCCCAAAATCCGACAAACAAGCAAAATGAACAAAAAACATTGAATTCAATTCTTTCTGATTTTAGAAACTGCATTAAAGAAGGGGTGCACCGGTCCTGGAGATACTGCAATACCAGGTCAATGCGTGGAGTGGACAGAGCAAGCTCTTTTTCCATCTCCCTGTTCTAAAAATCCATTTAATATATGGTCCCCAGATAGGGGACGTATCAGATATTAAACTGATAAGAACAGATACTACACTTGATCTTAGCCAAAAGGCCGAGAAGCGATAACCAGAATTGGTTTCAAACTACGGAGCCACCCAAGGATCCTAAAAAGTCTATTTGTGGAGATGAGCTCCTGGACTCCCGTTAAGAAGACATGTTGTCAACCTCTAGATCCCTTACATGCCTGCACTTTTCGGCTTGCTGCTGCTGCAATCCACGCGTTTTAGATCTGCATAACTCCACCTCTTTAAACACAGCACCTTCACCCCCTGCTGTTCCCACCCGCCTCAACACCGTTGGAAGGGAGGAGAACCAATTAATGCGGGGGGTGGGGTGGAACGAGCAGCTGTCTACCCTTAGCAGGAGGGCTCCTGATTACATACCTCTCCTGCTGCTTCTGCTGCTGGCTGTCCAGCAGCAGACTGAAGGTGGCTGCTGCTGTGCACAGGTATATAAAGGCTCAGAGCCTATTATGACACGCGCAGCCAGCGTTCCATTGCCACATTCCATCTACTGCAGGCAGGATACCTGGCTGGCTGAATGTCGCTGAGAAGCTCACAGAGACCGCCATAAGCAACAGTTTAACAGAATGCCACAGACTAATCAACCAAACTTTTTGGGTTGGGTTCTCTTTTATAGTCTGCAGGCATTAAATGAAAGAAGTCAGTGTTCCAGCAGAAGGAGACAACGTTTCAGAAAAGGCATTGTAGCAAACCAAAAAAGAAATTTTAAGCGCAGCAGAGTAACCAGCGCACATACCTGTTAGCTCAGGTGAGTTTAAAAGGCTGCTGTTGATAACAAGGGCATTTGCTAAATAGATGGTGTGTGTGCAACAATATACTGAAAGGTCAATTATATTGTGCAGCTTATCTCACCACCTGTAGTTATTTAGGTGAAAGCTCCAAAATGCTTGCCTAATATGTCTGTTTATCCAAAAGGAAGTAAAAAGGGAGAGCTAGAAAGATAGCATTGCATCACATTACATGGCAATGCAATGCACAGTTGCTGAAGTTGAACCAAAATGAGCTTGTAATCTGGCTTCTGCAACTTTGAACATGAAAAATCCAATGAGGAGAAGAAAAGCAGAGCCAAAGAGTCCATCCCAAAATCCGACAAACAAGCAAAATGAACAAAAAACATTGAATTCAATTCTTTCTGATTTTAGAAACTGCATTAAAGAAGGGGTGCACCGGTCCTGGAGATACTGCAATACCAGGTCAATGCGTGGAGTGGACAGAGCAAGCTCTTTTTCCATCTCCCTGTTCTAAAAATCCATTTAATATATGGTCCCCAGATAGGGGACGTATCAGATATTAAACTGATAAGAACAGATACTACACTTGATCTTAGCCAAAAGGCCGAGAAGCGATAACCAGAATTGGTTTCAAACTACGGAGCCACCCAAGGATCCTAAAAAGTCCATTTGTGGAGATGAGCTCCTGGACTCCCGTTAAGAAGACATGTTGTCAACCTCTAGATCCCTTACATGCCTCCACTTTTCGGCTTGCTGCTGCTGCAATCCACGCGTTTTAGATCTGCATAACTCCACCTCTTTAAACACAGCACCTTCACCCCCTGCTGTTCCCACCCGCCTCAACACCGTTGGAAGGGAGGAGAACCAATTAAGGCGGGGGGTGGGGTGGAACGAGCAGCTGTCTACCCTTAGCAGGAGGGCTCCTGATTACATACCTCTCCTGCTGCTGCTGCTGGCTGTCCAGCAGCAGACTGAAGGTGGCTGCTGCTGTGCACAGGTATATAAAGGCTCAGAGCCTATTATGACACGCGCAGCCAGCGTTCCATTGCCACATTCCATCTACTGCAGGCAGGATACCTGGCTGGCTGAATGTCGCTGAGAAGCTCACAGAGACCGCCATAAGCAACAGTTTAACAGAATGCCACAGACTAATCAACCAAACTTTTTGGGTTGGGTTCTCTTTTATAGTCTGCAGGCATTAAATGAAAGAAGTCAGTGTTCCAGCAGAAGGAGACAACGTTTCAGAAAAGGCATTGTAGCAAATCAAAAAAGAAATTTTAAGCGCAGCAGAGTAACCAGCGCACATACCTGTTAGCTCAGGTGAGTTTAAAAGGCTGCTGTTGATAACAAGGGCATTTGCTAAATAGATGGTGTGTGTGCAACAATATACTGAAAGGTCAATTATATTGTGCAGCTTATCTCACCACCTGTAGTTATTTAGGTGAAAGCTCCAAAATGCTTGCCTAATATGTCTGTTTATCCAAAAGGAAGTAAAAAGGGAGAGCTAGAAAGATAGCATTGCATCACATTACATGGCAATGCAATGCACAGTTGCTGAAGTTGAACCAAAATGAGCTTGTAATCTGGCTTCTGCAACTTTGAACATGAAAAATCCAATGAGGAGAAGAAAAGCAGAGCCAAAGAGTCCATCCCAAAATCCGACAAACAAGCAAAATGAACAAAAAACATTGAATTCAATTCTTTCTGATTTTAGAAACTGCATTAAAGAAGGGGTGCACCGGTCCTGGAGATACTGCAATACCAGGTCAATGCGTGGAGTGGACAGAGCAAGCTCTTTTTCCATCTCCCTGTTCTAAAAATCCATTTAATATATGGTCCCCAGATAGGGGACGTATCAGATATTAAACTGATAAGAACAGATACTACACTTGATCTTAGCCAAAAGGCCGAGAAGCGATAACCAGAATTGGTTTCAAACTACGGAGCCACCCAAGGATCCTAAAAAGTCCATTTGTGGAGATGAGCTCCTGGACTCCCGTTAAGAAGACATGTTGTCAACCTCTAGATCCCTTACATGCCTGCACTTTTCGGCTTGCTGCTGCTGCAATCCACGCGTTTTAGATCTGCATAACTCCACCTCTTTAAACACAGCACCTTCACCCCCTGCTGTTCCCACCCGCCTCAACACCGTTGGAAGGGAGGAGAACCAATTAAGGCGGGGGGTGGGGTGGAACGAGCAGCTGTCTACCCTTAGCAGGAGGGCTCCTGATTACATACCTCTCCTGCTGCTGCTGCTGCTGGCTGTCCAGCAGCAGACTGAAGGTGGCTGCTGCTGTGCACAGGTATATAAAGGCTCAGAGCCTATTATGACACGCGCAGCCAGCGTTCCATTGCCACATTCCATCTACTGCAGGCAGGATACCTGGCTGGCTGAATGTCGCTGAGAAGCTCACAGAGACCGCCATAAGCAACAGTTTAACAGAATGCCACAGACTAATCAACCAAACTTTTTGGGTTGGGTTCTCTTTTATAGTCTGCAGGCATTAAATGAAAGAAGTCAGTGTTCCAGCAGAAGGAGACAACGTTTCAGAAAAGGCATTGTAGCAAACCAAAAAAGAAATTTTAAGCGCAGCAGAGTAACCAGCGCACATACCTGTTAGCTCAGGTGAGTTTAAAAGGCTGCTGTTGATAACAAGGGCATTTGCTAAATAGATGGTGTGTGTGCAACAATATACTGAAAGGTCAATTATATTGTGCAGCTTATCTCACCACCTGTAGTTATTTAGGTGAAAGCTCCAAAATGCTTGCCTAATATGTCTGTTTATCCAAAAGGAAGTAAAAAGGGAGAGCTAGAAAGATAGCATTGCATCACATTACATGGCAATGCAATGCACAGTTGCTGAAGTTGAACCAAAATGAGCTTGTAATCTGGCTTCTGCAACTTTGAACATGAAAAATCCAATGAGGAGAAGAAAAGCAGAGCCAAAGAGTCCATCCCAAAATCCGACAAACAAGCAAAATGAACAAAAAACATTGAATTCAATTCTTTCTGATTTTAGAAACTGCATTAAAGAAGGGGTGCACCGGTCCTGGAGATACTGCAATACCAGGTCAATGCGTGGAGTGGACAGAGCAAGCTCTTTTTCCATCTCCCTGTTCTAAAAATCCATTTAATATATGGTCCCCAGATAGGGGACGTATCAGATATTAAACTGATAAGAACAGATACTACACTTGATCTTAGCCAAAAGGCCGAGAAGCGATAACCAGAATTGGTTTCAAACTACGGAGCCACCCAAGGATCCTAAAAAGTCTATTTGTGGAGATGAACTCCTGGACTCCCGTTAAGAAGACATGTTGTCAACCTCTAGATCCCTTACATGCCTGCACTTTTCGGCTTGCTGCTGCTGCAATCCACGCGTTTTAGATCTGCATAACTCCACCTCTTTAAACACAGCACCTTCACCCCCTGCTGTTCCCACCCGCCTCAACACCGTTGGAAGGGAGGAGAACCAATTAAGGCGGGGGGTGGGGTGGAACGAGCAGCTGTCTACCCTTAGCAGGAGGGCTCCTGATTACATACCTCTCCTGCTGCTGCTGCTGCTGGCTGTCCAGCAGCAGACTGAAGGTGGCTGCTGCTGTGCACAGGTATATAAAGGCTCAGAGCCTATTATGACACGCGCAGCCAGCGTTCCATTGCCACATTCCATCTACTGCAGGCAGGATACCTGGCTGGCTGAATGTCGCTGAGAAGCTCACAGAGACCGCCATAAGCAACAGTTTAACAGAATGCCACAGACTAATCAACCAAACTTTTTGGGTTGGGTTCTCTTTTATAGTCTGCAGGCATTAAATGAAAGAAGTCAGTGTTCCAGCAGAAGGAGACAACGTTTCAGAAAAGGCATTGTAGCAAACCAAAAAAGAAATTTTAAGCGCAGCAGAGTAACCAGCGCACATACCTGTTAGCTCAGGTGAGTTTAAAAGGCTGCTGTTGATAACAAGGGCATTTGCTAAATAGATGGTGTGTGTGCAACAATATACTGAAAGGTCAATTATATTGTGCAGCTTATCTCACCACCTGTAGTTATTTAGGTGAAAGCTCCAAAATGCTTGCCTAATATGTCTGTTTATCCAAAAGGAAGTAAAAAGGGAGAGCTAGAAAGATAGCATTGCATCACATTACATGGCAATGCAATGCACAGTTGCTGAAGTTGAACCAAAATGAGCTTGTAATCTGGCTTCTGCAACTTTGAACATGAAAAATCCAATGAGGAGAAGAAAAGCAGAGCCAAAGAGTCCATCCCAAAATCCGACAAACAAGCAAAATGAACAAAAAACATTGAATTCAATTCTTTCTGATTTTAGAAACTGCATTAAAGAAGGGGTGCACCGGTCCTGGAGATACTGCAATACCAGGTCAATGCGTGGAGTGGACAGAGCAAGCTCTTTTTCCATCTCCCTGTTCTAAAAATCCATTTAATATATGGTCCCCAGATAGGGGACGTATCAGATATTAAACTGATAAGAACAGATACTACACTTGATCTTAGCCAAAAGGCCGAGAAGCGATAACCAGAATTGGTTTCAAACTACGGAGCCACCCAAGGATCCTAAAAAGTCCATTTGTGGAGATGAGCTCCTGGACTCCCGTTAAGAAGACATGTTGTCAACCTCTAGATCCCTTACATGCCTGCACTTTTCGGCTTGCTGCTGCTGCAATCCACGCGTTTTAGATCTGCATAACTCCACCTCTTTAAACACAGCACCTTCACCCCCTGCTGTTCCCACCCGCCTCAACACCGTTGGAAGGGAGGAGAACCAATTAAGGCGGGGGGTGGGGTGGAACGAGCAGCTGTCTACCCTTAGCAGGAGGGCTCCTGATTACATACCTCTCCTGCTGCTGCTGCTGCTGGCTGTCCAGCAGCAGACTGAAGGTGGCTGCTGCTGTGCACAGGTATATAAAGGCTCAGAGCCTATTATGACACGCGCAGCCAGCGTTCCATTGCCACATTCCATCTACTGCAGGCAGGATACCTGGCTGGCTGAATGTCGCTGAGAAGCTCACAGAGACCGCCATAAGCAACAGTTTAACAGAATGCCACAGACTAATCAACCAAACTTTTTGGGTTGGGTTCTCTTTTATAGTCTGCAGGCATTAAATGAAAGAAGTCAGTGTTCCAGCAGAAGGAGACAACGTTTCAGAAAAGGCATTGTAGCAAACCAAAAAAGAAATTTTAAGCGCAGCAGAGTAACCAGCGCACATACCTGTTAGCTCAGGTGAGTTTAAAAGGCTGCTGTTGATAACAAGGGCATTTGCTAAATAGATGGTGTGTGTGCAACAATATACTGAAAGGTCAATTATATTGTGCAGCTTATCTCACCACCTGTAGTTATTTAGGTGAAAGCTCCAAAATGCTTGCCTAATATGTCTGTTTATCCAAAAGGAAGTAAAAAGGGAGAGCTAGAAAGATAGCATTGCATCACATTACATGGCAATGCAATGCACAGTTGCTGAAGTTGAACCAAAATGAGCTTGTAATCTGGCTTCTGCAACTTTGAACATGAAAAATCCAATGAGGAGAAGAAAAGCAGAGCCAAAGAGTCCATCCCAAAATCCGACAGACAAGCAAAATGAACAAAAAACATTGAATTCAATTCTTTCTGATTTTAGAAACTGCATTAAAGAAGGGGTGCACCGGTCCTGGAGATACTGCAATACCAGGTCAATGCGTGGAGTGGACAGAGCAAGCTCTTTTTCCATCTCCCTGTTCTAAAAATCCATTTAATATATGGTCCCCAGATAGGGGACGTATCAGATATTAAACTGATAAGAACAGATACTACACTTGATCTTAGCCAAAAGGCCGAGAAGCGATAACCAGAATTGGTTTCAAACTACGGAGCCACCCAAGGATCCTAAAAAGTCCATTTGTGGAGATGAGCTCCTGGACTCCCGTTAAGAAGACATGTTGTCAACCTCTAGATACCTTACATGCCTGCACTTTTCGGCTTGCTGCTGCTGCAATCCACGCGTTTTAGATCTGCATAACTCCACCTCTTTAAACACAGCACCTTCACCCCCTGCTGTTCCCACCCGCCTCAACACCGTTGGAAGGGAGGAGAACCAATTAAGGCGGGGGGTGGGGTGGAACGAGCAGCTGTCTACCCTTAGCAGGAGGGCTCCTGATTACATACCTCTCCTGCTGCTGCTGCTGTTGGCTGTCCAGCAGCAGACTGAAGGTGGCTGCTGCTGTGCACAGGTATATAAAGGCTCAGAGCCTATTATGACACGCGCAGCCAGCGTTCCATTGCCACATTCCATCTACTGCAGGCAGGATACCTGGCTGGCTGAATGTCGCTGAGAAGCTCACAGAGACCGCCATAAGCAACAGTTTAACAGAATGCCACAGACTAATCAACCAAACTTTTTGGGTTGGGTTCTCTTTTATAGTCTGCAGGCATTAAATGAAAGAAGTCAGTGTTCCAGCAGAAGGAGACAACGTTTCAGAAAAGGCATTGTAGCAAACCAAAAAAGAAATTTTAAGCGCAGCAGAGTAACCAGCGCACATACCTGTTAGCTCAGGTGAGTTTAAAAGGCTGCTGTTGATAACAAGGGCATTTGCTAAATAGATGGTGTGTGTGCAACAATATACTGAAAGGTCAATTATATTGTGCAGCTTATCTCACCACCTGTAGTTATTTAGGTGAAAGCTCCAAAATGCTTGCCTAATATGTCTGTTTATCCAAAAGGAAGTAAAAAGGGAGAGCTAGAAAGATAGCATTGCATCACATTACATGGCAATGCAATGCACAGTTGCTGAAGTTGAACCAAAATGAGCTTGTAATCTGGCTTCTGCAACTTTGAACATGAAAAATCCAATGAGGAGAAGAAAAGCAGAGCCAAAGAGTCCATCCCAAAATCCGACAAACAAGCAAAATGAACAAAAAACATTGAATTCAATTCTTTCTGATTTTAGAAACTGCATTAAAGAAGGGGTGCACCGGTCCTGGAGATACTGCAATACCAGGTCAATGCGTGGAGTGGACAGAGCAAGCTCTTTTTCCATCTCCCTGTTCTAAAAATCCATTTAATATATGGTCCCCAGATAGGGGACGTATCAGATATTAAACTGATAAGAACAGATACTACACTTGATCTTAGCCAAAAGGCCGAGAAGCGATAACCAGAATTGGTTTCAAACTACGGAGCCACCCAAGGATCCTAAAAAGTCCATTTGTGGAGATGAGCTCCTGGACTCCCGTTAAGAAGACATGTTGTCAACCTCTAGATCCCTTACATGCCTGCACTTTTCGGCTTGCTGCTGCTGCAATCCACGCGTTTTAGATCTGCATAACTCCACCTCTTTAAACACAGCACCTTCACCCCCTGCTGTTCCCACCCGCCTCAACACCGTTGGAAGGGAGGAGAACCAATTAAGGCGGGGGGTGGGGTGGAACGAGCAGCTGTCTACCCTTAGCAGGAGGGCTCCTGATTACATACCTCTCCTGCTGCTGCTGCTGCTGGCTGTCCAGCAGCAGACTGAAGGTGGCTGCTGCTGTGCACAGGTATATAAAGGCTCAGAGCCTATTATGACACGCGCAGCCAGCGTTCCATTGCCACATTCCATCTACTGCAGGCAGGATACCTGGCTGGCTGAATGTCGCTGAGAAGCTCACAGAGACCGCCATAAGCAACAGTTTAACAGAATGCCACAGACTAATCAACCAAACTTTTTGGGTTGGGTTCTCTTTTATAGTCTGCAGGCATTAAATGAAAGAAGTCAGTGTTCCAGCAGAAGGAGACAACGTTTCAGAAAAGGCATTGTAGCAAACCAAAAAAGAAATTTTAAGCGCAGCAGAGTAACCAGCGCACATACCTGTTAGCTCAGGTGAGTTTAAAAGGCTGCTGTTGATAACAAGGGCATTTGCTAAATAGATGGTGTGTGTGCAACAATATACTGAAAGGTCAATTATATTGTGCAGCTTATCTCACCACCTGTAGTTATTTAGGTGAAAGCTCCAAAATGCTTGCCTAATATGTCTGTTTATCCAAAAGGAAGTAAAAAGGGAGAGCTAGAAAGATAGCATTGCATCACATTACATGGCAATGCAATGCACAGTTGCTGAAGTTGAACCAAAATGAGCTTGTAATCTGGCTTCTGCAACTTTGAACATGAAAAATCCAATGAGGAGAAGAAAAGCAGAGCCAAAGAGTCCATCCCAAAATCCGACAAACAAGCAAAATGAACAAAAAACATTGAATTCAATTCTTTCTGATTTTAGAAACTGCATTAAAGAAGGGGTGCACCGGTCCTGGAGATACTGCAATACCAGGTCAATGCGTGGAGTGGACAGAGCAATCTCTTTTTCCATCTCCCTGTTCTAAAAATCCATTTAATATATGGTCCCCAGATAGGGGACGTATCAGATATTAAACTGATAAGAACAGATACTACACTTGATCTTAGCCAAAAGGCCGAGAAGCGATAACCAGAATTGGTTTCAAACTACGGAGCCACCCAAGGATCCTAAAAAGTCCATTTGTGGAGATGAGCTCCTGGACTCCCGTTAAGAAGACATGTTGTCAACCTCTAGATCCCTTACATGCCTGCACTTTTCGGCTTGCTGCTGCTGCAATCCACGCGTTTTAGATCTGCATAACTCCACCTCTTTAAACACAGCACCTTCACCCCCTGCTGTTCCCACCCGCCTCAACACCGTTGGAAGGGAGGAGAACCAATTAAGGCGGGGGGTGGGGTGGAACGAGCAGCTGTCTACCCTTAGCAGGAGGGCTCCTGATTACATACCTCTCCTGCTGCTGCTGCTGCTGGCTGTCCAGCAGCAGACTGAAGGTGGCTGCTGCTGTGCACAGGTATATAAAGGCTCAGAGCCTATTATGACACGCGCAGCCAGCGTTCCATTGCCACATTCCATCTACTGCAGGCAGGATACCTGGCTGGCTGAATGTCGCTGAGAAGCTCACAGAGACCGCCATAAGCAACAGTTTAACAGAATGCCACAGACTAATCAACCAAACTTTTTGGGTTGGGTTCTCTTTTATAGTCTGCAGGCATTAAATGAAAGAAGTCAGTGTTCCAGCAGAAGGAGACAACGTTTCAGAAAAGGCATTGTAGCAAACCAAAAAAGAAATTTTAAGCGCAGCAGAGTAACCAGCGCACATACCTGTTAGCTCAGGTGAGTTTAAAAGGCTGCTGTTGATAACAAGGGCATTTGCTAAATAGATGGTGTGTGTGCAACAATATACTGAAAGGTCAATTATATTGTGCAGCTTATCTCACCACCTGTAGTTATTTAGGTGAAAGCTCCAAAATGCTTGCCTAATATGTCTGTTTATCCAAAAGGAAGTAAAAAGGGAGAGCTAGAAAGATAGCATTGCATCACATTACATGGCAATGCAATGCACAGTTGCTGAAGTTGAACCAAAATGAGCTTGTAATCTGGCTTCTGCAACTTTGAACATGAAAAATCCAATGAGGAGAAGAAAAGCAGAGCCAAAGAGTCCATCCCAAAATCCGACAAACAAGCAAAATGAACAAAAAACATTGAATTCAATTCTTTCTGATTTTAGAAACTGCATTAAAGAAGGGGTGCACCGGTCCTGGAGATACTGCAATACCAGGTCAATGCGTGGAGTGGACAGAGCAAGCTCTTTTTCCATCTCCCTGTTCTAAAAATCCATTTAATATATGGTCCCCAGATAGGGGACGTATCAGATATTAAACTGATAAGAACAGATACTACACTTGATCTTAGCCAAAAGGCCGAGAAGCGATAACCAGAATTGGTTTCAAACTACGGAGCCACCCAAGGATCCTAAAAAGTCCATTTGTGGAGATGAGCTCCTGGACTCCCGTTAAGAAGACATGTTGTCAACCTCTAGATCCCTTACATGCCTGCACTTTTCGGCTTGCTGCTGCTGCAATCCACGCGTTTTAGATCTGCATAACTCCACCTCTTTAAACACAGCACCTTCACCCCCTGCTGTTCCCACCCGCCTCAACACCGTTGGAAGGGAGGAGAACCAATTAAGGCGGGGGGTGGGGTGGAACGAGCAGCTGTCTACCCTTAGCAGGAGGGCTCCTGATTACATACCTCTCCTGCTGCTGCTGCTGCTGGCTGTCCAGCAGCAGACTGAAGGTGGCTGCTGCTGTGCACAGGTATATAAAGGCTCAGAGCCTATTATGACACGCGCAGCCAGCGTTCCATTGCCACATTCCATCTACTGCAGGCAGGATACCTGGCTGGCTGAATGTCGCTGAGAAGCTCACAGAGACCGCCATAAGCAACAGTTTAACAGAATGCCACAGACTAATCAACCAAACTTTTTGGGTTGGGTTCTCTTTTATAGTCTGCAGGCATTAAATGAAAGAAGTCAGTGTTCCAGCAGAAGGAGACAACGTTTCAGAAAAGGCATTGTAGCAAACCAAAAAAGAAATTTTAAGCGCAGCAGAGTAACCAGCGCACATACCTGTTAGCTCAGGTGAGTTTAAAAGGCTGCTGTTGATAACAAGGGCATTTGCTAAATAGATGGTGTGTGTGCAACAATATACTGAAAGGTCAATTATATTGTGCAGCTTATCTCACCACCTGTAGTTATTTAGGTGAAAGCTCCAAAATGCTTGCCTAATATGTCTGTTTATCCAAAAGGAAGTAAAAAGGGAGAGCTAGAAAGATAGCATTGCATCACATTACATGGCAATGCAATGCACAGTTGCTGAAGTTGAACCAAAATGAGCTTGTAATCTGGCTTCTGCAACTTTGAACATGAAAAATCCAATGAGGAGAAGAAAAGCAGAGCCAAAGAGTCCATCCCAAAATCCGACAAACAAGCAAAATGAACAAAAAACATTGAATTCAATTCTTTCTGATTTTAGAAACTGCATTAAAGAAGGGGTGCACCGGTCCTGGAGATACTGCAATACCAGGTCAATGCGTGGAGTGGACAGAGCAAGCTCTTTTTCCATCTCCCTGTTCTAAAAATCCATTTAATATATGGTCCCCAGATAGGGGACGTATCAGATATTAAACTGATAAGAACAGATACTACACTTGATCTTAGCCAAAAGGCCGAGAAGCGATAACCAGAATTGGTTTCAAACTACGGAGCCACCCAAGGATCCTAAAAAGTCCATTTGTGGAGATGAGCTCCTGGACTCCCGTTAAGAAGACATGTTGTCAACCTCTAGATCCCTTACATGCCTGCACTTTTCGGCTTGCTGCTGCTGCAATCCACGCGTTTTAGATCTGCATAACTCCACCTCTTTAAACACAGCACCTTCACCCCCTGCTGTTCCCACCCGCCTCAACACCGTTGGAAGGGAGGAGAACCAATTAAGGCGGGGGGTGGGGTGGAACGAGCAGCTGTCTACCCTTAGCAGGAGGGCTCCTGATTACATACCTCTCCTGCTGCTGCTGCTGCTGGCTGTCCAGCAGCAGACTGAAGGTGGCTGCTGCTGTGCACAGGTATATAAAGGCTCAGAGCCTATTATGACACGCGCAGCCAGCGTTCCATTGCCACATTCCATCTACTGCAGGCAGGATACCTGGCTGGCTGAATGTCGCTGAGAAGCTCACAGAGACCGCCATAAGCAACAGTTTAACAGAATGCCACAGACTAATCAACCAAACTTTTTGGGTTGGGTTCTCTTTTATAGTCTGCAGGCATTAAATGAAAGAAGTCAGTGTTCCAGCAGAAGGAGACAACGTTTCAGAAAAGGCATTATAGCAAACCAAAAAAGAAATTTTAAGCGCAGCAGAGTAACCAGCGCACATACCTGTTAGCTCAGGTGAGTTTAAAAGGCTGCTGTTGATAACAAGGGCATTTGCTAAATAGATGGTGTGTGTGCAACAATACACTGAAAGGTCAATTATATTGTGCAGCTTATCTCACCACCTGTAGTTATTTAGGTGAAAGCTCCAAAATGCTTGCCTAATATGTCTGTTTATCCAAAAGGAAGTAAAAAGGGAGAGCTAGAAAGATAGCATTGCATCACATTACATGGCAATGCAATGCACAGTTGCTGAAGTTGAACCAAAATGAGCTTGTAATCTGGCTTCTGCAACTTTGAACATGAAAAATCCAATGAGGAGAAGAAAAGCAGAGCCAAAGAGTCCATCCCAAAATCCGACAAACAAGCAAAATGAACAAAAAACATTGAATTCAATTCTTTCTGATTTTAGAAACTGCATTAAAGAAGGGGTGCACCGGTCCTGGAGATACTGCAATACCAGGTCAATGCGTGGAGTGGACAGAGCAAGCTCTTTTTCCATCTCCCTGTTCTAAAAATCCATTTAATATATGGTCCCCAGATAGGGGACGTATCAGATATTAAACTGATAAGAACAGATACTACACTTGATCTTAGCCAAAAGGCCGAGAAGCGATAACCAGAATTGGTTTCAAACTACGGAGCCACCCAAGGATCCTAAAAAGTCCATTTGTGGAGATGAGCTCCTGGACTCCCGTTAAGAAGACATGTTGTCAACCTCTAGATCCCTTACATGCCTGCACTTTTCGGCTTGCTGCTGCTGCAATCCACGCGTTTTAGATCTGCATAACTCCACCTCTTTAAACACAGCACCTTCACCCCCTGCTGTTCCCACCCGCCTCAACACCGTTGGAAGGGAGGAGAACCAATTAAGGCGGGGGGTGGGGTGGAACGAGCAGCTGACTACCCTTAGCAGGAGGGCTCCTGATTACATACCTCTCCTGCTGCTGCTGCTGCTGGCTGTCCAGCAGCAGACTGAAGGTGGCTGCTGCTGTGCACAGGTATATAAAGGCTCAGAGCCTATTATGACACGCGCAGCCAGCGTTCCATTGCCACATTCCATCTACTGCAGGCAGGATACCTGGCTGGCTGAATGTCGCTGAGAAGCTCACAGAGACCGCCATAAGCAACAGTTTAACAGAATGCCACAGACTAATCAACCAAACTTTTTGGGTTGGGTTCTCTTTTATAGTCTGCAGGCATTAAATGAAAGAAGTCAGTGTTCCAGCAGAAGGAGACAACGTTTCAGAAAAGGCATTGTAGCAAACCAAAAAAGAAATTTTAAGCGCAGCAGAGTAACCAGCGCACATACCTGTTAGCTCAGGTGAGTTTAAAAGGCTGCTGTTGATAACAAGGGCATTTGCTAAATAGATGGTGTGTGTGCAACAATATACTGAAAGGTCAATTATATTGTGCAGCTTATCTCACCACCTGTAGTTATTTAGGTGAAAGCTCCAAAATGCTTGCCTAATATGTCTGTTTATCCAAAAGGAAGTAAAAAGGGAGAGCTAGAAAGATAGCATTGCATCACATTACATGGCAATGCAATGCACAGTTGCTGAAGTTGAACCAAAATGAGCTTGTAATCTGGCTTCTGCAACTTTGAACATGAAAAATCCAATGAGGAGAAGAAAAGCAGAGCCAAAGAGTCCATCCCAAAATCCGACAAACAAGCAAAATGAACAAAAAACATTGAATTCAATTCTTTCTGATTTTAGAAACTGCATTAAAGAAGGGGTGCACCGGTCCTGGAGATACTGCAATACCAGGTCAATGCGTGGAGTGGACAGAGCAAGCTCTTTTTCCATCTCCCTGTTCTAAAAATCCATTTAATATATGGTCCCCAGATAGGGGACGTATCAGATATTAAACTGATAAGAACAGATACTACACTTGATCTTAGCCAAAAGGCCGAGAAGCGATAACCAGAATTGGTTTCAAACTACGGAGCCACCCAAGGATCCTAAAAAGTCCATTTGTGGAGATGAGCTCCTGGACTCCCGTTAAGAAGACATGTTGTCAACCTCTAGATCCCTTACATGCCTGCACTTTTCGGCTTGCTGCTGCTGCAATCCACGCGTTTTAGATCTGCATAACTCCACCTCTTTAAACACAGCACCTTCACCCCCTGCTGTTCCCACCCGCCTCAACACCGTTGGAAGGGAGGAGAACCAATTAAGGCGGGGGGTGGGGTGGAACGAGCAGCTGTCTACCCTTAGCAGGAGGGCTCCTGATTACATACCTCTCCTGCTGCTGCTGCTGCTGGCTGTCCAGCAGCAGACTGAAGGTGGCTGCTGCTGTGCACAGGTATATAAAGGCTCAGAGCCTATTATGACACGCGCAGCCAGCGTTCCATTGCCACATTCCATCTACTGCAGGCAGGATACCTGGCTGGCTGAATGTCGATGAGAAGCTCACAGAGACCGCCATAAGCAACAGTTTAACAGAATGCCACAGACTAATCAACCAAACTTTTTGGGTTGGGTTCTCTTTTATAGTCTGCAGGCATTAAATGAAAGAAGTCAGTGTTCCAGCAGAAGGAGACAACGTTTCAGAAAAGGCATTGTAGCAAACCAAAAAAGAAATTTTAAGCGCAGCAGAGTAACCAGCGCACATACCTGTTAGCTCAGGTGAGTTTAAAAGGCTGCTGTTGATAACAAGGGCATTTGCTAAATAGATGGTGTGTGTGCAACAATATACTGAAAGGTCAATTATATTGTGCAGCTTATCTCACCACCTGTAGTTATTTAGGTGAAAGCTCCAAAATGCTTGCCTAATATGTCTGTTTATCCAAAAGGAAGTAAAAAGGGAGAGCTAGAAAGATAGCATTGCATCACATTACATGGCAATGCAATGCACAGTTGCTGAAGTTGAACCAAAATGAGCTTGTAATCTGGCTTCTGCAACTTTGAACATGAAAAATCCAATGAGGAGAAGAAAAGCAGAGCCAAAGAGTCCATCCCAAAATCCAACAAACAAGCAAAATGAACAAAAAACATTGAATTCAATTCTTTCTGATTTTAGAAACTGCATTAAAGAAGGGGTGCACCGGTCCTGGAGATACTGCAATACCAGGTCAATGCGTGGAGTGGACAGAGCAAGCTCTTTTTCCATCTCCCTGTTCTAAAAATCCATTTAATATATGGTCCCCAGATAGGGGACGTATCAGATATTAAACTGATAAGAACAGATACTACACTTGATCTTAGCCAAAAGGCCGAGAAGCGATAACCAGAATTGGTTTCAAACTACGGAGCCACCCAAGGATCCTAAAAAGTCCATTTGTGGAGATGAGCTCCTGGACTCCCGTTAAGAAGACATGTTGTCAACCTCTAGATCCCTTACATGCCTGCACTTTTCGGCTTGCTGCTGCTGCAATCCACGCGTTTTAGATCTGCATAACTCCACCTCTTTAAACACAGCACCTTCACCCCCTGCTGTTCCCACCCGCCTCAACACCGTTGGAAGGGAGGAGAACCAATTAAGGCGGGGGGTGGGGTGGAACGAGCAGCTGTCTACCCTTAGCAGGAGGGCTCCTGATTACATACCTCTCCTGCTGCTGCTGCTGCTGGCTGTCCAGCAGCAGACTGAAGGTGGCTGCTGCTGTGCACAGGTATATAAAGGCTCAGAGTCTATTATGACACGCGCAGCCAGCGTTCCATTGCCACATTCCATCTACTGCAGGCAGGATACCTGGCTGGCTGAATGTCGCTGAGAAGCTCACAGAGACCGCCATAAGCAACAGTTTAACAGAATGCCACAGACTAATCAACCAAACTTTTTGGGTTGGGTTCTCTTTTATAGTCTGCAGGCATTAAATGAAAGAAGTCAGTGTTCCAGCAGAAGGAGACAACGTTTCAGAAAAGGCATTGTAGCAAACCAAAAAATAAATTTTAAGCGCAGCAGAGTAACCAGCGCACATACCTGTTAGCTCAGGTGAGTTTAAAAGGCTGCTGTTGATAACAAGGGCATTTGCTAAATAGATGGTGTGTGTGCAACAATATACTGAAAGGTCAATTATATTGTGCAGCTTATCTCACCACCTGTAGTTATTTAGGTGAAAGCTCCAAAATGCTTGCCTAATATATCTGTTTATCCAAAAGGAAGTAAAAAGGGAGAGCTAGAAAGATAGCATTGCATCACATTACATGGCAATGCAATGCACAGTTGCTGAAGTTGAACCAAAATGAGCTTGTAATCTGGCTTCTGCAACTTTGAACATGAAAAATCCAATGAGGAGAAGAAAAGCAGAGCCAAAGAGTCCATCCCAAAATCCGACAAACAAGCAAAATGAACAAAAAACATTGAATTCAATTCTTTCTGATTTTAGAAACTGCATTAAAGAAGGGGTGCACCGGTCCTGGAGATACTGCAATACCAGGTCAATGCGTGGAGTGGACAGAGCAAGCTCTTTTTCCATCTCCCTGTTCTAAAAATCCATTTAATATATGGTCCCCAGATAGGGGACGTATCAGATATTAAACTGATAAGAACAGATACTACACTTGATCTTAGCCAAAAGGCCGAGAAGCGATAACCAGAATTGGTTTCAAACTACGGAGCCACCCAAGGATCCTAAAAAGTCCATTTGTGGAGATGAGCTCCTGGACTCCCGTTAAGAAGACATGTTGTCAACCTCTAGATCCCTTACATGCCTGCACTTTTCGGCTTGCTGCTGCTGCTGCAATCCACGCGTTTTAGATCTGCATAACTCCACCTCTTTAAACACAGCACCTTCACCCCCTGCTGTTCCCACCCGCCTCAACACCGTTGGAAGGGAGGAGAACCAATTAAGGCGGGGGGTGGGGTGGAACGAGCAGCTGTCTACCCTTAGCAGGAGGGCTCCTGATTACATACCTCTCCTGCTGCTGCTGCTGCTGGCTGTCCAGCAGCAGACTGAAGGTGGCTGCTGCTGTGCACAGGTATATAAAGGCTCAGAGCCTATTATGACACGCGCAGCCAGCGTTCCATTGCCACATTCCATCTACTGCAGGCAGGATACCTGGCTGGCTGAATGTCGCTGAGAAGCTCACAGAGACCGCCATAAGCAACAGTTTAACAGAATGCCACAGACTAATCAACCAAACTTTTTGGGTTGGGTTCTCTTTTATAGTCTGCAGGCATTAAATGAAAGAAGTCAGTGTTCCAGCAGAAGGAGACAACGTTTCAGAAAAGGCATTGTAGCAAACCAAAAAAGAAATTTTAAGCGCAGCAGAGTAACCAGCGCACATACCTGTTAGCTCAGGTGAGTTTAAAAGGCTGCTGTTGATAACAAGGGCATTTGCTAAATAGATGGTGTGTGTGCAACAATATACTGAAAGGTCAATTATATTGTGCAGCTTATCTCACCACCTGTAGTTATTTAGGTGAAAGCTCCAAAATGCTTGCCTAATATGTCTGTTTATCCAAAAGGAAGTAAAAAGGGAGAGCTAGAAAGATAGCATTGCATCACATTACATGGCAATGCAATGCACAGTTGCTGAAGTTGAACCAAAATGAGCTTGTAATCTGGCTTCTGCAACTTTGAACATGAAAAATCCAATGAGGAGAAGAAAAGCAGAGCCAAAGAGTCCATCCCAAAATCCGACAAACAAGCAAAATGAACAAAAAACATTGAATTCAATTCTTTCTGATTTTAGAAACTGCATTAAAGAAGGGGTGCACCGGTCCTGGAGATACTGCAATACCAGGTCAATGCGTGGAGTGGAGAGAGCAAGCTCTTTTTCCATCTCCCTGTTCTAAAAATCCATTTAATATATGGTCCCCAGATAGGGGACGTATCAGATATTAAACTGATAAGAACAGATACTACACTTGATCTTAGCCAAAAGGCCGAGAAGCGATAACCAGAATTGGTTTCAAACTACGGAGCCACCCAAGGATCCTAAAAAGTCCATTTGTGGAGATGAGCTCCTGGACTCCCGTTAAGAAGACATGTTGTCAACCTCTAGATCCCTTACATGCCTGCACTTTTCGGCTTGCTGCTGCTGCAATCCACGCGTTTTAGATCTGCATAACTCCACCTCTTTAAACACAGCACCTTCACCCCCTGCTGTTCCCACCCGCCTCAACACCGTTGGAAGGGAGGAGAACCAATTAAGGCGGGGGGTGGGGTGGAACGAGCAGCTGTCTACCCTTAGCAGGAGGGCTCCTGATTACATACCTCTCCTGCTGCTGCTGCTGCTGGCTGTCCAGCAGCAGACTGAAGGTGGCTGCTGCTGTGCACAGGTATATAAAGGCTCAGAGCCTATTATGACACGCGCAGCCAGCGTTCCATTGCCACATTCCATCTACTGCAGGCAGGATACCTGGCTGGCTGAATGTCGCTGAGAAGCTCACAGAGACCGCCATAAGCAACAGTTTAACAGAATGCCACAGACTAATCAACCAAACTTTTTGGGTTGGGTTCTCTTTTATAGTCTGCAGGCATTAAATGAAAGAAGTCAGTGTTCCAGCAGAAGGAGACAACGTTTCAGAAAAGGCATTGTAGCAAACCAAAAAAGAAATTTTAAGCGCAGCAGAGTAACCAGCGCACATACCTGTTAGCTCAGGTGAGTTTAAAAGGCTGCTGTTGATAACAAGGGCATTTGCTAAATAGATGGTGTGTGTGCAACAATATACTGAAAGGTCAATTATATTGTGCAGCTTATCTCACCACCTGTAGTTATTTAGGTGAAAGCTCCAAAATGCTTGCCTAATATGTCTGTTTATCCAAAAGGAAGTAAAAAGGGAGAGCTAGAAAGATAGCATTGCATCACATTACATGGCAATGCAATGCACAGTTGCTGAAGTTGAACCAAAATGAGCTTGTAATCTGGCTTCTGCAACTTTGAACATGAAAAATCCAATGAGGAGAAGAAAAGCAGAGCCAAAGAGTCCATCCCAAAATCTGACAAACAAGCAAAATGAACAAAAAACATTGAATTCAATTCTTTCTGATTTTAGAAACTGCATTAAAGAAGGGGTGCACCGGTCCTGGAGATACTGCAATACCAGGTCAATGCGTGGAGTGGACAGAGCAAGCTCTTTTTCCATCTCCCTGTTCTAAAAATCCATTTAATATATGGTCCCCAGATAGGGGACGTATCAGATATTAAACTGATAAGAACAGATACTACACTTGATCTTAGCCAAAAGGCCGAGAAGCGATAACCAGAATTGGTTTCAAACTACGGAGCCACCCAAGGATCCTAAAAAGTCCATTTGTGGAGATGAGCTCCTGGACTCCCGTTAAGAAGACATGTTGTCAACCTCTAGATCCCTTACATGCCTGCACTTTTCGGCTTGCTGCTGCTGCAATCCACGCGTTTTAGATCTGCATAACTCCACCTCTTTAAACACAGCACCTTCACCCCCTGCTGTTCCCACCCGCCTCAACACCGTTGGAAGGGAGGAGAACCAATTAAGGCGGGGGGTGGGGTGGAACGAGCAGCTGTCTACCCTTAGCAGGAGGGCTCCTGATTACATACCTCTCCTGCTGCTGCTGCTGCTGGCTGTCCAGCAGCAGACTGAAGGTGGCTGCTGCTGTGCACAGGTATATAAAGGCTCAGAGCCTATTATGACACGCGCAGCCAGCGTTCCATTGCCACATTCCATCTACTGCAGGCAGGATACCTGGCTGGCTGAATGTCGCTGAGAAGCTCACAGAGACCGCCATAAGCAACAGTTTAACAGAATGCCACAGACTAATCAACCAAACTTTTTGGGTTGGGTTCTCTTTTATAGTCTGCAGGCATTAAATGAAAGAAGTCAGTGTTCCAGCAGAAGGAGACAACGTTTCAGAAAAGGCATTGTAGCAAACCAAAAAAGAAATTTTAAGCGCAGCAGAGTAACCAGCGCACATACCTGTTAGCTCAGGTGAGTTTAAAAGGCTGCTGTTGATAACAAGGGCATTTGCTAAATAGATGGTGTGTGTGCAACAATATACTGAAAGGTCAATTATATTGTGCAGCTTATCTCACCACCTGTAGTTATTTAGGTGAAAGCTCCAAAATGCTTGCCTAATATGTCTGTTTATCCAAAAGGAAGTAAAAAGGGAGAGCTAGAAAGATAGCATTGCATCACATTACATGGCAATGCAATGCACAGTTGCTGAAGTTGAACCAAAATGAGCTTGTAATCTGGCTTCTGCAACTTTGAACATGAAAAATCCAATGAGGAGAAGAAAAGCAGAGCCAAAGAGTCCATCCCAAAATCCGACAAACAAGCAAAATGAACAAAAAACATTGAATTCAATTCTTTCTGATTTTAGAAACTGCATTAAAGAAGGGGTGCACCGGTCCTGGAGATACTGCAATACCAGGTCAATGCGTGGAGTGGACAGAGCAAGCTCTTTTTCCATCTCCCTGTTCTAAAAATCCATTTAATATATGGTCCCCAGATAGGGGACGTATCAGATATTAAACTGATAAGAACAGATACTACACTTGATCTTAGCCAAAAGGCCGAGAAGCGATAACCAGAATTGGTTTCAAACTACGGAGTCACCCAAGGATCCTAAAAAGTCCATTTGTGGAGATGAGCTCCTGGACTCCCGTTAAGAAGACATGTTGTCAACCTCTAGATCCCTTACATGCCTGCACTTTTCGGCTTGCTGCTGCTGCAATCCACGCGTTTTAGATCTGCATAACTCCACCTCTTTAAACACAGCACCTTCACCCCCTGCTGTTCCCACCCGCCTCAACACCGTTGGAAGGGAGGAGAACCAATTAAGGCGGGGGGTGGGGTGGAACGAGCAGCTGTCTACCCTTAGCAGGAGGGCTCCTGATTACATACCTCTCCTGCTGCTGCTGCTGCTGGCTGTCCAGCAGCAGACTGAAGGTGGCTGCTGCTGTGCACAGGTATATAAAGGCTCAGAGCCTATTATGACACGCGCAGCCAGCGTTCCATTGCCACATTCCATCTACTGCAGGCAGGATACCTGGCTGGCTGAATGTCGCTGAGAAGCTCACAGAGACCGCCATAAGCAACAGTTTAACAGAATGCCACAGACTAATCAACCAAACTTTTTGGGTTGGGTTCTCTTTTATAGTCTGCAGGCATTAAATGAAAGAAGTCAGTGTTCCAGCAGAAGGAGACAACGTTTCAGAAAAGGCATTGTAGCAAACCAAAAAAGAAATTTTAAGCGCAGCAGAGTAACCAGCGCACATACCTGTTAGCTCAGGTGAGTTTAAAAGGCTGCTGTTGATAACAAGGGCATTTGCTAAATAGATGGTGTGTGTGCAACAATATACTGAAAGGTCAATTATATTGTGCAGCTTATCTCACCACCTGTAGTTATTTAGGTGAAAGCTCCAAAATGCTTGCCTAATATGTCTGTTTATCCAAAAGGAAGTAAAAAGGGAGAGCTAGAAAGATAGCATTGCATCACATTACATGGCAATGCAATGCACAGTTGCTGAAGTTGAACCAAAATGAGCTTGTAATCTGGCTTCTGCAACTTTGAACATGAAAAATCCAATGAGGAGAAGAAAAGCAGAGCCAAAGAGTCCATCCCAAAATCCGACAAACAAGCAAAATGAACAAAAAACATTGAATTCAATTCTTTCTGATTTTAGAAACTGCATTAAAGAAGGGGTGCACCGGTCCTGGAGATACTGCAATACCAGGTCAATGCGTGGAGTGGACAGAGCAAGCTCTTTTTCCATCTCCCTGTTCTAAAAATCCATTTAATATATGGTCCCCAGATAGGGGACGTATCAGATATTAAACTGATAAGAACAGATACTACACTTGATCTTAGCCAAAAGGCCGAGAAGCGATAACCAGAATTGGTTTCAAACTACGGAGCCACCCAAGGATCCTAAAAAGTCCATTTGTGGAGATGAGCTCCTGGACTCCCGTTAAGAAGACATGTTGTCAACCTCTAGATCCCTTACATGCCTGCACTTTTCGGCTTGCTGCTGCTGCAATCCACGCGTTTTAGATCTGCATAACTCCACCTCTTTAAACACAGCACCTTCACCCCCTGCTGTTCCCACCCGCCTCAACACCGTTGGAAGGGAGGAGAACCAATTAAGGCGGGGGGTGGGGTGGAACGAGCAGCTGTCTACCCTTAGCAGGAGGGCTCCTGATTACATACCTCTCCTGCTGCTGCTGCTGCTGGCTGTCCAGCAGCAGACTGAAGGTGGCTGCTGCTGTGCACAGGTATATAAAGGCTCAGAGCCTATTATGACACGCGCAGCCAGCGTTCCATTGCCACATTCCATCTACTGCAGGCAGGATACCTGGCTGGCTGAATGTCGCTGAGAAGCTCACAGAGACCGCCATAAGCAACAGTTTAACAGAATGCCACAGACTAATCAACCAAACTTTTTGGGTTGGGTTCTCTTTTATAGTCTGCAGGCATTAAATGAAAGAAGTCAGTGTTCCAGCAGAAGGAGACAACGTTTCAGAAAAGGCATTGTAGCAAACCAAAAAAGAAATTTTAAGCGCAGCAGAGTAACCAGCGCACATACCTGTTAGCTCAGGTGAGTTTAAAAGGCTGCTGTTGATAACAAGGGCATTTGCTAAATAGATGGTGTGTGTGCAACAATATACTGAAAGGTCAATTATATTGTGCAGCTTATCTCACCACCTGTAGTTATTTAGGTGAAAGCTCCAAAATGCTTGCCTAATATGTCTGTTTATCCAAAAGGAAGTAAAAAGGGAGAGCTAGAAAGATAGCATTGCATCACATTACATGGCAATGCAATGCACAGTTGCTGAAGTTGAACCAAAATGAGCTTGTAATCTGGCTTCTGCAACTTTGAACATGAAAAATCCAATGAGGAGAAGAAAAGCAGAGCCAAAGAGTCCATCCCAAAATCCGACAAACAAGCAAAATGAACAAAAAACATTGAATTCAATTCTTTCTGATTTTAGAAACTGCATTAAAGAAGGGGTGCACCGGTCCTGGAGCTACTGCAATACCAGGTCAATGCGTGGAGTGGACAGAGCAAGCTCTTTTTCCATCTCCCTGTTCTAAAAATCCATTTAATATATGGTCCCCAGATAGGGGACGTATCAGATATTAAACTGATAAGAACAGATACTACACTTGATCTTAGCCAAAAGGCCGAGAAGCGATAACCAGAATTGGTTTCAAACTACGGAGCCACCCAAGGATCCTAAAAAGTCCATTTGTGGAGATGAGCTCCTGGACTCCCGTTAAGAAGACATGTTGTCAACCTCTAGATCCCTTACATGCCTGCACTTTTCGGCTTGCTGCTGCTGCAATCCACGCGTTTTAGATCTGCATAACTCCACCTCTTTAAACACAGCACCTTCACCCCCTGCTGTTCCCACCCGCCTCAACACCGTTGGAAGGGAGGAGAACCAATTAAGGCGGGGGGTGGGGTGGAACGAGCAGCTGTCTACCCTTAGCAGGAGGGCTCCTGATTACATACCTCTCCTGCTGCTGCTGCTGCTGGCTGTCCAGCAGCAGACTGAAGGTGGCTGCTGCTGTGCACAGGTATATAAAGGCTCAGAGCCTATTATGACACGCGCAGCCAGCGTTCCATTGCCACATTCCATCTACTGCAGGCAGGATACCTGGCTGGCTGAATGTCGCTGAGAAGCTCACAGAGACCGCCATAAGCAACAGTTTAACAGAATGCCACAGACTAATCAACCAAACTTTTTGGGTTGGGTTCTCTTTTATAGTCTGCAGGCATTAAATGAAAGAAGTCAGTGTTCCAGCAGAAGGAGACAACGTTTCAGAAAAGGCATTGTAGCAAACCAAAAAAGAAATTTTAAGCGCAGCAGAGTAACCAGCGCACATACCTGTTAGCTCAGGTGAGTTTAAAAGGCTGCTGTTGATAACAAGGGCATTTGCTAAATAGATGGTGTGTGTGCAACAATATACTGAAAGGTCAATTATATTGTGCAGCTTATCTCACCACCTGTAGTTATTTAGGTGAAAGCTCCAAAATACTTGCCTAATATGTCTGTTTATCCAAAAGGAAGTAAAAAGGGAGAGCTAGAAAGATAGCATTGCATCACATTACATGGCAATGCAATGCACAGTTGCTGAAGTTGAACCAAAATGAGCTTGTAATCTGGCTTCTGCAACTTTGAACATGAAAAATCCAATGAGGAGAAGAAAAGCAGAGCCAAAGAGTCCATCCCAAAATCCGACAAACAAGCAAAATGAACAAAAAACATTGAATTCAATTCTTTCTGATTTTAGAAACTGCATTAAAGAAGGGGTGCACTGGTCCTGGAGATACTGCAATACCAGGTCAATGCGTGGAGTGGACAGAGCAAGCTCTTTTTCCATCTCCCTGTTCTAAAAATCCATTTAATATATGGTCCCCAGATAGGGGACGTATCAGATATTAAACTGATAAGAACAGATTTTTTTTTTTTTTTTTTCGAAAGCCCGAATTCGTGTACAAAACCCGAGTGCGCTTAAAAAAGTGACAAGTGCCACAAAAAAAGTGCACTAGGATGCTGGTCTTCTTGAAACCCTCTCCAAAAGGAGAAGAGTCCCCCAAACCATTCCCCGTCCCTCCGAGCCAGAAGGCCACAGCGAGGAACAGGGACAAATAGCCACCTCCAGCCGGAGCCAGAGGCGACCCAATCTTACCCCCAGCACCTGCCCGAGTTCTCACCCGAGCAAGGCACTGGGAGCCAAAGACTGTGCTCCCCTCCCGGAAGAGGGGAGCCAACAACGCTCTCCTCCAGAAAGAGGAGAGCCAGGGGGGTTCAGGGGGGAGCGGAACCTGATGGCCACACACTCCCCCCCTAGACCTGCCAAGAGAGGAACCCGTAAGGGAACCGCATCCCGACAAAATCCTAGTAAGGACGTGGACACACGTGAAAAAGTGGACACACATTGACAAAAAAATTAAATAAATAGTGAAGGTTTCACAGTATAATACTGCCCGGACCTTCGACCGGGAATTGAAAAATTCCCCATCCTAAGGCCAGAAGGCCCGGAATAAGGGTGTGTGTGAAGAAAGAAATATTGAAGTGCTAGTGCAAATGTGCCATAAACTCAAGTGGGGTTCCCAATCCCAGTGAGTTGAGGCACCCCAGGGTCACCACTCCTGGGGCACTTCACACTTCGGGCTTTCGATCTTCCCCGGCCCAATGGCGTCGATCCTGGGGGGCCATGCTTTCCACCAGATGACTATATTAGCCACCTGGCGTACTAACAAGCGCCTAAACCCCAGTGTGCATAATGTATCAATCTACTAGGGCGGCCAACATCCAAAACCGCCTTTTCGAAAGATACTACACTTGATCTTAGCCAAAAGGCCGAGAAGCGATAACCAGAATTGGTTTCAAACTACGGAGCCACCCAAGGATCCTGAAAAGTCCATTTGTGGAGATGAGCTCCTGGACTCCCGTTAAGAAGACATGTTGTCAACCTCTAGATCCCTTACATGCCTGCACTTTTCAGCTTGCTGCTGCTGCAATCCACGCGTTTTAGATCTGCATAACTCCACCTCTTTAAACACAGCACCTTCACCCCCTGCTGTTCCCACCCGCCTCAACACCGTTGGAAGGGAGGAGAACCAATTAAGGCGGGGGGTGGGGTGGAACGAGCAGCTGTCTACCCTTAGCAGGAGGGCTCCTGATTACATACCTCTCCTGCTGCTGCTGCTGCTGGCTGTCCAGCAGCAGACTGAAGGTGGCTGCTGCTGTGCACAGGTATATAAAGGCTCAGAGCCTATTATGACACGCGCAGCCAGCGTTCCATTGCCACATTCCATCTACTGCAGGCAGGATACCTGGCTGGCTGAATGTCGCTGAGAAGCTCACAGAGACCGCCATAAGCAACAGTTTAACAGAATGCCACAGACTAATCAACCAAACTTTTTGGGTTGGGTTCTCTTTTATAGTCTGCAGGCATTAAATGAAAGAAGTCAGTGTTCCAGCAGAAGGAGACAACGTTTCAGAAAAGGCATTGTAGCAAACCAAAAAAGAAATTTTAAGCGCAGCAGAGTAACCAGCGCACATACCTGTTAGCTCAGGTGAGTTTAAAAGGCTGCTGTTGATAACAAGGGCATTTGCTAAATAGATGGTGTGTGTGCAACAATATACTGAAAGGTCAATTATATTGTGCAGCTTATCTCACCACCTGTAGTTATTTAGGTGAAAGCTCCAAAATGCTTGCCTAATATGTCTGTTTATCCAAAAGGAAGTAAAAAGGGAGAGCTAGAAAGATAGCATTGCATCACATTACATGGCAATGCAATGCACAGTTGCTGAAGTTGAACCAAAATGAGCTTGTAATCTGGCTTCTGCAACTTTGAACATGAAAAATCCAATGAGGAGAAGAAAAGCAAAGCCAAAGAGTCCATCCCAAAATCCGACAAACAAGCAAAATGAACAAAAAACATTGAATTCAATTCTTTCTGATTTTAGAAACTGCATTAAAGAAGGGGTGCACCGGTCCTGGAGATACTGCAATACCAGGTCAATGCGTGGAGTGGACAGAGCAAGCTCTTTTTCCATCTCCCTGTTCTAAAAATCCATTTAATATATGGTCCCCAGATAGGGGACGTATCAGATATTAAACTGATAAGAACAGATACTACACTTGATCTTAGCCAAAAGGCCGAGAAGCGATAACCAGAATTGGTTTCAAACTACGGAGCCACCCAAGGATCCTGAAAAGTCCATTTGTGGAGATGAGCTCCTGGACTCCCGTTAAGAAGACATGTTGTCAACCTCTAGATCCCTTACATGCCTGCACTTTTCGGCTTGCTGCTGCTGCAATCCACGCGTTTTAGATCTGCATAACTCCACCTCTTTAAACACAGCACCTTCACCCCCTGCTGTTCCCACCCGCCTCAACACCGTTGGAAGGGAGGAGAACCAATTAAGGCGGGGGGTGGGGTGGAACGAGCAGCTGTCTACCCTTAGGAGGAGGGCTCCTGATTACATACCTCTCCTGCTGCTGCTGCTGCTGGCTGTCCAGCAGCAGACTGAAGGTGGCTGCTGCTGTGCACAGGTATATAAAGGCTCAGAGCCTATTATGACACGCGCAGCCAGCGTTCCATTGCCACATTCCATCTACTGCAGGCAGGATACCTGGCTGGCTGAATGTCGCTGAGAAGCTCACAGAGACCGCCATAAGCAACAGTTTAACAGAATGCCACAGACTAATCAACCAAACTTTTTGGGTTGGGTTCTCTTTTATAGTCTGCAGGCATTAAATGAAAGAAGTCAGTGTTCCAGCAGAAGGAGACAACGTTTCAGAAAAGGCATTGTAGCAAACCAAAAAAGAAATTTTAAGCGCAGCAGAGTAACCAGCGCACATACCTGTTAGCTCAGGTGAGTTTAAAAGGCTGCTGTTGATAACAAGGGCATTTGCTAAATAGATGGTGTGTGTGCAACAATATACTGAAAGGTCAATTATATTGTGCAGCTTATCTCACCACCTGTAGTTATTTAGGTGAAAGCTCCAAAATGCTTGCCTAATATGTCTGTTTATCCAAAAGGAAGTAAAAAGGGAGAGCTAGAAAGATAGCATTGCATCACATTACATGGCAATGCAATGCACAGTTGCTGAAGTTGAACCAAAATGAGCTTGTAATCTGGCTTCTGCAACTTTGAACATGAAAAATCCAATGAGGAGAAGAAAAGCAAAGCCAAAGAGTCCATCCCAAAATCCGACAAACAAGCAAAATGAACAAAAAACATTGAATTCAATTCTTTCTGATTTTAGAAACTGCATTAAAGAAGGGGTGCACCGGTCCTGGAGATACTGCAATACCAGGTCAATGCGTGGAGTGGACAGAGCAAGCTCTTTTTCCATCTCCCTGTTCTAAAAATCCATTTAATATATGGTCCCCAGATAGGGGACGTATCAGATATTAAACTGATAAGAACAGATACTACACTTGATCTTAGCCAAAAGGCCGAGAAGCGATAACCAGAATTGGTTTCAAACTACGGAGCCACCCAAGGATCCTGAAAAGTCCATTTGTGGAGATGAGCTCCTGGACTCCCGTTAAGAAGACATGTTGTCAACCTCTAGATCCCTTACATGCCTGCACTTTTCGGCTTGCTGCTGCTGCAATCCACGCGTTTTAGATCTGCATAACTCCACCTCTTTAAACACAGCACCTTCACCCCCTGCTGTTCCCACCCGCCTCAACACCGTTGGAAGGGAGGAGAACCAATTAAGGCGGGGGGTGGGGTGGAACGAGCAGCTGTCTACCCTTAGCAGGAGGGCTCCTGATTACATACCTCTCCTGCTGCTGCTGCTGCTGGCTGTCCAGCAGCAGACTGAAGGTGGCTGCTGCTGTGCACAGGTATATAAAGGCTCAGAGCCTATTATGACACGCGCAGCCAGCGTTCCATTGCCACATTCCATCTACTGCAGGCAGGATACCTGGCTGGCTGAATGTCGCTGAGAAGCTCACAGAGACCGCCATAAGCAACAGTTTAACAGAATGCCACAGACTAATCAACCAAACTTTTTGGGTTGGGTTCTCTTTTATAGTCTGCAGGCATTAAATGAAAGAAGTCAGTGTTCCAGCAGAAGGAGACAACGTTTCAGAAAAGGCATTGTAGCAAACCAAAAAAGAAATTTTAAGCGCAGGAGAGCAACCAGCGCACATACCTGTTAGCTCAGGTGAGTTTAAAAGGCTGCTGTTGATAACAAGGGCATTTGCTAAATAGATGGTGTGTGTGCAACAATATACTGAAAGGTCAATTATATTGTGCAGCTTATCTCACCACCTGTAGTTATTTAGGTGAAAGCTCCAAAATGCTTGCCTAATATGTCTGTTTATCCAAAAGGAAGTAAAAAGGGAGAGCTAGAAAGATAGCATTGCATCACATTACATGGCAATGCAATGCACAGTTGCTGAAGTTGAACCAAAATGAGCTTGTAATCTGGCTTCTGCAACTTTGAACATGAAAAATCCAATGAGGAGAAGAAAAGCAAAGCCAAAGAGTCCATCCCAAAATCCGACAAACAAGCAAAATGAACAAAAAACATTGAATTCAATTCTTTCTGATTTTAGAAACTGCATTAAAGAAGGGGTGCACCGGTCCTGGAGATACTGCAATACCAGGTCAATGCGTGGAGTGGACAGAGCAAGCTCTTTTTCCATCTCCCTGTTCTAAAAATCCATTTAATATATGGTCCCCAGATAGGGGACGTATCAGATATTAAACTGATAAGAACAGATACTACACTTGATCTTAGCCAAAAGGCCGAGAAGCGATAACCAGAATTGGTTTCAAACTACGGAGCCACCCAAGGATCCTGAAAAGTCCATTTGTGGAGATGAGCTCCTGGACTCCCGTTAAGAAGACATGTTGTCAACCTCTAGATCCCTTACATGCCTGCACTTTTCGGCTTGCTGCTGCTGCAATCCACGCGTTTTAGATCTGCATAACTCCACCTCTTTAAACACAGCACCTTCACCCCCTGCTGTTCCCGCCCGCCTCAACACCGTTGGAAGGGAGGAGAACCAATTAAGGCGGGGGGTGGGGTGGAACGAGCAGCTGTCTAATCTTAGCAGGAGGGCTCCTGATTACATACCTCTCCTGCTGCTGCTGCTGCTGGCTGTCCAGCAGCAGACTGAAGGTGGCTGCTGCTGTGCACAGGTATATAAAGGCTCAGAGCCTATTATGACACGCGCAGCCAGCGTTCCATTGCCACATTCCATCTACTGCAGGCAGGATACCTGGCTGGCTGAATGTCGCTGAGAAGCTCACAGAGACCGCCATAAGCAACAGTTTAACAGAATGCCACAGACTAATCAACCAAACTTTTTGGGTTGGGTTCTCTTTTATAGTCTGCAGGCATTAAATGAAAGAAGTCAGTGTTCCAGCAGAAGGAGACAACGTTTCAGAAAAGGCATTGTAGCAAACCAAAAAAGAAATTTTAAGCGCAGCAGAGTAACCAGCGCACATACCTGTTAGCTCAGGTGAGTTTAAAAGGCTGCTGTTGATAACAAGGGCATTTGCTAAATAGATGGTGTGTGTGCAACAATATACTGAAAGGTCAATTATATTGTGCAGCTTATCTCACCACCTGTAGTTATTTAGGTGAAAGCTCCAAAATGCTTGCCTAATATGTCTGTTTATCCAAAAGGAAGTAAAAAGGGAGAGCTAGAAAGATAGCATTGCATCACATTACATGGCAATGCAATGCACAGTTGCTGAAGTTGAACCAAAATGAGCTTGTAATCTGGCTTCTGCAACTTTGAACATGAAAAATCCAATGAGGAGAAGAAAAGCAAAGCCAAAGAGTCCATCCCAAAATCCGACAAACAAGCAAAATGAACAAAAAACATTGAATTCAATTCTTTCTGATTTTAGAAACTGCATTAAAGAAGGGGTGCACCGGTCCTGGAGATACTGCAATACCAGGTCAATGCGTGGAGTGGACAGAGCAAGCTCTTTTTCCATCTCCCTGTTCTAAAAATCCATTTAATATATGGTCCCCAGATAGGGGACGTATCAGATATTAAACTGATAAGAACAGATACTACACTTGATCTTAGCCAAAAGGCCGAGAAGCGATAACCAGAATTGGTTTCAAACTACGGAGCCACCCAAGGATCCTGAAAAGTCCATTTGTGGAGATGAGCTCCTGGACTCCCGTTAAGAAGACATGTTGTCAACCTCTAGATCCCTTACATGCCTGCACTTTTCGGCTTGCTGCTGCTGCAATCCACGCGTTTTAGATCTGCATAACTCCACCTCTTTAAACACAGCACCTTCACCCCCTGCTGTTCCCGCCCGCCTCAACACCGTTGGAAGGGAGGAGAACCAATTAAGGCGGGGGGTGGGGTGGAACGAGCAGCTGTCTACCCTTAGCAGGAGGGCTCCTGATTACATACCTCTCCTGCTGCTGCTGCTGCTGGCTGTCCAGCAGCAGACTGAAGGTGGCTGCTGCTGTGCACAGGTATATAAAGGCTCAGAGCCTATTATGACACGCGCAGCCAGCGTTCCATTGCCACATTCCATCTACTGCAGGCAGGATACCTGGCTGGCTGAATGTCGCTGAGAAGCTCACAGAGACCGCCATAAGCAACAGTTTAACAGAATGCCACAGACTAATCAACCAAACTTTTTGGGTTGGGTTCTCTTTTATAGTCTGCAGGCATTAAATGAAAGAAGTCAGTGTTCCAGCAGAAGGAGACAACGTTTCAGAAAAGGCATTGTAGCAAACCAAAAAAGAAATTTTAAGCGCAGCAGAGTAACCAGCGCACATACCTGTTAGCTCAGGTGAGTTTAAAAGGCTGCTGTTGATAACAAGGGCATTTGCTAAATAGATGGTGTGTGTGCAACAATATACTGAAAGGTCAATTATATTGTGCAGCTTATCTCACCACCTGTAGTTATTTAGGTGAAAGCTCCAAAATGCTTGCCTAATATGTCTGTTTATCCAAAAGGAAGTAAAAAGGGAGAGCTAGAAAGATAGCATTGCATCACATTACATGGCAATGCAATGCACAGTTGCTGAAGTTGAACCAAAATGAGCTTGTAATCTGGCTTCTGCAACTTTGAACATGAAAAATCCAATGAGGAGAAGAAAAGCAAAGCCAAAGAGTCCATCCCAAAATCCGACAAACAAGCAAAATGAACAAAAAACATTGAATTCAATTCTTTCTGATTTTAGAAACTGCATTAAAGAAGGGGTGCACCGGTCCTGGAGATACTGCAATACCAGGTCAATGCGTGGAGTGGACAGAGCAAGCTCTTTTTCCATCTCCCTGTTCTAAAAATCCATTTAATATATGGTCCCCAGATAGGGGACGTATCAGATATTAAACTGATAAGAACAGATACTACACTTGATCTTAGCCAAAAGGCCGAGAAGCGATAACCAGAATTGGTTTCAAACTACGGAGCCACCCAAGGATCCTGAAAAGTCCATTTGTGGAGATGAGCTCCTGGACTCCCGTTAAGAAGACATGTTGTCAACCTCTAGATCCCTTACATGCCTGCACTTTTCGGCTTGCTGCTGCTGCAATCCACGCGTTTTAGATCTGCATAACTCCACCTCTTTAAACACAGCACCTTCACCCCCTGCTGTTCCCACCCGCCTCAACACCGTTGGAAGGGAGGAGAACCAATTAAGGCGGGGGGTGGGGTGGAACGAGCAGCTGTCTACCCTTAGCAGGAGGGCTCCTGATTACATACCTCTCCTGCTGCTGCTGCTGCTGGCTGTCCAGCAGCAGACTGAAGGTGGCTGCTGCTGTGCACAGGTATATAAAGGCTCAGAGCCTATTATGACACGCGCAGCCAGCGTTCCATTGCCACATTCCATCTACTGCAGGCAGGATACCTGGCTGGCTGAATGTCGCTGAGAAGCTCACAGAGACCGCCATAAGCAACAGTTTAACAGAATGCCACAGACTAATCAACCAAACTTTTTGGGTTGGGTTCTCTTTTATAGTCTGCAGGCATTAAATGAAAGAAGTCAGTGTTCCAGCAGAAGGAGACAACGTTTCAGAAAAGGCATTGTAGCAAACCAAAAAAGAAATTTTAAGCGCAGGAGAGCAACCAGCGCACATACCTGTTAGCTCAGGTGAGTTTAAAAGGCTGCTGTTGATAACAAGGGCATTTGCTAAATAGATGGTGTGTGTGCAACAATATACTGAAAGGTCAATTATATTGTGCAGCTTATCTCACCACCTGTAGTTATTTAGGTGAAAGCTCCAAAATGCTTGCCTAATATGTCTGTTTATCCAAAAGGAAGTAAAAAGGGAGAGCTAGAAAGATAGCATTGCATCACATTACATGGCAATGCAATGCACAGTTGCTGAAGTTGAACCAAAATGAGCTTGTAATCTGGCTTCTGCAACTTTGAACATGAAAAATCCAATGAGGAGAAGAAAAGCAAAGCCAAAGAGTCCATCCCAAAATCCGACAAACAAGCAAAATGAACAAAAAACATTGAATTCAATTCTTTCTGATTTTAGAAACTGCATTAAAGAAGGGGTGCACCGGTCCTGGAGATACTGCAATACCAGGTCAATGCGTGGAGTGGACAGAGCAAGCTCTTTTTCCATCTCCCTGTTCTAAAAATCCATTTAATATATGGTCCCCAGATAGGGGACGTATCAGATATTAAACTGATAAGAACAGATACTACACTTGATCTTAGCCAAAAGGCCGAGAAGCGATAACCAGAATTGGTTTCAAACTACGGAGCCACCCAAGGATCCTGAAAAGTCCATTTGTGGAGATGAGCTCCTGGACTCCCGTTAAGAAGACATGTTGTCAACCTCTAGATCCCTTACATGCCTGCACTTTTCGGCTTGCTGCTGCTGCAATCCACGCGTTTTAGATCTGCATAACTCCACCTCTTTAAACACAGCACCTTCACCCCCTGCTGTTCCCACCCGCCTCAACACCGTTGGAAGGGAGGAGAACCAATTAAGGCGGGGGGTGGGGTGGAACGAGCAGCTGTCTACCCTTAGCAGGAGGGCTCCTGATTACATACCTCTCCTGCTGCTGCTGCTGCTGGCTGTCCAGCAGCAGACTGAAGGTGGCTGCTGCTGTGCACAGGTATATAAAGGCTCAGAGCCTATTATGACACGCGCAGCCAGCGTTCCATTGCCACATTCCATCTACTGCAGGCAGGATACCTGGCTGGCTGAATGTCGCTGAGAAGCTCACAGAGACCGCCATAAGCAACAGTTTAACAGAATGCCACAGACTAATCAACCAAACTTTTTGGGTTGGGTTCTCTTTTATAGTCTGCAGGCATTAAATGAAAGAAGTCAGTGTTCCAGCAGAAGGAGACAACGTTTCAGAAAAGGCATTGTAGCAAACCAAAAAAGAAATTTTAAGCGCAGCAGAGTAACCAGCGCACATACCTGTTAGCTCAGGTGAGTTTAAAAGGCTGCTGTTGATAACAAGGGCATTTGCTAAATAGATGGTGTGTGTGCAACAATATACTGAAAGGTCAATTATATTGTGCAGCTTATCTCACCACCTGTAGTTATTTAGGTGAAAGCTCCAAAATGCTTGCCTAATATGTCTGTTTATCCAAAAGGAAGTAAAAAGGGAGAGCTAGAAAGATAGCATTGCATCACATTACATGGCAATGCAATGCACAGTTGCTGAAGTTGAACCAAAATGAGCTTGTAATCTGGCTTCTGCAACTTTGAACATGAAAAATCCAATGAGGAGAAGAAAAGCAAAGCCAAAGAGTCCATCCCAAAATCCGACAAACAAGCAAAATGAACAAAAAACATTGAATTCAATTCTTTCTGATTTTAGAAACTGCATTAAAGAAGGGGTGCACCGGTCCTGGAGATACTGCAATACCAGGTCAATGCGTGGAGTGGACAGAGCAAGCTCTTTTTCCATCTCCCTGTTCTAAAAATCCATTTAATATATGGTCCCCAGATAGGGGACGTATCAGATATTAAACTGATAAGAACAGATACTACACTTGATCTTAGCCAAAAGGCCGAGAAGCGATAACCAGAATTGGTTTCAAACTACGGAGCCACCCAAGGATCCTGAAAAGTCCATTTGTGGAGATGAGCTCCTGGACTCCCGTTAAGAAGACATGTTGTCAACCTCTAGATCCCTTACATGCCTGCACTTTTCGGCTTGCTGCTGCTGCAATCCACGCGTTTTAGATCTGCATAACTCCACCTCTTTAAACACAGCACCTTCACCCCCTGCTGTTCCCGCCCGCCTCAACACCGTTGGAAGGGAGGAGAACCAATTAAGGCGGGGGGTGGGGTGGAACGAGCAGCTGTCTACCCTTAGCAGGAGGGCTCCTGATTACATACCTCTCCTGCTGCTGCTGCTGCTGGCTGTCCAGCAGCAGACTGAAGGTGGCTGCTGCTGTGCACAGGTATATAAAGGCTCAGAGCCTATTATGACACGCGCAGCCAGCGTTCCATTGCCACATTCCATCTACTGCAGGCAGGATACCTGGCTGGCTGAATGTCGCTGAGAAGCTCACAGAGACCGCCATAAGCAACAGTTTAACAGAATGCCACAGACTAATCAACCAAACTTTTTGGGTTGGGTTCTCTTTTATAGTCTGCAGGCATTAAATGAAAGAAGTCAGTGTTCCAGCAGAAGGAGACAACGTTTCAGAAAAGGCATTGTAGCAAACCAAAAAAGAAATTTTAAGCGCAGCAGAGTAACCAGCGCACATACCTGTTAGCTCAGGTGAGTTTAAAAGGCTGCTGTTGATAACAAGGGCATTTGCTAAATAGATGGTGTGTGTGCAACAATATACTGAAAGGTCAATTATATTGTGCAGCTTATCTCACCACCTGTAGTTATTTAGGTGAAAGCTCCAAAATGCTTGCCTAATATGTCTGTTTATCCAAAAGGAAGTAAAAAGGGAGAGCTAGAAAGATAGCATTGCATCACATTACATGGCAATGCAATGCACAGTTGCTGAAGTTGAACCAAAATGAGCTTGTAATCTGGCTTCTGCAACTTTGAACATGAAAAATCCAATGAGGAGAAGAAAAGCAAAGCCAAAGAGTCCATCCCAAAATCCGACAAACAAGCAAAATGAACAAAAAACATTGAATTCAATTCTTTCTGATTTTAGAAACTGCATTAAAGAAGGGGTGCACCGGTCCTGGAGATACTGCAATACCAGGTCAATGCGTGGAGTGGACAGAGCAAGCTCTTTTTCCATCTCCCTGTTCTAAAAATCCATTTAATATATGGTCCCCAGATAGGGGACGTATCAGATATTAAACTGATAAGAACAGATACTACACTTGATCTTAGCCAAAAGGCCGAGAAGCGATAACCAGAATTGGTTTCAAACTACGGAGCCACCCAAGGATCCTGAAAAGTCCATTTGTGGAGATGAGCTCCTGGACTCCCGTTAAGAAGACATGTTGTCAACCTCTAGATCCCTTACATGCCTGCACTTTTCGGCTTGCTGCTGCTGCAATCCACGCGTTTTAGATCTGCATAACTCCACCTCTTTAAACACAGCACCTTCACCCCCTGCTGTTCCCACCCGCCTCAACACCGTTGGAAGGGAGGAGAACCAATTAAGGCGGGGGGTGGGGTGGAACGAGCAGCTGTCTACCCTTAGCAGGAGGGCTCCTGATTACATACCTCTCCTGCTGCTGCTGCTGCTGGCTGTCCAGCAGCAGACTGAAGGTGGCTGCTGCTGTGCACAGGTATATAAAGGCTCAGAGCCTATTATGACACGCGCAGCCAGCGTTCCATTGCCACATTCCATCTACTGCAGGCAGGATACCTGGCTGGCTGAATGTCGCTGAGAAGCTCACAGAGACCGCCATAAGCAACAGTTTAACAGAATGCCACAGACTAATCAACCAAACTTTTTGGGTTGGGTTCTCTTTTATAGTCTGCAGGCATTAAATGAAAGAAGTCAGTGTTCCAGCAGAAGGAGACAACGTTTCAGAAAAGGCATTGTAGCAAACCAAAAAAGAAATTTTAAGCGCAGCAGAGTAACCAGCGCACATACCTGTTAGCTCAGGTGAGTTTAAAAGGCTGCTGTTGATAACAAGGGCATTTGCTAAATAGATGGTGTGTGTGCAACAATATACTGAAAGGTCAATTATATTGTGCAGCTTATCTCACCACCTGTAGTTATTTAGGTGAAAGCTCCAAAATGCTTGCCTAATATGTCTGTTTATCCAAAAGGAAGTAAAAAGGGAGAGCTAGAAAGATAGCATTGCATCACATTACATGGCAATGCAATGCACAGTTGCTGAAGTTGAACCAAAATGAGCTTGTAATCTGGCTTCTGCAACTTTGAACATGAAAAATCCAATGAGGAGAAGAAAAGCAAAGCCAAAGAGTCCATCCCAAAATCCGACAAACAAGCAAAATGAACAAAAAACATTGAATTCAATTCTTTCTGATTTTAGAAACTGCATTAAAGAAGGGGTGCACCGGTCCTGGAGATACTGCAATACCAGGTCAATGCGTGGAGTGGACAGAGCAAGCTCTTTTTCCATCTCCCTGTTCTAAAAATCCATTTAATATATGGTCCCCAGATAGGGGACGTATCAGATATTAAACTGATAAGAACAGATACTACACTTGATCTTAGCCAAAAGGCCGAGAAGCGATAACCAGAATTGGTTTCAAACTACGGAGCCACCCAAGGATCCTGAAAAGTCCATTTGTGGAGATGAGCTCCTGGACTCCCGTTAAGAAGACATGTTGTCAACCTCTAGATCCCTTACATGCCTGCACTTTTCGGCTTGCTGCTGCTGCAATCCACGCGTTTTAGACCTGCATAACTCCACCTCTTTAAACACAGCACCTTCACCCCCTGCTGTTCCCGCCCGCCTCAACACCGTTGGAAGGGAGGAGAACCAATTAAGGCGGGGGGTGGGGTGGAACGAGCAGCTGTCTACCCTTAGCAGGAGGGCTCCTGATTACATACCTCTCCTGCTGCTGCTGCTGCTGGCTGTCCAGCAGCAGACTGAAGGTGGCTGCTGCTGTGCACAGGTATATAAAGGCTCAGAGCCTATTATGACACGCGCAGCCAGCGTTCCATTGCCACATTCCATCTACTGCAGGCAGGATACCTGGCTGGCTGAATGTCGCTGAGAAGCTCACAGAGACCGCCATAAGCAACAGTTTAACAGAATGCCACAGACTAATCAACCAAACTTTTTGGGTTGGGTTCTCTTTTATAGTCTGCAGGCATTAAATGAAAGAAGTCAGTGTTCCAGCAGAAGGAGACAACGTTTCAGAAAAGGCATTGTAGCAAACCAAAAAAGAAATTTTAAGCGCAGCAGAGTAACCAGCGCACATACCTGTTAGCTCAGGTGAGTTTAAAAGGCTGCTGTTGATAACAAGGGCATTTGCTAAATAGATGGTGTGTGTGCAACAATATACTGAAAGGTCAATTATATTGTGTAGCTTATCTCACCACCTGTAGTTATTTAGGTGAAAGCTCCAAAATGCTTGCCTAATATGTCTGTTTATCCAAAAGGAAGTAAAAAGGGAGAGCTAGAAAGATAGCATTGCATCACATTACATGGCAATGCAATGCACAGTTGCTGAAGTTGAACCAAAATGAGCTTGTAATCTGGCTTCTGCAACTTTGAACATGAAAAATCCAATGAGGAGAAGAAAAGCAAAGCCAAAGAGTCCATCCCAAAATCCGACAAACAAGCAAAATGAACAAAAAACATTGAATTCAATTCTTTCTGATTTTAGAAACTGCATTAAAGAAGGGGTGCACCGGTCCTGGAGATACTGCAATACCAGGTCAATGCGTGGAGTGGACAGAGCAAGCTCTTTTTCCATCTCCCTGTTCTAAAAATCCATTTAATATATGGTCCCCAGATAGGGGACGTATCAGATATTAAACTGATAAGAACAGATACTACACTTGATCTTAGCCAAAAGGCCGAGAAGCGATAACCAGAATTGGTTTCAAACTACGGAGCCACCCAAGGATCCTGAAAAGTCCATTTGTGGAGATGAGCTCCTGGACTCCCGTTAAGAAGACATGTTGTCAACCTCTAGATCCCTTACATGCCTGCACTTTTCGGCTTGCTGCTGCTGCAATCCACGCGTTTTAGATCTGCATAACTCCACCTCTTTAAACACAGCACCTTCACCCCCTGCTGTTCCCACCCGCCTCAACACCGTTGGAAGGGAGGAGAACCAATTAAGGCGGGGGGTGGGGTGGAACGAGCAGCTGTCTACCCTTAGCAGGAGGGCTCCTGATTACATACCTCTCCTGCTGCTGCTGCTGCTGGCTGTCCAGCAGCAGACTGAAGGTGGCTGCTGCTGTGCACAGGTATATAAAGGCTCAGAGCCTATTATGACACGCGCAGCCAGCGTTCCATTGCCACATTCCATCTACTGCAGGCAGGATACCTGGCTGGCTGAATGTCGCTGAGAAGCTCACAGAGACCGCCATAAGCAACAGTTTAACAGAATGCCACAGACTAATCAACCAAACTTTTTGGGTTGGGTTCTCTTTTATAGTCTGCAGGCATTAAATGAAAGAAGTCAGTGTTCCAGCAGAAGGAGACAACGTTTCAGAAAAGGCATTGTAGCAAACCAAAAAAGAAATTTTAAGCGCAGCAGAGTAACCAGCGCACATACCTGTTAGCTCAGGTGAGTTTAAAAGGCTGCTGTTGATAACAAGGGCATTTGCTAAATAGATGGTGTGTGTGCAACAATATACTGAAAGGTCAATTATATTGTGCAGCTTATCTCACCACCTGTAGTTATTTAGGTGAAAGCTCCAAAATGCTTGCCTAATATGTCTGTTTATCCAAAAGGAAGTAAAAAGGGAGAGCTAGAAAGATAGCATTGCATCACATTACATGGCAATGCAATGCACAGTTGCTGAAGTTGAACCAAAATGAGCTTGTAATCTGGCTTCTGCAACTTTGAACATGAAAAATCCAATGAGGAGAAGAAAAGCAAAGCCAAAGAGTCCATCCCAAAATCCGACAAACAAGCAAAATGAACAAAAAACATTGAATTCAATTCTTTCTGATTTTAGAAACTGCATTAAAGAAGGGGTGCACCGGTCCTGGAGATACTGCAATACCAGGTCAATGCGTGGAGTGGACAGAGCAAGCTCTTTTTCCATCTCCCTGTTCTAAAAATCCATTTAATATATGGTCCCCAGATAGGGGACGTATCAGATATTAAACTGATAAGAACAGATAAGGTTTCAACATAAATTTATTCAGATATAAAAAAGTACAAAAACACATTATTCTTATTTACAGCGTTAATAGAGCTCTTTCCACAGACATTATTAGTACAAAATAGTATTCCACATGTAAAAACACCATCTTCTATTCGCTTCGTGTTTACCCACATCTTTGACATCTTTCAAATAATAAATATACATTTCGCTAAAAACCATTCTAATACAATCATTGATGGAAATACAGTCACGTTTGAACAACAAAATATTCCTCACTTTCCACATAGCACTTTTTGCACAATTTATTATACACCAGCATATTTTGGTTTGATGTAAAGTTGGGCAATTAAAAAGTCCGTATAAAACATATTCGTGACAAAAGTCTTTCAGACCACAAACCCATTTCAAAAGCACCCCCAGTCTCCGCCAAAGTTCTTGCGCATAAAAACAGTTCCAAAACAGATGTAAAACCGTCTCATCACTTCCACACGAGTCTCTAGGACATTTTGCCCGCGCCGCCAGGCCTCTCCTGTGCTGAAAGTCTCTAGTTGGGAGGCACTGGTGGACGGACATCCAGGCAAGGTCTTTATGAATATTTGCGAGAAACTTTCCAAACACATTCCTCCAGACTCGCTTGGATCTGCTCCAGGAAAAGTTGATTACTTCAGATACTCTTTCTTCCCTTCTCAGATGAGTTATCAATTTCCTTCGGTCTTGAAGAATATCAGTATCCAAGTCTCTTAATTTATAATTTCTACATACTTTCTCTAAGATGATAAGATGCTTTGGGGGACATAATAAAACAGGCGAAGATAAGGATGGCCGTAGCCATCTCTTAAAAACATAACCACAAGTATATTTTAAAAACAGACTAAAAACACTGTTAGAATTAAGAAGCTTAAAACAGAAACAGAAGAAATTTATATACAAAAACATGCTCAAATCCGGGACATCCTTTCCACCATTTTGATGCCTTTTATACATTTCTGTGCGTTTTACTTTTTCCATCTTCGAGCCCCAAATAAATATAAACATGCAGCGAGTCAGCTTTTTGAGCATTAAGTCGGAGGGAGGGTACACAATTGCAACATATAACATCATTGGCAATAATACAGACTTAATAATTAGAACTTTCCCTTCGATTGACAAACTACGCAAATTCCAAAAGGATAGTTTCTTCACCATTTTCTCCTGGACCTCCCCCCAACTCACAACCCCGTCATTTTCTTTATTAAAAGTAATGCCCAAAATTTTAACTTTATCACACTTCATTTTGACTGCTGGTAGGTCCACTGTATCCCAGGAACCAATTGTCAAACACTCAGTTTTATTAAAATTCAACTTAAAACCTGAAGCCTGACTAAAAAAACTGGTACACCTCACCACCCTCCGGAGGGAAGCAGGATCCGTGCAGATGGCAGTAACATCGTCCATATACCCGAAGACTTTAATTTGGGCCCCCCCTCCACCTGGAACAGGGACCCCACGGATCACTTTATCTTTCCTAATTTGGCATAATAAAGGCTCCATAGCACAAATAAACAGGATCGGGGACAAAGGGCAGCCCTGCTTCACTCCGGATTCCAGCGGTATTTCACCTGTTAAGAAGCCATTAACAGAGATTTGACAATATGAATCTTTATACAAAATCTTAATTAGAGACATGATAAAATCCGGGATCGCCATCTTCTTTAAAACACTAAAAAGATACTTGTGCGATACCCTGTCGAACGCCTTCTCAATGTCCAGCGCCAACAGGGCTAAATTCTGACCACGATCCCTAGTATACCATATTGCATCTCTTATGACATTTAACACCTCCGCAATACTCCTTCCCGGTACACCACAAACTTGTTCTGGTTGTATCAACTTATCAATTATCATTTTAAGCCGGCATGCAATAAATTTGGCTAATACTTTATAATCCATGTTGAGGAGGGTGATAGGCCTCCAATTTGCAAGGTCCTCACGAGCCCCTTTCTTTTTAAAGATCAAGGACACTATTCCCCTCCTCCATCCCTTGGGCAACCGTTTACACTTAAAAACCTCCTTAAAAAGTGCTAAAAGATCATCCTTTAAAATATCCCAGAAAGTCAGATAAAATTCGACGGGGAGACCGTCTGCTCCCGGAGCTTTGCCCTTTGAAAAACTTTTAAAAATGTTAAAAAGTTCCTCTAAGCTAAAATCCCGTATTAAAAACTCCTGATCTGACTGATTCAACTTAAAATCTAGGACATTAAGAGCATCTTGTAAAAAGGAATCATCCACACTTTTCTCACTAAAAAGGAGTCGGTAAAAATCAAAAGCCACGTTCTTCATGCCCTGTATAGTGGATTCTTCACCTAAACAAGTAATCGCATCTTTCCTCTCCATTGCTTTTTTAAAAAAGAAGCGTGTACATTTTTCATCTTCTTCTAACTGCTTTACCTTTGAATTAAAAATAACCTCTCTCCCCTTCTGCTCCAAAAGTGTATGTATTTCTGCTTTTAGGCTGACAATGTCTTCCTCCACCTCCAACCCAATCTCTTTAAATTTATAAAGTGTCTGCAGCCTAGTATTTAGATTTGAGAAAAATTGTTTTTTCTGTCTTGATTTCTTCCTCCCTGCCGTGATAAAAAAAAGCCTAATTTTATTTTTAATCTTTTCCCACCAAGACAACATTTTTATATAAGGAGGCCTATGTTGTCTCCATTCCTGGTAGGCTGTACAAAAATCCGACCTTATCTGAGGATCCTCCAGCAGATGTGTCCCCAAACGCCACAGTCCTTTGTTTATTCTCTGCTCTCCTTGGTATTCTAACTGTAATTTTAACATTTTGTGATCGGAAAATAAATTAGACATTAGATCAAACATCACCGGCTTAAAATCCACAGATAAAAACATAAAATCGATCCTAGAGGCCACTCCCCGACCGGACCATGTAAATCCAGGGTCCGTCGGTGAAAGAGACCTCCAGGCATCGCATAGCTTAAAATCAGTTTGAAAATTTTTTAGCAGAAAACATGACTTATCCAACTTACGGAGAGGGTCCCCTCCTACTCGTTGTTCGCCGACACTAAGGCAGTTGAAATCCCCACCTATCAGGAGGGGAGAAGACCCAACACAAAATACAGGCAAAATTTCAAACAATTGGATGCGCTCTTGCTTGTCGGGAGGAGCATACACATTAATTATGCGAAAACTAAAATTATTAATATGCAAATGTACTAACATTGCCCTGCCTGGTGTAATCTCTGTAACAGAGGAAAACACAATGTTATTACCACGACAGAGCAAACCCACTCCAGCAGACCTATTCACATTTGAGCCGGACCACACTGACGGTCCCGACTTCCAATCCTTTTTAAGCTCGTCATAATTAATTGAGTGTTGTAGTCCACATTCCTGCAATAAACACACATCAAAGTCTAAAGTCTCTAAATATTGAAAAAGAGCAGCCCTGCGAACAGGGCTCTTTAAAGATCTCACATTCAGTGAGAGGCATTTTATGGACGGCATTAAAGTCAAGGTGGGAGGGAGTCATCCAGAATCATCTTGACCTGTTCAGGACTATGATCCAACAGTGCCTCCAAGATCCCTGACTCCGGGGAAAAGGAAATGTTCATTGGATCCGAGGCAGTGACCGGGTATCCAGCTCCTGCTCCCTGCAGCCACAAATCACCGACACCCAAGGAAACATCCGGTGAATCCGGACAGACATCCGCACGCATCTTTTTCCCGCTGGGTTCAGGTAGGTCACTAGTGCAATCTTCTCCCACTACTGCCTCATGGTCTCTCTTCTCGAGGTCGTCACCTAGGGAAAAACACACTGCGTCCTGCTGGCTCGACACTTGAATAGCATCTGGGGCCTTCGCAGCAGGGCCCACCAGTGCCAACATACTGGGGGCACCCTGCTCCAGCACACCAGAAACACACACATCTTCAGGGGCCATCGACACAGAGACACCCTCCCGAACAGAAGAGCATCCCTGCTCCGGTCCCTGGACGGACCGCCCATAGTCCCCTTTTTGCGGGGGCTTCTTCTTTGCCACCTCCACTACAGAGGGGCCAGTAGAGCTTAGCTCAGTCCTGTCAAGGGGATCCTCCCCGACGGACACTGAGGGGCGAGCTAGAGATTGTCTTCGCCAGGGACCCCCAGTTGCCTCTGCATATGTCCGTACCTTGGTTCTCTGGGGGCAACTCCGGAATACATGTCCATCCTCCCCGCACAGATTACACTGTTTCTTGTGAGGACAGTCTTTCGTCAAGTGTCCATACTGGCTGCAATTATTACAACGGGCAGCCCTCCTCTCCTGGCAAGCGTCTTGGGTATGCCCCATTGTGCCACAATTCCTACAATACAAGGGCATACCTTGATAGAAGAGGTATCCTCGGCTCTTCCCGATTGTGAAGGTGGAGGGAGGGTGCTGTGTTCCTCCGACTCCCGTTGGATCCTTCTTTAATCGTGCCAGGAACCTCCGCTTCCCACACCAAAAATTAACTGCATTTTTAATTTTTCCTAAAAAGGACACGTCATCGCAATAGCGACGCAAGAAAGTCAAAATATCCAGCACTTCCACAAAAGGGTTAGGGAAGTGAACCACAATCTGGACTTCTTCATAAACAAATAATAAGGAAAAAATCAAACCTTCCATTTCGTCCATGTGGCTATTTTCGTTCACTTTCTGGACCAGTTGTTGGCAGCACCCTTGACTCCTAAAAGTGATGGTGTAGGTACCTTTCGATTCGTTGTCCTGGAAGCAGAAGATGTCCTCTCTACTAAATCCCAGAAGTCCAAGAAGGATGATGTTGCAAACATACTGGATGTTTTTCTCACAGCGAAACTTCTCCAAAACGTCAATTCGCACTGTATTTCTCATCCGGGGTTCACCCGATGCATATGACAGCACAGCCGGCATCTCTTCCAAAAAAAGTACGCCAACTACGGAAAGAAAAAAAAGGCATATGCCTTTTTAGGGGATCACTTCCCGTTGCTCCCGGACTAAGCCTCTCTCCCTATAGCAGCAGGGGGGTGAAGTCCCTCCGAAGAGGAACGATCCCCCCAGGCCGAGAGAGAGGGTACCGGAAGCACCCAGATAGACAACAACCAAACAGACAAGCTGTAAGATCGAAGCCAAAAGGCCGAGAAGCGATAACCAGAATTGGTTTCAAACTACGGAGCCACCCAAGGATCCTGAAAAGTCCATTTGTGGAGATGAGCTCCTGGACTCCCGTTAAGAAGACATGTTGTCAACCTCTAGATCCCTTACATGCCTGCACTTTTCGGCTTGCTGCTGCTGCAATCCACGCGTTTTAGATCTGCATAACTCCACCTCTTTAAACACAGCACCTTCACCCCCTGCTGTTCCCACCCGCCTCAACACCGTTGGAAGGGAGGAGAACCAATTAAGGCGGGGAGTGGGGTGGAACGAGCAGCTGTCTACCCTTAGCAGGAGGGCTCCTGATTACATACCTCTCCTGCTGCTGCTGCTGCTGGCTGTCCAGCAGCAGACTGAAGGTGGCTGCTGCTGTGCACAGGTATATAAAGGCTCAGAGCCTATTATGACACGCGCAGCCAGCGTTCCATTGCCACATTCCATCTACTGCAGGCAGGATACCTGGCTGGCTGAATGTCGCTGAGAAGCTCACAGAGACCGCCATAAGCAACAGTTTAACAGAGTGCCACAGACTAATCAACCAAACTTTTTGGGTTGGGTTCTCTTTTATAGTCTGCAGGCATTAAATGAAAGAAGTCAGTGTTCCAGCAGAAGGAGACAACGTTTAAGAAAAGGCATTGTAGCAAACCAAAAAAGAAATTTTAAGCGCAGCAGAGTAACCAGCGCACATACCTGTTAGCTCAGGTGAGTTTAAAAGGCTGCTGTTGATAACAAGGGCATTTGCTAAATAGATGGTGTGTGTGCAACAATATACTGAAAGGTCAATTATATTGTGCAGCTTATCTCACCACCTGTAGTTATTTAGGTGAAAGCTCCAAAATGCTTGCCTAATATGTCTGTTTATCCAAAAGGAAGTAAAAAGGGAGAGCTAGAAAGATAGCATTGCATCACATTACATGGCAATGCAATGCACAGTTGCTGAAGTTGAACCAAAATGAGCTTGTAATCTGGCTTCTGCAACTTTGAACATGAAAAATCCAATGAGGAGAAGAAAAGCAAAGCCAAAGAGTCCATCCCAAAATCCGACAAACAAGCAAAATGAACAAAAAACATTGAATTCAATTCTTTCTGATTTTAGAAACTGCATTAAAGAAGGGGTGCACCGGTCCTGGAGATACTGCAATACCAGGTCAATGCGTGGAGTGGACAGAGCAAGCTCTTTTTCCATCTCCCTGTTCTAAAAATCCATTTAATATATGGTCCCCAGATAGGGGACGTATCAGATATTAAACTGATAAGAACAGATACTACACTTGATCTTAGCCAAAAGGCCGAGAAGCGATAACCAGAATTGGTTTCAAACTACGGAGCCACCCAAGGATCCTGAAAAGTCCATTTGTGGAGATGAGCTCCTGGACTCCCGTTAAGAAGACATGTTGTCAACCTCTAGATCCCTTACATGCCTGCACTTTTCGGCTTGCTGCTGCTGCAATCCACGCGTTTTAGATCTGCATAACTCCACCTCTTTAAACACAGCACCTTCACCCCCTGCTGTTCCCACCCGCCTCAACACCGTTGGAAGGGAGGAGAACCAATTAAGGCGGGGGGTGGGGTGGAACGAGCAGCTGTCTACCCTTAGCAGGAGGGCTCCTGATTACATACCTCTCCTGCTGCTGCTGCTGCTGGCTGTCCAGCAGCAGACTGAAGGTGGCTGCTGCTGTGCACAGGTATATAAAGGCTCAGAGCCTATTATGACACGCGCAGCCAGCGTTCCATTGCCACATTCCATCTACTGCAGGCAGGATACCTGGCTGGCTGAATGTCGCTGAGAAGCTCACAGAGACCGCCATAAGCAACAGTTTAACAGAATGCCACAGACTAATCAACCAAACTTTTTGGGTTGGGTTCTCTTTTATAGTCTGCAGGCATTAAATGAAAGAAGTCAGTGTTCCAGCAGAAGGAGACAACGTTTAAGAAAAGGCATTGTAGCAAACCAAAAAAGAAATTTTAAGCGCAGCAGAGTAACCAGCGCACATACCTGTTAGCTCAGGTGAGTTTAAAAGGCTGCTGTTGATAACAAGGGCATTTGCTAAATAGATGGTGTGTGTGCAACAATATACTGAAAGGTCAATTATATTGTGCAGCTTATCTCACCACCTGTAGTTATTTAGGTGAAAGCTCCAAAATGCTTGCCTAATATGTCTGTTTATCCAAAAGGAAGTAAAAAGGGAGAGCTAGAAAGATAGCATTGCATCACATTACATGGCAATGCAATGCACAGTTGCTGAAGTTGAACCAAAATGAGCTTGTAATCTGGCTTCTGCAACTTTGAACATGAAAAATCCAATGAGGAGAAGAAAAGCAAAGCCAAAGAGTCCATCCCAAAATCTGACAAACAAGCAAAATGAACAAAAAACATTGAATTCAATTCTTTCTGATTTTAGAAACTGCATTAAAGAAGGGGTGCACCGGTCCTGGAGATACTGCAATACCAGGTCAATGCGTGGAGTGGACAGAGCAAGCTCTTTTTCCATCTCCCTGTTCTAAAAATCCATTTAATATATGGTCCCCAGATAGGGGACGTATCAGATATTAAACTGATAAGAACAGATACTACACTTGATCTTAGCCAAAAGGCCGAGAAGCGATAACCAGAATTGGTTTCAAACTACGGAGCCACCCAAGGATCCTGAAAAGTCCATTTGTGGAGATGAGCTCCTGGACTCCCGTTAAGAAGACATGTTGTCAACCTCTAGATCCCTTACATGCCTGCACTTTTCGGCTTGCTGCTGCTGCAATCCACGCGTTTTAGATCTGCATAACTCCACCTCTTTAAACACAGCACCTTCACCCCCTGCTGTTCCCACCCGCCTCAACACCGTTGGAAGGGAGGAGAACCAATTAAGGCGGGGGGTGGGGTGGAACGAGCAGCTGTCTACCCTTAGCAGGAGGGCTCCTGATTACATACCTCTCCTGCTGCTGCTGCTGCTGGCTGTCCAGCAGCAGACTGAAGGTGGCTGCTGCTGTGCACAGGTATATAAAGGCTCAGAGCCTATTATGACACGCGCAGCCAGCGTTCCATTGCCACATTCTATCTGCTGCAGGCAGGATACCTGGCTGGCTGAATGTCGCTGAGAAGCTCACAGAGACCGCCATAAGCAACAGTTTAACAGAATGCCACAGACTAATCAACCAAACTTTTTGGGTTGGGTTCTCTTTTATAGTCTGCAGGCATTAAATGAAAGAAGTCAGTGTTCCAGCAGAAGGAGACAACGTTTCAGAAAAGGCATTGTAGCAAACCAAAAAAGAAATTTTAAGCGCAGCAGAGTAACCAGCGCACATACCTGTTAGCTCAGGTGAGTTTAAAAGGCTGCTGTTGATAACAAGGGCATTTGCTAAATAGATGGTGTGTGTGCAACAATATACTGAAAGGTCAATTATATTGTGCAGCTTATCTCACCACCTGTAGTTATTTAGGTGAAAGCTCCAAAATGCTTGCCTAATATGTCTGTTTATCCAAAAGGAAGTAAAAAGGGAGAGCTAGAAAGATAGCATTGCATCACATTACATGGCAATGCAATGCACAGTTGCTGAAGTTGAACCAAAATGAGCTTGTAATCTGGCTTCTGCAACTTTGAACATGAAAAATCCAATGAGGAGAAGAAAAGCAAAGCCAAAGAGTCCATCCCAAAATCCGACAAACAAGCAAAATGAACAAAAAACATTGAATTCAATTCTTTCTGATTTTAGAAACTGCATTAAAGAAGGGGTGCACCGGTCCTGGAGATACTGCAATACCAGGTCAATGCGTGGAGTGGACAGAGCAAGCTCTTTTTCCATCTCCCTGTTCTAAAAATCCATTTAATATATGGTCCCCAGATAGGGGACGTATCAGATATTAAACTGATAAGAACAGATACTACACTTGATCTTAGCCAAAAGGCCGAGAAGCGATAACCAGAATTGGTTTCAAACTACGGAGCCACCCAAGGATCCTGAAAAGTCCATTTGTGGAGATGAGCTCCTGGACTCCCGTTAAGAAGACATGTTGTCAACCTCTAGATCCCTTACATGCCTGCACTTTTCGGCTTGCTGCTGCTGCAATCCACGCGTTTTAGATCTGCATAACTCCACCTCTTTAAACACAGCACCTTCACCCCCTGCTGTTCCCACCCGCCTCAACACCGTTGGAAGGGAGGAGAACCAATTAAGGCGGGGGGTGGGGTGGAACGAGCAGCTGTCTACCCTTAGCAGGAGGGCTCCTGATTACATACCTCTCCTGCTGCTGCTGCTGCTGGCTGTCCAGCAGCAGACTGAAGGTGGCTGCTGCTGTGCACAGGTATATAAAGGCTCAGAGCCTATTATGACACGCGCAGCCAGCGTTCCATTGCCACATTCCATCTACTGCAGGCAGGATACCTGGCTGGCTGAATGTCGCTGAGAAGCTCACAGAGACCGCCATAAGCAACAGTTTAACAGAATGCCACAGACTAATCAACCAAACTTTTTGGGTTGGGTTCTCTTTTATAGTCTGCAGGCATTAAATGAAAGAAGTCAGTGTTCCAGCAGAAGGAGACAACGTTTCAGAAAAGGCATTGTAGCAAACCAAAAAAGAAATTTTAAGCGCAGCAGAGTAACCAGCGCACATACCTGTTAGCTCAGGTGAGTTTAAAAGGCTGCTGTTGATAACAAGGGCATTTGCTAAATAGATGGTGTGTGTGCAACAATATACTGAAAGGTCAATTATATTGTGCAGCTTATCTCACCACCTGTAGTTATTTAGGTGAAAGCTCCAAAATGCTTGCCTAATATGTCTGTTTATCCAAAAGGAAGTAAAAAGGGAGAGCTAGAAAGATAGCATTGCATCACATTACATGGCAATGCAATGCACAGTTGCTGAAGTTGAACCAAAATGAGCTTGTAATCTGGCTTCTGCAACTTTGAACATGAAAAATCCAATGAGGAGAAGAAAAGCAAAGCCAAAGAGTCCATCCCAAAATCCGACAAACAAGCAAAATGAACAAAAAACATTGAATTCAATTCTTTCTGATTTTAGAAACTGCATTAAAGAAGGGGTGCACCGGTCCTGGAGATACTGCAATACCAGGTCAATGCGTGGAGTGGACAGAGCAAGCTCTTTTTCCATCTCCCTGTTCTAAAAATCCATTTAATATATGGTCCCCAGATAGGGGACGTATCAGATATTAAACTGATAAGAACAGATACTACACTTGATCTTAGCCAAAAGGCCGAGAAGCGATAACCAGAATTGGTTTCAAACTACGGAGCCACCCAAGGATCCTGAAAAGTCCATTTGTGGAGATGAGCTCCTGGACTCCCGTTAAGAAGACATGTTGTCAACCTCTAGATCCCTTACATGCCTGCACTTTTCGGCTTGCTGCTGCTGCAATCCACGCGTTTTAGATCTGCATAACTCCACCTCTTTAAACACAGCACCTTCACCCCCTGCTGTTCCCACCCGCCTCAACACCGTTGGAAGGGAGGAGAACCAATTAAGGCGGGGGGTGGGGTGGAACGAGCAGCTGTCTACCCTTAGCAGGAGGGCTCCTGATTACATACCTCTCCTGCTGCTGCTGCTGCTGGCTGTCCAGCAGCAGACTGAAGGTGGCTGCTGCTGTGCACAGGTATATAAAGGCTCAGAGCCTATTATGACACGCGCAGCCAGCGTTCCATTGCCACATTCCATCTACTGCAGGCAGGATACCTGGCTGGCTGAATGTCGCTGAGAAGCTCACAGAGACCGCCATAAGCAACAGTTTAACAGAATGCCACAGACTAATCAACCAAACTTTTTGGGTTGGGTTCTCTTTTATAGTCTGCAGGCATTAAATGAAAGAAGTCAGTGTTCCAGCAGAAGGAGACAACGTTTCAGAAAAGGCATTGTAGCAAACCAAAAAAGAAATTTTAAGCGCAGCAGAGTAACCAGCGCACATACCTGTTAGCTCAGGTGAGTTTAAAAGGCTGCTGTTGATAACAAGGGCATTTGCTAAATAGATGGTGTGTGTGCAACAATATACTGAAAGGTCAATTATATTGTGCAGCTTATCTCACCACCTGTAGTTATTTAGGTGAAAGCTCCAAAATGCTTGCCTAATATGTCTGTTTATCCAAAAGGAAGTAAAAAGGGAGAGCTAGAAAGATAGCATTGCATCACATTACATGGCAATGCAATGCACAGTTGCTGAAGTTGAACCAAAATGAGCTTGTAATCTGGCTTCTGCAACTTTGAACATGAAAAATCCAATGAGGAGAAGAAAAGCAAAGCCAAAGAGTCCATCCCAAAATCCGACAAACAAGCAAAATGAACAAAAAACATTGAATTCAATTCTTTCTGATTTTAGAAACTGCATTAAAGAAGGGGTGCACCGGTCCTGGAGATACTGCAATACCAGGTCAATGCGTGGAGTGGACAGAGCAAGCTCTTTTTCCATCTCCCTGTTCTAAAAATCCATTTAATATATGGTCCCCAGATAGGGGACGTATCAGATATTAAACTGATAAGAACAGATACTACACTTGATCTTAGCCAAAAGGCCGAGAAGCGATAACCAGAATTGGTTTCAAACTACGGAGCCACCCAAGGATCCTGAAAAGTCCATTTGTGGAGATGAGCTCCTGGACTCCCGTTAAGAAGACATGTTGTCAACCTCTAGATCCCTTACATGCCTGCACTTTTCGGCTTGCTGCTGCTGCAATCCACGCGTTTTAGATCTGCATAACTCCACCTCTTTAAACACAGCACCTTCACCCCCTGCTGTTCCCACCCGCCTCAACACCGTTGGAAGGGAGGAGAACCAATTAAGGCGGGGGGTGGGGTGGAACGAGCAGCTGTCTACCCTTAGCAGGAGGGCTCCTGATTACATACCTCTCCTGCTGCTGCTGGCTGTCCAGCAGCAGACTGAAGGTGGCTGCTGCTGTGCACAGGTATATAAAGGCTCAGAGCCTATTATGACACGCGCAGCCAGCGTTCCATTGCCACATTCCATCTACTGCAGGCAGGATACCTGGCTGGCTGAATGTCGCTGAGAAGCTCACAGAGACCGCCATAAGCAACAGTTTAACAGAATGCCACAGACTAATCAACCAAACTTTTTGGGTTGGGTTCTCTTTTATAGTCTGCAGGCATTAAATGAAAGAAGTCAGTGTTCCAGCAGAAGGAGACAACGTTTCAGAAAAGGCATTGTAGCAAACCAAAAAAGAAATTTTAAGCGCAGCAGAGTAACCAGCGCACATACCTGTTAGCTCAGGTGAGTTTAAAAGGCTGCTGTTGATAACAAGGGCATTTGCTAAATAGATGGTGTGTGTGCAACAATATACTGAAAGGTCAATTATATTGTGCAGCTTATCTCACCACCTGTAGTTATTTAGGTGAAAGCTCCAAAATGCTTGCCTAATATGTCTGTTTATCCAAAAGGAAGTAAAAAGGGAGAGCTAGAAAGATAGCATTGCATCACATTACATGGCAATGCAATGCACAGTTGCTGAAGTTGAACCAAAATGAGCTTGTAATCTGGCTTCTGCAACTTTGAACATGAAAAATCCAATGAGGAGAAGAAAAGCAAAGCCAAAGAGTCCATCCCAAAATCCGACAAACAAGCAAAATGAACAAAAAACATTGAATTCAATTCTTTCTGATTTTAGAAACTGCATTAAAGAAGGGGTGCACCGGTCCTGGAGATACTGCAATACCAGGTCAATGCGTGGAGTGGACAGAGCAAGCTCTTTCTCCATCTCCCTGTTCTAAAAATCCATTTAATATATGGTCCCCAGATAGGGGACGTATCAGATATTAAACTGATAAGAACAGATACTACACTTGATCTTAGCCAAAAGGCCGAGAAGCGATAACCAGAATTGGTTTCAAACTACGGAGCCACCCAAGGATCCTGAAAAGTCCATTTGTGGAGATGAGCTCCTGGACTCCCGTTAAGAAGACATGTTGTCAACCTCTAGATCCCTTACATGCCTGCACTTTTCGGCTTGCTGCTGCTGCAATCCACGCGTTTTAGATCTGCATAACTCCACCTCTTTAAACACAGCACCTTCACCCCCTGCTGTTCCCACCCGCCTCAACACCGTTGGAAGGGAGGAGAACCAATTAAGGCGGGGGGTGGGGTGGAACGAGCAGCTGTCTACCCTTAGCAGGAGGGCTCCTGATTACATACCTCTCCTGCTGCTGCTGGCTGTCCAGCAGCAGACTGAAGGTGCCTGCTGCTGTGCACAGGTATATAAAGGCTCAGAGCCTATTATGACACGCGCAGCCAGCGTTCCATTGCCACATTCCATCTACTGCAGGCAGGATACCTGGCTGGCTGAATGTCGCTGAGAAGCTCACAGAGACCGCCATAAGCAACAGTTTAACAGAATGCCACAGACTAATCAACCAAACTTTTTGGGTTGGGTTCTCTTTTATAGTCTGCAGGCATTAAATGAAAGAAGTCAGTGTTCCAGCAGAAGGAGACAACGTTTCAGAAAAGGCATTGTAGCAAACCAAAAAAGAAATTTTAAGCGCAGCAGAGTAACCAGCGCACATACCTGTTAGCTCAGGTGAGTTTAAAAGGCTGCTGTTGATAACAAGGGCATTTGCTAAATAGATGGTGTGTGTGCAACAATATACTGAAAGGTCAATTATATTGTGCAGCTTATCTCACCACCTGTAGTTATTTAGGTGAAAGCTCCAAAATGCTTGCCTAATATGTCTGTTTATCCAAAAGGAAGTAAAAAGGGAGAGCTAGAAAGATAGCATTGCATCACATTACATGGCAATGCAATGCACAGTTGCTGAAGTTGAACCAAAATGAGCTTGTAATCTGGCTTCTGCAACTTTGAACATGAAAAATCCAATGAGGAGAAGAAAAACAAAGCCAAAGAGTCCATCCCAAAATCCGACAAACAAGCAAAATGAACAAAAAACATTGAATTCAATTCTTTCTGATTTTAGAAACTGCATTAAAGAAGGGGTGCACCGGTCCTGGAGATACTGCAATACCAGGTCAATGCGTGGAGTGGACAGAGCAAGCTCTTTTTCCATCTCCCTGTTCTAAAAATCCATTTAATATATGGTCCCCAGATAGGGGACGTATCAGATATTAAACTGATAAGAACAGATACTACACTTGATCTTAGCCAAAAGGCCGAGAAGCGATAACCAGAATTGGTTTCAAACTACGGAGCCACCCAAGGATCCTGAAAAGTCCATTTGTGGAGATGAGCTCCTGGACTCCCGTTAAGAAGACATGTTGTCAACCTCTAGATCCCTTACATGCCTGCACTTTTCGGCTTGCTGCTGCTGCAATCCACGCGTTTTAGATCTGCATAACTCCACCTCTTTAAACACAGCACCTTCACCCCCTGCTGTTCCCACCCGCCTCAACACCGTTGGAAGGGAGGAGAACCAATTAAGGCGGGGGGTGGGTTGGAACGAGCAGCTGTCTACCCTTAGCAGGAGGGCTCCTGATTACATACCTCTCCTGCTGCTGCTGCTGCTGGCTGTCCAGCAGCAGACTGAAGGTGCCTGCTGCTGTGCACAGGTATATAAAGGCTCAGAGCCTATTATGACACGCGCAGCCAGCGTTCCATTGCCACATTCCATCTACTGCAGGCAGGATACCTGGCTGGCTGAATGTCGCTGAGAAGCTCACAGAGACCGCCATAAGCAACAGTTTAACAGAATGCCACAGACTAATCAACCAAACTTTTTGGGTTGGGTTCTCTTTTATAGTCTGCAGGCATTAAATGAAAGAAGTCAGTGTTCCAGCAGAAGGAGACAACGTTTCAGAAAAGGCATTGTAGCAAACCAAAAAAGAAATTTTAAGCGCAGCAGAGTAACCAGCGCACATACCTGTTAGCTCAGGTGAGTTTAAAAGGCTGCTGTTGATAACAAGGGCATTTGCTAAATAGATGGTGTGTGTGCAACAATATACTGAAAGGTCAATTATATTGTGCAGCTTATCTCACCACCTGTAGTTATTTAGGTGAAAGCTCCAAAATGCTTGCCTAATATGTCTGTTTATCCAAAAGGAAGTAAAAAGGGAGAGCTAGAAAGATAGCATTGCATCACATTACATGGCAATGCAATGCACAGTTGCTGAAGTTGAACCAAAATGAGCTTGTAATCTGGCTTCTGCAACTTTGAACATGAAAAATCCAATGAGGAGAAGAAAAGCAAAGCCAAAGAGTCCATCCCAAAATCCGACAAACAAGCAAAATGAACAAAAAACATTGAATTCAATTCTTTCTGATTTTAGAAACTGCATTAAAGAAGGGGTGCACCGGTCCTGGAGATACTGCAATACCAGGTCAATGCGTGGAGTGGACAGAGCAAGCTCTTTTTCCATCTCCCTGTTCTAAAAATCCATTTAATATATGGTCCCCAGATAGGGGACGTATCAGATATTAAACTGATAAGAACAGATACTACACTTGATCTTAGCCAAAAGGCCGAGAAGCGATAACCAGAATTGGTTTCAAACTACGGAGCCACCCAAGGATCCTGAAAAGTCCATTTGTGGAGATGAGCTCCTGGACTCCCGTTAAGAAGACATGTTGTCAACCTCTAGATCCCTTACATGCCTGCACTTTTCGGCTTGCTGCTGCTGCAATCCACGCGTTTTAGATCTGCATAACTCCACCTCTTTAAACACAGCACCTTCACCCCCTGCTGTTCCCACCCGCCTCAACACCGTTGGAAGGGAGGAGAACCAATTAAGGCGGGGGGTGGGGTGGAACGAGCAGCTGTCTACCCTTAGCAGGAGGGCTCCTGATTACATACCTCTCCTGCTGCTGCTGCTGCTGGCTGTCCAGCAGCAGACTGAAGGTGGCTGCTGCTGTGCACAGGTATATAAAGGCTCAGAGCCTATTATGACACGCGCAGCCAGCGTTCCATTGCCACATTCCATCTACTGCAGGCAGGATACCTGACTGGCTGAATGTCGCTGAGAAGCTCACAGAGACCGCCATAAGCAACAGTTTAACAGAATGCCACAGACTAATCAACCAAACTTTTTGGGTTGGGTTCTCTTTTATAGTCTGCAGGCATTAAATGAAAGAAGTCAGTGTTCCAGCAGAAGGAGACAACGTTTCAGAAAAGGCATTGTAGCAAACCAAAAAAGAAATTTTAAGCGCAGCAGAGTAACCAGCGCACATACCTGTTAGCTCAGGTGAGTTTAAAAGGCTGCTGTTGATAACAAGGGCATTTGCTAAATAGATGGTGTGTGTGCAACAATATACTGAAAGGTCAATTATATTGTGCAGCTTATCTCACCACCTGTAGTTATTTAGGTGAAAGCTCCAAAATGCTTGCCTAATATGTCTGTTTATCCAAAAGGAAGTAAAAAGGGAGAGCTAGAAAGATAGCATTGCATCACATTACATGGCAATGCAATGCACAGTTGCTGAAGTTGAACCAAAATGAGCTTGTAATCTGGCTTCTGCAACTTTGAACATGAAAAATCCAATGAGGAGAAGAAAAGCAAAGCCAAAGAGTCCATCCCAAAATCCGACAAACAAGCAAAATGAACAAAAAACATTGAATTCAATTCTTTCTGATTTTAGAAACTGCATTAAAGAAGGGGTGCACCGGTCCTGGAGATACTGCAATACCAGGTCAATGCGTGGAGTGGACAGAGCAAGCTCTTTTTCCATCTCCCTGTTCTAAAAATCCATTTAATATATGGTCCCCAGATAGGGGACGTATCAGATATTAAACTGATAAGAACAGATTTTTTTAATTGAATGCGTCAGAAGACGCGACATAAATTAAATTCCATTTGCATGGATAACCAAAAAAATGTCGCCTACGCCTTCATCATCCGAATTCAACTTTTTGTTTTTTTTAAGAAAATTTAATGATAATTAATAAATAAAACATAACATAACATATCCTTACATCAACAACAAAAAACTTCCAACAAAAACATCAACTCAACATTTTTCTTCTTCCACGTTTCTTCTTCCTCCATGACATGTCCAACAATTTCCAGTCAAAACCTTGCAGCAAAATCTTTTCATCTTCTTCAGCTTCAGCACTGGTATCAACACAATCCTGCATTACTTTCTCTTTTCCCTTATCATCCACCTTCCTTTTTTCCTTAACGTCTTTACTTCTAGGTACTCTCTCCAGTCTGCAAAACATAGAGTCCCCAACTCCTGAGAATTCCTGCTTCTCTCCCACAAACTCCTTCTTATTTTCAACTACTTGTATATCTTTGTCTTCTTTCTCTTTACAATCTTCAAACGATTCTTCAAATATCTTTTTCCCTTTCTCCTCTTTTTTCCCACCTTCCTCATAACAAAATCCAGGTTTCCCATTATCAATTCTTCTTTTACCATTTTCCACATAACTGAATCCACATTTACCATTTATAACAATCCTTCCTAAACTTAGTTCATTTTGTCCATTTTCCCAAACTAGGAAACTTCTCTTCCCATTCCAGACTCCCACTTTATTTAAGTAGTCCTTCTGGAATTTTACCAAAATACTCCATGGCTTCAAAAACTCCATCACTTCCTCCATCTCTACAAAGGGGTCATCCATACAGATAACCACCTTTTTCGGCCTTCCAGCAAAAAGAGCATTAACTCCAATTTCTTTTCCTTCCCAATTCTTGAGAAGACAAATACACTTTTCTTCAGACTTCAGTGTTACGTCAAATACCTTTTTAAACTTGATTTCTTGCATACAAAAAATGTCCTCTTCAATGATCGTCCCATACTTGAACAGAATATCCAAGATCTGATTCTCCTCCAACGAAAAATCCTCTAACTCCGTCTTCACATAGAACCGTAAACAGTTCCTCTTCCTCGTCAACTCCATCTTCTTCCTCCAAAAGAACTGCCCCCCACAGCTATGTGTGGTGACACGATGATCGCCTCTCGTTGCCCAGGGACTAATCCGACTCCCCAATAGCAGCAGGAGGGTGAAGCCCTGCCGTTAGACAAAGCGATCCCCCCAGGCCAAGGAGCCGGGTACCCTGGGCACCTCCTAGCCAAGGCCAAGGCAGCAACTGGTAGATCACTGCACCTGATCTTAGCCAAAAGGCCGAGAAGCGATAACCAGAATTGGTTTCAAACTACGGAGCCACCCAAGGATCCTGAAAAGTCCATTTGTGGAGATGAGCTCCTGGACTCCCATTAAGAAGACATATTGTCAACCTCTAGATCCCTTACATGCCTGCACTTTTCGGCTTGCTGCTGCTGCAATCCACGCGTTTTAGATCTGCATAACTCCACCTCTTTAAACACAGCACCTTCACCCCCTGCTGTTCCCACCCGCCTCAACACCGTTGGAAGGGAGGAGAACCAATTAAGGCGGGGGGTGGGGTGGAACGAGCAGCTGTCTACCCTTAGCAGGAGGGCTCCTGATTACATACCTCTCCTGCTGCTGCTGCTGCTGGCTGTCCAGCAGCAGACTGAAGGTGGCTGCTGCTGTGCACAGGTATATAAAGGCTCAGAGCCTATTATGACACGCGCAGCCAGCGTTCCATTGCCACATTCCATCTACTGCAGGCAGGATACCTGGCTGGCTGAATGTCGCTGAGAAGCTCACAGAGACCGCCATAAGCAACAGTTTAACAGAATGCCACAGACTAATCAACCAAACTTTTTGGGTTGGGTTCTCTTTTATAGTCTGCAGGCATTAAATGAAAGAAGTCAGTGTTCCAGCAGAAGGAGACAACGTTTCAGAAAAGGCATTGTAGCAAACCAAAAAAGAAATTTTAAGCGCAGCAGAGTAACCAGCGCACATACCTGTTAGCTCAGGTGAGTTTAAAAGGCTGCTGTTGATAACAAGGGCATTTGCTAAATAGATGGTGTGTGTGCAACAATATACTGAAAGGTCAATTATATTGTGCAGCTTATCTCACCACCTGTAGTTATTTAGGTGAAAGCTCCAAAATGCTTGCCTAATATGTCTGTTTATCCAAAAGGAAGTAAAAAGGGAGAGCTAGAAAGATAGCATTGCATCACATTACATGGCAATGCAATGCACAGTTGCTGAAGTTGAACCAAAATGAGCTTGTAATCTGGCTTCTGCAACTTTGAACATGAAAAATCCAATGAGGAGAAGAAAAGCAAAGCCAAAGAGTCCATCCCAAAATCCGACAAACAAGCAAAATGAACAAAAAACATTGAATTCAATTCTTTCTGATTTTAGAAACTGCATTAAAGAAGGGGTGCACCGGTCCTGGAGATACTGCAATACCAGGTCAATGCGTGGAGTGGACAGAGCAAGCTCTTTTTCCATCTCCCTGTTCTAAAAATCCATTTAATATATGGTCCCCAGATAGGGGACGTATCAGATATTAAACTGATAAGAACAGATACTACACTTGATCTTAGCCAAAAGGCCGAGAAGCGATAACCAGAATTGGTTTCAAACTACGGAGCCACCCAAGGATCCTGAAAAGTCCATTTGTGGAGATGAGCTCCTGGACTCCCGTTAAGAAGACATGTTGTCAACCTCTAGATCCCTTACATGCCTGCACTTTTCGGCTTGCTGCTGCTGCAATCCACGCGTTTTAGATCTGCATAACTCCACCTCTTTAAACACAGCACCTTCACCCCCTGCTGTTCCCACCCGCCTCAACACCGTTGGAAGGGAGGAGAACCAATTAAGGCGGGGGGTGGGGTGGAACGAGCAGCTGTCTACCCTTAGCAGGAGGGCTCCTGATTACATACCTCTCCTGCTGCTGCTGCTGCTGGCTGTCCAGCAGCAGACTGAAGGTGGCTGCTGCTGTGCACAGGTATATAAAGGCTCAGAGCCTATTATGACACGCGCAGCCAGCGTTCCATTGCCACATTCCATCTACTGCAGGCAGGATACCTGGCTGGCTGAATGTCGCTGAGAAGCTCACAGAGACCGCCATAAGCAACAGTTTAACAGAATGCCACAGACTAATCAACCAAACTTTTTGGGTTGGGTTCTCTTTTATAGTCTGCAGGCATTAAATGAAAGAAGTCAGTGTTCCAGCAGAAGGAGACAACGTTTCAGAAAAGGCATTGTAGCAAACCAAAAAAGAAATTTTAAGCGCAGCAGAGTAACCAGCGCACATACCTGTTAGCTCAGGTGAGTTTAAAAGGCTGCTGTTGATAACAAGGGCATTTGCTAAATAGATGGTGTGTGTGCAACAATATACTGAAAGGTCAATTATATTGTGCAGCTTATCTCACCACCTGTAGTTATTTAGGTGAAAGCTCCAAAATGCTTGCCTAATATGTCTGTTTATCCAAAAGGAAGTAAAAAGGGAGAGCTAGAAAGATAGCATTGCATCACATTACATGGCAATGCAATGCACAGTTGCTGAAGTTGAACCAAAATGAGCTTGTAATCTGGCTTCTGCAACTTTGAACATGAAAAATCCAATGAGGAGAAGAAAAGCAAAGCCAAAGAGTCCATCCCAAAATCCGACAAACAAGCAAAATGAACAAAAAACATTGAATTCAATTCTTTCTGATTTTAGAAACTGCATTAAAGAAGGGGTGCACCGGTCCTGGAGATACTGCAATACCAGGTCAATGCGTGGAGTGGACAGAGCAAGCTCTTTTTCCATCTCCCTGTTCTAAAAATCCATTTAATATATGGTCCCCAGATAGGGGACGTATCAGATATTAAACTGATAAGAACAGATACTACACTTGATCTTAGCCAAAAGGCCGAGAAGCGATAACCAGAATTGGTTTCAAACTACGGAGCCACCCAAGGATCCTGAAAAGTCCATTTGTGGAGATGAGCTCCTGGACTCCCGTTAAGAAGACATGTTGTCAACCTCTAGATCCCTTACATGCCTGCACTTTTCGGCTTGCTGCTGCTGCAATCCACGCGTTTTAGATCTGCATAACTCCACCTCTTTAAACACAGCACCTTCACCCCCTGCTGTTCCCACCCGCCTCAACACCGTTGGAAGGGAGGAGAACCAATTAAGGCGGGGGGTGGGGTGGAACGAGCAGCTGTCTACCCTTAGCAGGAGGGCTCCTGATTACATACCTCTCCTGCTGCTGCTGCTGCTGGCTGTCCAGCAGCAGACTGAAGGTGGCTGCTGCTGTGCACAGGTATATAAAGGCTCAGAGCCTATTATGACACGCGCAGCCAGCGTTCCATTGCCACATTCCATCTACTGCAGGCAGGATACCTGGCTGGCTGAATGTCGCTGAGAAGCTCACAGAGACCGCCATAAGCAACAGTTTAACAGAATGCCACAGAATAATCAACCAAACTTTTTGGGTTGGGTTCTCTTTTATAGTCTGCAGGCATTAAATGAAAGAAGTCAGTGTTCCAGCAGAAGGAGACAACGTTTCAGAAAAGGCATTGTAGCAAACCAAAAAAGAAATTTTAAGCGCAGCAGAGTAACCAGCGCACATACCTGTTAGCTCAGGTGAGTTTAAAAGGCTGCTGTTGATAACAAGGGCATTTGCTAAATAGATGGTGTGTGTGCAACAATATACTGAAAGGTCAATTATATTGTGCAGCTTATCTCACCACCTGTAGTTATTTAGGTGAAAGCTCCAAAATGCTTGCCTAATATGTCTGTTTATCCAAAAGGAAGTAAAAAGGGAGAGCTAGAAAGATAGCATTGCATCACATTACATGGCAATGCAATGCACAGTTGCTGAAGTTGAACCAAAATGAGCTTGTAATCTGGCTTCTGCAACTTTGAACATGAAAAAT